>NC_081308.1:127118785-127726510 GCF_030435805.1 Mustela lutreola
GTTTTCTTCCCCATGAGGAAAGATCCAGGCCAGTTATCACTGTAATTCAAGGTGCAGATCTCACACTCTAGTTCCCAGAATAAAACTCCCATTCTGGGGCCCATCTCTCTGTGACAGAATCCCCAGGCTTAGTCAATGGTGAAGTTGTTCCAGCTAGTGAGTGGTCAGTATGATCACTAGCATGACATCCCAGGACAACAAGAGTGCTTGGACCATCTTTGGACTCTGTTACAACCAAATCCAATGTAAAGAGAGCTGGTGTTGAGCCAGCTTTGGTCCCCCACTATACTTGAGCATGTTTCTTAGGGGAGCAGAGTGTTAGGAAGGTTCTCAATTTCTGTCCCTCAATTGATAATTACTGTATGAAAGTTTGTCTTTTCCAGCATTGTGTTAGAATGTGGAGATAATTACCTAGTCACCTGTATTCTTTATTTCCAAGGCTTGGCTCAGCAGCAAGAGATATTAGTGGAGAATTTTTTTTTCTTAGCAGGAAAAGTTGGGAACAAAACTCTAAAAAGAGTTCTGGGACCAGTACCACACATTTCATTCTGGTTCCCAGACCTCCTGATGTTGGGAATAGGAGAAGGAGAACTAAAAGTTGAGATTGTGCCAGAAGAAGGGAGCACTCTGCAGAGATGCTTGCTTCTTGATCCTGGACACTCTAGAGACTAGGGAACTGGGTAGGCCAAGACCAGGCTTGGAATCCTGGTTATGTGACCCTGAGACTCAGTTGCTTTTTTTTTTTTTTTCCATAATCTGTAAAACAAAGCTATAACACTTCCTCATGGGATTCAAATACCAAACCAGCTCTACAGGAAATATTGAAAGGGGTCCTCTAAGCAAAGAGAGAGCCTACAAGTGGTAGATCAGAAAGGAACAGAGACCATATACAGTAACAGTCACCTTACAGGCAATACAATGGCACTAAATTCATATCTCTCAATAGTTACCCTGAATGTGAATGGGCTAAATGCCCCTGTCAAAAGACACAGGGTATCAGAATGGATAAAAAAACAAAACCCATCTATATGTTGCCTCCTCATGGGATTCTAAATACCCTCATCCCACTCCAAATTTGGTCTTCCTTCAGTTCTCTCCATCTCAAAAATTGACACCACTGTCCAATCAGTTACTCAGTCCACAAACCCAGGAGTCATCTTTGACTCATGCCCTTTCCTCCACCGAGGTCTGGTACATCCACTTGTCCTGCAAGTTCCATGTCCGAAGCCTATTTCACATTTTCCTACTTCCAACCAACTCCTCCAGCAACACTAGCCAGTGTCTGGCTATTTCTCACTACTACTCACTGTAACTGTTCTCCCCGCATACACTCTTGTGCTCCTTCAGTCTAGTCACTGAAAGAACCTTCTGAAAATGCAAATCAGTCACAAGCTTCCAGTGGCTTGCCATTGCCCTTGGAATAGTCCTTCCTATTGGTTTTGAGGTCTTCACTGATCAGTCCCTGCCTGTCTCTTTGGATCCATCTTCTGCACTCTTCTATCTGCCTTGATACATTCCAGCCACCCCTCCAGCAGCCCTCCAGTTGCAAAAATACAAAGGACTCCTCCCTGTATCATGGCATTGGCCTGACTGTTCCCTCTACTTGGGGCTCTCTTATACCTCTGCCCTCCAATCCACCTCCAATCCTTGCAGGATAACTCCTTCTCATCCTCCAGGTCTTAATTCCAGTGTAACCCTCTTCCTTGTCCACTCTGTTGAAAGGAACACCTTGCTCTTAGCCCCCTCTGTGCCATCACTCCATTATTGTTTTTCATAGTACTCATCATCCTTTGTACATATTTGTGTGTGGGTTTTTTTTTTTGTATGTGTGTGTGTTTATTGCTGGTTTCTACTCAGACCATAAACTCTATGAGAACAGGTGCCTTATCTGAATTATTTCCCCCTCGTCTTTCTCACATCTAGAATGGTGCCTGACACATAGTGGGTGTTCAACATATTTGTTGAAAATGAATAGGTAAATGAATATGAATACAAATATGATTAATACATTGTTGCAATGATCCAGTGAAATAATAGAGGAGGAAATGATGTATAAACTGTTCAGCACCATTATTTTACAGTTGTTCCCATCATAAACCTTGAATTGTTGATTCCCTGGGACCCCTAGCCACAGAAGATGGGGAATGGGCAATGCTTGGCTGCTGTCCTTGGCCTTGTTCTCTGGCCACCCATGTTCTATTCATTTGCCTGGTGACTTTTCAGTGATTGCTTCCTCACAGCCCTGGCACATCAGCATTTATTTTGGCTTCATGGCCCATTCCCCCATTTTCTATTTCTAAACACGGTGAAGCCTGAATAGTTAGGTGAAAGCACTCAAATTTATTTTAGGAAATAATCTGTTTATCCATTCACAGTGATCCTTCATCCCTTTGTTGGAGGGGCTGGTTTACGTATATAGCTTAGGCCCATAAACCGTGATGGAAGTTTATTTGTTTCCAGTAGAATTATCATAGAGTGTTACATGAGTTTCAGGTATACAATATTGTGATTCAACAAGTGTATACATTACTCAATGCTCATCAGGACAAATGTACTATTTTTTGTAGCCCAACATGGGGCTTGAACTCACAACCCAGATCAAGACCTGCACTGAGATTGAGAGACAGATGCTTAATGGACTGAGCTACCCAGGCACCCCAGATAAATGTACTCTTAATCCCCTTCACCTAGTTCACCCATATTCTTCCAAGGTAGAGTAGATAAACAGTTGACTCTCTGTTTGGGAGTGCCTTTCAGAGAGCAGCTTAAAGATAAAATACTATTGTCTTTGGATAAACATTAAAAATGCTAGGATCATCTCCCGAAGATGTTCCTTATATCTTCCATTTTTGTCTTTCCCCAAATCTTTGAATGGGGATTTTTGGTTGGTTGCTTGAGTGACCTGTCATAGGCCTCTTCATGTAGTAAATCTTGCCTGGCCTTTTCAGCCAAACCAGTCCTTCAGGCTGTAGGTAGAAGTGCAGTTGATGTGGTGGACACTACTCTCCTGAGAGACGCTGAGGGAGGCTGGGCCACCTAGCAGGCTCAGTGGAAATGGGTGTGACATCAGATCAGCGGCAGCAGCAACACTGCATTACAGAAGGCCTTGTGCCCTTCCCAGAGGCTTTCCCATAAATTATGGATTTCCTCTTTGAAGAAGTTTCCTCCAAAAATGGGATATGTTGGCTGTTTTCTCACCACATCTTTTTTTTTTTTTTTCCCTAACATTCAATGTATAATTTGTTTCAGGGATACAGGTCGGTGAATCGTCAGGCTTACACAATTCACAGCACTCACCATAGCACATCCCCTCCCCAGTGTCCATCCCCCAGCCGCCCCATCCCTCCCACCCTCCTCCCCTCCAGCAACCCTCAGTCTGTTTCCTGAGATTAAGAGTCTCTTATAGTTTGTTTCCCTCTCTGGTTTTGTCTTGTTTCATTTTTCCTGCCTTCCCCTATGATCCTCTGACTTGTTTCTCAAATTCTTTGTATCAGTGAAATTATATGATAATTGCCTTTTTCTGATTGACCTGTTTCACTTAGCATAATAACTTCTAGTTCTATGCATGTTGTTGTAAATAGCAAGATTTCATTTTAATATTATATATATATATATATATATATATATATATATATCACATCTTCTTTATCCATTTGACTGTTGAAAGACATCTCAGATCCTTCCACAGTTTGGCTATTGTGGACATTGCTGCTATAAACATTGGGGCTGACTGCACAATTTTCCAATAAGGCAAACAAATACCTGCTAAAGCCACTATCCCTCAACTATGGGAAAACTTTAGAAGCCCTGATTTCTGGCACTCAGGTGTTTGTGCTCAGCAAACAGTTATTCTTTTTTTTTTTTAAGATTTTATTTATTTATTTGTCAGAGAGAGAGAGAGAGGGAGAGCGAGCAAGCACAGGCAGACAGAATGGCAGGCACAGGCAGAGGGAGAAGCAGGCTCCCTGCCGAGCAAGGAGCCCGATGTGGGACTCGATCCCAGGACGCTGGGATCATGACCTGAGCCGAAGGCAGCCGCTTAACCAACTGAGCCACCCAGGCGTCCCAAATTATTCTTATTGGCTTTGAATTCCCTTTTAGATTTCTATAAATATTTTTATCTCATTTGTTTGAATTTCACTTAGAGATAGGATTTTCTTTTGCCTTATTCCTCTGCTAGTGTTTTTTTTTTTTTTTAAACCACTGTAAGTCTTACAGAAAGAGATGATATCAATTGTTAGGTTGTGTTCATTTACAGTGGAATGGAAAACACAGAATACCATCAAGTTCAGGCAGCCCGTGATGGTAGCCTACAGTGCACATTTCTTAAAACCTTGATTAGGATCCCTTGTTTTCAGGATGCCTAGGTGGCTCAGTTGTTTAAGCATCTGCCTTGGTTCAGGTCATGATCCCAGGGTCCTGGGATTGAGCCCCACATTGGGTTTCTTGCTCAGCAGAGAGCCTGCTTCTCCCTCAGCCCACTGCCCCCTGCACTCTCTCTCTCTCTCTCTGACAAGTAAATAAAATCTTTTAAAAAAGGATTCTTCATTTTCTTCATCTCTTATCAACTGTCAGATGACATTGCCAAAGTAGTTAAGATTTCTAGGAACTTAATCTTTTAAAACTCTCACTCTTGACCAGAGGAGACTGACAAATGACATCATTTATTCTGAGAGTGGGTTGAATTTTACTTTCCTCATCAGCACATTTGGAACCATCCCTTGCTTTACCACTGTTAATTTTAGGGGTACCATCATTTGCATTCTGCCTGTCTGCACTAGAGAAATCAATGTCCCTCATGAGTGAGAAAGTGTGCACTTAAAGGGAAAACTGCTAGATAGCTGCTGTCAGGATTCTGAGGGTCAGAGAAACCAAAATTCAAATCCTTGCAAAAGCGAGTTGTTCCAATCCATTTGTTGTAAAAGCTCTCCTCACGGATTCCTCTTCCTCCTGGTCTTGTGCATCCCTAAGCCAAGAGCCTTATTGCCATGAATAAGAAGTCCTCTTTCAGGATACAGATACAGTGCTAAGTGAAATAAGTCAGTCAGAGAAAGATGAATATCACCTGATTTCTTTCACGTGGGATTTAAGAAACAAAACAAATGAGCAAAGGAAAAAAGAGACAAACCAGAAAACACACTGTTAACCATAGAAAACAAACTTGTGGAGATGGTGGGAGGATGGGCGAAACAGGTGAAGAAGATGAAGAGTATGTTTATCTTGATAAGCACTGAGTAATGTATAGAATGGTTGAATTGATACATTGTACACCTGAAACTCACATAACATTGTATGTTAAACTGTACTGGAATTGAAATTCTTAAAAATAAATTTAAAAAAAAGAAATTCTCTCTTATAATATGCATATGTCCTGTCATGGAGGAGAGAGCCTAACCTGGCTGCAGCTAAGGGGGTGGGGGTACTGTACAAAGCTGAGGCTTATGGAGGAGGTGCATTTTGCCCAGAGAATCTGGGGTCAGGAAAATCAAGGAGGGATGCATCATGAGGGAGGTGGGCATGACTGAGATCAGAATACCAAAGAAGGGAATAAACAGGTCATCAGAGGAAGAGAAAGGTTGAGATGCTGCTCTGGAGACAGAGAGGAATGGAGCTGGGGAGTAGAGGGTCAGAGGCCAATGGGTGTGAGAGGTAAGTGAGTGGGTGGGCCTGGGAAAATTTTTGTGTGGTAGGCGTGGGGAGCTAGCACTCGCATCTGGCTGTGTATTTGCTTTCCTTGTCATGTGCATGGGGGAACCAATTACGTTTCCAACCGTGACCACTGACCGTAATCAACTGTATCTTGTTCTGGGCAAGTACATGCTTTCCTCCAGTAGGGAACAAACTTTTGTTCATGGGAAATAATTTTAGGAAATAAAAATATTCCCTGGGCTCATGTTTCCCCATTCAAGATGGAAATTGCTGTATGCAGTTTATGTCAAAAACATAAAAATGCTTAAAACTTAGCTTACCTACTTTATTGAAGAACACTGATGAGAAACTTAGCACTGCTTTTTAGTCACTGTGGTTAATATCTGGACACATTAGAGAAATAGCTCACTGGGAGGCAGACTTTTCATCTTTTCTGTTGAGATGGGCAAGCAGACCATAGCACCAGTGTAGGCCCACCATTTGCCTACAGGTCCAGAGTTGCTCATCCCTCCTGGGTGTAACAGAAAGTGTATAGACTCACTCTAAAATAGTTTTGACTGGCTTCTAGGATGACAATGGTCTGCAGAGTTCTGGAAAGTAGGCCTCATTGAGAAACTGACATTTGAGAAAACATCTATAGGTAGTAAAGAAGTAAGACAAGAGGATATCTATGAAAGAACATTCTAGGTTGAGAAAGAAATAAGTGCAAAGGCCCTGAGACAGAAACCTTCCTGGCAAGTGTGAGGAACAGGAAGGGGGCCAGTGTGATATGGTCTCCAGGCATTATTCAGGGAGAGGGAAGTGCTGCCAAGCAGAGAAAACCTTTGGCTGATGTTATTTTCCTTTGCTGTAATTGGCACCACCCAAGGTCCTGAGCTGGTGAGAGATGGAGGACTCTGGAATTCAATTGTGACAGACAGTCAAAATAAAGAGACATAGAGAACTGTGGTTAAAAGCAGAGGCTTTGTGAGAAAAAATTTAAGTTGCTCTATAAAAGACACTGTTAAGAGAATGAAAAGACAAGCCAAGACTAAGAAAATATTTGCAAGTCACATATCTGATACAGGACTTGTGCCAAAATCATACGAGGAAACTCAACAGTAAGAAAACAAATGAACCAGTTTTTAAGAAGTGCAAAATACCCGAGCAGACACCTCAGCAAAAAAGACGTACAGATGGCCAATAAGCACATGCAAATTAAAACAACAAGTACATACTACCACACACCTATCAGAATAGCTAAAATCCCAAACCCTGACAGCACCAAATGCTTCGAGGATGTGGAGCAACAGGAACTCTCCTTCATTGTTGCTGAGAATATGAAATGGTTTAGCCACTTTGGAAGGCAGTTTAACAGTTTATTATCAAGTTAAAATATGACCTAGCAATCACACTCCTAGGTTTTCATCCAAGTGAATTGAAAACTTATGTCCTCAGCCCATGAATGTTTATAGTAGTTTCATTCATAATTACCCCAAACTTGAGGCAGTCAAGATGTTCTTCAGTAGGTGAATGGATAAACAAACTGTGGGTACATCCAGACAGGGATATGCTATTTAGTGGTCAAAAGGGATGAACTGCTGATACACTCAACAATATGAATGAATCTTACATGCATGTTGCTAAGAGAAAGTAACCTGTCTGTAAAGGCATAGTTCCATCTATGTGATATTCTGGAAAAGGCAAAACTGCAGAAATAGGACATCAATCTGTGGTTTCCAAGGACTTGGGGAGTGGGGAAGGTTGACTAGGTGAAGCACAGGAGATTTTTTTGAGGGTGGTGGAACTATTGTATATGATATTATATAGGTGTATTTGACCTTACACATTGTCAAGACCCACAGAGCTTTATAGCATAAAGAGTCAATCTGAATGGACACAAATTAAAAAAAAATATTTTGGAAATGGGAGAATCCCAGGTTGGATGCAGACTGTGATAGAAGAACCTAACTGCATTACAAATACCTGAAGCCACCTTACTGAATGAGATTGGGTAGGGAAGGGACTGGCCTAAGTAACTTTGGAAATGAGAGGGTTGCTAAGACAAAAGACAAAATAATCTTCACATAAATGCTGGACTCTGATCCATAAAGTTGTTTCCTCTGCTGGTACAGATGGATTCTGATACGGCTAGGCATATACACTGGGATGGAACAGCTGAGTCAATGGATGGCAGGTGGTCAGGACCAGGAGTCTCATTGTTGGACTGGGAGTTGAGATAAGCAAGGGGATTGGAGTTGAAGACACTGTTTAGCTGAATATAGATACAGATGGTTACATATATGACTACATGTGTTGAAAGGCTCACAGGTAGGTAAGCCATGTGAAGCGGGCCCTTTAAAGAGACACTGTCATTGTCTCAATCAGTGTTTCCCTCATCTACTCCCTCTCTTACTATTCATTTGTCTTTTGTTCTGATTTGATCTGATGTCAGCATTTCCAACAGGATGAAGCTGAAGCCATGGCTTAGAGATCTAAAGATATGTTGCTTATTGACATTATTTGAAAGAAAGTGTCATTGATAATACATTATCCAGTTCTGTCTCGGGTAATGGTAGCCAGGTTCTCAAAATATATGGAGGCTAGGGTCCAAATCTGCATGTTCAGAGAGCTACTCTTTGAAAATGAGCTCTACCAGTACCTGCTTCATTAATTTTGTGGTGCTTACTTCATTAACTAATTTAGTTTTCAGTTCATTAATTTGCCCTGAATCTCTTTAACTTTTTCAATGCCAGTAGCAATTCCTCTTGATGAAAATACATGTTTGCATTTCCCTTCCCTCCTTGCTCTCTTTCTTCCACAGTCCCATATGCATACCACACTTGATTTTGCAACTTGCTAATCATCTGTGGGAAATATTTGATCCCAATGTTTATTCTCAGTACTCCCAAAGACAGGTTTCTGCAGGTTTTTTTTTTTTCCTTCTGTCTTTAGTTTTCAAGCTCAGGAACTGAGCCTATAGAAGACCTACAATTTTTTGGCTTTCAGATCAAGGTCAATGGCTCCAAATTAGATGTTTCTGGGACCTTTGGATCTAGATACTTAGCTCTTCCATGAATGGAGCTGTGTCACCTTGTTCTCTTGAATTCACAATGTGCTTATGATATAGTAATAATGACCTGTATAGATATGATCACTGGGTGCTAAATAATAGCAGGGGAAATCCCTTCACAAAATCTGAACCTAACTTATAATAGTGGAAGGGAATTATGGAAATGCTCAGCTTCTGCACATCAAAATGACAGTACAGACTGAGCTTTTCTGTAAAATCCATGTCACTGGGTAGGGCAAAGAGCAGACACAAAATTGGGAGAAGTCAGTTATACAAGTTCAGTTTTGCATCACTTCAGGGACTCAACCTGTGGGACAGTAGCCACTCTATGGAAAACATGTTGGTATTCTTAGGTCTCTGGACATTCAAGTTGCCCAGAAGCAAAAGGATGCTGTTTTTTGATAAAGAGATGGGCCACAAAGGTGTCTCAAGACCACATTTGGTGGCCCCTCAAAATTTAAACTTGATTAGATATTGTCAGTTTTGACTAATTTTTTTGAAAGAACATTTTCTGATGCAGCCTACAGCTGAAATCAAAGGCTCCATGTAGTACAAGGTTTCAATGAAACATCATATTTTTGAAGAAATTACTATGGGATGCTATAACACCAGACTGGGCAGATGATTTGCCTGACCCAGGCAGGCATTTATGAAACAGTTGTGAAACACACACTGTAATGTGTGTTCCTCAGCAAGGATGGTATATATAGGGGTACTCATTAAGTCTTAATAGAACAAATGGCACTATTATACAATGAAATCTGGTGTTATATATTAGGATTTGGAACACTTCGGATTTTAGAAGAATTTGCATCTTGTCTAAAGACAGAATAAAGGAAGAATAACTACCAACATAGTAAATTTCTTTTATACAAGTGAGAGTGTGCTAAGGACTGCCTCTTAGTCAATGAAATCTGCTTCATTTGCTAGGTAAGTGTGATTATCATAATACAGCCAGGCTCATTCTATTCTTCTTTGGTTTAAGACATTTCATAAAGTGAGAGGACCTAATTAAACAATGGTTAGCTTTTGGACCACAGATATATTCATAATCACAGTGAATTAATTAAACACAATGAATTATTTGATCATTTTTTTCCTGCTGTGGCTAATATTTGACATTTGGTATATTAATTCTTTTTCTTTAAAGGTTTTATTTATTTGACAGACAGAGACACAGTGAGAGAGGGAACAGAAACAGGGAGAGGCAGGCTTCTTATAGAGCAGGGAGCCCAATGCGGGACTCACTCCCATGACCCTGAGATCATGACCTGAGCCAAAGGCAGATGCTTAACAACTAAGCCACCCAGGTGCCCTTGGTGTATTAGTTCTAAAATTATCAACTCCAAATTGTTACTACAAAATGAAAGTACTTTTTTTTTTCTTTTTCTCTTTTTAAACAAATGGGCCAGAATTTTTCTCATTCTAAATGAGCATCCTCCTTCAGACTAGTCTCTTGGTAGAAGGACATTCATTCCAGTGATGTTGCAATTGGTATAACCATTTTTGGAGTTCCTCTCTTGCCTGCTTTATACCAGCCACTGTGATAGGTCCTGGAGACAGAGTGGAGGACGAGGCCCAGCCTCTGACATCTGGAGTTTTTAGCCTAGTCTCATGGCAATCCCCTCAGACAGTTGTGGTTGTCATAAGAAAACCATTTCATTTAATACTTTGTTTTTCTTGCCAAATCCTTTCTATCAGCCTTATTGCCCACCTGATTCATTACACATGTCTCCAAATGAATTTTTACCAAACAACAAAACGCAAACAAAAGAGACTACCAGCTCAGTATCCTTATTCCTGTCCAGTAGCCTCCCTCCTCTGTATCGTAACCACTGGTCTCCCTTCCCATTACTTTAGTCCCCTACCATTGAAAACCCTTCAATAGTTCCCTATTACCCAAAAGATAAAGTCAAAACTACCTTTCTGGTATCATCTCTTGCCCCATCTCCTGATTTTCATGTCTAGTAATCTGAGCCAACTCTATTGGGCTGGTTCGTCATCCAAAACCTTGCAGATCTCATGCTGCCCTTCAGAACCCTATAGTCATTGCTCCTTTGTCTTTTGGTTGACTTTGTTAAAAAGAACAAATCATGATAATTTTGATTTGAGTATTTGTTCCTTGAGTGCTAATGGGAATGTTAAATTATTTCTGGACATAAAACAGGACAAATCTGGATATATATTGATCTTTGGTAATTTTGTTTATGACATGAAACTTGGTGATTCTCTGTAATACCTAATCTGAAACATTTTCTTCTATTCTAGCTTTGATTTTTGTTTCTAATCCATTACTTCCATTTACTTCCTCAGAAACACCTGATACTGGTAGGTAGGCTATGAGACCTACCTTCCACATTGACTATTTTTTCTCTATTCTCTAAAAAGTACTTTGGGAATATTTTTCCATTTATTTGTCTGCTTCCATGATTCAGCATTATGTGCTATCAAGTCTATTTTCTCCTTTTGATTCATTCTTCCATCTTGACCATCGCATTTATTTGTTTGGTTGCAT
The DNA here is from genome assembly GCF_030435805.1 of Mustela lutreola. NCBI lineage: Eukaryota > Metazoa > Chordata > Mammalia > Carnivora > Mustelidae > Mustela > Mustela lutreola. Next base: position 127,130,002 of record NC_081308.1, read on the forward strand.
CACAGGAACCTGGTGTAGAAAATTGTGTAAATCTGTCATTGAGTACAAAATATGCTATTTTAAAAATCTTTACTTAACAGAGAAGGATCTTTCTTTCTGGTTGCTTTATAGCTGTATTAAGCCTGATTTGGGGAGAGAGATTTTCAGGTGAACTCACTCATTTCTCTGTCTTCCTGGAAGACAGATGTATAAATGTTGACATATTTATACACAATATAAATGCTTAATTCTGGGAATTTGGTTAGCATATTCTAAAAGCACCAGCATGTATTTGCTGCATTAGCCATAACCTGGATAGGGCTTGTGTATTTTGTAACTATGTTGCTAGTTCTTCCCTGTAAGTTTTAGTACTTTATGTTGATTGTCTTTGGACAGTAAATATATAACTAAAACTCATTTTTCTTCTCTATGTTCCTCTTTTATTTTGGTGTTCTTTCCATGTCTCCTTCTCATATCTCTTAGTGAATTTAGCACCACATGCAGTTCTGCTAATAGCTCAATTAGAACACTAAATGAAATTTGATTACTTATTTAACTTTTTCTACAAAATGAAAATAACTTCAATGCTTTTCTGATCCAAAAAGAAAAAAAAAAAGCAATGCATACTCCTAATAGAAACACTCAAACAATATAGAAGTAGGTTACTTGTCTAAAAAAAAAAAAAAAAAAAGAAGTTCATAGAAGGGATAAGTGATGTGGATGATTGATGTTTTGACTTTTGGGGAAGTATTAATGGAACTGTTACATTGCCTAGGAAAGAAGTATTTAGGCAGTGTAGGCACTATTTGTATTCATTTAATGAAATTCTTCTTTTCCTTCATTTTATGAAATCCTTAAGATAATGTTTATGCTCCTAGCGTGAGTAGGAAAATGTTTTGCTTGATAACTCTCAGAAACTGCTAAATACTTAGAAAACATGGTTATGTAATGCTCAAGAAGTATGTAGTTCAGCTATCTGTTTAAAACTCAGATGCTATACCAGTTTCTAACTAGTTGAGATGCCTGCATGTTTATGAAAGAGGGAGCATTTAATAGGGTTGGACAGACTGGAGTTCCAGACTCCAAAATACAGATGATGAATTGCAAATTCCTCTACTTGATCCCAATGGGTTATGGTTTCCTCCTTAAAAGCTGTATTTGAATGATATATAGTGGCTGGTAATAGCATCCGGCTCCAACCTTGTAATTCCCTTTGGGACTTTGTAAAGCTTATGGGTTTTGTTCATATTCCTTTACTTTAAAGAACAGCTTTCATGTCCTTCTCTAAAGGAATATTGTTTGCAGCAGCAATTAGTTGGGCGATTAATAAGTCCTTTCAGATATAAGTGTGTATGTACACAGGTACAGTTGTAGGTGTAAATGTGAACTACATATATAAATAAAGCACATTTTCAAAAAATAGAGACTTCCCTTTGACCAGTTAAGTGATATCTTAGCAACAGCCAAGTGACTGATGAAGCCCTTTTTATTACACTTTAATTTTTATTTTTTAAAGACTTTATTTATTTATTTATTTATTTGACACAGAGAGAGAGAGATCACAAGTAGGCAGAGAGGCAGGCAGAGAGAAAGGGGGGATGGAGCAGGCACCCTGCTGAACAGAGAGTCTGATGCGGGGTTTGATCCCAGGACCCTGAGATCATGACCTGAGCCGAAGATAGAGGCTTAACCCATTGAGCCACCCAAGCGCCTCTACAATTTTATTTTTAATGTAAATGTATACCTCTATGTACCTGATTGTCCATCATTTCCAGAGAGAATGAAATTCACCATGGGAACATTGTTTCTATACTCATTCATTCCTTCTAGTAATTTATTGAGAACCTATTATTGTCCAGACACTGTACTAGCTTCTAGGCAAACAAAGACAGAATGGGGGAGAAGAGGCTTTGATTTCTCTTAGTCAATAATCCTCTAGTGGTGATTACAGATAGTTACAATACAATGTAATAAGTATAAGGGCAAAGATGGCTCTATGGTTGCATTGAAGCACAGAGTAGGGACAATTCACGTAGAATGATAAACTAGAATGCAAACTGTATTCTTATCAATGACAACCATTGGCTGAGTTTCTATCATAAGGAGAATTCCATGCTGAGCTCTGAGTATCCAAGAGTTATATATGACTTCAAGTTGCTTAAGATTGAGTTGGTGAGAAGGAGTATTCCCATGTTTAAGGAATAACGGATAAAGTTAATATATGGGATTCTTATAGGGTGATAGCAGTAAATAAAGAGTTGAAGAGGAAGTTTAAGGCCAAATTGTAGAGTTCCCTGAATGTTATGCTAGGAGTTCTTATGCGGAAGTCAATGTATTAGCTAGTGCGGCCACTAAAGGTCTTTGATGCTCTGAACATGAACATGAATGTTTAGCTTCCCTGCTAAATACAAGCTCAAAGAATCAAGTAGCTGCTCCTCCCTTACATAGCATCACTAGGCCAGAGACAAACACAGTCCTTAGCACATAGTAAGTTCTCGATAAATATTTCTTGACCAACTGCCTATATACAAAATGTTTCTTTGACAATGCTGGCTGTTGTTAATAGCATGTGTTGGGTGACAGATTAGAACTGGGAAAACCAGACTGGCTGCCTTAAGTAAAGTAATGAAGACCTGGACTTCAGCAGGGTTGTTGGAAATAGAATGAAGAAGTGATTGCAAGAAAGAAACGGCTAGTACTTCATGACTGGATAGGTTGGTGAAAAAAGAGAAATAGAGGAAGCAAGAATTATTCTAAGGTTTTGAGAGGGTAAGAAAAAAGGACCGCTAGCAGAAATGGGGAGCCTAGAGGAAGCTAATTTGGAGAGAAAATGTAAAGGCATAGTGTTTTCAACTAACATCCAGTATACTAGTCATGAAGCATGGCGATTACAGGTAACTTGTCTATTTCCATATCACATAGTGGTAATGTCCAAGCCACCAGTTATGGTAGTGGCCTGATGCCAAGGCCACACGCGCACACACACACACAGCAGTAGGCAGAAAGGCCACTGTGCCTTCCAAGATTGATGTTTTTATTTTTTATTTATTTTTTTAAAGATTTTATTTATTTATTTGACAGACAGAGATCACAAGTAGGCAGAGAGGCAGGCAGAGAGAGAGGAGGAAGCAGGCTCCCCGTTGAGCAGAGAGCCCGATGTGGGACTCGATCCCAGGACCCTGAGATCATGACCCGAGCCGAAGGCAGCGGCTCAATCCACTGAGCCACCCAGGCGCCCCCAAGATTGATGTTTTTAAATGTGAAGCTAACTAATCAGATGAAAGCACAAGGAACACCCACAGCAACTATAATAATAATAATAATAATAAATTACACAGGATATTTTAAATGCCTAACCATTGAAATGCCATCCTTTGAAATTCAGTACTATGATTTCAAGGTCCAGTTCCATTAACTAGCATAATGAGAGAAAAATGCTATGTATGTCCTTACAGAGAACAAGCATTTGAGTAGTGTTTAAAAAAATAGTAATAAAAAGACAATAGCAATTTGCTAAGGCAATATGTCATAACTTTGATTATGCAAAAAGTGAAGTGGAGTGTAGTGAATTTGAGGTCAACTTTTCAAACAAGTCATCAGGGAAAAATAAGAAAAGTGCCAGAGAGCTAAATATGCATGAAACTGCTATTGAAGTTTAATGGAAAAATGGGGCTCTTGTCAGCTAGCTGAGTACTTAATAATGTTAACAACACTACAAACAAGTTGTGGTTTATTGCTTCAATTTCCTACGTACTGGCAAGAGAATTAACAAGACTGATGCATTAAGATCTTAGATTTCAGTCAAATTAGGTGACTAAGAGGGTGATGAAAAACACTTGTTCTTGAAGGGAACACAACTCTATCAGGAACTTGTTACATTCTCCATCAGATCATTGGATGAGCTGCTGATTTAACAGTTGCACTAAAAAGGAAACCCCTTAATCAATCCTTTTTGTACAAGAGCATATTAGGTGATTTAAAGGAATGATATACAGAGGAAGTAAGCATGTGTACATCTCCGAATATTTATGTTTGAATTTGGAGAGATGAGTAAAATAACAGAAATTTTGTGAGTATCTTTGTTTCTTTTACAATATAAGATGCTATTAAAGTAGACTTTTTGAAGATGAACTCACTTTAGTTTTCCCTCAGATTTAATGGATGATCTCCATGTAATTTAATGACTCATTTGAAATTGCTTGGTCAAATGGAAGCTTTCTCCTTCAAGCTCTTTCTCAGCACCATATGGATTACAATTGCCACTGGTATCCTCAAATATCTACCTTTACTACCTTGTAAGCCATATGGCCTCTTCACAAAAGGGGTGCATTAACAAAAGCCGAGAATAGTAGACTGGTTGATGAAAGACTGAAGATATTTCATGAGAAAGTACAGCTTCCACTTCTTCAGTGAAAAGTATCCTCATTGTATACTTGACTCAACTAAAAGTCACTTAGCCATTTTTTTTTTCTAGAGAAAAAAATCAGACTGTCGTTATCCGAATATTACATTTCCTCTGGAGAATATGGGTGGCCTTTTCTAAGTGGATATGTTCTCTAGATTTATCTGGTATGATTAATCTCTTGGAATTGAAGTTAAAGATTTATGGATTGATTGTTAGATTGTTAGAACTTTGAGGCCAGTGCTTTAAAAATCTTAGCAGCAGGATTCCTTATAAGATGGGATCTTAGGTGAATGCCTGTTATAGCTATGTATGAAAGCAGGGATGCTTTCTTTGGGAAAGAGGGAAGGGAGATGGACCCACCTGCTGGCCCTTCAACTCTAGCAGCCACCCCTAGGACACCTACAAGGAGCCCTAGAACAGCACATTTGCTTCAAAAACACACCAGTTTCACAGATGGTAAAACTGAGACTCAGTGTGGTGAAATGACTTGGCCAAGGTCATACAAACCCATGAAGCTGGGGCAGTATTTAGCACTAGAAGCCACTTTTCTTCTAAAATGGGCTACAGTGAAAGGACAACAGTCATCTGCTGGATGGGGAGAAGGTGGCTTAGGTTCCCAGGCTTCTCCAGCTCTCACTTCATGGCAACTTTCAGAAAGAATTGACATACATAATTAACAGAAGACTGCATTAATTTCTGTTTCATTTCATAGATGGTTTGGGAGTAAAAAGCAAAACTGCTTTTGTCTAGTGCTTGGTAGCTCTCAATTCCATGGAGGAAAAGAGGAGATTATGCACAGTCATTAGGAAGGCTTCTTGAGAAGCTGAAGTTGCTTGAGAAGTGACACCACCATTGACTAGAATACATTGAGTACAAAAGGGAGAAACTAGTCAAAACTAGTTATGCACCTAAGTCCTGAAATGTAGTGTTGCATCCATCCAGAGAGGTAATCGCTCCTGCCATTACTGAGCTCTGTGATCGCTCAGTCTAGCATGATAGACGGCTTCGAGCTCAATCCCATCATCGGCAGATCTCACTGCAGAAGCCTGGGCTCATACAGCTCAGCTGAGGTTCAGGAGCTGAGAAATAGCTACCCTGGCAGTTCTTTGCTGACCTTTAGGTATTGGTTATAGGCCTACATAATTGAAATAAATGATCTTTTTTCATTAGTGCTTTATGGAACCATTTAAAATTATAATCTTCCCTGTCTGAGAATTGGTTTAATATGATCCACTATGATTACCTCTAATTGGATTTAATTTAGATTGAAATGTTGAGCTCAGATAATGGCTAAGTCTCCAGTGCCGTGTGTGTGTGTCTGTGTGTGTGTGTGTGTGTGTGTGTGTTCAAATTTCAGGAGGTTGATTTTTCTTGCTGTTGACTGCTGTGATTGTATGTTACTAAACCCCGAAGGATAGTTCGTCCTTGTTGAAAGTTGTAGTTAAAGAACATACAGGGGACTGAAATTCTATCCTGGGAAGGGACAAAATAGAGCCCCACACTTTGCTTCTATCTCTTCTCCCATTCTCACCCTTAAGGGGATGCTGCAGCCTTCCCTATAAGATGTCATTTTCTGTCTAGACATCTCTCTAAATCTCTTGGGGTCTGGGAGGTCATTTCTCATGTAGATGCCAAAAACCGTCTTTAACAGGCAAAATGGTAAATGGCATAAGCATTTAATTGGGGGAATAGACTTGGAAAAAAAATAGTCTGGGGCTCAGGACAATGGGATGAAATGTTGTGAAAAGCTGGGGTAATAATGGCGTCATGGGAAAGCTCCTGGCACCTAATAGCATTGTTTGCTTTCTGCTTGCTTCTCTGTCCTTGGTGGACTTCTGCTTGTGTCTTGCTGCTTCTTTCCTCTATTAAGGCCATAAAATTCCATAATCAGGCAAGCATTTGACTAAAACATTTTGGGGCTTTTCCAAACATGTATTTTTAAAGTCATTTACACAGTGACACTGTGTCTTCAGAGCTCAGCATCTCACCAGGGGCCTGGAATTCATGCTCACTAATGCACTGGCTTGGTTCCCTTTCTAACAGGAGGCACTGGTTAAAAGCCTGCTCCCACCTCAGGCTCACTGGGTCTAAAACCTGACTGACCCAGAGGAGCCTTATTGTTGTGATTAAGACTTCAGATGGATTACCCCCAACGTGGGCCCTGTGGATGGATTTGGTTATCACAGTGTTCAGACTTAAGGCTCACTACTGAAAACCACAGAGATGAGTTATCAAAACTGTTCCCTATAAAATTGGAAACATTACGTACCAACCAGACACACACGTGATGCCAAGAAAGGGCAGGAGGATCAAATCGGGTTTCAGACCAAATGGGTATAATGCCTCCTTCCTTTGGTTTCTATCCAGTCTTTCCTAGTGTTCTGGGAGCTAGAAACCACAGCCTTGGGAAACTATTAAAATGAGGTTTAGAATATTGTTGGATTGAAAAAATAAGGAGTTGGGGGAAACAGGGCTACCTGCTTGGAACGAGGCAAATTTACTATCACTTCATTCACTGTGATTTTGTTCCACCTGAAAACATCTCAGTGCCAGGATAATAGGGAAATTTTCTCATCAAGGACAATGGACCAGATGGTAATATTACAACTGAGATGTTGGTCTGGAAAAGCCAGAAGGCAGAGTTGGAACGTGGTGATTCATCTTTAATCCTTCAGAGGCTGACTCTCCTTAGAGTGAGATGTTGATTGTAACCAGACTTTCTATTTTGCCATGGGATTTTCTGTCTTTGCTTAAGGACAGACAGGAAGCATCAAGGCAGGTGCCATGTGGTTAAGAGGGATCAGTGATCCTTATTCACTATGCAGAGAAGGAAGTCCAATGTTCATTTTCTTCATGAGATGGAATATATAAAAAGAAAAAAATCTGAGAACCTCTCAAAGAGTCTGGATGCCTCTATTTAATTTCCAGCCAAGGGTAAGATTCAACATGAAGGGAAAGATTATATTCCACATATGTGCATATATTGTTATAGATTAATATACTATTAATTTATGTTAACATATTTAACACATAATATAATCATATATGTATACAATAAGTTGGGAACTTACATAATTTATTCAAGTGGCTCCCGAGAGAAACAAATGAGTCAAAGTCTAATGAGACTCTTAATAGGAGAGAGGAGCTGATAGCACAAATAAACAGTTTCCTGGATGGTCTGAACACTTACTTGTTCATATAAATAAAATCCAGGATATGAACTGGGGATTCCCAACTCTACCATAGTTGAGATGTTTGTTATTTTAATACACTTCCATGCCAGCCCCATTCCTCTGAGTAAAAGTAGTGAATGGAATAGAGTTGTTATATCTTAGATTAAGTTGAAAATAAATTAATTTTAGGGTGGGAGAATATAATTTCACAACATTCCTTAAAATAATTGGAGGCACTCAGAGATGTCACAAAACCAATATTGGGAAACCAAACTAACTCTTCCGTTAAATTTGGTTTAAAGTGTTGGTAACTTTCAAATTTGTAATAAGTATGTTTAGAAATCATGAGGACAAACTTCCTTTGGGTTTTTACCAATTTCACCTTTTACCACAGCTCTTCCAACACCGTAGCCATCTGGTTTGAGGTGAGGCCTATAAGTCCCATAGGGAACTTTAAATTCTTATCTGTCCTTGTGGTGGGAGAGACATCTTTGTTTTGGAGGAATTTCGTGGTCCAGATCATTAAATAATAGCATCCATATGAGAAATCACATTGGTGATTTTGTGTTCCTGAATGGACAAAATAAATACTCTGTGGCATTGGTTGATTATTAGTGTAAACAGCCCAAGGGAGCACAGTCAGGGACCCACAATCTGATTTTGCAAAGGATGAAAGGAAGGTGAATATAGCCAGTGGAAGCTGTTCTTGTATTTTTATCACCACTGTCACCTTCATTGTCATCACCATCATTTGTTTTTGCTATAAAAGAATGCACAAAAGCAGCATTCTATGCAGTGATACAGGATAAAAAATAAAAGTCTCTCCCACCTTTGTTCTTTTCTAGTTTCATTTCTCAGAGATGCCACTTGTAACTATTAAAGATTCTCGAAGGGGCACCTGCATGGTCAGTCAGTGAAGCCTCTGCCCTGGGCTCAGGTCATGATCACAGGGTCCTGGGATTAAGCTCCACATCGGGCTCTTTGTTCAGAGCCTGCTTCTCCCTTTCCTTCTGCCTGCTTATCTGCCTGCTTGTGCTCTCTTTCTCTCTCTAAAATAAATAAATAAAATCTTTTTTAAAAAGGTTCTGGAAGATACCACAATGCTGAACAGTATAGCACAGTTTCTCGATTTGTCTATTTTAGATTTGTCTATTATATATATATATATATATATAGTCTAATTTAGATATATTTTAGACATATCGACTGCATTTTCTGTTGCTATGACAGATGAGGAATTTAGCAAACTATGCTGTTTTCCACGTTTCATCTCCCTTCAGCTTCTTTATTAGGTTAGTTATATTACTTTTAAATTTCTTCCAGTGATTTTATTTATAAACTTTAAGCACTGTATATTCTGTTGTATTTCTTGTTTCATCAAATGTCGACACTATTTGCTCCCTACATTGTAAACAAACAAAGCACATACCCACTTACCACCATCTCTCTTTCCCCTTCTGCCTCCTGTTTTCTCCTATGTCATTAATTTTATGTTGTCAAGGTTTGTAACATTTACAATTTATTCTGTAACTACTGAGTTCAACCATATTAAATTATCATTTTGTATGTCAAAATAGCCCAGTATCAGCAATTTCCTGTGGTTTGATCTAATATAATTATACTCTTTGTGCTTATCTATAGCTTGATTCTAAACACCGAAAGCCAATAAGTATTCATAATATTATATGTATGAGTTTCATGATGGAACAAAGCAGTGTCACTGGCCTCATGATTTTAAATACTGTTTAATGATTCCCAGCTATAAATTTCCAGTTCCAACCTCTCCCCTGAAGTGGAGACTTCTATCTAAATATGTACTTGATACCTGTGTGTCACATCCTAGTGACAGTCACCTAACTGGTTTCCCTATTTCTATTCTTGTTCTCATCCGGACAGTCCATTCTACCATCCATTCTCCAGAGAGTAGTCAGAGTGATTTTAGAGCAGAAATCAGATCATTTCCCTCCACTGCTTAAAACCTTCCAATTGTGGGGTGCCCGGCTGGCTTAGTTGCTAAAGCATGCAACACTTGATCTCATGGTCAGTAGTTCTAGCTCCATGTTGGGCGTAGAGTTCACTTAAAAACAAACAAACAACCTTCTAATTGTATCTTTTTATACACAAGATGAAACAAAACATCTTGTGCATGACTCATAAGGCTTTGCTTAATCCTCTCTGATCATATTTCCCATCGCTGATTCATCATTTATTGCCTTCCAGTTGCCATGGACTTACACTGTTTCTGCCACATACCATGATGCTTCCTATCTTAAGGCTTTACAATGTGCCATTTCCTCTGCCCACAACACCCTGTTTCCAGATCTTTCCATGGGTGGCTGATTTTTGTCACTCAGGTCTCAGTTCAAATACCACCTTCTTACCTGACCACCCAGTCTTAAATAGTACATACCATATCAACACTAGTCACCCATCCAGTTTTATTTCCTTGAGAATGATTAAAGCACACTGAGAGTTTCGTATTTGTTCATCTGCATATATATATATATATATATTTTTTTTTTTTTTAAATAAACTCTGTGGCCAATGTAGGGTTTTAACTCATGACTCCAAGAGTTGCATGCTCTATTGAGAAAGCGAGCCAGGTACCCCATGCTTATTTTTTATAATCTATCTTCCAGCCTTTGAATGTTTACTCCATAAAGATAGAAAAATTATTTTATGTTTCTTTTTTACAATCATATATCCCCTGAGCACCTAGTATAACTTCTACCGAGGGGCTGGCTCCAGCCCATTCCCCTGACCCTGTGGGGCGTTCTTCTTCTGTTGAAGCTCCCCAGCACGACGGTTTGGGGTCCTGGTCCTTCTTTTTCCCAGATTCCCCCGTTTTATTTATGTTTCTGTTTACAAATTGGAGTGGATTCCTCCACGGGGCCAGGGCAGCACTCCCCAACCCCGGTGTCGCCAGGAGAGGGTTTTGGATTGAGCCCTGTCCAGTATAACATAAGTACTCAACAAATAATTGTTTAAGAATATACTTCACTAAAAAAAAATATATATATATATATATATATATACTTCACTGTCCAGTATAACATAAGTACTCAACAAATATTTGTTTAAGAATATACTTCACTGAGAAGGAATGTAATCCTAAATCATTGAGAAGCCTCAAGATCAATGGATTATGTTTTTTTATACTGTCAATTATTCAAAAGGTGCCCTATTTTATTTTGCTTCATATTTGGATCATGCTTTTTTTGTTTTAAAGATTTTATTTATTTATTTGAGAGAGAGAGAGAGCATGAGCAAGGTAGAGAGGCAGAGGGAGGAGGAGAAACAGGCTCCCTGCTGAGGAGGAGCTCAGTGCAGGGCTCTATCCCAGGACCCTGGGATTAAGACCTGAACCCAAGGGAGACACTTAACTGACTGAGCCACCCAGGTGCTCAGACCATACTTGTTTTGTGTGGATTAAAAACCAAAATAAAACAAACAAAAGGAAAACACAGTTTTTTAGTCTCTCTCTTACTCTCTTGCCTATCCCCTCTCCATCTCCCTACTTCCCTTCCTTCTTCCTCCCACCCTTCCATTCTGTAAGAAGAGGAATTTTCTTTCATTTCATCAGTAAAAAACTTAAAGTTTTAACACATGTTGTTTATGTGGTAACATTTTTTTCCCTTCTTGAACGTATTTTTCAAACATCCTTCTAACTTCCTGTTCAGATTGAGCCAATTACATCCTATCATTCTGTGATATGTATGCCTGTCTGGTGCATTTCAGGAACAGAAAGGAGGTTAGTTTGACAAGAGTGGGTGAATGAAAGTGTAGTAGGAGATGAGGTCACAGAGGTTATAGACATGTCATGGAAGACCTGATAGGTTAGAATAAAGACTTTAGCTTGAACTCTGAGTGAGATATGAAACCGTTGTATGGTTCTGAACAAAGGCTCACTTTGGTTGCTGGATTGAGAATAGATTAAATGTGGACAAGAACAGAAGCAGAGGGACAAATGAGGAGGTTAATTCAGTATTAGAATTAAGAGGTTAATTCAGTATTCCAGCTAAGAGATAATGTTGGCTTGGATCAGGGTAGTGACAGTAGAGGTAGTAAGGAATGGCCAGATTCAAGATATATTTGAAAGTGGAGCCAACAAGAGTTTCTGGATATAAGGTAATGAAGAAAGAGATGACTAAAGGATGAATCCAAGGAATTTTCCCTGAGAAATAGAGAATATGGGGTTGCTAATACATGTGAGAAAAATTGAAGGAGGATGTTTCCTTGAGGGTGGGGTGAATGGGATATCAGAAGTTCATTTTCAGATATTGATTTTTGAAATACCAATAGGCAGCTGAATATATTAGTCTGGATTCAGAAGAGAAATACAGGATGGAGATATAGATAGGGATCAGCCTATAAATGGCCCTTAAATTCATGATACTAGATGATTTTCCCTAAGAAGTAGGAGGAGATAGAAAAAAGAGAAACAGGAACTAAATCCTGGATTTTAATGTTTAGAATTTGTGGAGGTGAATAGCCAGCAAACAAGGCTGGGAAGAAATGGCTAGGGACGTAGGAAGGAAATCTACTGTGAAGGAAGTATTCTGGAAGCCAAGTGATTTTCTATTTATCCTTAATAAACTAAAATCTCCACATGAATAGGTATGGGCCATCTTTACATCTTTATATTTGGCATTTTAAGGGCCCTTTTCATCTAAAGACTTGTGTGTTTCCTCTATGAATTTTTCCCCTCTATTATGTTCTAATGACTAATGTTTGTTTCATTCTAGAGCTCCTTTTAAATAAATATTAGACCCTTTGGATCTATGTTTAATATTTTTTACCTTTTCTGTTCATATTTGCCATCTTGTTATCTTAGACTATAATTTTTTTTTTTGTTATTTAGTCCTTGTACTTGAAAAATCTGGAGTCTTTTAAAAATTTTCTAAGTACTTTCCTATTCTGTTATTGCTTCTTTTTTCATAGGAGCTCATTCTTGACTTCTGTTCTCAGCATAATCTATTTCCTCTGGGATCATTTGTTTTGTTTATTCATGTAGGTCCTTCTCTTTTATACTGTTGGTTTTGCACAAACATCTGGTTATCCATGATTTATGAATGAAGAACTACATTGATTAGAACAGTAGCTGGCATGAGTTTCTTTCAGAGTTGTACTGATGGGCTACTGTCTGGATTGAGAGTGCTCCTCCACAGAAGTCCTAAAGTGAGGGCGTCTTCCCTTTGAAGTCTTTCAAAGTATTTCAGGCTTTATTCTCAAAGTAGTAGACTTTAATGCATTTCATTCCTCGGAGAGACTGTCCTTCCTTGTGTGTTTCCCTTCCAGATGAGGCAGAGTGTCATCCTACCCTGTACCCTGCCTTCTCCAGGTGAATCTTTTACTCTGCTTAGGAAACAGTACTCCAGCTAGGACCAAATACTGCCGCTACTTTGTGTACATGGAGGAAGAGGAGAGGTTAACTGCCTCTGTCACCCATTGACAGTCCTCTAATGTGTCCACTCTGATTGCTGTCCCATAGTCCGTGTTTGCTCTTAGTACTTAATTGACTCTGAGCTTGGAGCTTCGTGGGAGCTCTACCAGAGAAAGCATCCTCCCCCTCCTTTGAGCTTTCTTCCATATATAGTTTGGATGACACTAGGGACTTTGGTTCTAACCAATGCACTATGCTGCTTCCTGGTATGTATTTCCTGTGATTTGATTGGAGACTTGTAGGACAAAGAAGTAACACACGTGATCAGGCAGTCATCTTGAACTAGAAATGCTGAGACTATTTTCCAATTTTAACTGCAGTACTTTGCTGACTTTCCAACTTATTTAATAAAATGTTTACTATATCAAAGAGTTAGGGATATTACATTCTTTTTCATATACTGTCTGTAGCCTTCAGATATGGATCCTACAACAGGCTCGCCTTTGCATCCTTTGGTCGATGGTTGGAAATGGAGGCTAAGGAGGGGTGGAGGACCAGTGTGGGCCTATACTCTACATAGGGTATTCATTTAATATTCTTAACAGTCTTATGAGGTGGATAAAATCCCCATTTTATAGATGAGAAAACAGAGGCTCAAAGAACATAGGAACTCGCCCAGTGTTGTATTGTTGGTGTCTGACCTTGGACTGGGATCCAAATCTATTTTACTTCAGTCCTGTGGACTTTCACATCAATATCCCTCTATCTCTTTGCCATTGTCCTCTATGATAGGAAAGAATTAAGGCCAACTTAACTGTAATCTTCACTGGCATGAGAATTTCAGCATGCTATGTGTGAAAAACATTGTTAGTTATAGGTTTTAATTGGTAATCATCTAAATTTCTTGGTATTTTACTCATCTATTTTCTTTGTCTTTGAAATATGCATTACTTTTCAAATTTCATGAAATTGTTCTCAGTGGAGAGGCTGATACCGTGGGCCCATTATTTCTATCATAAGCTTAAGTCATAACTAGTAAATTGTGAAGGGGGTGGTGGTTGTTAATAATTTTGAGTGTGCATGGCCTGAGTTTGCATTTCAGGTAATGGCTCATTTTTCCCCCAACAGGCAGCTTTTATAGAACAAAAGAGTGGCCATGTTAAAAGCAGCTGAGTGTTGCTGTCCAGTTCTGAACAGCTAAGCCCTGCAGGCACTTGCTCAGGGGTGGAGGTGGGACTGTAACACAGAAGCAAAGGTCTGAATAGATCAAGACAAGTGTGTTGTCAACTCAAAAGAGCAGGTTGACTGCAACAGGATAGAACCCCAAATCAGGGCCACAATGGCGAGGCTGGGGAGGGGAAGCCGGTCACTTTTTCTTTTCATTTTGCAGCCCCTTTTCTACTTACTGCTACCAGAGCATCTCAGTTACACATGCAAGGACACACAGAACCCAGGGACACACATGACAGTTACAAAGGCATCCACTCCTAGCTGCTGCAAAAATGTGTGTTTGGGTCCTGGTGAGGGTGCTTCCAGCCCTCTGACTCACTTTCCCACCCCACTTTTTCCCCTCCTTCAATGAATTTTCCCATGTTTTGAGAGACTGCAGAACTCAAATACAATGTCCTTGCCTATGTGCAATGTCACCTTATGAATACTTCTTCGGTTCATGGTGCTTTTAGACAAAACTCAGAGTCAAGGTCAAGGAAGGCGAGGAGGAGGTAGGTGAGGTACTTTCCTTGGGCACAGAACTGAAGAGGGGCAAACCCCTGCCCCTTAATAATAAAGATGATTACCATTTCAATACAATGATTTTTTAAAAATCGCAATGAATGTGGAGTGCCTGGGTGGTGTAGTTGGTTGAGCATTGCACTCTTGATTTTGGCTCAGGTTCTGATCTCAGGGTCGTGAGGTCAAGTATCACATTGGGCTCGATGTTCAACGTGGAGTTTGCTTGAGATTCTTCTCTCCTCTACCTCTGCCCCCCCTCCTGCCTGTCTCTCTCCTTTTCAAATAAATAAATAAATCTTTTTTTTTAAAGTCATGATAAAAAATATTCCATGATGAATAAAATGCCAGAATGTTATATCAAGACAGGATGTGACAGGACTGGGATTTGGGGGAGGTGAAAGAGATGAGCCATGCAAGGGCAGGGTCGAATCCTGTCAAAACAGTTTCTTAGAATTTGAAAAAAGGGCAAGAAACATCCTCAGGATTGTTGTTTTGCTTTTTATCACTTTAAATGAGTAAGACATATAAAAGTGCTTTCAAAAGATCTTAAATGTGTCATAAATGTAAAATATGACTGTATAACTATTATCATTTGTTCCCAATAATGACTGCCTGGTCATACTGACATTTTAAGCAAGTCTATTGAGTTCTTTGAATCACTAAAGATTTACACTAATTTGACTTTTTTCCCCTTCTCTCTCTAAGTCATACAGGGAGCATTTGATTCAACTTTCCACCCTTTCTTTCTTTTCTTAATTACCATTTACTTAAAACACAAAACAGAGGGAAGCCCAGTGCCCAGCTCCCACTCACAGTGAGGGAGATGCTGTTTTCCGTCCCACACTGAGAAAGGATAAGATGGCGATTGCATTTTAGAAGCAATTAGAGGAACTTCTGGATTTCCACACACTCTATGACTTGGCATCTTGGTAGAATCTCAAAGATTTTAATGTGAGTGCTGAAAGATGGTAAAGATCATGTCTTGTGATGTAGAAAATGGAAGTTCCTACTAAAGCTTCATTAATGAGCCTATTTCCCTAAACTTCATTAAGCCAACCAGAGACGCTGCTCAGGTGCAGCCTGTCTTGCAGTTATTAGAAAGTGGTGTCAATGCAGCAAAGATTCAGAATTTACAAGTTAGGACTTAGTGTTCCACCCCAGCCTTTGAACTACCCTGAAGTGATCTTCTTATTTAATTAAAGGCATGTGTGGATCCAACAAGCTCCCTATCTCCTGTCTTGGCACGTATTACAGGTAGTCTAGAAAGAGAACAGAGAGATAAAGGAATGATGTTTATATAAATATAGTGTAGTACAGGTGTTGCTGGCTCCTCGAGGTATTGGATTCCCATGAATGAACATACCATGGAAGGGTTTTTCAGCAAGCCCAGAAAACAAGAGCCACAGCTAATGTAAGGAAATTGAAATCATCACTGGATTGGGGAATGTGTTCAATGGAGCATGTGCGGCCTTAAAGTACAAACTACAACTTGCCCCCTAATTGGGGTAGCTCAAGTTTGTGTATATAGAGACATGCCATTCTTCTCTGCTCTTTCACTTGGGATCAATCACCCAGGACACTTTGGAAGGGACAGGTGAAGGTCAACCATTTTCCCTTACATCCATTTCAGTTTTCAGAAGACCATTTCTTAATGGCTCTCAATTCTGTGTTTCGTTGTCCAAATTTAGGATTGGAGTGAACAGTCCAAACATCCACCCAACCAGTCTTGCATTCTACAGTATCTTACAGTTTACAAAGCCTTTTAATCTCCCATCAGTGATTTAAGGCCACTCAGGCAGAATCTGAGGGGTGGGAGAGCCATGCAGCAGAGACCTGGGCATGAGGCCTGTCTCTGAGTGGTAGCTGGGTAGCTCTGGCGGAATCGTAGAATCTGGCTGAGGTCCCATTTCTTCACTTATCCAAAGGGGATTACAACACCTACCTGCAAAGATAGTTGTGAAACATAAGAAGGAAACCCACACCAAGTGCCCAGTGCTGCCTCTGTCAAGGGGTAAACCCTGGCAAACATTAGTGGCCAATAAGACAGGATTATTTCTAATTTACAGATTGAGAAATTGAGGCAAAGGGGTGAGGGGAATCAGTTGTGTGTGAAATGATACCCTAATTAGCAGAACAAGGATTCAAGCGCAGATCTTTGGACTGAGGTTTACACTCCAGCCCCCATAACACAATTTGGGTGGTATTGAACAAAAGAGTATTCACTCACAGTTCTGGAGGCCAGAAGCCCCAAATGAGTTTCATGAAACTGAAATCAAGGCATCGGCAGGGTCCACCACCTTTGGAGACTTTAGGGGAGAATTCATTCCTTGCCCCTTTCAGCTTCCAACAGATGCCAACAGTCCTTCGATTGTGGCCACATAGTTTCAATCTCTGCTTCCATGGACACACTGTCCACTCCTCTTCTTTGTGTGTCAAATCTGCCTCCACCTCTTTCTAAGAAGCCTGCATGTGGTTGCCTTTAGGGATCACTGGGATAAGCCAGTGTAATCTCCTCATGGAAGAGCCTTAACTTAATCACATCTGCACAAAGTCCGGTTTTGTTGTATAAGGTAACATTCATGGGTTACAGGGATACACTAGGACGTGGATCTCTTTCCTGGGGCTTATTATTCAACCTACCACAGCTAGCATATGAAAATTTCAGTCTGGGCAACCTGCATCCAGCTTGATTCCTACCTCATGGCAGTTTATTCCAATGCAAACCCTCCCACTACCCTCCTGCTGGCTTGGACATCTGCAGCCCTGGTGGCCAGTCTGGGCCCCTAAGCTGCCTCTGGATCCAACTTCATCCTCAAGATCCAGAACTGTCCTTCTGCCTGGGCCTAGTGCTTGCAGGCTTGCCATTTTCCTCCCCTACATATGATCAGTGTGGCCCCGGGGATGCCTTCCAAAGTCAACTTAGTTCCATCCTCCTGCAAGGAGGGTTGATCTGCATTCTACAGCTAGACAAGGGGATACTAGTGGAAGGCTCTGATTCACTCAGGTTGGCTGGAATATAATGCAAGGATTTTTAGGGCCTACACCCATGGACACCTTCTGCAGAATTGGAATACTCTGAAGAAAACCTATAGACAGCTACAACTCCATAGCCAAGTGCAACTGGTATTTAGTCTCCTTTAAGGATTTATTAATGGTTACAGAAATTTATTTATATACATAGTGCATGCATGTAAATGTGTATGCTCATATATGCACATATGTGTGTGTATCCTGTACTTTTCATCAGAACTCCTCATTTATAGATTTTAATTCACACAAATAACACCTTTCACTGGTTCTCATGTTTTCATGAAAAATTTCCTGAGCACCTCCTTCAATGGCAGGCCCTTTGCTAGGTGCTAGGGATACAGAGGTGAAACTGCTCTTTCCCTTCAACTCTTAGGGGGATAACAGTCTAAGGAGTAGACAGATTTAGAAATGAGTAATTAAAGAATAGTGTGATTACTTCTGTTCATCTACACAAAGTTGGAACAAAGGTGAGGTACTTGCCTAGGGTGCACAATTTAAGGAAGCTTCGAAACTCACTATTGATGACTTATTTTTTTTCCCATGATGGTAAACAATATTTTAATGCAGTATTTTAAAAAAATCAAAGCTACTGCCAAAAAAAAAAAAAAATCCATGATGAATGAAAATGCCCCTTTTTTTCCCATGCAAGGTAATACCACCACAGGTTCCAGGGATTAGGTCCCAGACATTGCAGGGGAGGAGGCACTAAAATGAGCAGGTCCTCTGTGAGACAAGGCCAGTGGAAGGATGAGGGGGCAGGAGGGAGGCCACCATCCCCGCTGACTGGCAGTGCTTGTCTTGCCACTGAGTCTTCATATAGGAGGTGTTTGGGATGTTGGCTGTGGCTCAGCTTTGAGTGGGGGGGGTGGTCTGTATGACCTTTTGGGTTGCCAAAGTAGACTGGGCAGTGATCAGGTCTGGCTGCTCTGGGAAATTAAAGCAGGAGACTGCCTAGAAATGCTCTACCTCCATGATCTGCTAGCCAGATGCTTGTTCCAGCCCCCTGGAGAGAGGACTAGCCAAGCTTCCGCATGTGCTCAGGGGACTATGGGACTAGTCAAGACAGTGACCACTGTGGTGTCTGTATGAGGGGCAAGATTGAAATCTGTGAGTAAATCAGGGCTGTTGCCTTCTGGGTGGCATCCTTGGGACTTGGCAGTTCAGCAAATTACCCAGGGCCACAATGGCCATGGAGGGGATCAGTTTAATGCAAATTTTAGAGGCAGCTCCTAGTAAGCAGCCACTCAAGTTGAAATTTCCCAAGCTCACCTTGCTTGCATGGAGGAGAATTTGTCTTAGAATTTGTTTCAAGATAAGAGCCACAGCAGTATGACTCTTGATTAAATTAGTAGAGCAGAAAAAGAAATAGAAGGCTTAAGAGTTTGCAGAAGGGCCAGGTTCCCCCAGCTCACATTTCCCCTCCCCTCCCCTGCTCTAAGAAGACCCAAGTTCCATTCCCAAAAAGAAGCAGTTTTCTATTATAAAAGTAATAAATATTTGGGACACCTGGGTGGCTCAATGGCTTGAGTGTGACTCTTGATTTTAGCTCAGGTTGTGATCTCAGGGTTATGGGATCAAGCCCCATGTCAGGCTCCTGGCTCAGTGGGGAATCTGCTTTTCCCTCTCCCTCTGCTCCTTCCCCCCTCAAATAAATAAATAAATCTTTTAAAAAAAAGTAGTAAATATTCATTATAGAAAACTGAGGAAATTCAGAAAAATGAAGTGAAGGAATCATATAACCTTACTTCTGCA
This sequence comes from Mustela lutreola, assembly GCF_030435805.1. Taxonomy (NCBI): domain Eukaryota; kingdom Metazoa; phylum Chordata; class Mammalia; order Carnivora; family Mustelidae; genus Mustela; species Mustela lutreola. Next base: position 127,149,455 of record NC_081308.1, read on the forward strand.
TTATTCGTTATTCATTATTGATAATATCATAACATAGTTCCTTTCAGTTATTGCCTGTGATAGTGCTTTTTCAATACATCATCGTATATGTACACATATATATACATACATGTATATAAGTGTGTGTATGTAGGTATATGTTTGCATGTATCTATACACATATATGTGTGTGTCTATACAGTATATGAACACACATATACAATTAAGGGTGTTTAAAATTTTGTACTTTGATTTTTTTTTTATTCACTATTCTTTTTTCTCACCTGTTTTGACATCAGCATCAGCCCACATAGTCAACCACTTCCTCCTTGAGATACTCACTTGCCTGGCTTCTCTATTAGCACATTCTCCTAGTTTTCCTCTAATTTACTTCCCACTTGTTCCTAGTATCCTTTGACAACATAGATTTTTTTTATCTGACCATCACATACTGGGATTCTACAGAGTTAATGCCTTCCCCCTCTTTTACTTTGCATTCACATTTTTGGTTATTTTACCCATTGCCATGACTTTAAGTAAAAATGACATGCAGATGTCTCCCACATTTCTTTTTGTTGATTTAATTCCAGTATGCTTAACATACAGCATAATGTGAGTTTCAGGTATACAGTGTAGTGGCTCAGGATTTCCATACATTACCACGTGCTCATCACAACTAGTGCACTCCTTACTCCCCATCACCTCATTCACCCAGCCCTCCACCAACCTCCCCTCTGGTAACCATCAGTTTGCTCTCTAGAGCTAAATGTCTGTTTCTTGCTTTGTTTATCTTTTATCCTCTTTGCTCATCTGTTTTGTTTCTTAATTCCACATATAGGTGAAATCATATGGTACTTGTCTTTCTCTGACTGACCTATTTCATTCAACATTTTATTCTCTAGCTCCATCCATGTCATTGCAAATGGCAAGATTACATTCCTTTTTATGACCGAATAATATTCCCTTATATATTTTTACCATATCTTCTTCATCCATTCATCTGTTGATGGATATTTGGGCTGCTTCCCTAATTTGGCTATTGTAGATAATGTTGCTATAAACATAGGGGTACACGTATCACTTTGAATTAGTGTTTTTATATTTTGGGAGAATATACCCAGTAGTGTGATTATTAGATCATAGGATAGTTCCATGTTTAACTTTTTGAGGAACCTCCATACTGTTTTCCAGAGTGGCTGCACCAGTTTGAATTCCCACTAACAGTGCAAGACGGTTCGCCCTTTTCCACATCTTTGCCAACACCTGCTGTTCTTGTGTTGTTGATTTTAGCCTTTCTGACTGGTATGAAGTGATATTGTAGTTTTGATTTGCATTTCCCTGATGATGAGTGATGTTGAGCATCTTTTCATGTGTCTGTCGGCCATCTGGATATCTTCTTTGGAGAAATGTCTGTTCATGTCTTCTGCTCATTTTTAAATTGGGTTATTTGTTTTTTGAGTGTTGAATTATATATGTTCTTTATGTATTTTTGATACTAACCCTGCAATGTCTCCCACATTTATATCTCTAGCACAAACTTCTTTAAGATCCAGGTTCACAGGGCGCCTGGGTGGCTCAGTGGGTTAAGCCTCTGCCTTCGGCTTGGGTCACGGTCTCAGGGTCCTGGGATTGAGCCCTGCATCGGGCTCTCTGCTCAGTGGGGAGCCTGCTTCCCCCCCCCCTCTGCCTGCTTGTGATCTCTCTCTCTGTGTCAAATAAATAAATAAAATCTTTAAAAAATCCAGGTTCACAAATTGAGTTATCTATTTGACTTTTCAACCTGAATATTTCATAAGCATCTCAAACCCAACAGGTCTACACAGGGTTCTTGACTTTCCCTTCCTATATTTGCCTCCTTCAGTCTTGCCTATTTCACCAAATGGTACTGCTCTCAACCAGCAGCTCAGTCTCAAAACTAAGGAGGCATCCTTCATGCCTCCCTTTCCCTTACCTCGCCATCACCAGGTCTGGTCTGTTCTACCCTACATTATATCTTGAATTGACCCACTTTTATATATCTCCCTTTCTATTCCTTAGGCTTAACAAATATCCTCTTTTACTTGGCTATAAAAGTAGTCTCTAAGTCCTGCCCCTTTCAACCCATTCTTTAGATAGCATCCATAATTATCTTTCCAAAAGATAAATCATATTATGTGATAAAGAAAAATCTTTAATTGGTTAACCATCAACTGGTTAAATGAATTGTGGTACAACCATATGATGAAATACTATATAACTATAAAAATGAATGTGGAAGGCAACCATACAATGAAATGGAAAGAGCTCCAAGATATTATCCAGTGAAAAAAAACACAATGCATAAAATAATATGCATATAAATTTTGGCATATAACATAGAGATAGATTAACAATGTATATTTGTATCTGCATCAAAACTAAAAGGATTCCTAAGAAACTTATGAAAATTATTATTTGTAGATGAGTAGGGGGAAATACCCAGTGGATAATATGGGGTGAGAGCAAGACTCATCACAGTAAACCTTTTTTATATTGTTTGGACTTTTGAACCAAGTGGATGTATTCCCTATTCAAAAGCTAAAAATGGACATATCTTCCCACTGCAATTAGAATAGGACTAATAATATTCGGTGCCATGGCCTATAAGCCGCTGCCTTGTCAAGCCTCTGGCCACTTCTCCACTTTTACCTTCTACCATTCCCATCATTCTTTCACTAATTCCAAATCCAAATGATCTTTCTTTGTTTTTTAAATTAAATTAAATTTAAAACTTTTTTCAGTAATCCAAAATTCATTGTTTATGCACCACACCCAGTACTCCATGCAATACATGCCTTCCTTAATACCCACCACTGGGCTCACCCAACCCACCACCCCCCTCCCCTCCAAAACCCTCAGTTTATGTCTCAGAGTCCACAGTCTCTCATGCTTTGTATCCCGCAATTCACTTTACCTTTCTTTCTCCTAATGTCCTCCATTCTATTCCTTATATTCCATGTATGAGTTAAACCATATGATAATTGACTCTCTCTGCTTGACTTATTTCACTCAGCATAATCTCCTCCAGTCCTGTCTATGTTGATACAAAAGTCAGGTATTCATCCTTTTTGATGGATGAATAATACTCCATAGTGTATATGGGCCACATCTTCTTTATCCATTTGTCCGTTGAAGGGCATCTTGGCTCTTTCTGTAGTTTGGCGACTGTGGCCATTTCTGCTATGAACATTGGAATACAGATGGCCATTCTGTTCACTACATCTATATATTGGGGGTAAATACTCAGTAGTGAAATTGCAGGGTCTTAGGGTAGCTCTATTTTTAATTTTTTGAGGAATCCTCACACTGTTTTCCAAAGTGGCTGCACCAACTTGCATTCCCACCAACAGTGTAAGAGGGTTCCCCTTTCTCCACATCCTCTCCAACACTCTTTGTTTACTGTCTTGTTGATTTTTTGCCATTCTAACTGGTGTAAGGTGGTATCTCAATGTGATTTTGATTTGAATATCCCTGGTGGCTAATGATAATGAACATTTTTTCATGTGTCTGTTAGCCACCAAATGATCTTTCAGTTAATCAAATAGACCCTGAGTTTTTCCTCCTTGATGCATTTGTGTTGTCTTTTGCTTTTCTGTTGCTTGCCATTCCTCCTGGTCTTCCCGTGGCTATCTCCTTTTCATCCATAAATCTCTGTTAAAATGTCATCTCAGAGATACCTTCTTTGGCTTCTTCACCTTGGGATGTTCACCCCCATCCTACCTTTTACTCTCAATCATGGCACCACGGTCTCTTCCTTCCTAGCACTGCTCAAGATCTTTTACTGTTAGTTTAAATAAATAATTTATTTTGTTGTTTATCTACAAGAGATTAAACTTTGTGAGGATGGGAACCATTTATATAATTTTCACTGCTGTACAACAGCCTGTACCCAGTGCTTGGTGCACAGTAGGTGATCCATGCATCTTTGTTGACTGAATGCATGCTTGTAGATGCATAAGCATTTACCCACATCATTACATTTTTTTCAGCAGTATCCTTATAATAACTTATATAATATCCCATACAGTGAATATTCCACTGTTAACATTAACCATTTCATATGATTTGACACGTAGGTGGTTATTGAAATAACGTATAAAAGTAGGTTTAACCTCGACATTGTTCATATCTCTTATGGTCGTATTTAAAACATTTTGGTTGATTTAATAGCTTGAAAAGATGTATATTTAAAATTTTTAATTTGTATTTCTTTAATTACTGATACAGTTTTACACATTTTCCAGATTAGCTAATTGGATTTCTTTTTTATGGACTGTCCTCATCATCTTTTGAATTACATACTCTCCTTCCCCAGCGCTACTGTCTGAAGTCAGGGTCTTACTATTTTTAGCCTGAGTTGCTTTAACAGCCTCTCTAGTGGTCTCAGGATCTCTGATCTTGCTGCCCTTTCTCCTGAAGCCAGAGTACCTTTCCTAAAATGCATATTTGTTCAAGGCACTGCTTGCCTACCACTATAGGGCTCTCCGCTGCCTAGAAGATAAAGAATAAGGTATGCCATTGTATAACCTATAAGCCTAACTTCAATGGCTCCAGCTAAAAGCCTCACCCCAATCCAACATCACCCACATGCATGTACAGCATACGTATCATATCTCTGGGTCTACTTAAGCTGTGCTTTCTGGAAAACGCTTATACTGCATCTCCTATCCAGCTGGGGAACATCCACTAATCTTTCAAAAGTAGGTCAAGTGTCATTTTTTCCATGAAACTTTATTCCCTCAACCTTGGTAAAACTGACCACTACCTTCCTTGAATTCCACCTCTACCTCATTCAGACTTCTGTCTTAGCAGCTATAGCACTTAGTTATGCACCCTTTTTTTTTTCATTTGTCTCCCCATAGATTTCAAGTATTCTAAGAGGCAGATTAGTTGTTATAAATTAAATGTTCCTTAGTGCCTAGCACATTTCTTGAAATAGAGTGTGTCCAATGAACACACTTTGTTCAGTACTTTGTCCAGTTATTTGAGATATAGTATTTTCCTTATAGATTTATAATAGTGACTTATATATTAAAGCTAAGAATCCTTTGCTTTATTTATTGTGAATATTTTTATCAGTTTGTAAATGCCTTTTAAATTTGAATGCTTTGATTGTTTTGGAGGAGTTTTTAAAATACATAAAGTCAAATTTGTTAATCTTCTAAATTATTTCTCACATTATTTCTAAATTCTTACATAATTTCTAAATTCTTATTCCCATTAGAGGCTTGATAAATATTTATTTCTGTTTGCTTCTAGTTTTTTGTTCTGAAAAAATTTTTTTTACCATTTAACTTAATAATCCATCTAAGAATTAATTCATGTTCTATACTAAGAACTTCACTTATTTTTCCCCAGGTAGTTAAAAACTTGTCCCAGTACCATTTATTAATAACCTTTTTCTTCTTCTTGATTTGAGATTCCTCCTTTATCATATACTACTTTCATAAACATAGTGGGATCAACATGGAGGATATATATGGTTTCATTGATATCCCTAAATTTGTTCCAGTATCCTAATGCTTTAATAATTATAGATTTATAACATGTATTTTGAATGCAATGGACTATAAATAAAAACTAATATCTGATGGGGTGAATTCCTCTTCATTATTCCTCTCTTATGAAGTTTTCTATGCAATTTTCTTTCATCTGTTTTTCCTACTAAATCTTGGGATTATTTTGTCAAGTTCCCAAAAGAATCCTGTTAGTGTTTTTATTGGAATTCAACTAAAATTATAAATAATTTGAGAGCAAATTGATTTCTCTCTATCACATTCAGCTTTCCAATTCAGGAACACCGTATGTCCTCCTACATATTCAAGTCTTTTTAATATAGTTCTCAGTGAAATTTTATAGTTCTCTTTTTGTAGATCTCATATGGTTCTGATTAAAATTACTCCTAGGCATTTTTTATTTCATTCAGAAGACTTCTCTGGTATGACTGAAAATCTCCATACAGCCCACACTGATAAATATAATTCAGAATATTAGGGCCCATATTTTCTAAGCCACATGATTTGACAGTAATTGAGGCCATATATTGTAGTGTTTAAGTGCATGGGCTTTGACATCTAGACAGATCTGGTTCTGAATCCTGGTTCTGTCACTTATTAGCTATATAACCTTGAGCAAGACATGTATACTATGTCTCAGTTTATTCATTTATAGACCTGGGCTACTAATAGTACATTTCCTGACATGGGTTTTGTGCGGTAAATGCAGGGTCATGGAAATGAAAACTTAGTGTGGTACTTGGTATGTAACGAGTGCTCAGTGAATGTGAGCTATGGTGATGGTACTAGTGACGGTGACAACAACTTGGGCATACACAGAAAAATGAGAAATAGGGCTGTCTTGAGATGTTCAGATTGCCAAAATCATAGAAATGAAAAGGATAAAAGATTCAAGAGAAGGAAAGTTGAACAAGGAGAAAGAGAGCAGAAAATGAAAAGGTGCTTACAGTGAGGACGATGGGAGAAGGCTACATCGTTGTTAGAATCAGGAGCAAAGAGCATTCTGGGAAGCCTCCCGAGAGGGAGGAGGGTAAAGCGGAATCAAATTAATGCATGGATAGCCATTCTTCACAAAACTATTCCCCTGCCTACCCAGCTAGTCTTTAGACCCAGAATGGGCAGAGAAGTTTCCCCAAAACCCACTGTGTTGGAGGGATCTGACCTGGTGGCCATGGGAACCCCTGGAACCAGATTTCTACTTGTAAGAGATGCTATTCAGGATTGTGTTGATCAGAGAAGGCAGCTGAATGATTCTCTGAGGGAAGCCACAAAAGGAGGCAAGCATGGTTCTTGGAAAGTGATGGAAAGTATCTGATAACTCAACCCCTTGAGCTGAGAGGCCATGGAGTTATTGCATTACTATTTTATTAATCATGGCATAGGCTGTTTGAGAATGTTGCTGGCATTTAACGAGAAGGAAGATAGCTTCTTAAATGACAATGGGCATGGAATAGGGGAGTAGGGAGGATGGAAAGGAGGTAGAGAAAGAGAAGAAAAAAGATATTGGTGCTTATATGTAAATGCTCACACAGATGTATACTCAATTCAATCATATGCCCAAGAGAGCATGAGTTTTAATCTGTAGGTGTTTTTACACAGTGAATTGCAAGGATGAAACTTCATCTACTGTGTATGGCATTGTTTGGGGAAAGATAGAACTGACATCCTTAACTCAGTCTAAAGTACAAAGAGTAAGCTAAAGAGCCAGGACCCCTGTAAAGAGCTTATGAGAAAACATCTTATTGCCTAATGGTTCCTGTTCTAACTCCTTTATCTTCCCAAGAAGATTTTTTTAAAATAAGGGGTGAGGCCAAGGGAAAGGGAGGGAGAGAGAGAATCTCAAGCAGCTTTATGCCCAGTGCAGAGCCCAGCACGGGGCTTGACCTCACAACCCCAAGATCATGACCTGAACCAAAATCAGGAGTTGGATGCTTAACCAACTGAGCCACCCAGGCACCCCAAGAAAATTTTCAAGATGCAGTTTAGCAATGATGTTTTCCAATAAAAGGTCCATTATTAAATAGCAGATGTTTGAGATATTCCTGAGTAGCACTGTGCCCTAGAACATTAATGTTGGAAAAGCCCTTTGAAACCAACCAACAGAGCCACTAGAGGAGGGAAATGACTCACATACGGCTGTGCACTGAGCTGATTAATAGAGCCAAAACGCAAAATGAGGTCTCCTGACCTATATGGCCTCCCCCCCCCATCATAACATAGGATCCGACTATTTGGGGAACCCCCTAGGACGTTTGTCTCAGCACTTTTTTTTTTTTTTTTTTGCTATGGTACTTTCTTTGTGCATGTAAGGCATGTGTTATAAACCCACCAATGTAATTTCCTTTCTGTGGGAGAATACAGTGATGGGAACATGACACAGCCCACTTGTAGAACAGGAAGGAAGATCTTCCAGAAGCTAAATTATCTATCTTATTTCTTCCTTCTAAAGATATTTCTGAAAAAAAAATTTTAAATTTTAAACATTTTCATTTTGTAGCATGAAAGATTAACCTGTGTGGGTAAGGCTTTCAAGATTGGCTATGCCAACTCTGCTCTCCTTCTAATCTTCCCACAGGATCTTGAGCACACCTTCAGGTATTACTTATTTCACTGTGTGGTAATCAGTCAAGGATACAGCACTATAACATTCTCTCTATCCAACCTAGCTATGATTTTCTCCAGGGTAAGGACTGATGCTGATCCTCTTATCCCAACAAAGAGCAGGGGCCCAGGAAATTCCTATTGATTAAATCCAAGAAGCAGAGAGGATATGAGGGAGAAGCTCATGTTTTAGGCTCAGGGCTTGTACATAGGCTGTGTGGCCTTGGGCCAGTCAAATGAACCATTTGCAGGATTTGTCTCCTTTCTCTAAGGGAATGGTGATCATAGTGCAACCACCACTTCCCAGAGGAATGTTTGGATAAATGAGATTTTGATCATCAAAGCTTTCTGTGAACTGAAAAGTACTATAAAAAAATAGAGCATGTGATAGTAATGGCTGACATTCTTCGAGAACTCACTGAGTGTCAGCACATTCAATCTGCATAACCACTATAAAGAAAAGGCTATTGTTATCCCCATTTTATAGATGGGAAAACTGAGGCACAGGGAGGCTAGACAATTATTCCAGGATCCTACATCCCCAAGGACACACAGCTAGTAAGTGATTATGATATTATAAACTAGAGAGGGGCCATAACTTACTCAAGCTGCCACAGCCAAGGATCTGAGACAGAACTGAAATCTAGGTCTCTTGATTCCCAGTCCAGTGCTCTTCCTACTCAACCTAATGTATAATGTTCTGGGAATACTATCCCATGTATCCCCTATGAAAGGATGATTGGGGCATGGTATTATTGCTCTTAATATGGCCTCTCACCTGAGGAAAAGGTATAGAAAATGAAAATCAAAAGTTCTCCTTGGGCTGGAAAACTACAAATCACGGGTCACTTTTTAAAATGAGTCACTGAGGAGCCCAGGGGATGGACTGTCATGCCAGGTGGGTTGGTGAAAGTAAAGGGACACAGACCAACCATGGTTTAGAAATAAATGACATGTTTCTGTCTCTCTTATATTTCTATCTTAAACAATCTAGATCTATGTCACATATAATTTTTCATGCCAACTTGCTGAAAGGTTATTTTTAAATCAGATATGACAAAAATATAACTTGGCCAAGAGCAGGCACCTTTGTATTACAATCTGACATTTCTAATAAACACCCAGTGATGTGGGGCTTATTACCTGGCCTTTGTATATGAAGTTAGGACCTTCTTGCTGTTTCTGAAAACAAATTCTACTGCTCAACACTGACTCAGAGGTCATTTATGCACCAATAGTCCACACCGTATGCACGTTTCTGAGCCATCTACTCTTCACTCTTTCCGTGTGTCTCTGTGTGTGTGTATGTGCATGTGCATGCATGTGTGCATGCTATCCATGTCCTCACAAAACATAGCATCAAGTGAAATAGGTTATGTTTCAAAGCACTGGTTTTCTTCAAAGTATATAATAATGATAACAATTATAGCATGTACAGAAGGATTTACAGTTTTCAAAATAGCATGCATACTCTTCTATTTTTTAAAAAAAATTATTTAAATTCAATTAGCCATCATATAGTAAATCATTAGTTTCAGGGGTAGAATTCAGTGATTCATCAGTTGCATATACATAAGTCAATCAGAGAAAGACAAGTAACATATGGTTTCATCCATATGTGGAATATAAGAAATAAAATCATAAGAGAAGGGAGGGAAAGTGGAATAGGAGGAAAACATGCATACTCTTTTAAATGCTGTATTTTTCTGGTTATGCAGATGTGCTTGGTCTTTTAAAAGATTATCAGGACACCAGTAACATACAACACAGACTGTGACTGTCCCCCACAATGCCACACCACTGGAGGTAGCTATGTCTGGTGACCATTCCGTGTCTATTTCCTATATACCTTGCTCTGTGTGTTTAGGGGTAGGGGAGTATGTATTACAAAACAGGGGGAATTCAATGCCAAGAGTTTTATACTTGCTTTTTGTCATTTGGATGGCTTTGTATCCCCATACACATATCCTTATGTCGGGGTCAATAAATTACAGCCCACCAGCCAAATCTGGCCCACTGCTTATTTTATTTATTTATTATTATTATTATTATTTTAAATTTTTTATTTTTTATAAACATATATTTTTATCCCCAGGGGTACAGGTCTGTGAATCGCCAGGTTTACACATTTCACAGCACTCATCATAGCATATACCCTCCCCAATGTCCATATCCCCACCACCCTCGCCTGTCCCCCCTCCCCCCAGCAACCCTCAGTTTGTTTTTTGAGATTGAGTCTTTTATGGTTTGTCTCCCTCCCAATCCCATCTTCTTTTATTTTTTATTTTTTCTTTTCCTACCCCCCAAACCCCCCACACTGCATCTCTACTTCCTCATATCAGGGAGATCATATGATAGTTGTCTTTCTCTGATTGACTTATTTCACTAAGCATGATACCCTCTAGTTCCATCCACGTCATTGCAAATGGCAATATTTCATTTCTTTTGATACAATAATATTCCATTGTGTATATATACCACATCTTCTTTTTTTTTTTAATAATAAGTACCACATCTTCTTTATCCATTCATCTGTTGATGGACATCTAGGTTCTTTCCATAGTTTGGCTATTGCTGCTATAAACATCCGGGTGCAAGTGCCCCTTCAGAGCACCATGTTTGTATCTTTAGGATATATACCCAGTAGTGCAATTGCTGGGTCATAGGGTAGCTCTATTTTCATTTTTTTGAGGAAGCTCCACACTGTTTTCCAGAGTGGTTGTACCAGCTTGCATTCCCACCAACAGTGTAGGAGGGTTCCCTTCTCTATGCATCCTCGCCAGCATCTGTCATTTCTTGACTTGTTCATTTTAGCCATTCTGACTGGTGTGAGATGGTATCTCATTGTGGTTTTGATTTGTATTTCCCTGATGACGAGTGATGTGGAGCATTTTTGCATGTGTCTGTTGACCATCTGGATGTCTTCTTTGCAGAAATGTCTGTTCATGTCCTCTGCCCATTTCTTGATTGGATTATTCGTTCTTTGAGTGTTGCATTTGCTAATTTCTTTATAGATTTTGGATACTGGCCCTTTATCTGATATGTCATTTGCTAATATCTTCTCCCATTTTGTCCATTGTCTTTTGGTTTTGTGGACTGTTTCCTTTGCTGTGCAAAAGCTTTTGATCTTGATGAAGTCCCAGTTGTTCATTTTGCCCTTGCTTCCCTTGCCTTTGGTGATGTTCCTAGGAAGAACTTGCACAGCTGAGGTCCAAGAGGTTGCTGCCTCTGTTCTCCTAAAGGATTTTGATGGATTGCTTTTTCACATTGAGGTCCTTCATCCATTTTGAGTCTATTTTCATGTGTGGTGTAAGGAAATGGTCCAATTTCATTTTTCTGCATGTGGCTGTCCAATTTTCCCAGCACCATTTCTTGAAGAGACTGTCTTTTTTCCATTGGATATTCCTTCCTGCTTTGTCGAAGATTAGTTGACCATACAGTTGAGGGTCTATTTCTGGGCTCTCTATTCTGTTCCATTGATCTATGTGTCTGTTTTTGTGCCAGTTCCATACTGTCTTGATGATGACAGCTTTGTAATAGAGCTTGAAGTCTGGAATTGTGATGCCACCAACTTTGGCTTTCTTTTTCAGTATTCCTTTGGCTATTTGAGGTCTTTTCTGGTTCCATATAAATTTTAGGATTGTTTATTCTATTTTTTTGAGAAAAAAAGATGGGATTTTGATAGGGATTGTACTAAATGTGTAGATTGCTTTAGGTAGAATAGACATTTTCACAATATTTGCTCTTCCAATCCAGGAGCATGGAACATTTTTCCATTTCTTCATGTCTTCATCAATTACTTTCATGAGTACTTTATAGTTTTCCGAGTATAGATTCTTTGCCTCTTTGGTTAGGTTTATTCCTAGATATCTTATGGTTTTTGGTGCAATTGTAAATGGGACTGAATCCTTCATTTCTCTTCCTTCTGTCTTGTTGTTAGTGTAAAGAAATGCAACTGATATCTGTGCATTGACTTTATATCCTGACACTTTACTGTATTCCTGTACAAGTTCTAGCAGTTTTGGAGTGAAGCCTTTTGGCTTTTCCACATATAGTATCAGATCATCTGCAAAGAGTGATAGTTTGACTTCTTCTTTGCCAATTTGGATACCTTTAATTTCTTTTTGTTGTCTGATTGCTGAGGCTAGGACTTCTAGTACTATGTTGAACAGCAGTGGTGATAACAGACATCCTTGCCTTGTTCCTGACCTTAGTGGAAAAGTTTCAGTTTTTCTCCATTGAGAATGATATTTGCAGTGGGTTTTTCATAGATGGCTTTGATAATATTCAGGTATGTGCCCTCTATCCCCATACTTTGAAGAGTTTTAATCAAGAAGGGATGCTGCACTTTGTCAAATGCTTTTTCAGCATCTATTGAGAGTATCATATGGTTCTTGTTCTTTTATTAATGTATTGTATCACATTGATTGATTTGCAGATGTTGAACCAACCTTGCAGCCCTGGAATAAATCCCACTTGGTCATGGTGAATAATCCTTTTAATGTGCTGTTGGATCCTATTGGCCAGTATTTTGGTGAGAATTTTCGCATCTGTGTTCATCAAAGATATTAGTCTGTAATTCTCTTTTTTGATGGGGTCCTTGTCTGGTTTTGGGATCAAGGTGATGCTGGCCTCATAAAATGAGTTTGGAAGTTTTCCTTCCATTTCTGTTTTTTGGAACAGTTTCAGGAGAATAGGAATTAGTTCTTTTTTAAATATTTGGTAGAATTCCCCTGGGAAGCTGTCTGGCCCTGGACTTTTGTTTGTTTGGAGATTTTTGATGACTGTTTCAATCTCGTTACTTGTTATGGGTCTGTTCAGGTTTTCTATTTCTTCCTGCTTCAGTTGTGGTAGTTTATATGTCTCTAGAAATGTATCCATTTCTTCCAGATTGTTGAATTTGTTGGTGTAAAGTTGCTCTTAGTATGTTCTTATAATTTTTTGTATTTCTTTGGTGTTGGTTGTGATCTCTCCCCTTTCATTCATGATTTTATTTATTTGGGTCCTTTCTCTTTTCTTTTTGATAAATCTGGCCAGGGGGTTGTCAATCTTCTTTCAAAGAACCAGGTCCTAGTTTCGTTGATTTGTTCTATTGTTTTCTTAGTTTCTATTTCATTGATTTCTGCTCTGATCTTTATGATTTCTCTTCTCCTGCTGGGTTTATGCTTTCTTTGTTGTTCTTTCTCCAGCTCCTTTAGGTGTAGGGTTAGGTTGTGTATTTGAGACCTTTTTTGTTCCTTGAGAAAGGCTTGTAGCGCTATATATTTTCCTCTCAGGACTGCCTTTGTTGTGTCCCACAGATTTTGAACCACAAATTTTTGTGTTTTCATTATCATTTGTTTCCATGAATTTTTTTCAATTCTTTAATTTCCTGGTTGACCCATTCATTTTTCAGAATGATGCTGTTTAGTCTCCATGTATTTGGGTTCTTTCCAAATTTCCACTTGTGATTGAGTTCTAGATTCAGAGCATTGTGGTCTGAAAATATGCAGGGAATGATCCCAATCTTTTGGTACCAGTTGAGACATGATTTATGACCCAGAATGGGGTCTATTCTGGAGAATGTTCCATGTGCTAGAGAAAAATGTATATTCTGTTGCTTTGGGATGGAATGTTCTGAATATATCTGTGATGTTCATCTGGTCCAGTGTGTCATTTAAGGCCTTTATTTCCTTGTTGATCTTTTGCTTAGATGATCTGTCCTTTTATTGTCAATGTGTTTCTTTGATTTTGTTATTAATTGGTTTATATAGTTGGCTGCTCCCATGTTAGGGGGATAGATATTTAAAATTATTAGGTCTTCTTGTTGGACAGACCCTTTGAGTATGATATAGTGTCCTTTCTCATCTCTGATTATAGTCTTTGGCTTAAAATCTAATTGAACTGATATAAGGATTGCCACCCAGCTTTCTTTTGATGTTCATTAGCATGGTAAGTTGTTTTCCACCCCTTCACTTTAAATCTGGAGATGTCTTCGGGTCTAAAATGAGTTTCTTGTAGGCAGCATATTGATGGGTTTTGTTCTTTTATCCATTCTGATACCCTGTGTCTTTTGATTGGGGCATTTAGCCCATTAACATTCACGGTAACTATTGAGAGATATGAATTCAATGCCATTGTATTGCTTGTAAGGTGACTGTTACTGTATATTGTCTCTGTTTCTTTCTGATCTACTACTTTTAGGGTCTCTCTTTGCTTAGAGGACCCCTTTCAATATTTCCTGTAGAGCTGGTTTGGTGTTTGCAAATTCTTTCAGTTTTTGTTTGTCCTGGAAGCTTTTTATCTCTCCTTCTATTTTCAATGATAGCCTAGCTGATTATAGTATTCTTGGCTGCATGTTTATCTCATTTAGTGCTCTGAATATATCATGCCAGTTCTTTCTGGCCTGCCAGGTCTCTGTGGATAGGTCTGTTGCCAATCTAATGCTTTTACCCTTATATATTTTAGTCTTCTTTTCCCGGGCTACTTTCAGGATTTTCTCTTTGTCGCTAAGACTTGTAAATTTCACTATCAGGTGACGAGGTGTAGACCTATTTTTATTGATTTTGAGGGGCTTCCTTAGCATCTCCTGGATTATGATGTTTGTTCCCTTTGCCATATTAGGGAAATTCTCTACAATAATTCTCTCCAATATACCTTCTGCTCCCCTCTCTCTTTCTTCTTCCTCTGGAATCCCAATTATTCTAATGTTGTGTCGTCTTATGGTGTCCCTTATCTCTTGAATTCTCTCCTCATGGTCCAGTATTTGTTCGTTTCTCTTTTGCTCAGCTTCTTTATTCTCTGTCATTTGGTCTTCTATTTCACTAATTCTTTCTTCTGCCTCATTTATCCTAGCAGTAAGAGCTTCCATTTTTTATTGCACCTCTTTAATAGCTTTTTTGATTTCAACTTGGTTAGATTTTAGTTCTTTTATTTCTCCAGAAAGGGCTTTTATCTCTCCAGAGAGCATTTCTCTAATATCTTCCATGCCTTCTTCAAGCCTTGATTAGGTCCCTAGCCTTCAGTACTGCCTATTGCTCTTTTTTTGTGGTGAGTTTTTCCACCTTGTCATTTTGTCCAGATAAGTTTTGCTTTCTCCTCCTCTGGAATGCCGCTGTTTTCCTTGGTAAGTGAAGTTGGTCTTGGCTGGGTTTCTTGTTGATCTTCTGGGGGAGGGGCCTGTTGTAGTGATTCTCAAGTGTCTTTTCCTGAGGCGTAATTGCCCCACCCTTAGCAGGGTCTGGGCTGAGTAATCAGCTTGGGTTTGCTTTCAGGAGGTTTTGTTCCCTGAGTGCTTTCTGTAGAGTTCCGGAGGATGGGAATGAAGGTGGTGGCCTCCCAGTCTCTGGCCCAGAGGAGCCGAGAGCTCGGGGTCCTGCTCCTCAGTGCACCCTCAGAGAAAAGTGCCCAATAACTCCTGTCTCCCTGGCCTCTGGCTGCGCTTGGGGGAAAGTGCTCAATTGCTAGCACTTGGAGAAAAGCGCCCAGTCACTTCTGTTTCTGTGGCCCCCGGCTGCACTCTGAGCTCACCCAGCCTGCGACTGGTTCAAGGTAAGCCCAAGTTGAGAGCTTACTCCTCAGCTTTGTCGCTGTTGCTGGCTTCCCTGCTCTAATACCTGCGAGCTCTGCGACACTCAGACACCCCCAGACCATCTGTGACCCTGTGGGACCTGGGGTTACACTGCCCCCGCGTGGGCTCCCCTCCCCCCCATTTAGCCTCTGGAGCGATGTACCTCAGTGGAGCAAACTTTTAAAAGTCCCGATTTTGTGCTCTGTTGCTCCGCTGCTTGCCGGGAGCCCCCCTCCCCCTGTGGTCTATCTTCCCATCACTTTGGATTCACTTCTCTGCAGGTCCTTCCTTTCAGAAAGTGATCGATTTTCTGTTTCTAGAATTGTTGATCTCTTCTCTTCGATTTCCTGTTGGATTTGTAGGTGTTCGCAATGGTTAGATAAGCTATCTAGCTGATCTCCTGCTACCTGACGTTGTCTCAGCCTGCCACTTCTCCGCCATCTTGATTTGCACCCCCCCCGCCTATTTTTGTAAATAAAGTTTCATTGGCACATGGGCATCCCCATTTATTTACATATTGTCAAGCCTGTTTTCATGCAATGACTGCAGAACACATTTAGTACCTGGCCCTTTACAGAAAAAGTTTGTTGTCCCTGCCTTATGACAACCACCCAAATTAGTTAGGCAAGGCAAGGGTCACCTCATTTTAGGGGTATGTGTGTGTGTGTTTCTGTGTTTTTATATATGTACATATTCTATAAACCCAATGCTATGTGATATTCCCATTCCTGAAATATCATGGGTCAGTTGAATCATATTTTCAATACCCTCAGTTGACTAAGTGCTATTATATGAAGTGTTGGGTCCAAATGAGGAATCCTTCTGTAAAGCGAATAGGGGCCACCTATTTTATCTGTTTTGTACAGTATTTTGGCTTACTAGAAAGCATTCCTGTTAATCTAAAACCCACACACATACAAACATGCTCTCATACACACATCCCTAATCATGCTCATGTACACTCATTCTCCCTTGGGTACTAATTTACACACACATGCTCATGCGCACAGTAACACATCAAGTGATCTGATAGGATCATGCCAGTAGACTTGCCATCACTTCATTCCAGGAGACACCACAGATTTAATTTCTACTGAAGGAAAGATAGGTTTAAGAAGGTGGGATTGTAGCGCCTTTGACAAGCCCATGAACCTGAAGTTAGGGAAGGCATCCAGAGGAAATAATAGTAGGAAAGAAGCTAAGTTGGAGGGAGGTCATCAGATGCAGAGGGGAAAGGAGAAGGTGGGAGACTCTCTAGAGAAGGCCAGCCTAGCAGAATGCCTGATCCCATGAATCAGTGCTTTTTTGGGGCAAAAGGCAGAGGCGGGGGGAGGGTGGTGAGGACCCACTGGTGGTCCCCTAGGAAAGGTGGGAAGGAAAGAACAAATTCATGGAAAAGATTGTGACATTGATCATTTGCATCCTCTGGTTGTCAAATACTTTATGTGTATTATAGGAACAACGATTCTGATCCCAAGTAAAATCTCTTATTAAAAGTCTATATGCTTTTGGGGAGGGGAGAAGGCAAGGAGCAAATGGGTCCATTGATGAGTTACAGTGGAGATGAGTCAATCCAGGCAGGAGGGGAGAGAAATCTGGGGAGGGAGAGGCTCCTCTCTGTAGATAGCTAGCAAAGGCCTCACAGATGATGTGGTGCCTGAGCAGCGGCCTCAGAGAAACAGGAAAGCACACTAAGTACCTATCTGAGAAGAGACAAGTGCAGGCAGAGGGAATAACAAGTATAAAGGCTGAAGGGGGTCTATTTGGAGAACAGCCAGGAGCAGACTTTAGGAAGGAGAGAGAAGAGAGTAGCAGGAGGTAAGGTTGCAGATGCCATGGCAGGGGAGTCAGAGTGAGGAGGACTTTAGAAACCTTAGAACAGAGACACCAGTCAGGAGGTTGGGAATATTTGCTTTAGAATATCTTGTGATATGGTAAGCATTTACATTGCTAGGGTTACCAGGTTGAACTCTGTCCAAAGATTCAGCAATAAGGATAATATCAACAGCTACCACTGAGGACCTACTTTGTTCCAGGCACATGGATAGTGGCTCCACATGGTGTTATCTCATTGACTCCTCACCACAACCTTACCAAGTAGGCCACTGCCATTTTCAGAGAAGGAAACTAAAATTCAGAGAGGTTAAGTTACTTGATTAGGGTCACTCAGCAAGTAAAGGGCAGAATCAGGAGTCAAGCTTAGGTCTCTAATTCCACAATGCTACCTTTCCTCCCATAATCCTAAAGGATTTCAGTTAAAGAAAAATAAAACTGCCTCAACTCTGCAACTCATTATTATCTATCTTTTTTGATACTTTTTGAAAATGTCTACTGTTCCATGGCTTTATGTTCAACTTTTAAGTTTGAGTGTTCCAAAATAACATTATGAGTGTAAGGTCTCAGGCTGGAAAATTGGGTCCAGTTTCACCAGATGCCTCCCTTGGCAAGAATAAAAACCCTGTTGGTTAGTTTATGCTGGAGGCCATCTCTTGCACTTGGTTGTGTATAGTGTCTCACCTCAAAAATGACATTAAAAGAAAAAAAAAAGCCAAGCAAAGTTTATATGGCCTTTCAAGCCTGCTATTAAGATAGCATCCACAGTGGATCATACACTCATGAAATTTGCTGTGACTTTTTAAGGACTCTACCATGTGCCCACTGCATCTTGGAAGTTCAACTTAAAAGAAAGTGGTGCTGCTATAATCTTTAAGATCATATCAAGCTGAAAATGCTGTGGTGACTTAAACCTTCTACTTCTAGGTTAGACAAATGTACTAATAGATCCATTTAACTTCATATTACCTTTCTACTTCTTCCCTGCTCTCCAAAACATGTGTGTCCCCTTGTATAAACACAAGCACACTCATGCATTGCATACACACACACACATACAGGAAAGACTGCAAGCTGTCTTTATAGAGTTTCTATTGCTTCAGAAGCCACTTCCTGGCCTGTGCTTTCATCTGAAATCTCAGTATGACATCTCGGCCCTGAAGGCAGTTACTTCTGTTGGTCTCTGTTCGAGAGATAGGCAACATCCTATCTCAGAAGCTTCTTTCTGTGGGTTGGGTAGCCATGGTGCCCCCCACCCCCAGTCTGCTCCCCACCCAACAACCAAAGAAGAAGAGTGAAACCCTGGAGCACAGACCTAACTATTTATTTTAAAGATTAATTTATTTATTTGACAGACAGATCACAAGTAGGTAGAGGGGCAGGTGGGGGTGGGGGGAGAAGTAGGCTCCCTGCTGAGCAGAAAGCCTGATATGGGGCTTGATCCCAGGACTCTGGGACCATGACTTGAGCTGAAGGCAGAGGCTTTAACCCACTGAGCCACCCAAGTGCCCCTATTTTTTTTATTTTTAAGACTGAAAAACCTTACCATTTCTTGCCAGGGCATAAGCATCCTGCAGACTTGTTTGTATTTTCTGGCAAATTCTCAGAGATACATGGACGGTTGTCACCCAGATTAAAGGGTATCAGGTGTTCCTTCTGTGCAAAAATTGCAAGTCCTTTATCTGTCAGATGGAAAGCAAACTTTAAGGCTTTGCCATTTAACTATCTTATGACCACAAGCAAGTCTCTTCAGCCCTATGAGCCACAGTGTCCTCCCTGGTAAAGGAGGGAGATGGCACTTCTTTTATTTCTACTCATGTTGGCCTTTGTTGGCTCTGGTTAAGGGCCTCTGGTTTGGGGGTGAGTCCATTTCCCATCCTGACTCTCCTTGAGTATGATATCCAGATAATGGGAAGGGGGGAACTAGCAGGTGAGAAGACAGAGCTGATTGGTCAACTTCTCCCCAAATCCATGATAATTCTTTGGCACACACAAAGTCTTTGGCCAAGAACACAGGTCTCCTGTGACCTTGCAGAGACCCTGAGAAATTAGCCTTTGGAGGAGGGCAAGCTGTTTCAAGGGGCCCAATGACAGAGGACCACAGCCAAGGTGAGGTTATTCTGTACTTCTGAGTAGTACTTCTAAGTTTACAAACATTTTACTCTCCATGATCTCATTCCAGCCTTCCACCAGTGTGTGAAGTAGGTCAGGTGTTACTGTGCCCATTTTTATAGATATATAAACCGAGACCCAGAGTTGAAGGGATTTGCTTTTGGACACAAGAGTCAAGTTCCTGAGACCATCTTTCTTCATCATTAATTCATTGTTTTTTCATTGTACCCCTACCTTATTGCTCGGTATGTCCACAGATTTGAAATAGGAATTTTCCTTCATAATGCATGTGAGAAAAACAGTCAGAGATCAAAGTGTTCTCTGTCTACACTTAGTTCATTATTATCTCATGGCTTTAAATACCATCTATGTACTGATGGATCCTCCAGTGTGGACACTTCTAGAACTCTTGATTCATCTATACAACCAACTCCTTGGCATCTGCATTGGGATTGCTAAGAGATGTTTCAAATTTTGTGGGTTGCAAACTGTAATCCTGATCTTCTGCACACCCCCCGCTGTCCCCAGTAGGCCATTCTTCCAGTTGCTCAGGCCAGAATCCCTGTGGTCACCTTTGATACCTCAGTGCTCACATCCCACATCCAGGCCATCAGCAGGTCCTACTTGGCTGTACTTTCAAAACATGTTCCCCCAATCTAATCATTTCAGCACCTACCACATCTTCCAGCCTGGTCTGAGCCTCTATCACCTCTTCCCTGTGTTGCTGTGGTAACTTCCTCACTGGTCCTAATGTTTCTGCCCTCACCCCCCTATGCCTTATTCCTCCCACAGGCCAGAGAGATCTTGACAAAATGTAGATCAGAGCACAAGCCTACTCTGCTGAATATCGTCCTGGGATCTCCCAACTCACTTAGGGTAGAAGTCACCACAGTGGCCACTGAGGCCAGGCACACTATTACCTCTCAGACCTACTCTCCTACTCTTCTCTTGGCTACTCTTGTTCCTTACACTACACTGCCCACCTGGCTGTTCCCAGAACACAGCAGGCATGCTCCTACCTCAGGGCCTGGGCCTTATACTCTTCACCCAAGTGTCATCAGAGCCTCCGCTCCTCCTCTAACTCTGCTCACACCTCATCATCTCACACTTCATTTATTTACCAAGTTTTCTTCCCTCCCTACTCCCCCTCAGTCCTTACCCCCCCACCCCATTTGTAATGTGATACACATTCAAGTGGGCCTCTTATTATGCTTTCTTTTCCCCTGAGAACTTCCAACATTCTCATGTAGGGAATTAACTGGTTAACTTACTGTATGCCTTCCACTTCCTATTCAAGAATAAGATCCACGGACAGGGATTTATTTTTTTTCTCTTTTGCTTACTAGTATATCTCAAATGTTTAAAAATAGTGTTTGCCAGAAAGGAGTGGCGTGAGACATCTTGTTGAATGAATATTTGTTGGATGTAGAAAGAGGGAAGTAAGTTAAGGGCACCGAGTCATTTCCCACTCACACTGATATCATAGCACTTGCCCCGTTCCATGGTAATTTACTGATTTTTGTATCAGAGTGAGTCAAGGTTTTAGGGCAATGATTAGAGACAGGGACCTTATAGGCTTCATCTTTGAAACCCTATCTTCTAGCACAGTTATTAGGGAATGCTGAGTGTTGAGGAAAATGTTTATGGAGTATGTGAAGCAATGATGAATGAACCCATGAGCAACAGGGGTAATTATTAACTTAAGATCAAAATGAGAAGGAGAGAGGGAGACTGTATTCTTAAGGATGATAAAAGATACTGCAACTCTATGTCCCATTTACTCCATGCCTGCTGCTGTGTTAAATTGCTTTACACACATTAACTCATCTCATTCTCATATAACCCTCTGAGGTATATATGTGTTTGTCATCATCTTTCCAAAGACAGACAGAGGTATCATGGGGTTAAGGAACTTGACCAGGGCCATACAGCTAGTTAATTTGAGAGCTAGGATTTGAACCCAGTCAGCGTAATCCCTAATCCATGTTCTTAACCCCCACATAGTAGCAAACTAGAATTTAAGATTATTATTATTTAAAAGATTTGCTATAGAAAATAATTAAGATTATTATAAAGAATTATTCATATTATTTTTACATGCTATGTCTTAGAGAGAAGAACAAAGGTAATGCTGTCAGAATTCAGTATTTTCTAATATTTTTTAGACCAAACTTTTATTTTTTTTTTTTTATTTTTTTTTTTTAATTTTTTTATTTTTTATAAACATATATTTTTATCCCCAGGGGTACAGGTCTGTGAATCACCAGGTTTACACACTTCACAGCACTCACCAAATCACATGCCCTCCCCAATGTCCATAATCCCAACCCCTTCTCCCAAACCCCCTCCCCCCGGCAACCCTCAGTTTGTTTTGTGAGATTAAGAGTCACTTATGGTTTGTCTCCCTCCCAATCCCATCTTGTTTCATTTATTCTTCTTCTACCCACTTAAGCCTCCATGTTGCATCACCACTTCCTCATATCAGGGAGATCATATGATAGTTGTCTTTCTCTGCTTGACTTATTTCACTAAGCATGATACGCTCTAGTTCCATCCATGTTGTTGCAAATGGCAAGATTTCATTTCTTTTGATGGCTGCATAGTATTCCATTGTGTATATATACCACATCTTCTTGATCCATTCATCTGTTGATGGACATCTAGGTTCTTTCCATAGTTTGGCTATTGTGGACATTGCTGCTATAAACATTCGGGTGCATGTGTCCCTTTGGATCACTACATTTGTATCTTTAGGGTAAATACCCAATAGTGCAATTGCTGGGTCATAGGGCAGTTCTATTTTCAACATTTTGAGGAACCTCCATGCTGTTTTCCAGAGTGGCTGCACCAGCTTGCATTCCCACCAACAGTGTAGGAGGGTTCCCCTTTCTCCGCATCCTCGCCAGCATCTGTCATTTCCTGACTTGTTGATTTTAGCCATTCTGACTGGTGTGAGGTGATATCTCATTGTGGTTTTGATTTGTATTTCCCTGATGCCGAGTGATATGGAGCACTTTTTCATGTGTCTGTTCGCCATCTGGATGTCTTCTTTGCAGAAATGTCTGTTCATGTCTTCTGCCCATTTCTTGATTGGATTATTTGTTCTTTGGGTGTTGAGTTTGCTAAGTTCTTTATAGATTCTGGACACTAGTCCTTTATCTGATATGTCGTTTGCAAATATCTTCTCCCATTCTGTCAGTTGTCTTTTGATTTTGTTAACTGTTTCCTTTGCTGTGCAAAAGCTTTTGATCTTGATGAAATCCCAGTAGTTCATTTTTTCCCTTGCTTCCCTTGCCTTTTGCGTTGTTCCTAGGAAGATGTTGCTGCGGCAGAGGTCGAAGAGGTTGCTGCCCGTGTTCTCCTCAAGGATTTTGATGGATTCCTTTCGTACATTGAGGTCCTTCATCCATTTTGAGTCTATTTTTGTGTGTGGTGTAAGGAAATGGTCCAATTTCATTTTTCTGCATGTGGCTGTCCAATTTTCCCAGCACCATTTATTGAAAAGGCTGTCTTTTTTCCATTGGACATTCTTTCCTGCTTTGTCGAAGATTAGTTGACCATAGAGTTGAGGGTCTATTTCTGGGCTCTCTATTCTGTTCCATTGATCTATGTGTCTGTTTTTGTGCCAGTACCATGCTGTCTTGATGATGACAGCTTTGTAATAGAGCTTGAAGTCCGGAATTGTGATGCCACCAACGTTGGCTTTCTTTTTCAATATCCCTTTGGCTATTCGAGGTCTTTTCTGGTTCCATATAAATTTTAGAATTATTTGTTCCATTTCTTTGAAAAAGATGGATGGTACTTTGATAGGAATTGCATTAAATGTGTAGATTGCTTTAGGTAGCATAGACATTTTCACAATATTTATTCTTCCAATCCAGGAGCATGGAACATTTTTCCATTTCTTTGTGTCTTCCTCAATTTCTTTCATGAGTACTTTATAGTTTTCTGAGTATAGATTCTGTGTCTCTTTGGTTAGGTTTATTCCTAGGTATCTTATGGTTTTGGATGCAATTGTAAATGGGATTGACTCCTTAATATCTCTTTCTTCTGTCTTGCTGTTGGTGTAGAGAAATGCAACTGATTTCTGTGCATTGATTTTATATCCTGACACTTTACTGAATTCCTGTATAAGTTCTAGCAGTTTTGGAGTGGAGTCTTTTGGGTTTTCCACATATAGTATCATATCATCTGCGAAGAGTGATAATTTGACTTCTTCTTTGCCGATTTGGATGCCTTTAATTTCCTTTTGTTGTCTGATTGCTGAGGCTAGGACCTCTAGTACGATGTTGAATAGCAGTGGTGATAATGGACATCCCTGCCGTGTTCCTGACCTTAGCGGAAAAGCTTTCAGTTTTTCTCCATTGAGAATGATATTTGCGGTGGGTTTTTCATAGATGGCTTTGATGATATTGAGGTATGTGCCCTCTATCCCTACACTTTGAAGAGTTTTGATCAGGAAGGGATGTTGTACTTTGTCAAATGCTTTTTCAGCATCTATTGAGAGTATCATATGGTTCTTGTTCTTACTTTTATTGATGTGTTGTATCACATTGACTGATTTGCGGATGTTGAACCAACCTTGCAGCCCTGGAATAAATCCCACTTGGTCGTGGTGGATAATCTTTTTAATGTACTGTTGAATCCTATTGGCTAGTATTTTGTTGAGTATTTTCGCATCTGTGTTCATCAAGGATATCGGTCTATAGCTCTCTTTTTTGGTGGGATCCTTGTCTGGTTTTGGGATCAAGGTGATGCTGGCCTCATAAAATGAGTTTGGAAGTTTTCCTTCCATTTCTATTTTTTGGAACAGTTTCAGGAGAATAGGAATTAGTTCTTCTTTAAATGTTTGGTAGAATTCCCCCGGGAAGCCGTCTGGCCCTGGGCTTTTGTTTGTTTGGAGATTTTTAATGACTGTTTCAATCTCCTTACTGGTTATGGGTCTGTTCAGGCTTTCTATTTCTTCATGGTTCAGTTGTGGTAGTTTATATGTTTCTAGGAATGCATCCATTTCTTCCAGATTGTCAAATTTATTGCCGTAGAGTTGCTCATAGTATGTTCTTATAATAGTTTGTATTTCTTTGGTGTTAGTTGTGATCTCTCCTCTTTCATTCATGATTTTATTTATTTGGGTCCTTTCTCTTTTCTTTTTGATAAGTCGGGCCAGGGGTTTATCAATTTTATTAATTCTTTCAAAGAACCAGCTCCTAGTTTCGTTGATTTGTTCTATTGTTTTTTTGGTTTCTATTTCATTGATTTCTGCTCTGATCTTTATGATTTCTCTTCTCCTGCTGGGCTTAGGGTTTCTTTCTTGTTCTTTCTCCAGCTCCTTTAGGTGTAGGGTTAGGTTGTGTACCTGAGACCTTTCTTGTTTCTTGAGAAAGGCTTGTACCGCTATATATTTTCCTCTCAGGACTGCCTTTGTTGTGTCCCACAGATTTTGAACCGTTGTATTTTCATTATCATTTGTTTCCATGATTTTTTTCAATTCTTCTTTAATTTCCCGGTTGACCCATTCATTCTTTAGAAGGATACTGTTTAGTCTCCATGTATTTGGGTTCTTTCCAAACTTCCTTTTGTGGTTGAGTTCTAGCTTTAGAGCATTGTGGTCTGAAAATATGCAGGGAATGATCCCAATCTTTTGATACCGGTTGAGTCCTGATTTAGGACCGAGGATGTGATCTATTCTGGAGAATGTTCCATGTGCACTAGAGAAGAATGTGTATTCTGTTGCTTTGGGATGAAATGTTCTGAATATATCTGTGATGTCCATCTGGTCCAGTGTGTCGTTTAAGGCCTTTATTTCCTTGCTGATCTTTTGCTTGGATGACCTGTCCATTTCAGTGAGGGGAGTGTTAAAGTCCCCTACTATTATTGTATTATTGTTGATGTGTTTCTTTGATTTTGTTATTAATTGGTTTATATAGTTGGCTGCTCCCACATTGGGGGCATAGATATTTAAAATTGTTAAATCTTCTTGTTGGACAGACCCTTTGAGTATGATATAGTGTCCTTCCTCATCTCTTATTATAGTCTTTGGCTTAAAATCTAATTGATCTGATATAAGGATTGCCACTCCTGCTTTCTTCTGATGTCCATTAGCATGGTAAATTCTTTTCCACCCCCTCACTTTAAATCTGGAGGTGTCTTCGGGCTTAAAATGTGTTTCTTGGAGGCAACATATAGATGGGTTTTGTTTTTTTATCCATTCTGATACCCTGTGTCTTTTGACAGGGGCATTTAGCCCATTCACATTCAGGGTAACTATTGAGAGATATGAATTTAGTGCCATTGTATTGCCTGTAAGGTGACTGTTACTGTATATGGTCTCTGTTCCTTTCTGATCTACCACTTGTAGGCTCTCTCTTTGCTTAGAGGACCCCTTTCAATATTTCCTGTAGAGCTGGTTTGGTATTTGCAAATTCTTTCAGTTTTTGTTTGTCCTGGAAGCTTTTAATCTCTCCTTCTATTTTCAATGATAGCCTAGCTGGATATAGTATTCTTGGCTGCATGTTTTTCTCGTTTAGTGCTCTGAAAATATCATGCCAGCTCTTTCTGGCCTGCCAGGTCTCTGTGGATAAGTCAGCTGCCAATCTAATATTTTTACCATTGTATGTTACAGACTTCTTTTCCCGGGCTGCTTTCAGGATTTTCTCTTTGTCATTGAGACTTGTAAATTTTACTATTAGGTGACGGGGTGTGGGCCTATTCTTATTGATTTTGAGGGGCATTCTCTGAACCTCCTGAATTTTGATGCTCGTTCCCTTTGCCATATTGGGGAAATTCTCCCCAATAATTCTCTCCAGTATACCTTCTGCTCCCCTCTCACTTTCTTCTTCTTCTGGAATCCCAATTATTCTAATGTTGTTTCGTCTTATGGTGTCACTTATCTCTCGAATTCTCCCCTCGTGGTCCAGTAGCTGTTTGTCCCTCTTTTGATCAGCTTCTTTATTCTCTGTCGTTTGGTCTTCTATATCACTAATTCTTTCTTCTGCCTCATTTATCCTAGCAGTGAGAGCCTCCATTTTTGATTGCACCTCATTAATAGCTTTTTTGATTTCAACTTGGTTAGATTTTAGTTCTTTTATTTCTCCAGAAAGGGCTTTTATATCTCTCGAGAGGGTTTCTCTAATATCTTCCATGCCTTTTTCGAGCCCGGCTAGAACCTTGAGAATTGTCATTCTGAACTCTAGATCTGACATATTACCGATGTCTGTATTGATTAGGTCCCTAGCCTTCGGTACTGCCTCTTGTTCTTTTTTTTGTGGTGAATTTTTACGTCTTGTCATTTTGTCCAGATAAGAGTAAATGAAGGGGCAAGTAAAATACTAAAAGGGTGGCAACAACCCCAGGAAAATATGCTTTAGCCAAATTAGAAGAGATCCAAAATCGTGAGTGGGGAGAAAGGGGATAAAAAGAGGTTCAAAAAGGAAGAAAGAAAAAAGAAAAAAAAAAAAAAAAGAAAAGAAAAGAAAAGAAAAGAATTTTTTTTAAAAAAGAAAACACCTAAGAAAAATGTAAAAATATATATATATATATTAGATAAACTAGTAAAAAATCGTTAAAAAAGAAAAAGGTAACAGTTAAAAAAAAAAAATTTTACCCGAAGGCGAGAAAAAAAAAAAAAAAATGAAAAAGGAAAAAGAAAAAAT
Organism: Mustela lutreola; assembly: GCF_030435805.1. Taxonomy (NCBI): domain Eukaryota; kingdom Metazoa; phylum Chordata; class Mammalia; order Carnivora; family Mustelidae; genus Mustela; species Mustela lutreola. Next base: position 127,176,715 of record NC_081308.1, read on the forward strand.
TAAATTAACTGCAAGACTAAAAAAAATCACAGGAAAAAAGCCATGAGTTCCGTGCTTGGCTTTCTCCTCCTCTGGAATTCTGCTGCTCTCCTTGGTATTGAAACCGCACTCCTTGGTAGGTGAACTTGGTCTCGGCTGGATTTCTTGTTGATCTTCTGGGGGAGGGGCCTGTTGTAGTGATTCTCAAGTGTCTTTGCCCCAGGCGGAATTACACCGCCCTTACCCGGGGCCGGGGTGAGTAATCCGCTCGGGTTTGCTTTCAGGAGCTTTTGTTCCCTGAGCGCTTTCCGTAGAGTTCCAGAGGACGGGAATACAAATGGCGGCCTCCTGGTCTCGGGCCCGGAGGAGCTGAGAGCCCAGGGCCCCACTCCTCAGTGCGCCCTCAGAGAACAGCGCCCAGTTACTCCCGTCTGCCTGACCTCCGGCCGCGCTCCGAGCTCACCGAGCCTGCGACCGGTTCAAGGTAACACGGAGCTGCGAGCTTACTGTCGGCTCTGTCTCTGTAGCCGGCTTTCCCGTTCCAATACCCGCAAGCTCTGCGACACTCAGACACCCCCGATCCTTCTGTGACCCTGCGGGACCTGAGGCCACGCTGACCCCGCGTGGGCTTCGCCCCGGTTTAGCCTCTGGAGCGATGTCCCTCAGCGGAACAGACTTTTAAAAGTCCTGATTTTGTGCGCGGTTGCTCCGCCGCTTGCCGGGAGCCGGCCCCTCCCCCCGGGGTCTATCTTCCCGTCGCTTTGGATTCACTTCTCCGCCGGTCCTACCTTTCAGAAAGTGGTTGTTTTTCTGTTTCCAGAATTGCTGTTCTTCTTCTCTTCAATCTGCCGATGGATTTTCAGGTGTTTGCAATCTTTAGATAAGCTATCTAGCTGATCTCCGGCTAGCTGAAGCAGTCTCAGCTTGCTACTTCTCCGCCATCTTGACTCCTCCCCTAGACCAAACTTTTAGATTGCCATCTTGACTAATGTTGACAAGTTGTGGTATCATAGATTATTCTCCTTGCTGTTTTTTTAAAGCTCATTCTTAACATAACTGACCAAGAGTAAGATAGAGTTAGGGTAATGATAGGAATTGGGCTAGGGGTTGGCCCTCAAAACAGAAAACTTGCATACCTTATCTTTGAAACCTAGCTTCCAGCACAGAGGAGGTATTGTTCAAGAAAGCATATGAAAATAAAACACTTTGTTCATGTGCTCCCTTGAAAAATATCACTGTTTGGCCATGGAGTGGGCTGACTTTGACATAGGCTAGAACGCCATCTATCAAAGGACAGGAACAGAAAGTATGTTACCTTGGGAATTGTTTTGAGACCCAAAGACTAAAATGCTATAGAATTGCCCTCCAGTAAGGAACTCCAACAAGATGAGTACATATTTATGCCAAGCAAATGTAAATTAATGTTGCTTTCATTTTGGTTGTTGTTCTTTGAACATCCTGGAGAGATAGACTGATAGAATTTACATGGAGCCTTTCAAAGCCTTTTAAAATGTCTTTAATGTCACTATTAAACAAAATAGCCTTTAATGTCACTATTATTGGAATGATGAATAGATTCAGAAAGGTTCAATGTTTTTATCTTTAAATTGCATGATTTAATGTATGGGATTTAGAAGCTATATGACTATTATAGTGTTCCTTTCAGATAGTAAAAACATTAAATATACAGTGAAAGTTGAATCAATGAGATCACATTATATATACTTAGCTGCACATCTCCATTGACAAAAGTACAACAAAGGGGACTATGTTGTGGTTTTATGTGAATCTGTGTTGGTGGCTTTCTTGACTAAGTGGATTATTAAGCAAGTTAATACTGCCTGTTAAATGTGTACAGACAACAGTGATCTCTAAGTCCAATAGGCTGCAGCCTAAATTTTGTGATACAGGCTCTTTGCAGCCATCTATATTTCAGTATTAATTGATTGGGCCAAGTGATTCTGATATATAGGTTGTCCTGTGTGTCAAGCTGAGAGAATAAAACAACAAAAAAGTTGACCAATATCCTTGGGTAGTAGTTGCCAGAACTTGCTATGGTTTTGTACTCCAAGTTACTATGCCTGTGACAACATTTTGCTAACTTGGTAGATTTTATCTGCCATGAGCAGTCCCTGATATGTGGAAGTTATTCATCATAGGGACAATGGGGAGAGACAGAGACATCATTTGGCACTAACAGATAGCCAATTACGTAGGGTCTACTCTGTGCCAGGCCCTGTGTTGCATCCCAAGATGAAGAAGTCTTAGTCCTGGCAATTTGCAGGTTTCTTTTGGGTTTTGAAGTAGTAGCTAATAGCATTAGCATCCAATGGAAAGCTGATTTGTTGTCATGTAATATGAAGGTTTTGTTTGCTTTGAGGAAGAAAGGCATCATTGGGGCATTACAATTTGATTGCTTGACATTTTCCCTTTCATATTTTCTTCAGTGAACAATGGCTCTCCGTGCAGAAATCAGATGGGTTGGCAATTTGTAACATGGGTGATTAAGGATTTTCCTAAGAAATGTGGAGCTGACAACAGTTATAAATAAACGTTTAAATATTCATAATTTATTTAGTCATAGTTTATTTATTACTACAAATGTTAGTAATGCCATTTATAAATATATCATAGACTTAGAAATGGAAATGACTTATTGAACTTTTTAGTCTATTCTCTACCAATGCAAAATTGTTCCCTCCTGTACTTTCTTAATTGTTTAAGCCAATCAGTCATGTTTTTAATGACTTGATATATTAATAAATTAAGGTTTGGGGCCCACAGAGGGAAAATGTATACACATATTAGAGTCTATTATGTTCCTTACAGGAGGTTATATTCCTGCCAATATAGGAAATATTTGCTTTTTAAAATAACAAAGGAGACTTCAAATTTTAGGAGGGGATATTGAGCTTAATATAAAGGCTAGCAAGAAAATTATAGTCATTAAGAAGCCTTCTATTTGAGTAAAATGAAAACAATTTAATATTTAGCTTCACCCTGTCATAATATTTTTCTTCTTTTCAGTATTATGGTTACATTTTGGATACCACATACCTAGGGATTTTTCCAAAATGTCTTTGAAGAATTGAAAGACAATTTTTTTTTCAGGGGGACTGAATCTTCATCTCTAGTATCCTTGCCTTTAACTAAGACATAGTAAGGTTGTGACTCTTCCATAGGATTCTCCTACTATGAATGTCAATATCCTAATTATTATAAAAAAAAGGATAGTCTTTGATGTCCTATGATCACAAATCAATATCTCTTTTTCAAAATGTTGTTTCCTTAGTTAAGTACATCTTTCCCCTTACCAAACTGGGTTTGGCATTACATCAAGATCTCCTTCACATAGAGGCACTTGGAGACTGACTTAGGAAGGACCTGCTTTCAGCACCACTGACTCATGGGAAAATACAGAGGAAAGCAAGGACAATACAAATGTAACCAACTCCACTTCCTAACTTGGGCACTGTTTTCATTGGGATCAGTAGATTAAAACCATTTCCAGTGGTTCCTGTTCACTGCTTGAACTATGACTAAGAGACAGGCAATCTTTTCTTGAGTTCAGAGAACAAGAACTTTGTATCCTTACATTCAGATTCAGGGCCACAAGATTTTTTGCTTAACTCTATTAATCTTGCTTCTGTATCTTTTATCTCATGCTGAAAATCCCAATGATATGGAAGAGGCATGCAGGGTTCTGGTAGTTTATCAGAATGGGAGAGACTAGAGTCCAGTGAAATGACAAAGCTGGCACACCAGGAAAAGTTGAGAATAAAGGAAAGGAGGGGATAAACGGTAGCACAAAATTCTTGATTAAGTGAGAAGAAGGATATGTCACACCTGGTACAGGTAGGCAACAAGTAAGATTCTAGGACACGAATGCAGGAATCATGCAGTCTTTGACACTTGGGTGGTTCCTTCCCCTGGACTCTGTGGGAATGCAGTTTCTCTCCTATATTGATCTTGTTGTGGCCATTAGGCTTAAGGGGGCATCATGTGTGGGCTCTCTATTGCCCATGGCAGTAACTCCCCTCAGAATACAACTGGCTTGGATTCCTAGACAAACTTTCTCTCTCCACATTAAACTGTGGTAGAAAAGAGCATTTTAAGAATTATTTTCATTACAGATCTTAGCAAACTCAACACCCAAAGAACAAATAATCCAATCAAGAAATGGGCAGAAGACATGAACAGACATTTCTGCAAAGAAGACATCCAGATGGCCAACAGACACATGAAAAAGTGCTCCATATCACTCGGCATCAGGGAAATACAAATCAAAACCACAATGAGATATCACCTCACACCAGTCAGAATGGCTAAAATCAACAAGTCAGGAAATGACAGATGCTGGCGAGGATGCGCAGAAAGGGGAACCCTCCTACACTGTTGGTGGGAATGCAAGCTGGTGCAGCCACTCTGGAAAACAGCATGGAGGTTCCTCAAAATGTTGAAAATAGAACTGCCCTATGACCCAGCAATTGCACTATTGGGTATTTACCCTAAAGATACAAATGTAGTGATCCAAAGGGACACGTGCACCCGAATGTTTATAGCAGCAATGTCCACAATAGCCAAACTATGGAAAGAACCTAGATGTCCATCAACAGATGAATGGATTAAGAAGATGTGGTATATATACACAATGGAATACTATGCAGCCATCAAAAGAAATGAAATCTTGCCATTTGCAACAACATGGATGGAACTAGAGCGTATCATGCTTAGCGAAATAAGTCAAGCAGAGAAAGACAACTATCATATGATCTCCCTGATATGAGGAAGTGGTGATGCAACATGGAGGCTTAAGTGGGTAGAAGAAGAATAAATGAAACAAGATGGGATTGGGAGGGAGACAAACCATAAGTGACTCTTAATCTCACAAAACAAACTGAGGGTTGCCGGAGGGAGGGGGTTTGGGAGAAGGGGGTGGGATTATGGACATTGGGGAGGGTATGTGATTTGGTGAGTGCTATGAAGTGTGTAAACCTGGTGATTCACAGACCTGTACCCCTGGGGATAAAAATATATGTTTATAAAAAATAAAAAATTAAAAAAAATAATAATGAAGACGGAAAAAAAAAAGAATTATTTTCATTACTTTTAATTGTTGACTAACAATTTTCTCTGTACTTTCTACATTCCATTTGGCACTTGGACTTAGGGCTGGTTCCTACATATGAAGTCAGTCTGAGGGCCTGGATGCTCCCTGCCCACATGTCTAAGGCAGCCAGCCCTCTTCTCCCACTCCCCTGCCCCTGTCCTTCTCATTATTCAGTGCAAATGTTTTTAACAATTAATACCATTTGCAATTATCTTGTTAAGTGTTTTACTTGTTTATGATCAGATTCCCCAACGAGACTTATAGTCCAGTGAACACATGAAAATTCTCTGTTCTGTCCCTACAACCATAACCAAAGTTCCTAGAAAAGTCTCTGGCACATAGGCAGCCCTAGACAAGGCCATACCAGGAGTATCTAAGAACATAATGGCTGTCCTTTCCCAAAGGATAGACCCTTTGATTATGATTATTTTTGCAATAGAAAACAAGTCAGTCAAGGAGAGAATTAGGACATTCAGTAAGTTAGAGGTATGGCTTCATGTTCCACAGCCTGAAATTTACATGATCAAGCTGAATTACCAAGTTATCAACTACAAATCCTTCCCATCTTGGGACACTACTAATGTTCTACTGTTCTCTACCTCCAGTTACTTCAGCATTTAGAATACAAATATAGGAGACAAGAACTTTCTCATTCACTGGTGATGACTATGGAAAGTCCACAAGAGTAAAGCAGAACAGTCAGGAAAGATGGTAAGAAAGAATAAGATAAAAAAAGAACAGAGAAAATGCAGCAGAGATGGTGAGCTACAGAAATGTAGAGAAATTCACAGACTCAATAGGTAATAGATCAGCACCTCCAAACATTTATGGGTTCATCAGGGGCTCATTAGCAGGACCAGGTATTACTGGGAACACAGATCTCTCTCCCCACCAGAATTCAGTTCAGCAAGCCTAGGCTGGGGCTAGAATGTGGATTTCTACATGGTCTCACCCAGATGCAAATGGTCCCCAGCCCACACTTGGAGGAACCCTGCAGTAGAGAAGACCAGGAAGGAACAGTAGCACTAATGACAAAAATAATGACAAAAAATCCAATTTAGTTAACATACAATGTTATGTTAGTCTCAGGTGTATAATATAGTGATTCAACAATTCTGTACGTTTCTCAGTGCTCATCATGATAAGTGTACTCTTCATCCCCTTCACCTTCTTCTATCTTCTTCTGTCACCTTCTATCTTCTATCTATCTTCTATTCTTCTATCCCCTCATCCACCTCCCCTCTAGAAACAACCAGTGTGTTGTCTGTAGTTTAGAGCCTGATTCTTGGGTTGTTTCTCTCTCTCCCCTACTACTTTTTTAATTGTTGTTCCTCATATAATCTTAGAAGACAGACTGGTCAGATATTGTCTTGCCCATTTTATAAATGAGTACACTGAAGTTCCAAGAAGTTAAGTGATTTTCCCAAACCTGCACTATGGTAGGTGAAGAAGGTGATAAGAGTCAGGACTGAAATCCAACTCCTTCTGATACTAAATGGGCATTCCTTCCGTTAAACCAAGAAATGCCCATAGAATAGTTTAGTAACTTGAAGCCATTTAGTGTAAACCTCAGTACTCTTTATGGGCACCGGACAATAATCAAAGTCAAGGGCTGTCTTATCAAGAAAATCATCTTTAATTCTGGGTATTATATCCAGGTAGAAGATAAAAGACTATATTATGGAAAGAATTTTTTTGTTTTAACATTTTACAATGGAAGACATTTCAAGTTCTTTCTGGTTAGAGTTGGAGCCCTCATTTGTATAGAATAACCTCACGAACAGTTATTCATTTATTCAATAAATATGCCACAAAATTGAGATATTAACTAATACAACATTCCCACAACCTTGCATTTGTGAATCTCTGTAACATCTTCAGTTTTGTACATGTTATTTTATCCTCATTATCCTTTATTATTATAAAATGTATCTGCATATTACCCATATTTATACTTTGGTGTTTTCCACCTGTAAATCGAATAATGAACTTATAGGCTCTATTAAGCAATTCCTTATTAAGTCTTTGCTCTCTAGTACTTGCTGTTTTCCTCATCAACTAGATGATTTCTACCTTGTGTTACCCATTCAGGTCATCATCATTTTTTCATTCCCCAGATTATAATCCTTTGCTCTTGAGCCTCATCCCTTTGCTTTGTTTGAATGGGTCCTATAAACTATCTTTATGGTCATTAACTTTTTTCTTATTCTTTTTCTCACCTAATCTTAGCCAAAAGACTCTTGGTGTGGCATGTTCTGAGCCTATGTTGCTACATGGACTGGTGTGTTGGAGATAGCCCCCATGACTTTCTCCTGCCTTCTTAACCTTGGAACACTAACATAATTCTTCATCATGTTTAGTACTCCCTTCTTTAGTGACAAGCTGCCTTCTCACTACAAATCCAAAATACATTTTTTAAAATATTTTATTTATTTATTTGACAGAGATCACAAGTAAGCAGAGAGGCAGGCAGAGAGAGAGGAGGAAGCAGGATCCCTGCCGAGCAGAGAGCCCGATGTGGGGCTCAGTCCCAGGTCCCTGAGATCATGACCTGTGCCAAAGGCAGAGGCTTAACCCACTGAGCCACCCAGGTGCCCCCAGAATACATTTTGAAGGGAGTTATGCAATGAACAAAGAACTGGTACCAGAATGTTCTTGATCAGTCCCATAATTTCGCCAGTTTCTTTCAGCATCATGTTCCCCTACAAATGATTGGGAAGGATTCTGCTAAGCCCTTCATCTACCTACAAGTCTTATACACTAATACTTTTCCTTAAGTCTCCTGTTTATAGCTTTATGTTTTGTCTCACCAAGTTTGCCTACTGATTCTGAAGCTTGATCTAGATATTTTGAATCCATGCTGCCTTTCTTTTGCTGTTCTTGCCTATGTGATGTAACACATCAGCTTAATCAGTTCTGACTAGTGTGGTTGGCTAAAGGAGGCCCTAATGTGGACCAAAATGGAAAACAGTACAGGTTCAGAAAAGTGGAGATTTAGCTTGCCAAATTTAGCAAAGCAAGAATTTCAAGTTTAAAAAAAGCACAGGGGAGCCTGGGTGGCTCAGTCAGTTAAGCGTCTGACTTTTGATTTCAGCTGAGGTCATGATCCCAGGTCCTGGGATCGAGCCCCCGCAACAAGCTCCATGCTGAGAAAGGAGCCTGCTTGGGATTCTCTCTCTCCCTCTGCCTCTGCCCCTGTACTCACATGCTCCATCTCTCTAAAAAATAAAAATAAAATTTAAAAAAAACACAGATATTGGGTCTAAATGATATGATTTTCTGAATATTATACTCTGTATAGTATAACTTGTCCCTGGATGTTGAATACTAAATGTCCCAGCCAGCTCAAGCTGCCATAACAAAATACCACAGACTGGGTAGCTTGAACAACAGAAATGTATTTCTCACACTTCCAGAGGTGGGAAGTCTGATATCAGAGTGCTAGCTTAGTTGTGTTCTAGTGAGGGCTCTGTAGCTAGCAAATGGCCACTTTTCATTCTATGCTCACATGACCTTTCCTCTGAATGCTTGGAGATAGGGAGAACAAACTCTCTGGTATTTGACACTATTCCCATTGTGAGGGTAGAGCCCTCATGACTTCATCTATGAACTTCCAACACTGTAGAACTTCTAATAGTATGAACTTACATCATGCCTCTGAGAGATGCAAGGGAGACCTGGGCCGCCAAGCCCACTCATGCATCCTTTGAGATTAAATCAAAGTGACCTTGAACCCACATCAGACTTTCTGGTTTGGTCTCATGCAACTACTATCAAGTGTTCTGTTTTTATATCTCCAGTGATCTGCTGTAGACCTTATCAGTGAGTTCACAATCAACACATAGAGGAAGGGGCACTGTGGGAAGCTTTGCTTCCCTCCTTGCTTCATTTTCATTTCTTCTCCCTATCTCCTTCTTCTAACTTTCCTGGTTGTTGATGGCATGTGATTGTAATGACATTGAACAAATCATTTATTCATTGATTGATTGATTGAATAAATCATGTAGTATTTAAGAAATCTCTTTAAGCATCTACTATGTACCAGGTAAAATTCTAAGAACTTAGCATAGAGCAGTGAACAGTAGAGGTGAAACCTTTCCTTTGTGCAGCTGACATTAGAGTATTGTGCAGAGCAATGAGGGAAATGACACAGGCAGGAAAGGGTGCTAGGACATGCTAGGGAGTCATGTTCAATGGGATGGTTAGGGAAAACATGACTAAGAAGTGCCATTTGAGGAAAGCCCTGAAAGAAGTGAGAGCACAAGGCATCCAGAAATCCTAGGGAAGACAGTTTCAGGTGGAGAGGATAACAGGTGAACATGCCGTGAGGTGGAAGCAAGCTTAGAGTGTTGGAGGAACAGCAAGGATGCCAAGGTAGCTGTAGAGGAATAGGGCCTGGTGTCATGCAGGGAGCTGTAGGGCACAGGGAATCAGAGCTTCCTATCATGTACCTCACCATGCCATTGCTTGAATAAAAAGTCAAGATTTGTTGAGGATAAAATGGATTTTCCTTCATTCACCCATAAGAAACACTCTTCATGGGCATTTTCTACCATGGCTCAAGTCCAACCCTACCACTGATATCTGGATAAAACCCCCTGCCAGTCTTGCCTATCATGGGTATAAATTTGTTGCTTATCTTAATGTTGCACATATTCACTAATGTCCATGGATCTAGTTTCTAACATCCTGCATCTCTCTTTTACAAGCTTTATTGTCATACTATATAGTAATACTAAGAGCTATCACCTAATGAGTGGCTGCCATGTGCTAGACACATTACTAATGTCGTATTATTTAATCACCCAAAGATTAGCCAACCAATTAACCTCTGGGGTAAATATTATTATTATCCCCACTCTATGGATGAGCACATTGAATTCCAGGAGGATAAATACCTTGCCTACAGTTATAAACTTAGACTTTAAAACTGTACCTAAGTCAAAAACTCCTCTTTTCACCACAGCAGGCTACAGGTCTCCTTAGATAGATCAGTTTCCCCAAAATAGAATCTCATAGAGTTTAAACTTGAAGGATCATCTCTTGAGACCTTGACAACTTTGTCTTTTGTAGCTGGTCCTACCACTCCCTAGCATCTTAGGATGCAGAGAAGCTTTACATTCTTTGATCCTTTCTATTCCCATAATTTAAATTTTGCTTTGTTCTATAGGAATTTACATATCCTCCCTATAGATGTATGTCAAGTGTTCTGTCTTTTGATAAATTAATTCTAGTTATTACCAGAGTATAATCAGAAAAGTTAGTATATTTCCCTTTTGATTACATAGCACCTATTCTAGCATTCACTTCTTAGCAATTCTGCTAACCTACTTCTTTTTCATAACCTTTATTTTTCCTGGAAGATATTCATAAGTAGCCTCCATTTTAAGTTTCTTCCATACCAGTTCTAAATGTCTGGCATGTTATTGCTACTTTCAACATTGTCAACTTTTTTGTTGATATAGTTGATATTGTTTTCCATCCTTACCCTTCAGTCAAATGACCTTTGATATTTTCCCTTTCCTATACAGTTTAGGGGTCAGAAGGTCACATCCATTCCCAACATTGATCTTTTCCACTCTCATATTCAAGTGTGCTTGTACATGTGTATCAGGTACCCAACCAATATAATTTTCTTTTTTTTAAAGATTTTATTTATTTATTTATTTGATAGAGGGAAAGAATGAGAGAGAGAGAAAGAGAAAAAGAGAAAGAGAAAGAGAACATGAGAAGGGGGAGGGTGAGAAGGAGAAGCAGACTCCCTGCTGAGCAGGGAGCCCAATGCAGGACTCCATCCTGGGACTCCAGGATCATGAACTGAGCTGAAGGCAGTCATTTAACCAGCTGAACCACCCAAGCACCCCTATAATTTTCATTCTTCTTAGGTCCTAATGCCCTATGACACCATCTCTTAGCCTCTGCCATTAAATGAGTGGTTTTCAGTGCTTCAAGTAAGGGCAGTCCATATTTTAAATAGCTATTATTGGGCTTTCATCATAAAATTAGAGGTATTTAATATTTTTAAGTAGGTTCCATACCCAACGTGGGGCTTGAATTCATGAATCTGAGATCAGGAGTCATATGCTCTACCGACTGAGGCAGCCAGGTACCCCAAATTGGATGTATTTAAATCCTCACAGAAACAGTGGCTTTCAGAGTCAGGATTCTCTAAATTGCCAAAATTCTTTGTATATATCAAAGGTCAAAACTGTCCCATGAACTTGGATGGATGGAATAAAAATTGACAATAAAAGTGCTGGCAAAGAGGCAGGACTACAAGTGTGCTGCTGGTGGGAAGGTAAAGTGGTATAGCCACTTTGGAAAACATCCTCACAGTTCTTCAAAAAACATAGAGTTAGCAATTCATGTCCTGAACATATGCCCAAGGGAAAGGAAAACCTATGTTCAAACAAAAGCTTGTACATGAATGTTCAGAGAAGCAATATTTAGAACAACCAAAAGGTGGGAACAACCCCTATTTCTACCAACTAGTGAATGGATTAGCAAAATGTGGTCTCTCCACACAATGAATTATTATTCAGCCTTAAAAATGAATGGAGTCTGGTACATACTATAATATGGATGATTCTTGAAATGACATGCTAAGTGAGAGAAGCCAGTCACAAACATACACATATTGTATGATTCTGTTTATATGAAATGTCCCAAGTAGGTAAATCCATAAAGAGAGAAAGTAGATTAGTGATTGCCTGGGATTGAGGGGAGGGAGGGAAAAAGGACCTTCAAAGGATTTGGGGTTTCTTTGGGGGGTTGATGAAATTGCTGTAAATTTAGATAGTGGTAATGGTTGTTGTATAATTGTGAATATACAAAAAACACTGAATTGTATACTTTAAATGATGAGTTTTGTGGTAAGTGAAATACATCTCAATAAAGCTGTAAGAAAATAAGAGAGTGGGAGAGGAAGGGACAATTCTGGTCAACTGGGACTCTAGCCATGAACTGGTAAAACTCAAAATATGTAAAAACAAACAAACAAACAAACTCAAAATATGATGCAAACAAAGTGTCAACTCTTTAGGAACAAAAGTGGTGCATGCTGAGAGGTGGTAGAGAGAGGGAAAGAGGGAAGTATTAGGAAGAAGCTAGATACCAGTGTTCCATCTCTCCCACTTATCCATATTAATAAACGTAGAACCTGTAGGGGAGTGGAGGTTTGTCAAAAGCATCCCTACCAAGTGTGAGGAGAAATTGACAGCAGTGTATTTAAGCCATCTTTGCTCTTTTTTTTTTCAAAGATTTTATTTATTTGACAGACAGAGATCACAAGTAGGCAGAGAGTCAGGAGGAAGAAGACTCCCCGCTGCAAAGAGAGCCCAATGCGGTGCTTGATCCCAGGACCCTGAGACCATGACCTAAGCCAAAGGCAGAGGCTTTAACCCACTGAGCCACCCAGGTGCCCCAAGCCATATTTGCTCTTTGGGACTCTGGGAGACCACCATTCAGAGAGCCCCTCCTTAACAAAGTATAATCAGAACAGAGCAGAAATCAATGCAAAAGGATGGGCCACTTCTTTCTCAGCTCCTATCTGGCTTAGAGGGATCCAGAAGTTTCCATGTGCTCCTAGTGGAGGAAATGTAGGCTGCTGAATTTTGGGAGCTAGCAGGCCTGCCATGGGGCCACTGCAGTGAAGGGCATGGTGGCCCTATGGCAGAGGCTGCAGGTGGACAGCCTAATCCAGGAACTGTATGGAGGATGTGGCTGAGACTCTGAGGACATGACAAGACAGTTGTAGGCTGAGGCAGGGCCTGGTTGGCAAGGTATTACATGCTATCAGGCCTGGACTGGGCTGAGAGAACAGACTGTGCATTTTGCAAGTCCTGGGCCTCATCCTTGGATGCCAGGAAGGGGGTAAATGATTGGGGGGGAGTATCTAGGAGCATTACTACAGAGGCCGGTAATGCCATTTTGTGGAATTTGAAATAGGGCTGGGTGGGGAAAGTCTGAAACACTGAGAATTTACCCAAAATTACTAAATTAAGCCAGAAGGAACTGTTCAATGGACAGAGAACTGAGTTTCCAGGAGATTTTAAGATATCGTTCACCACTGCCATCCATGAGAATAGAGATTTCAGCTGCATATGAGAACTTGTATTGGGGTTTCCTGTCCTTGGCATCATTGACAGTGTAAAATTTAGCAGCATCCATACCCTCTAGCCTCTTCCCACTAGATGCCAGTAGCAACCCCCACAATCATAACCATTTGTCCCCTGTAGGGCAAAACCCACTTTATTATAGCCATAAAGAATGCCATGTGTTGTACACATATCTGAAGACAGAGGATGAGTTTTCATGATATGAGCCAAGCAACTTTCTCTCTTGTATGACTTCTTACCCTTGTTGACCACTGTGAAGAGCTTGGAAGCCATAGTCTTTCATGTATAATACATGTCTTCCTTTGTATGCAGCCTTGTTTCTGAAATTAAAATGAAATCTTGTGTCTTTGCTCTCAAAGTCTCACAGGCTCTATGTTGTTCTGAAATTATTTGTATTCTATGCTCTATGTTCTGAAATTATTTGTATTACCTGTTCTGAAATTCACTTTCCCCATTGGTGTGATTTTAGTGAGTCCTTCTTGGTTTCCTTTGACCTTCCTCGTCTCTCTCCTCACCTCTGCTGCCTCCCCCCAGTAGCTGCTACTCCTGCCTTTTGCTTTGTCTCCTCTTGTTCCAACTGGGCCCATCTATATTGACTCATCTCTTTTGTCTTATTCTCCATTGGCTTCTTGGAGGCCTACCTTCTCTCCCTGTACTCTGCTGCCCTTCTCTGTGGAAACTGGCAAACCATGTCTTCTGACTGAAGCAAGGTTGAACCTTCCATTCATGTTCCCACCTCTCTTTTCCTGACCCCTCTTCTTCCTGTCTAGCATCTTTCTTTGTTTCTTGTCCCCTGGCAGCTGATACGCAGCTTCTTCCTTCTTTACTCCAATTGTGACAACATGTCTGTGGCCCTCCAGTAGCAGGAGTGCGGACAGCCTGGTGCAGTATATTCTACGCGATATGCTTTAACATCCAGTAGATAACAGATTGAATGTTTGTCAAATGCCTGAAAGTTGGCATCACCAACATCCAGCCTGATGCCTGGAGCACAGCAAGTGCTCAAGGCAAAAACATACTTGAACTGAACTGAAGCAAACTCTCCTTTCCACAATAGCTTCCACAGTCCAGACCTCAAACCTGAAATTTCCTTCCTTCCTAAGTCACAACATTTTCTTCTTCAGGCTGAAAACTCCCCTGCATCTATGATTTGATTTCTCAAATCAAAGACATTATCTGAACCTACTGCACAGAATCCTTCTTCCAAAAAAAAAAAAAATCCTTTTGCTTTTTCTCCTAGTGCACTCTCCAAAAGAAATCCAATTTTTTCTGCTGATCTGAAGCTTCTAGCAAACCCCTTTACTTCCTGGGATTTAATTATGATGAATATGTCCTTAGGGCTAGTGCCAATTGGATTAGTAAATCAGCACATGATCACCATGCAACTTTTGAAGCTGTTCCACACACCCATCCTCTCCTTGGTGGACTGTCCCCACTTGCTTTCTTGCCCCATTGCAGAAGCCTCTCTCCTCTTCTCTCATACTCTGGCTTCCTCTCTGCCTGCAGCTTTCATGGATGGCCAAGTGCAGCTGCTGCCTACATTATTCACTTTTTGGTCACTTCCTGCTTCCTGTTCCCCATTCTCTCACCTCCCTCCACCCCGCTGCCATTTTTCAGATTTCTCTCTTTTCCCTTCTGGTTATTGAAGTCAGTTTAAACCTGTTGGATGAATTGAGCCAGTGGTATTAGCTCTGCTGGCAGATGAGGAAACAAGGATGAAGGGGTGAGGTGACCTGGTCATGTCATAGAGCCACACATCACTGGCAGAGCTAAGATGACAAGTAGCATCCCCCCCTTAGCCTGTGGATTTTTTTTACCTTGTCTAAACCATATTGACTTTATTTCTTTAAAATATTTAATTATTTATTTGAGAGAAAGAGAGAGAGACAGCGCGTGCATGTGAGCGAGAACGTGAGCAGAGAGGAGGGGCAGAAGGAGAGGGAGAGGAGGACTCTCCCATGAGCATGGACAGATGAGGGGTGGGACTTGATCCCAGAACTCTGGGATCATGACCTGAGTCAAGAGAGACGCTTAACCCAACGAGCCATCCAGGTGTCCCAAAACCATATCGACTTTACATGGATCATCAGGAATGGCAACAGTGGTCATTACTCAGTCCCTACAGAATCTATGAAATGCTGTGTTTTTACCCTTAAAGCTTTAGTTAATGCAAATCCTACAGAAGGGATCCACATGAATTCCCTCTAATACTTGTATAGAGGTAGTGGTGGTCAGCCACTTTAGTCATTCATTCTTTCAAAAATTATTTAAATACCTACACAGGAAACAGTAACTTCAAACATATAGTTCTTCAAATTTGCAAAGTCCTTTCATGAGCCATCATTTCATGTGAATCCTTAAAATGATCTTGCAAAGAGGGCATTATTAACTCCATTTTACAGATCATGAAACTGAGACTCAGAAAGCTTAGGTGATTGAATGCAAGACACAGCAAGGAAATAACAGAGCTGTGACTTAGACCCCTTTCTTCTTGACTCCAAAGCTCATATTTTTTCTATTTTAGCATTCTACTTTACACATGAAGGGGCTGCATTTCTAAAACCCATTTAGCTTAGTTTATGAATATTTATTGTTAAGAGTAGAAATGCATCAAATTTACCGACAAACAAAGTAAAGGCAAATCAGTAATATTATGTTTAGCTATTGATATGAGATGGAGCTGCTTGCAAAATTAGAATTCATTACAAGCAATAGATCTTTTTCATGACTAGGTTTTGCTGGATCTTATTATCTTGTAAATAGCACCAAAATAAAAGACTTGGAGTTTAATAGGGCAATGAAACAAGTTGATTTAGTCCCCAGATGAGCACAGTGGGCAAAGGCCTGCCTGATTGCTCACTCACAGTACCCTGGAGGGCTGTGGCAGGGTCTGGGGGCCCAGACTGGGCTCTGCAGAGCTGCATGGGAGACACCTGCATTTTTAGCATTGGGAGTTTGATCAGGATTTTTGTAATGAAGTCAGAGGCAAGGAAGATTTGGATTATATTATAAAACTGCATTATGTACCTCTTTGAAAACTAAAAGGTGGTTTCTATGAATCACTGGAACAGAATCAAGCCCCAAATGCCTGAATCCGCCTAGTACAAGGAGATGTAGTTTCCTCTAAGCCAGAGACTTAGTCTTGGGTCCATGGAGGGACTTCGCATGCATGTGTGTGCCCTGAAGGTCAAGTGTCACATCAAGGACATATATGCTTATTTGCGTGTTTCTTGAGTTTCAAAGAGAGGGCAGAGAAGAATGGTTAGCTACTGATAAAGAGGGCACAAGTGAATACTGACTAAGGAGAAAGTAAGCTCACAGAGAAAGAGTGGGGATAGGAGAAGGTCCCAGGCAGAACCTAGCAAATCGGCCAATGGTAAGATATGTCCGATATTTTACTAAAATGATTCTCAAGTCAGTGCCATGTGAATCACAGATGGTATGATTGGATCTCATGACAGGGGGGATTATTGATGCCTTTTGACCTTGGCCTATGGGGGCACTGTATGAGGTTTATAAACTCACTAAGATTATATGTGATGTTTTGCATATACCTGCACATGAACATATTTCTAAGGAGAGGAGCTCCAGTGTTTCATCAAAGTCTTAGAGAAGGTCCGTAATCCATAAAGGTTAAGAACCACCGAGCTGGAAGAATTGTTCATGAAGCTTTGAGTTTCTGACAATGGCAGTGACTCAGCCTTCTTTTTTTATTTTAAACAATATTAATTTTTTTAAATATTTAATTTATTTATTTGACAGAGAGAGAGAGAGAGAGAGAGAGAGAGAGAGAGATCACAGGTAGGCAGAGGGAGAGGGGGAAGCAGGATCCCTGCCAAGCAGAGAACCCAATGTGGGGCTCTATCCCAGGACCCTGAGACCATGACCTGAGCTGAAGGCAGAGGCTAAACCCACTGAGCCACCCAGGCACCCCTCAGGTTTCTTCCTATGTCCTACTTCATCTTTATATAATCTTTTTTCCTTCTCTCTATCTCTCTCTCTCTATGTCTCTCTCTCTCTCTCTCTCTCTCTCTCTCTCTCTCTTTCTCTGTCTCTCTCTCTCTTTTTACTCAGCACTTGAGTCCTGCACTGGCATATGGGAAGAAGACCACTTAAGTAAAGAGGCACAGACAGGAGGGCTCGGGCTGACCACATAATTGAGGATCAAGTTCACACACAAGACAGGGGATTTCCCCTTTGATTGTGTATGACACTATAAATGAGGGAGGCCATTGCCAGATGGAATACTTCATGGGCTATTTATCATTATAAAGTGGGCAGGAGGAATTGACTGAGCTGAGCTGGTGGGTTAATCAGAATTCTGAGCAATGGCTTCGTTACATGATAATTCAGCACATAAGATTGATACAACCCCTGTCTTCATTAACAATATAAATATTTCTTTAAAATAACATTTTGGAGTGGAACACAGAATCATGATAAGTTTCCTCTTTCACTGAACTGCTAGGAATTTATTCGCACCTAGTTGGGTGGATGGCACTTAGGCTTCAGTGCTCCCAAGAACCATCCACAAGACATGAGATACTGTGTTATAATTCTCACCTTGCCAGGGTTTCTAACTTGGAAGGTTAGAAAGGAAAGGAAGCTGTCCTTGGCATCAGTAGGAAATCTCCAGGAGCAGATTGGATCTGTGACAGGACTGCCTCAGAATAATCTAGAATCCAAGTGGTGCTCTTGAACTTCTCAATTCATTCCCAGTAAGAGCCAGAGGCTGTTGCTGGTATGCCCCATTTATGGAAGAGGTGTCCTTCTGAAAATTAGTGAGTAAATTACACAAACATATACATATATAATGAAGCTTAAATTAACATATTATGATCACTGTTGCAGAACAACAGTATATAACAACAGTTATAAAGCAAAGCATCTTTTTATAATATGAATATAACCACTGATTTTATAAGTTTGTGGTTTTGTATATTAAATTTGCTTAAACTAAAATCTATTTGTATGTGAGCCTAGGGAACCAATAATTGCTGCTTTCATGTGTTCAAGCTGATTGGGTCAATATTTTCATAGGGTCTCTAATTCTTTTTGTAGGGAGCAGATGGCCCTGTTACATGACTAATAAACTATGAAAATTGAGCATATAAGAAAACATGAGTATTTATAATCAAATAAAACTTGTAACAAAGTTAAAATGAGACATGTCTAACGGTTTGCATGATAAATGTATCAAAATATCAAGTGGTTTCTATAAGTGGCTATAATTAGCATGACTCCTGCAGGCCAATGAAGCATTTATAGGGACAGAGGTCATTGAAGAGAGAAAGGAAAATGGACTGGTGGCCTCTTCAATGGTTCCTAATCCATGACTTAGGGAGACTCAAGTCTTTCCTTCCTTCATATGGGCATAGCATTGACCCAAAATTCATGGAGCTCCTGATGAACAGAGATTTAATGTGTCAGACCTAACCCTACAAGAACAAACCAGGTAAGTCGTATTTACCAATGGGTGGTTCCTTAACTTGTGTAGAAGTCAGAACCTCCAGGAAAGCTTGTTAAGGCATAAATTGCTGGACCCAAGTTCCACAGCTTCTCATTCATTAAGGCCTAGGGTTGGACTCAAGAATTTGCATTTCTTTTTCATATTATTATTTTTTTATTTATTTTTGAGTAAGCCCCATGCCCAGCACAGAGCCCAATGTGGGGCTTGAACTCAACCCTGAGATCAAGACCTGAGCTGAGATCAAGAGTTAGGTGGTTAACCAATTAGCCACTCAGGTGTCCCCCCCTTTTTAATTAAATTTATTTATTTATTTTCAGAAAAACTGTATTCATTATTTTTTCACCACACCCAGTGCTCCATGCAATCTG
The DNA here is from genome assembly GCF_030435805.1 of Mustela lutreola. NCBI lineage: Eukaryota > Metazoa > Chordata > Mammalia > Carnivora > Mustelidae > Mustela > Mustela lutreola. Next base: position 127,195,759 of record NC_081308.1, read on the forward strand.
TGCCCTCTCTAATACCCACCACCTGGTACCCCAACCTCCCACCCCCTGTCCCTTCAAACCCCTCAGATTGTTTTTCAGAGTCCATAGTCTCTCATGGTTCACCTCCCCTTCCAATTTACCCCAACTCCCTTCTCCTCTCTATCTCCCCATGTCCTCCATGCTATTTGTTATGCTCCACAAATAAGTGAAACCATATGATAATTGACTCTCTCTGCTTGACTGATTTCACTCAGCATAATCTCTTCCAGTCCTGTCCATGTTGCTACAAAAGTTGGGTATTCGTCCTTTCTGATGGAGGCATAATACTCCATAGTGTATATGGACCACATCTTCCTTATCCATTCGTCTGTTGAAGGGCATCTTGGTTCTTTCCACAGTTTGGCGACTGTGGCCATTGCTGCTATAAACATTGGGGTCCAGATGGCCCTTCTTTTCACGACATCTGTATCTTTGGGGTAAATACCCAGGAGTGCAATTGCAGGGTCATAGGCCCTCATAGATATATACAGAACATTCCACCCTAAAACAACAGAATGCTCATTCTTCTCAAGTGCACATGGAACCTTCTCCAGAATAGACCACATACTGGGTCACAAATCAGGACTCAACTGATACCAAAAGACTGAGATTATTCCCTGCATATTCTCAGATCACAATGCTTTGAAACTGGAGCTCAATCACAAGGAAAAGTTCAGAAGGAACTCAAACACCTGGAAGCTAAAGACCACCTTGCTTAAGAATGCTTGGATCAACCAGGAGATCAAAGAAGAACTGAAACCTTTTTTTTTTTTTTTTTAAGATTTTATTTTCAAGTAATCTCTACACCCAATGCAGGGCTCAAACTCATGTTTTTCCCTTGGCTATCAAGACATCACACTCTTTGGGTTTTACTTTTCACTTATTAGCTGCTAACTTTTCAGTCTTCATTGCTGGTTCCTCCTCTTCTTGACTTCTAAACAATGGAGTTCGCCTGGGTTTAGTCCTTGGCAGCCTTCTCCTTTCTACTATGTTCACTTCCTAGGTGATGTCTTCTGGCTTGAAGACTTTAAAATTTTTAAATATACACAATGACTCCAAGGTTACTCTAATGAATGTATAATGCAAACTCTAATCAGTGCTCTGAAGAAAAGATCACAATATTGTAAGATCATGTACGAGGGGTTCTCACCTCACTCTAGAACAGAGTTCTGTAAACTTTAACCTGAGGGATTGCATTCAACCTGGGACCTCTTTTAGCCATATAAAGTTTTATTAGAAGTTAGCCATGCCCATCTCTTGGTATCATTCGTCTAAGGTTGCTCTTGCACTAAAATGGTAGAATTGAACTGTTGCCACAGAAACTATGCACCTTGCAAACCTGACAATATTTACTATCTGGCCCTCGGTAAGAAAATCTGTTGATCGCTGGCTAAGAGATCAAGGAGTAAATGATATTTGAGTTGTGGTTAGAAAGGTCAATATGAGTTATCCAGGCAACCAAGTGAGAAGAGTGTTCTAGAATAGCACTAAGTGGGCCCTGTGAAGGAAGGGAGCTTGGGGAATCAGAAGACCCAATGGAAAGCTAGTGTGGCAGGAGAATGAGATCCTGATAAGACTGGTCTAATATGGAGGTAGTTGTGTACTTCACAAACACTGCCTAAAGCAATGCTTCCAAAACTTTATTATGCATTAATGGATTCTGATCCAACAGGCCTGGGATGGGGTCTGTCATTCTCCTTTTCAAACAAGTTTCTTTTTTTTTAATTTATTTTTTATTTTCAGCATAACAGTATTCATTATTTTTTCACCACACCCAGGGCTCCATGCAATCCATTCCCTCTATAATACCCACCACCTGGTACCCCAACCTCCCACCCCCTGTCCCTTCAAACCCCTCAGATTGTTTTTCAGAGTCCATAGTCTCTCATGGTTCACCTCCCCTTCCAATTTACCCCAACTCCCTTCTCCTCTCTATCTCCCCATGTCCTCCATGCTATTTGTTATGCTCCACAAATAAGTGAAACCATATGATAATTGACTCTCTCTGCTTGACTGATTTCACTCAGCATAATCTCTTCCAGTCCTGTCCATGTTGCTACAAAAGTTGGGTATTCGTCCTTTCTGATGGAGGCATAATACTCCATAGTGTATATGGACCACATCTTCCTTATCCATTCGTCTGTTGAAGGGCATCTTGGTTCTTTCCACAGTTTGGCGACTGTGGCCATTGCTGCTATAAACATTGGGGTCCAGATGGCCCTTCTTTTCACGACATCTGTATCTTTGGGGTAAATACCCAGGAGTGCAATTGCAGGGTCATAGGCCCTCATAGATATATACAGAACATTCCACCCTAAAACAACAGAATGCTCATTCTTCTCAAGTGCACATGGAACCTTCTCCAGAATAGACCATATACTGGGTCACAAATCAGGACTCAACTGATACCAAAAGACTGAGATTATTCCCTGCATATTCTCAGATCACAATGCTTTGAAACTGGAGCTCAATCACAAGGAAAAGTTCAGAAGGAACTCAAACACCTGGAAGCTAAAGACCACCTTGCTTAAGAATGTTTGGATCAACCAGGAGATCAAAGAAGAACTGAAACCTTTTATTTTTTTTTTTTAAGATTTTATTTTCAAGTAATCTCTACACCCAATGCAGGGCTCAAACTCATGTTTTTCCCTTGGCTATCAAGACATCACACTCTTTGGGTTTTACTTTTCACTTATTAGCTGCTAACTTTTCAGTCTTCATTGCTGGTTCCTCCTCTTCTTGACTTCTAAACAATGGAGTTCGCCTGGGTTTAGTCCTTGGCAGCCTTCTCCTTTCTACTATGTTCACTTCCTAGGTGATGTCTTCTGGCTTGAAGACTTTAAAATTTTTAAATATACACAATGACTCCAAGGTTACTCTAATGAATGTATAATGCAAACTCTAATCAGTGCTCTGAAGAAAAGATCACAATATTGTAAGATCATGTACGAGGGGTTCTCACCTCACTCTAGAACAGAGTTCTGTAAACTTTAACCTGAGGGATTGCATTCAACCTGGGACCTCTTTTAGCCATATAAAGTTTTATTAGAAGTTAGCCATGCCCATCTCTTGGTATCATTCGTCTAAGGTTGCTCTTGCACTAAAATGGTAGAATTGAACTGTTGCCACAGAAACTATGCACCTTGCAAACCTGACAATATTTACTATCTGGCCCTCGGTAAGAAAATCTGTTGATCGCTGGCTAAGAGATCAAGGAGTAAATGATATTTGAGTTGTGGTTAGAAAGGTCAATATGAGTTATCCAGGCAACCAAGTGAGAAGAGTGTTCTAGAATAGCACTAAGTGGGCCCTGTGAAGGAAGGGAGCTTGGGGAATCAGAAGACCCAATGGAAAGCTAGTGTGGCAGGAGAATGAGATCCTGATAAGACTGGTCTAATATGGAGGTAGTTGTGTACTTCACAAACACTGCCTAAAGCAATGCTTCCAAAACTTTATTATGCATTAATGGATTCTGATCCAACAGGCCTGGGATGGGGTCTGTCATTCTCCTTTTCAAACAAGTTTCTTTTTTTTTAATTTATTTTTTATTTTCAGCATAACAGTATTCATTATTTTTTCACCACACCCAGGGCTCCATGCAATCCATTCCCTCTATAATACCCACCACCTGGTACCCCAACCTCCCACCCCCTGTCCCTTCAAACCCCTCAGATTGTTTTTCAGAGTCCATAGTCTCTCATGGTTCACCTCCCCTTCCAATTTACCCCAACTCCCTTCTCCTCTCTATCTCCCCATGTCCTCCATGCTATTTGTTATGCTCCACAAATAAGTGAAACCATATGATAATTGACTCTCTCTGCTTGACTGATTTCACTCAGCATAATCTCTTCCAGTCCTGTCCATGTTGCTACAAAAGTTGGGTATTCGTCCTTTCTGATGGAGGCATAATACTCCATAGTGTATATGGACCACATCTTCCTTATCCATTCGTCTGTTGAAGGGCATCTTGGTTCTTTCCACAGTTTGGCGACTGTGGCCATTGCTGCTATAAACATTGGGGTCCAGATGGCCCTTCTTTTCTCTACATCCTTATCCTTGGGGTCAATACCCAGGAGTGCAATGGCAGGGTCATAGGGAAGTTCTACTTTTAATTTCTTGAGGAATCTCCACACTGTTCTCCAAAGAGGCTGCACCAACTTGCATTCCCACCAACAGTGGAAGAGGGTTCCCCTTTCTCCACATCCTCTCCAACACATGTTGTTTCCTGTCTTGCTAATTTTGGCCATTCTAACTGGTGTGAGGTGGTATCTCAGTGTGGTTTTAATTTGAATCCCCCTGATGGCTAGTGATGATGAACATTTTTTCATATGTCTGATAGCCATTTGTATGTCTTCATTGGAGAAGTGTCTGTCCACATCTTCTGCCCATTTTTTGATATGATTGTCTGTTTTGTGTGTGTTGAGTTTGAGGAGTTCATTATAGATCCTGGATATCAACCTTTTGTCTGTACTGTCATTTGAAAATATCTTCTTCCATTCTGTGTGTTGTCTCTTTGATTTCTTGACTATTTCCTTTGCTGTGCAGAAGCTTTTGATTTTGATGAAGTCCCAAAAGTTCATCTTCGCTTTTGTTTCCTTTGCCTTTGGAGACATATCTTGAAAGAAGTTGCTGTGGCTGATATCGAAGAGATTACTGCCTATGTTCTCCTCTAGGATTCTGATGGATTCCTGTCTCACATTGAGGTCTTTTATCCATTTTGAGTTTATCTTTGTGTAAGGTGTAAGAGAATGGTCAAGTTTCATTAACACGACAAGGATGCCCACTCTCACCACTCTTGTTCAACATAGTATTAGAAGTCCTAGCAACAGCAATCAGACAACAAAGAGAAATAAAAGGTATCCAAATTGGCAATGAAGAAGTCAAACTCTCTCTCTTCGCAGATGACATGATTCTTTATATGGAAAATCCAAAAGACTCCACCCCCAAACTACTAGAACTCATAGAGCAATTCAGCAACGTGGCAGCATACAAAGTCAATGTACAGAAATCAGTGGCTTTCTTATATACTAACAATAAAAATACAGAAAGGGAAATTAGAGAATCGATTCCATTTACTATAGCACCCAGAACCATAAGATACCTTGGAATAAACCTAACCAAAGAGGTAAAGGATCTGTATTCGAGGAACTACAGAACACTCATGAAAGAAATTGAAGAAGACACAAAAAGATGGAAGACCATTCCATGCTCTTGGATTGGAAGAATAACCATTGTTAAAATGTCTATACTGCCTAGAGTAATCTGTACTTTTAATGCTATTCCGATCAAAATTCCACCAGTATTCTTCAAAGAGCTGGAGCAAATAATCCTAAAATTTGTATGGAATCAGAAGAGACCCCAAATCGCTAAGGAAATGTTGAAAAACAAAAGTAAAATGGGGGCACGTTACCTGATTTCAAGCTTTACTACAAAGCTGTGATCACCAAGACAGCATGGTACTGGCATAAAAACCAAACAAGTTTCTAAGTGATGCCTAAAAGCCCAGTGCCATATGTCACCTAGAACATAGAAAGACATTATTTCATTAAAGCTGAGGGGTCAGATGAGGGGCATGAAGGAGATGAAAAAATCAAGGATGATTCCTGGTTTCTGACTTGAGCAGCCCAGTGAGGCTACTTTCTGGTAAGGGAAGATGGGAGCAAGCCAGTGTGAATATGGAAGTAATGAGTTAAATCTTGGATAAGTTGAATTTGTGATGTCCTTGAGACATTTACATGCAGAGAAGCAGGTCGCTGAATGTTAAAGGTTGATGCTAGAGGTGGGGGGATTAGGATTAAGGAAGAGTTTTTCAAAACTAGGTGAGTGAATATGAGGAATTTAAGAAAGGAAACAGATGAACACAAGGGAAGGAAGAAAAGAAAAGAAAGAGAGGCAAACTGTAAGAGACTCTTCACTATAGAGAGCAAACTGAGGGTTGATAGAGGGGAGGTGAGTAGATTCCTAAATGGGTCATGGGTACTAAGAAGGGCACTTGTTGTATGTCAGTGAGGAATCACTAAATTCTACTCCTGAAACCAATATTATACCATATGTTAACTAAGTAGAATTTAATAAAAACTTGAAGCAAAAAAAAAAAAACAAAAAAACACTAGGTGAGTGAGACTTGAATATTTTCATAGGCTTAGGGGAAGGTATAAGTGATGAGGCAAGGTCTTATGGGGCTCAATCCAGAGGAATTATTCCCCATGGCCAGGAAGAGGTTGGGGTATGACTGGTAAGAATAGGTATTTATGCAGGTGTTTTGGGTGAAGCTTGAGGACACTTACTTGTCTCTATTTTCTCTGTGAAAAAGGAATCAAGGCCACCCACTGACACTGAGGTGATAGGGTTGAGAAGGGAAGAAGAGCAGGGAGGGATTTATGTGAGTGAGTGTATGTGCAAAATGTTAAAATTTTGTGTCTTTTAATAAGATTTTATTCTTTTTCCTTTTAAGTATTGTGGTTAAGTGGAAAAGAGCACAGAACTTGGAAAGAATAAAAAAACCTGCTATTGACTTTGTTTGACCCTTGACAAATCCTTTCCTTTGAGTGAGCCTCAATTTTCTCACTTGTAAAATGATAGGGGTTGGAATTGATCCCTAATGTGTCATCTAGTTTTATGGTTCTGGCTCAGTATAAGAAAAGATTTTTAACTTTAGCATACAGATAAAGAAATATTTAATAGAAGTGTTTACATTTTATCTTAGGTCTTAATGAGGAGTACCTACTCTGTCTAGAATTGGATGAGAGTCAAATAAACATTTTATTTCAAATCATCCCAGAGGTATTCAGTGCATTACAAATAATAAGAAATATGTAGGGATTTAAGTCTTGCAGAATTTCTGACTGAAGGTACACAACACTGTGCAACACTTGCCATCTTCCTTTTGTTGGGTAATCCTGAGTCCATCTTCACCAAATGTGGCAATGGAGGGAAGGGGATTGTGACCTATGTAGGGCTTGAGAGGGAATCTTTTAATCCTGTTCATTCGTTCTAGGGCCTGAAGAAGAGTCATGTTCTGCTGATTTTCTTTACTTAAAGTGAAAGGGCTCTTGGCCACATTACCTTCACCTTCACATAATGACATGAAGCATATCCTATCAAAAAAGCATTCATCTTTCAGAAGATATTGGAGGAGATCCTTGAGATCTGGGACCACATACAACTTGTCTTGATATTTCTACAGTAGTTGAATGAAGATTTATTTTGTTTTAAGTACTGTTTCTTAGAATGAGAAAATTAGATTTTTCCCAGCTAAGGTCTGGCTCACAATTAGGAAAGTCATGACTGATTCTTGTGTTTGTAATTTTACTTACAGAGGATATGATTCACAGCAATAGTCTTTCCTCCTAGCTACCTCAGAGGCTTTGGTGACCATAACTATTGAGTATGCTGAGCTCTTGGAAGCAAAGTGTTATATACATATACAAGGTATTTTCCTATGCATTCTAGACGCTTTATAGCTGAGGTAAATTGTAGAACCAAAATAAAAAGTTTGTAGAGTACTACTTAATAAATATAAATGGATATCCTGGCCATATCTGCTTCATGGGGGAGTTGAAAGAACTAATTGATGCTTCTAAATTCATTGAAGTCTTTGAATTAAAGAGCCTAGAATCCACAAGGTATGATTACCTTCAGTATTATAAATGTTATAATTAATACACACATATTTTCCAATTCAGATGCATAGCTAGGACTTGTTCAAAATGCATAAACGTTTTAAAATGAATATTTTGGGGAGTAGCTTTTATATCCTCCAGAGTTCTGACTCATTTGGGTGGTCATGGATTGATATGGACTCTGGTCTCACCCAAGTACATTTTACCACCTGTGTTTTATAATTTTAGGAATCTGTCTTGCGTTCGCAGCAGGAAGGAGTGAAACAGCCTTGTGTTGTGATTTATTCATGCTTGACAGAAATCAGGAGCCAAATAAAAGGGAGGACAGATATTTCTCTGTCTAACAAGGTTACCTCAGATTGCTTGATGTTCTCTGTGACATTTGCTTGCAAAACATTCTTCCAGCTTCATTAAACTGTCTTTGGTAGATAGCAACTAAATATGCCTTGTAGTCTAGATTTTCATGTTCCCAAATGATTGGCCTTAGGGTTGGAATGGGAGGAGGGATGCACAAGGGAATGGGCTCCGATGGGGGCAGACAGCGGAGAAGGTAGCAAAGGAGTGGTCTTTAAGCAGCAGAGATCTTTGGGACTTTTTAGAAACATACTGTATTTACCTTCATTTACAGAGAAAAGACATACAATTACTTCAAGATTACAAAGGAATGTCCCATTTAGATACATCCTGTTCAGAGAACAGAGAACAAAATGCCTCTGCCCAAGCCGACCTGGTCAGAGTGTTCCAGGGAAAATGAAATGAGACTAATGTTTTTATACTTCAAAAACACTTGAATGCTCTTAACTTTAAAGTTCTTTAATTTTTCTAATAAATTGTTTACTCCTATGACACTACCATCTCTCCCTACCTCAGACTTTAGACACAGGCAGCAGATACAGGATCAGAACATCCCAGATCTACTTCACTACCTTGTAAGTTACATATTCTAGAATGTCCTTTGCTCTTCCAATGTGAACAATAGGCATTGCTCTCTCCTCATATAAAGGGATGACAATAAGATGATCAGAACTACCTACGCTAACAGATTCTCAAACACACTGACTCAGACGTGAAATAGGAAAGACAATAATGACAGATCTCACTCATTATTAACACCCAGGTTGCCAGAGGGGACCTGAGATTTTCCTTCTCAGAGATGGGTGTGAGTGAGAAGGGAAGGGGAGAACAGTAGACAGTTAAATTGAAAAGGTGATGGTGTTCATGATGCAATATGCTAAGGAGGTTCTTTAAAAATGTGAATTGACTATCTCCAAAGGGTACTAATTGACTCTCATCAAATGACTATGGCAACTGCGAGGATTGTATTTTCCAATCCCAAAATGGGAACACATAATTTGAAATTGGTACTGCCTGGAAAATGCAGGATATGTACTCTATCCCATGCTCTGGTTCCCATCTCTGTCTTTGTACTCCCAAAGGCTGAAGGAAAACATTTGTGATAAAGTTCTAAGGTTTGTCATGAATCTCATTTTATGTGAAGGGACATTGGCATTTGGAATTGGAGTCCTGGGGCTGAAAGCACATGTGCATAATGTAAATATCTTAGTTATCATTCATTATGCACCTTTGGGAGGTACATTATTATACATAATTATGCATATGCCTGTAAAGAGGTATGGTGCTTACCTACAGTGACCACACTTCCTAAATCTGAAACTGAGAAGTATAATCAGAAACGTGGTCTGACAAGGAGATTGGATTTTTAAAAATCTGGGCTGTCTTGGAAAAGCTCAAATGTCCCTCGGCGGTAAACTGTGCTCAATGTTGACATGCTTTTTAACAAAGTACTAGGGGACTTGAAGCTGGGCTCAAGTCTGTAAGACCCTAAAGCATGGCAGCATGGGCCTGTTCTTCAGAGGGGAAATGTTAGAAGGAGGTCATGACTGGGTAACCCGAGAGCCCTTTGGTTGTGTATCTTCAGCATCTGGGAGGAGTGAAGGACACTTGTAACAGAAGATTTAAGAACAGAGAACATGGTCTCCATTTGGTGGGGGTGGGGAGGGGTGAGGAAAAGAAGAAACTAGTATTTCCAAGGGGAGGTAGTAGCCTAGCATGGGCTGGGGCCTGGAGCCAAAGACCCTGGCTCACCATGTGTCAGCATGCAAGCCATTATGGGCAGGCTTGTGTCCCCCCAAATGTGTATGTCGAAGGCCTTGCCCTGGGTCCTGCAGAATATGATTATATTGAGAGACAGGGTCTTTAATGAGGTAATTATGTTAAAATGAGGTCAACAAAGTGGGCCCTAATCCAATATGACTTTTATCTTACAAGAGGAGGTTAAGGCTCAAAGATAGCAAGGGGAGAAAACAAGTGAAGATACAGGTCGGAGATAAGGCCAAGCAGAAGGGGCCTCAGAAGAAACAAACCCCACCAGCATCTTGATCTCCAGCTTGCCACCTCCAGAACTATGAGGCCATACATTTCTGTCATGTAAGCCCTCCAGACTATTCTACTTGGTTAAAAAGCCGTAGCAAACTAACACACAAGCATAATGTTGATATGATACAGGGGCTCCAATAGGAAGGAAGCCATGTGGAACTGGGAGAGAGTAGGCCCCCTGGGAGTGGCTTGGCCCTGGAGTTGAATTCATCTGTTCCTGCAAGTGAGCTTCAAGGAAGAAGGTAGAAAATGTGACACTCTGTGAGACCTTACAGGCTGTGAGGTTTTTATCTCTGGCTCTCATGTGCCCAGAGGGATTTGAGCATCATGTATATCCGGTATGAAACTGGACCAGAATTTACATGAAAACAGTTTGCAAAGACACGGAGAAGGTTTGTGTGTGGATTCCTGATGCTATGGCTGATGGATGTTATTATCCACTAGTACCCCTACAAAGGGGTATAGGATCATGAAACAGCGTCATCTTCAACAGATAACTGTAATAGTTGTGTAAATTTGATGGTCCCCAAGGACAAAGTTCACTGGCATCTTGACTAGGTACATTGAGAGGGATCTGGGAGGAAGAATTTCCTCTGCCCTTCCAGGTCTTTCTAGATGGATTAAGAATCAAACTGACATGAGACAGATGAACAGGAGAATATCAATTTAATAGCATACATACAGGGAATCCACACAGCCATGGAAATCCCAAAGACAGTGAGGCAGCATGATGCTTATATGAGGTCAGGAGAGGGTCAGGGGTCGGAGGATACAAAGGGGAGAAAGACCATTAGCAGGAAGGTGAGAGGAGGTGTTTGGAAAGCGAAGGTTGCCCTATTATGCACGTAAGTTTCTCAGGTAAGGAGGAGTCTGCTTTAGCTCTCTTCCTGTTACCAGCAAGCTTTTCCGGAATCTGCTGGGTTTGGATTACTTTTAAGTCAAAATGATGTTCATGCCAAAGGGGTGCATCTTGGGGGGGGGGGGCTGCCCTTGGCCCTCATGAAGAGCTGGACTTGACTTGGGAATACAAAGCCTGAGGAGAGTAGGAAACAGGGTGGGGTTCCTGACACCTCCCCCTGCCATGTGTCCCCATCCTCTGCACCAAGGCCACTCTCACTGCTGGATATGCCCTGTCTCTTTTCCTTCTTACATCCAGCATATGAGGAAACAGGCTCAGAGAGCCAAAGGGACTTACTTACCTAAAGCTGCAGAGCCAGTGAGCAACAGGGCCAGGGAGAGAAGCCAGGTCTGCCTGACTCAAAGCTTATGCCCCTGCTTACCCCACATGCCATCTCTCCCCCTGAAAGTATATAAATAGACCATCCTGGACTTACTCATTAAATCCCAGGATGCTAAAATGAAAGAACAACTTCCTTCCCTGCATGACTTGAACACATCCTGAAACTGGAAGGAGGCACTTTAGAACAAACGGAGGGGAGGGGAGAACAAAAGTTCTACTTTTTTTTTTAACCTCAAATTGCAGAGCCTGCAAAGATTGGCCTGAGAATGGTTGTGAGGGGTTCCTTAGATACCTGGAGGTCTGTAAGGTAGAAATGGGGGTTTTGCTATCCTCCTGGCCAAACAAACAAAAATGCTCGCAACGTGACAGAGAATAGATCTATGTTCTCCTCAGGACTGTGCAGGCAGCCAAGGCCCCAAGTGCTTTGACCTTGGGCTGGGATTCTGTGGAATATCACTTCTGGCTTTGGACTGGTGACTTAGCCTCATCGTCACAAACATTATAGTTCATCAATATCAACCACTCTCCTACCTCATTCTGTTGTCACAATGGTCCTGAGGTGGTGGCTAGTCTCACCTACATTTTACAGGTGAGGAACTGGAGGCTGGTTCACACTTAAAAGAAACTGGAATCACCTGATCCTTTTCATTCACTTTTTTTTTTTGGGGGGGGGGGGTGGAAAGGAAAGTTTAATTATTACCTCATATGTGCTATTGGTTAGAGAAGATTATTCAAATAAATAAATGCAGTTTGATATGTCAGAATGTTTCAAGATGTGTCGTTCCTGGTGGGGAAAACCTAAAAAAATGGTGATGACTGGTAGGGCTGTTTTCGGCTTACTTCACATCCTGAGGGCCTAATGCTGGGCTATTAGAGAAGTCAGGGAAGTTTAGAATAAACCCTAACCTTTGGGGCCACCTCAAGGAGAGTGGTTTCTGAGCTGACTGAGTCACTGGAGTAACCTACTTCTTTGGCAAAAGCACAGAACACAATAGATCAGTCTTCCCATACCACAAAAATAACTCACAAATCCACAAATATGCACAAACTCTACACATGTACATGAGCAATCTGTGGCTCGAGCCCCACTCTGATGCTAAAATGTAGCACTCTCACCTCCTAGTCTCCTCCCTGTCGCAGGCTACACTTTGCTTGAATGCTCAGATCCATTGGGGTTAGAAATCCCAAGCGTAGCAACGGTGTCCAAGCAGAAGCAGCAGTCAAATGTCCCTGACTAGCACAGGAAAGGCCTGAGTGCAATAATCAAGCTCAGGAGCCAAATCAGAGTGGGTTCAGTTGTAGCCGGCATGGCAGTGGGGGTAGGAATGGCAAGGGGGGTGCAGGCAGCCCCTGGCTTTTAGGTTTTGCCCCAGACCTAGGGAAATCTTGTGCTTCCTGCCAGTCCAGATGAGGGCATCACAGCTAGTTAGGAGAAAAACACCAGCAAAAGATGCTTTACTTTCCTCAGAAGTAGCAATAATTGCCATTAATGACAATTAATGACAGCTTACCATATGCCAGATGCTATTCTACGTGGACATGATCTCATTTAATTTTACTGAGTGACCAGTGACAACCCTATGTGGCAGGCATACTTATGCCCCATTTTATGTGTGGGGAAACAGAGACTCAGGAAGTTTCAGTAAGTTCTGAGGTGACACAAGTTCATAGGAACAGAATTTCTGATGAGTGTGAATTCTGAGTCCCTGTTGTACCCACTAGGGCAAGGGACTGCAACCTTTTCTGTAAAGGGCCAGATAGCAAATATTTCAGACTTACAGACCACGTTCTCTCTGCCACAATGACTGAACTCTGCCCTCCTCCAAAGGCAGCCTAGATGATATGTAAATGAATGGGCATGGCTGTGCCAATAAAACTTTATTTAAAAGATAGGCAGTGGGCTGGGTTTGGCTATAGTATGCTGACCTCTAAATAAGGCTTTAATACTTGGTCTTACAATTACATGCCCTGAGACAAGAGCCTGATCTTTTGGAAGGAAAGAGAACTAAGAATTTGGGGTTTGGCCCCTGAATCATGACACTACATTCTGTGGGAACTGGGGGGAATTCTGTACTGCCTTTTTCCCTTAGTTTTCCTATTTTTTTAAAGATGTTATTTATTTATTTATTAGAGAGAGAGAGAGAAAGACAGAGACAGAGAGACAGAGCATGAGCAGAGGGGAGGGGCCGAGGGAGAGGGAGAAGCAGACTCCCTGCAGAGCAGTGAGCCTGATGTGTGGCTCAGTCCCAGGACCCTGGGATCATAATCTGAGTCAAAGGCACACACTTCACTGACTGAGCCACCCTGGCACTCCTAGTTTTCCTTTTTATGAAAAAATGAGAATTACTGTGAGATCTATCTCTCTGGAAAACATGTTTTCAAGGCAATGGGGAAAACATACATGGCCCACATGTTGAAAAGTGAAATTACTGGGCAAATCTTGAGTGCTAGCTTTTGCTTCCACAGGGGAGTGACTGGACCACCAAGCCCTGATTTCCCCACAGATTATGATGACACCCTGACCCCTGGTGTCTTGGGACAGAGCAGCAGGTGAGTCAGTGGCACTTGCATATCTGTATGAAAGTCAATTCCTATGGCAACAAACAGAATCAGAAGCAGCTCCCTCACTGTGTGAAAGAACAATGGGAGGGTAGGAAACCAGAAGGTGAAAATCAGACAAGATAGGGAATTGCAAGGAGAGTCAGTTAAGCTCAGCTTGAGTGGCCAATGCTGATACCAGAATAAACTGCTGATGCTGATAACATGCCGTCTCTCTCAGCAATAAGGGGTTGTTTTCATAGGGTGAGAGAACGCTCTTCTTTGTGGAAGCTTGTGTTCGTGACACCATCAAGCAGTCAAATAATATGCTCCTTCCTCATGGGGAGCTCCTTGGTGCCGGTGGCCAAGAGAAGGCACTTCCTTTTGCCTTGCTGTCTGTCACATCTGGGCACTGGGAAGATCTTCAATAGTCCCCAAAAGCCCATCCCTAGAAAGAATCTACCCATAGGGTCCTCGTGCTCAGGGAGATGGTTTTATCTAACCATCTGTATTTCCAGAAGAGCAACTGAAGTCCGAAAGGTGGCTAACAGAAGCCTCTTTGATGTACAGCAAGACTGGCTCTAGAAGCCAGGTTTCCTGAATCACTTGCCCAATGAGTTGTCCCATATTTGGAATCTGAAACATTTATTGCAACACACTCCTGTGTATTACAGCTATTTTCATGGAAACAGCTGGATTTGGGCCAGTGAACACCCATCCAGAATCTCCTTACATATTATGCATGTTGGCACATCTTTAGTTCATAGTCAATTATTGGGCCTCCTTCCTCCCGAAGAAAGGAAGAGAAAAAGTCCTATACACTTCCATGTTCCCATGAAGTCATTTAAACATGTCTGCAGACAGTACCTTGTTCTTTTGCCTTTGTTCCAGTGGTTATGACTTGAGGTCACATTGGAAACAGTTGAAACTGCTTCTCGATCTGCATCTAAAGAACAAGTATTATCTATTATATGATACCTTTTGTTTAAAGCTTTCCATTACTAACAACTGCCAGATTTAACCACTCTGTACTACCTTTTAACTAATACTCAGCAAATTAGGCCACTGAAGTTACCAAACAATTAACTATTTTTCTTGCAGCTTTGCCAGTCCATGAGGAACTTAAACAACAAAACCCCTTTCTTCCTGGACATGGCAGGTTAGCTTTTAGACCTATTTGCACAGAGCTGTAGTAGTTTTCTAATATTAATTTTTTATTGAGAGAGAGAAAGAGAGAACATGTTTACCACCTATAAGTGTAGGGGGTACAGAAGGAGAGAGAGAATCCTAAGCAGGCTCCACATCCAGTGTGGAACCTGATGTAGGGCTCAATCCTAGGACCCTGAGATTGTGACCTAAGCTGAAATCAAGAGTCAGATGTTTAACTGAGGTGCCCCAGGTCTCTAATAATTCCAGGTAGTGTATTTCCTCCACATTGCCAAGGGGTGTGTTTATATCCTATGCATTGTGCACTTGAGGAAATGTGGGGGCAAGAAGAAGTTAAATATAGAGGTTAAGAAATTGGGGTTTGGAGAGTAGGAGTGGAGCAACAGTGGGAGAATTACCCCAACTCTGTCCTCAGCTTTCTCATTGATAATGTCAAGAAAATAATGGCACCTGCCTCAAGGACACAGCCGCTGGTGAAATGAGCTGATGCTGTCGGTATGTGGCAGACATGTGCTCTGAAAGTGTTAGCCATTATTTCCTTGGGGAGCCTGAGAAGTTTATACTGATTATTTGCTGTGATGTGGGAAGAAATAGGAAATATTTATTTTGAAGTCGTGAATAGTGTGAAATAAAAATACAGAAATGCCAATTGTTAGTGGTCACACACACACACACACACACCCTCTACATTAAGCCTACTTAAAGTCAGTTTCTTCATCAAAAGTTCTGTGCCATGAGAGAATTTTTTTTCTCTTAGCCCAATGCCTTCTGTTTTCAATGCAGTGGGTGTGTTTTATTATTGCTACATCATTTCCCACTGAAACATCTTTCCTCCAGAGTATTTCATGTCATTTATAGCTACTGGCAGAAACATTTTTTCCATATTTTGTCAATTAAGCATATCACCCAATATAATATTTACAGTCTTGTATCATTTACTGAACTACTTGGAGAAAAAAGGGAAATAAGAGCTGAGGGTAGAAACCTACCCTGTTGATTTCATTAGTGAAAATTAAATATAATTAGGAGGCTTGTAATGAACATACTGATAACTTTGATAAGCATTTCAAAGAACAAATTAATATTTAAATATTTAATATTTGTAACTCAAACTTTTACACTGATGTTTGCCAATTCTCTCAAAACAGACAAGATCTGCCTTAGGAAGCAGATGGCACAGTGTGCTTATGCAAGGTAAGGTTGTCTATTGCCAAAACCTGGGTAGCACAGAGTCCAGTTCATTTGTGTTGGTAAGGTTGGTGTGGTAACATGAGCAGGTCACAGAAATCTTTGGTTTTGGTATAAGCTTATGATTAGGTCTGAATTGTGTTCCCCCTAACTTCACATTTGTCAATATGTCAGAATGTGGTTGTATTTGGAGACAGGGTCTTGAAGAGGTAATTGAGTTCCAATGAGGTCATTGATGTGGGTCTTAATTCAGTCTTAGCCTTCCAGTCTCCAGAACTGTGAGGAAATGACTTCTGTTGGTTAGGCCTTCTGGTCTCTGGTACTTTGTTATGGTGGCCCCAGGCAATTAATACAAAAGTCCAGTCATTGATGTTGTGATCCTGTCAGCTGAGGCAGAGAATTGTAGCAGTCAGTTAGGATTTGTATATCCTTCTGCTTCCATGACTCAGTGCTTGAGGAGCAAAGCCATCACATACCCATCTTGTCCAGAAAAATGGTTGCCCCTTGGGTAGCAGAAGAGCTGGGCTTTCCATACACAGGTCTGGCATTGGGCACTGGGGAGTGGCCAGGAGGTGGGAAATCTGGGTGAACAACGTACAGGCTAAGTGGACATGAAAGTATCAGGAGTCAGGGTGGACTGATAAGTGAGCTAGGTTAAGCTGAAAGTGCCAGTGATCAAAATGCTTAGCTGTGAATGTGAGTCAGAGGCTGAGGTCTGCTTTAGCCAGAGGTTCCCCTTCCTCTTCCAGCAGTGCAGGGACTATTGCCAGAATGGGCAGCGTTGAGCTGAACAAACAGCATGCTTCAGTGACAAGAGCATCGGGCCTCCAGTTGGGAGGCCTGGTCTCATAATTTCAGATTCCAGATATTTGGGCAACTTGTTGTCCTAGAACGTATAAGGTATTTATTTACAATAATTTATAATTATTTATAATGATTTATAATTATTTATAATGATCAGGTACTGAACAAGAGGCAAGGAACACAAAGGAACTTGTGGTCTAGAGGGAGAGGGAAGGAGCTAAAGAGGGAAACTGTAGCAGAGGTGGGAACTTCCACTTAAGCTTAGTCAGGACACCTCCCCCCATGAAAATTTAAAACACTGAGTAGGACCAGTGTGCTCAAACTTCCCAAAAGCAAGAAAGAAATAACAGGCTATTAAAGTATCAGCAGGTCAAAAACTCAGGGAAATGGGACTGAAGTGTTTTGCCAATCCAGGCAAACTTTGTTTTCAGTTGTGACCTCACCGGGTGAGGGGGCTGAAGTGAAAGCCCAAGGCCTGCCCTAGAGAAAGAGACTAATAAAAGACTCTCTCCCATATTAAACTTAGACCCCAGAGGATTATACTCTGGTAGAAAGTAGGAACCAAAGGTATTCTCCTTCAGGGTTAACAAGAGGAGTGGAAATAAAAGAAATAAAAGAAGAGAAGCTTGTCACTGAGAGTTGTGGCTCTGGTCTGTCCTCAGAGGAGATTGGAGCCTGTATTGGCATTGTCTGCACTGGCATTAATGGGTTGTCAAAGAAATATCAAGCTGTGAAGTATACTGAAGGTGGTCTTGGACTGGTAATGGCCCCAAGCACCTGGCAGAAGCAAATGCAGATCCTTCTGGAAGAAACTACCTTCATGTTCAGTCTAAAAAAATGCCCACAAATAATTCTACAACAATGATACATACACCCCACCTCAGTTTAAAGAAAAATAGTGAAACATTTGGACAATACATCAAATAAATTTGACCTGATAGATTATGTAGAAAATATTAAAATCCACAACTATACTACACACATTCTTTTCAGGCACATCTGGAACATTTTAAAACTTCAACAACACCTTGGGCCAACAGCAAGTCTAAACATATTTCAAAGTATTGGAATCAGCTCACTGAAATAAGCAGAAATCAATGGGAAAAATACAGCTAACATTGTCCCATGTATTTGGCTTTTATATTTTTCATCACTTAACTTTATCATTTTTTTAAAGTAGACTTTGCGCCAATATGGGTCTCAAACTCATGATTCTGAGATCAGGAGTCACACACTCTACCAACTGAGCCAGGCTTCCTCCCCTTATCTCTTACCTTTAATCGAAAATGTAGACATAAAAATATGGCACAAGTCTTAATTCTTCTTAATTTCTTCATTTTCCACTGAGTTACAAGATGGATACAGTAATGTATAAAGTATACTAAACTTTGGTATCTGGCTTTACTTTTTTTTATTTTTAGAATTAACATACAGTAAAATCGACTCTTTGGTATAGAAGTCTGTAAATTTTATACCATTTGTAAATTCATATAACTATCACCATGATCAAAATGCAGAATTATTCCATCACCCTACCTTTAACCTCTGGAAAACCCTGATCCAGTCTCCATTTTTACAGTTTTAGTTTTATCTTTTCAAAACCATCATTAGGAAAAAAAAAAAAAAAAAAAAGAACATCATTAGAGTATAAAAATACATACATGTGGACTGTAACCTTTATAGATTGGCTTTCATAATTCAGCATAAATTCCTCCAGATCTATCTAAATTAGCGTGTGTATCAACACTTCATTCTTTTTTTATTTTGGAATAATATTCCATGATATGGATGTACCCGAGTTTGTTTAATCATTACTTATTGGAAAGCATAGGGTTTTGTTTCCAGTTTGGGCTGTTTTTAATAAAATTTCTATAAACATCCATATACAGGTTTTCATGTGGATATACATTTTCTTTTCTCTGGGCTGAATGCCCATGACTGTGATTACTAGACTGTATATTTAATGTATATTTAATTTCATGAGAAACTGTCAAACTAATTTCTAGAGGGTCAGTAATATTTTAAATTCTTACCAGCAATGTGTGAGTGATTTGCCAGCACTTGGTATTTTCAGTAGGTTTTAGAAAACTTTTTGTTTTGAAATAATTTTATTTTTTAAACAGGCATTTAATTAATTAATTAATACATAAGCTCCACACCCAACATGAGGCTTGAACTCATGACCCTGAGCTTAAGAGTCATGTTCTACCAACGTTTGTCATGTCTGATAACTAATTTCCTAACTCCATCATGACAATTTTCTCCAATGTTATCTGCTAAAAGTTTCATGGTCTTAATATTATGTTTAAATTTATTATCCATTTGAGAACAATGAGATATGAAGTTTAAATTTAGATTTGATTTTGTTGCCTGTGCATGTCCAATTGTGTCAGCATCATTTGTTGCAAAGACTATCCTTCTGCCATTGAATACTTATGTTTCTTTGTTAAAAGTCAGTTGGTCATTCTTCTGTATGTCTATTTCTGGGTTCTCTATTCTGTTCCATTAACTATGTATTTATTTCTCTGCCAGTACCATACTGTCTTGAGTATTGTAGCATTATGATAAGTCTTCAAATCAGGTAGAATGATTCCTCTACTGTATTATTCTTTATTAAAAATTGTTTTGGCTATTTTAGCCTTTACCTTTCCATATGTATTTTAAAATCATTTTGTCTATAATCTACAAAATGATCTTGCTAGGATTTTGGTAGGCATTGTATTAAACCTTATATCATTTTAGGGAGCACTGACATCTTTACTATGTAGCGTTTTCTACTCCATGAACATAGTGTGTCTCTCCATTTATTTAGGTTTTTAAATTTCTTTTATTAACATTTGGTAGTTCTAAAAATATTTAGTGCATTTTTTATTGGATTTATATGTAAGTATAAAAAAGACCAGGGTTTCACTCATATATGGAACATAAGGAATAGTGCAGAGGACATTAAGGGAATGAAGAGAAAACTGAAAGGGGGAAATGGGAGGTTGAGATGAACCTTGAGAGACTCTGACTCCAGGAAACAATCTGAGGGTTTCAGAGGGGAGGGAGTGGATGGATGAGGTATCCTGGTGGTGGGCATTAAGGAGGGCGTGTGTTGTAACGGGCACTGGGTGTTATATAAAAACAATGAATCATGGAACACTACATCAAAAGCTAATGTACTGTATGGTGACTAATATAACATCATAAAAAAAGAAAAGAAAAGGAAAAAAAAAAAAGACCAGGGTAATGAAGGTGGGGGTTGTAATTTCAAGTAGGTTAATCAAGGTAATATTTGAGAAAGGACATGAGGGTGTAAGTCATGCCAGTATCTGGGAGAACATCATTCCTGGTAGTAAAAAACTTGCCAGTGCAAAAGCTGAAAGGTGGGGGGTATTCTAGTCATGACAAGAGTAGGAGGCTAGTTGATGGGTAGGGTAGGGCAAATGAAGGGGAGAGTGGTGGGAGAAGCAGCCAGAGAAGAATGGAGGGATAAGGCTGTACAGAGCCTTCTAGTCTGGGCCTTACACAAGACTGGCTTTTATGCTGAGTGACTTGCTGAGCTACTAGAGGGATCTGGGCAGAGGAAGACCATGAGCCAACTTCGGTTTTAAGAGGACCTTTGTGGTAGGTGTGTTGAGAGCAGACTGTAAGTGATCCAGGATGGAAGAAGTGGGACCACTTTAGGAGGCTTGGGCAGTAAACCAGAAGTGGTTGGGTTCTGAAGATTTGGTTCATTCAATAAATGAGCATTGACCAATGATGAAGGCTGTAGGGAGTCGTCAATAATGCCACCAAAACTCAGATAATGAGCTGGAAAGTGACAACTATGAAACCAAGTTTGGAAAGGAAAAGTACATTACAACAGCATGAATAACCATCTAATTGCAAGTGTTAAAACCTGATTAGTATTCAGTTTATAACACTTAAGGTGCAAACAGCAGTGTGTGGGAAGTGTAGGATGCTGTCGGACCCCTCCTCTTTGCTTGGACGAATGGCCGAGTCTCTATTGTCTGCAATGGGTCACCACAGAAATATGTATGGCATATCTACTAGCTTTGAAAAAATTGTAAGGACTCAGTATTAGAAATTGGCAATTAATTCAGCTGAAATCATACTGCACCATAGGTTTACTCCTTGAGAAAACCAAAACTTGAATTAAACTGAGTCAATCCTGTTAATTTGAGAAGCCAAGCAGAAATTTACTCAGCTTTGTTTCTGCTACTCAGCTGATGATATGTGACCCCAAATCACACCTCCAGTTTTTGATGTGTGCATTCATAAATGCTTGTCACTGGGCCTGATATAATTAAATGGATTTTGAAATGTTTTTCGAGGTACATTGCCCCTCCATCCTCAGAGTACTATGGCCGTTATACCATAGATCCTCATTAGGCAAAGGCTTACAAATCTTCAGTGACTTCATAAGGATGGATTATAAAATTAAATCAGGGTTTTTAATGTTGAAACTTATGAGCTGTAATTTTATTAAGGCATATTTTTCTTCCTCCAACTGCACAAATCTGCAAATATCTTATACCCTTTGTATAATCCCAGTACTAGTTATAGACTATTTACTTGTTTTAAGAATTAATTTAGACTTGAATGAATAACTGTATCTTAATATATATAAAATATTTTGAACTTATCCCTGTGATTACTTCATCATTTTCTGAAGTGGGGGAGAGTTATCCATAAGGTGACTTAAAACTTAGTGGAAGATTGAATTCTGGTACACTGAAAAGAAATTTTTAAAAATTTAAAAATTAAAAATAAAACCTAGTGGAAGCCTCCTGAAATAATGAAATAATAAATATGAATTCTCTAGCTTTTTATAGAATCACTGGGTAATGTCATCTTAGAGGTAGAAGGATGCTTAGCCATTATCTAGACCCATCTCTTCCAAAGGAAAAAATTATTTCTCCAGGTTCCCTAAGATCTGGTCATCAAGCCTCTGCTTGTACATCTTCATCAAGGAGCTCACTACATATTGGAACAACCTAGTCTCATCAAATCTGTCTCCCAAACCCCTCTGTCTACTGGCTCCACTGGATTAAATCAGAGCTGGTCTCCTCACTTCTACTTGAGAACCCTTCAGACACATGAAGCCCACTGTCCCTGACCTCTAGACCTTTCCCCAAGCTGATAGCCTTCCTCTGGATGTATGTATGTTAGTTTATACCTCAGTATTGACATCCTTAGCTTTGAATATCAAACCCTTTGGTATCTCTGTTAGGCCTTTCCTGGAGCTTCCCGAGGGTTCTGTCTTAGAAGGTCATTTACCTTAATAAGAAAAAAATATATCCATAATATTTCTAGGTCTGCATGGGCTAGAAGGGGAAGGAATCCTATCTCCTGGAAGCCAACCCAACTCAGAGTCATGCAAGCTACTCTTCAAGTGTGTATAGGGTACCAAAGAATGTAAATACAGTTAAATCTTTGGGTTCCTTTACACAGATATAACACTCCTCCCCAGGTACAATCACACAAATGTATTTGCTCAAATTTTCTGAAACCTTGCCATACATTCTGTCTCCCCATCCTGTAGCTAATTGCTAGCAGTTAAATTTCAGAGTAGTGAATTAGGCAACTAAATGTCCTATTTGGTTAATAAGGGGATAGAAGTGGCCCACAGAAAGCTAGGGTAATATTATCTCAGACTTCTCAGATGCTGAACTGGATCAATTAATCAACTGTTTGAACCACCATTCGGTGACTAAGCCTGAGAAACAAATGCTAATTTGCTTGATTTGGGTTTATTAATAATAGCTAATATTGATTTATGGCTTAGTATGGGCAAGACAATGTGTTAAGCATTAGATTATTTAATCCTCAATTTTATTAGGGAAGTTTCATCATCTACATTTTACAGATTAAAACCTGAATGTTCAGAGGGGTCAAGTAAATTTCCCTGGGTCACACAGCCAATAAATAACAGAGACAGAATTAAAATCTCAATCAGTCTCACTTCAAAAGCCCAAGGGCTTGATCTTCGCATCATTCTGTAGTGGTCTAGGGACTACATATCTATAGCTGTAACATCAGATTTAAGGCACATCAGGCAAGTCTGTGGCAAAGGTGGCAGTGGCATTTTGGTGAGTAAACTGAATGCTGGACCATTCTAGCAGAGATATTGTCAGTTTATTACTAACTATTCCTCTATTTTTCCCCTCAGCATCATTGTCCAGGACTTTCCACTCCCACGACTCATTCCTGGATCTTATCCTTCACCGAAAAAGTTATCTCTGGATTCTGAAATGTGAACTATATGATAGGGTAAAAAAATTCATCCTAATATGTGAACAAGGGAAGGAGAGAACACATAGGACTCAGCATCTTCCTTATCCTCTCTGGTAACATGCTCTTATTTAATGGGAGATTTCTGGATGCACACCTCTGTGTTAGATATTTAACCTTGAACACTGATTAAAATGCTGGGGTTTCAGGTCACGGAAACTCCTGAGCATGCTGGTGGAGGAGATACATTGGATCAGATATGACCTTGGGAGCCTTCATTGAGTACAGCTTTGTGTAGAGTTAATTCTACAGAAACCTGATGAAAGCCTTCAGTTAAAAATTCTTATATCACATATATTTTGCATAAGAACATACACTTCTTGGGGTGCCTGGGTGGATTTAATCAGTTGCATATCTGGCTCTTGATTTTGTCACAGGTCATCATTTCAGGGTGGTGTGATCAAGCCCGGAGCCCTGAGTACAAAGTTGGGCTCTGCACTCAGTGGGGAGTCTGCTTGAGATTCTCTCCCTCCCTTCCCTCTAAAATAAACAAAATCTTTTTTTTTTTTTAAAGAACATATGCTTCATGTACAGAATTTGAGCAATATTTTCATCTGTGGAAAAACCACTGATCAAGCCACTTAACCAGATCAACCGGGTTCTTCAGTTTCTTAACACAAAAAGTTATATTGAATAATAAAGCTACATTCTTGGCTGAAAAAATAAAAGATAAGGTGATGCATGTGTATTTAAATATATTTCAAATAATAGCCAGATTACAATCACAAAATTCTAGGGCTTATTGGCCATAAAGTGATATACTAAATATTGCTTTCCAATTTTTAGTTGTAACATGTGAAATAGATAAGCACATCCTTTTGTCAACAGCAATAGGAAATGCAAATCTATTAGAACAGTGATGTGAACTATTTGATATTAATGAAGAGGGAAATTTTTTAAAGGAAATAATAGGTGTTTGGGACTCTTTATCACTAAAGATCTGTTTCAGAAGTTAGAGGTTGTTTTTTGTAATTGATTCCATGTGGGTAACTGTCTTCCAGCAGTTGTTCTCATGTTTTTCCAAAGTGAGCAGAGAGGGGAATGTAGAAACTAGAAATCTAAAGAAGCAGAGTAATATAAAAATGATAAATCAGGGGCACCTGGGGGGCTCAGTGGGTTAAAGCCTCTGCCTTTGGCTCGGGTCATGATCCCAGGGTCCTGGGATCGAGCCCTGCATTGGGCTCTCTGCTCAGCAGAGAGCCTGCTTCCTCTTCTCTCTCTGCCTGCCTCTCTGCCTCCTTGTGATTTCTGTCTGTCAAATTAATAAATAAATCTTTTAAAAAATGATAAATCAAGTGAGGTATGTGGAATTCATTTAGCAAACAACAAATGCTTTCATTTGAATGTCCAGTCTGCACCATGGTTATCTAGAGTTTATTACGAATAAATAGTATAGCATAATTAAAGCTTCACCCTAGTGGTCTTGGAAAATGGTATAGTTGGGGCACCTGGGTGGCTCAGTTGGTTAAACATCTAACTGGTGCTTTTGGCTTGGGTCATGATATCAAGGTTGTGGGATGGAGCCCTTCATCTGAGTCTATACTCAGCAGGGAGTCTGCTTGAGATTCTCTCCCTCTGCCCCTCTTGGCACTCGTGTGTACTGTCTCTGTCTCTCAGATAAATAAATAAACCTTTTAAAAGAAAAGTGGTATAGTTCCCCATTTGGGGTCCCCATTCAGAGTAGTTTAGTATTAGCATTCCATTCTTAAAATAAGCAAAAGAGCCAAAATAATTTTGTTCAATGGGAGACTCACTTTGTTCCTTAAGGCAAGCCAAAGCAATAGTGTCCAGATTCGTTTCTCAGGGTTGTTGTATCAAACTGCCACAACAGAAATGTATTGTCTCCTGGTTCTAGAGGTGAGAATTCTGAAATCAAGGTGTTGTCAGGGCTGAGCTCCTCTGAAAGTGCTAGGGGAAGAAAAACACCTGCCTCTTCCAGCTTCCGGTGTTGCCAGCATCCTTGGTTTGCAGATACACTGCACCAACCTCTGTCTTCACCTTCACATGGCCTTCTCTTTTGTGAACTGTCTCTTTGAATCTACACTCCCTTCTTCTTATAAAGGACACTGATCAGGGGCCACACGAATCCAATAGGGACCCATCTTCTATTGGTTATGTCCACAGAGACTCTGTTTCCAAATCAAGTCACCTTCTTACGTGTGAGGGGTTAGGACTTCACCTGCCTTTCTGGGAGACACAGCTCAATCTACAGGAGTAGCCAGTACAATCTATCCTATTTTTGAAAATTTCTTTATTCACGAAAGCAATGCCAAACAACTGTACTTCAAGGGCAGAATCTCTGCAAGACTGGACTTTGGAAACTTGAATGAGAAACTAACAAAGGGCCGAAACAAGAACTGGAAAACTCTCTCCTAAACCCTAACCCTGACATAACCTCTGCCCACCCACCACCTCTGCTGCCCAGGGTACCTTAGTGTCTTCTGAGGGACTGCACACCCCAGCCCTAAGTTTTGATAGCCATTTCTCACATTATCCCTGGTTAAGAGCATGGGGTGCCCTTCTTCTGAACTGTGTGTCCCTCAGTACCAACTACCAGGCAAATTGGAGGGGCTGGCACAATTCCTTTAATTGAGTTTCTTACAGTGAAGTTGTTTCATGACTTCTATCCTATGGTGTCAAACTCACTGCTCCAACTCTATTATCTTTGGTACACTTTATTTTTTTATGGTTTCATCAAAAGAAAAATACACTTCTTGATGCATTCCATTCTTTTATTCGTATACAACTGAACGCCTAGCTCTCTATTCTGAACCTACAACTCAACGTGGGGTCTGGCCCATTGACCTTTACAGTCTGGTGGAAATGAGCACAAAAATATTTTCTGGGAGTTCTTTTTTTTCTAAATATTATTTTTGACAAGTGCTGGGCATTTTAACTGATCTTTGACTTAAACCCCGGCAGTCTTATCTTTTATGTCTTCCTTTACTCTCATGGTTGCATTTGGGTAATTATTCTGAAAAGAATGTCAAAACACAGCAAATGGTTTAGAATAACTCTGTTTATATCCCTTAGAGTGAGAGGGGAAAGGTCTTGGGAGAGAATTAATAATGTCCTATGGCTGCTTGCAGGGGACATCAAACAAATTGATAGTGATCTTGTTTGTACTGTAAGATAGTACTGAAATTCATAAAGATGAACTAAAGCTGCAGAGCCAAAGGCCTGGACCAGATGTAGAGGGTGTCTCTGTGTGGGGCTTGGTTGCTCATTAGCAGAGGAAGGAAATTTGGATACAAGATGGGTGGTCAGTAGGCCCGTTGGAGAAACGTCTTTGTGGGTGCAATGAAGGCATGATTATTTATAGCAAGCTTCAGGGTATATTTGCTTTTGCCTACATTGTGAAATTATTCTGAACAATTTTGAGAATCACTGGCTTCCATCTGCATCTCAAGGGAATCCTTCCAGGCCACTCTGAAAGGAACTTTATCTTTTTCTCCTCCCAGGTCACTGACTATTAGTGGGACAAATCATCACTCCATGGTACCAGCATGTGGAGCAGAAAAGAGCAAGTTGTCCTTTAATAAAACTAGAAAACAGCAATATTTTCTCAGAAGAAATCACAATTTTCATTTTTAATGTGTTCTGATAAAGTTGCAGAAGATTTGGGGCTTTCTTTGCTGCTCTCAGGTCAGTAGAGGTCCTTGACTATTATTTCCAGGCCTTCAGTTGAGCCCTCCTCCACCTCCTGGCCTCCCAAAGAACCCAATCCACACCCAGGGAATTCTATTTCACTTATAAAGCACAACATGCAATGAAGGCTTGACCTTTAGGGTGGGAAGTGGCATGAATGTACCTGCAGCTTATTGTAGATATTCTAGGAGGAAAATAGTTCCCGTTTCCAAACAAAATTTGTACCCAGGAATGGGAAAAATTTTCCAGAGCTCTGGGTAAGAAGACAGTGGCCAGGGTTCCCATCCCAGCTCTCACCCCGACTCCCCATGTGGCCCTGAGTAGGCAGGCCTCAGTGTTCCCCTCTTGGACATGGTTAGGTTGGACTATTTGAGATCTAAGGGGCTTTTCTTGGTCAGAAGCTGACATGCTTCACAACACTCCACAGCTGGCTTCTTGGACCTATCTATGTGGTGAGGATCTTCCCCACCCTGCTTCAGAGCCAGCTGTATTCCCCCACTCTGCTCCTTCCCTTTCTCATTATTTTGCCTTTTCTCTTTCTTTTTGCTGATCCCTCTTCTCTTCCCCCCTGGCCCAAATTAGGAACAGGTAAATTCCTTTTGGGCTCTGCTCAGTGTGCAAGTGGCATTTGGCTCTAATGAGGCTGTCAACCTCTGTTCTGTAAACAAAGAACACTTCTTATTTCAAACAAGTTTTACTATATATTTGGGGAGGGCTTTTCATACCACTAGAGGAGGCAGAGGCATCTGAAAGATACTGCAGTAAACTCGTTTTCAATCTAGGACTTGGGGGGTCCCTTCATGAGGCTGCTGATGTCAGGTCTGCCCTCCATAGTCTCCCTATCCTCAAGCCCTCTCCCTCACCCCCAGACTTCAGGGAGTTTCCCAGGGCTGGAGAGAGAGCTGATTGTATGGGACTCCTCTCTGAAAGCAAGATCCTCTAACTGAACAAGTACAGTTATTGGTCTGGAAGCTCTAGGGGCCTATCCATCTCAGGAGCCACTGAGACATTCTTCCGATGGGTGTCTCCATGAGCTGGCTGTCACAGCCTTGTTCGGGCCACTACTGTGAAGAATTTGCAATCCTCCCTCTCCACTGAGCAAGTAGCGTTCTGATTTGTTTTATTTGTAGAGCAGATTTTTGTAGCCTTTTAGGTTTTCAACAGTCACAAAATACTCTCTCTGCTCTGATGTGGGACCTTGGAAATGAACAGAAGCCAACATGTATTTGCCACATGCTCTGTGGCCCCTGGTCACAACTCCATAGGGTAGATGCTGTGATTATCAGTCCTATCCTGCAGCTAAGGAAGTTGAGGCATGCCTTCAATAGCATGTCTGCCTTTATATAGCATGTTTATATAGCATGTCTGCCTAAGAAGGAGTTGAACTCGGTGTCAAACACAGGGAGTTGGGACAAAGGGATTGACATGCAATAACCATGAAATATTCCCACGTGCTTTCCCACAGGGCTATGTTCGGGAAGTGGTGGGGCTGGACCAAGAACCCATGTCCTCAGCCATTACATCCTGCTGGGGCATGGTAGAGAGAGGAAGGGGCTCAACTATGCTCTGCCCTCACTCTCTTGGTTCTGTTGCTACAATAATTGAAGTATCGGGAGGCACCAGGGTGGCTTAGTTGGTTAAGCATCCAACTACTGATTTCAGCACAGGTCATGATGTCGGGGTCCTGGGATCAAGCTGTACATTGGGGTCCATGCTCAACGGGGAGTCTGCTTGAGATTTTTCTCTCTCCCTTTCCCTCTCCCCTTACCCTCCACCCCTGTTCCCACTCTCATGAACTCTCTCTCTCTCTCTTAAATAAATCAGTCTTAAAAGAAATAAATAGCTGAAGTGTGGGGAAAATTCTCTGAATGCAGCCACCAGTGGTAGGCTTCCATGCTTTGGAGTGTCACTCTTTAAAGCACAAACCTGAAAGTAAAGGCATACCTTGAGAGTTACTAAACTGGGAAACTAAAATGGCAGGTAAATTGTAATACCTAAAGCCTGGGCTTGAGGCAGAAACCAACAGGGCAGGGGTGGGAGGAGGCAGGGTACTCAGTAAAGTAGACTTTTAGCGTTCATACAATGAACTATCTGATAAACTTGGCAATTGTCATAATATTTGGTTTCATTGAGAACACAGCCTGTTAGCAACGGGAATAGCTTAATCTGTTAATTAAATACAAAATTCAGTTCTCATAAAAACATCATAATTAGCCTTTTCTTACCTAAGGATATCTGCATCACCAAATACTGGATTTTCTCAAGAAGGGAAATAAGGGGCTTCTTACTTCTGTGATGCTTACCCTGGCTTTGTCACTGTAGCTTTGCAAGTTCAGCACTCAGGAGACTGTTTTTTCCTTCTGGATGCTTTTCTTGAAATTAGGGTATGCTACTATCCAGCGACAGCAAATGACTCAGTTAAATTCATTGCTTGAACTACAAAAGATTCATATATTATAAGCATGAGTCTTGCTGTGAGTTTCCACTACTTTAAACCCAAGGAAACCCTGTCTCTTCCCCCTTCCTGCTAGAAAAACACCTCCTTTTAACTGTTTTAAAAATCAAATCAGCTAACCATCAATGGGTAAAGTTGATCATTGTATAGAACGAAATCAAAGGGGCAAACACTTGAAGATGTAGAAAATCATAAACATTGGTGTAGGTTGGATGGCGAAGTGGTTATGTACCCAGGGATTCTGAAGGACCTGGTTTCACAATCCACTCTTTTATTTGTTGAGCCACAGGATCATCATTGGTAAGCCAATTATTTAACATCTCAAAACCTCCTTCTCTTGTCTGGAGTTAATTATACGTACCTATTTTAGTTTCATTGTTGTGAAGATTAAGCAAGCTAGTACAAATGAGAGGCTTGATTGGCCCAGGACCAAGGTCATGCCATGCTCCCGTCACTGAACTACCTGTGGTTTTCCACAAAGCCAGGTTAGGCTCTCTCTTGGCTCTTTCAAGCCCTTCTAGTCCCCTTGGCCCAGCTGTGCCCTTTTCATTCTCCTGGCATCCACGTACACATCCTCTAGGCATTCAGAAGTCAGCTTCCTTAAGAAGTCTTCCTTATTGTTAATTGTGTTAACTGTGACAGCAGTTATGTTTTGTTTTAAAGTCCTTATAGTAAGTTACAGAAGCATAATAAAGTAATTATAGGTGAAATGATAGAATGTCTATAATATGATTTGAAATACTACAGGAAGAAAATGAGAGGAAGGGAATGAAGGAAAGAAGGTTGGCAACTGTTATGTGGAATTAATTAGGCTATGAGTATACAGTGGCTTAGTGTGCATTTCTGTTTACTTTTCAATATGTTTAACATTTTCCATGAAAAGCAAACCTCCCTCCCCAAGTGGATTAGGTGTTTTTCCTAGATATTCCTTAACAACACCTTTCTGTTCTCCCTTAACCACTCTCCGAATCACCTGGTTCCTGGATAGTCCCCACTATTGGACCAGGAACTCCTTCAGGGAGGAGACCTCCACCTCATTCATGTATGTGTCACTGTGCCTAGCACAAAATATCAAAATGTAGAAAGATGGTTTAGGAGAAAATTGTCCATTGAATCTAATATACATTTTGTTTGGAATGTTTCTTTTATGTTTTGAAGCCTCCTTCTCCAAGGAACTTGTTTTTAGGACCTTCCCAAGGTAATTTTAGGAGCCGGTAATCCTCTCCTATTTCAGCCACTGGCTTCAAGAATTAATTAAAGAAAAAAAGCCATAATAACACATCATGTGCTAAGAATCGAAAACTCTCCATCACCAGTTGTCTTTAATTAGAAGGAGGTGATTTTCCACTTTACTCAAAGAATGAAACATCCACATTTTCCCAACAGCTTCAAGCTGCAACTTTGATTTTACACATGTGTATGGAACACTTCCTTAACCACTCCACAGCAATGGCCGTGGCCTCCAAAGCAGTCATTTTCTAGGTCTTGAATATAGACTGAAGGCACATTTATGACAGTATTGGTGCTGCCTTATGGGTCTCCCA
The DNA here is from genome assembly GCF_030435805.1 of Mustela lutreola. NCBI lineage: Eukaryota > Metazoa > Chordata > Mammalia > Carnivora > Mustelidae > Mustela > Mustela lutreola. The sequence goes on from NC_081308.1 coordinate 127,226,659, forward strand.
CACATCTGCTTGCCTGGACCTTTTAGATTATGTATAAAAGTAACAACATATATTTAGAAAATAATGTATGTTCCTGAAGATCCAACTTCTGATGTTAGGATGCATTCCACCTAATTGTCAAAAGTCTGGAGTAGTCTTTTCCCCATCTTGAAGCACTGAGTCCTTTTATCATTCAATAATTAGAAGCAAGTTAGTAATTCCTTCAACAAGTATCTGTGATGTTCTTACCATGCATGCCAGGCCCTGTTCTAGGCTCTGGGAACACAGCAGAGGACAAACCACATGAATGCTTCAGTCCTCGTGGAGCTGACACTTTAGAGTTCCACTACTCCCATTTTAGGCATGCAAACAACTAGTATTGGAAGTTTTTTGGGGACTGCCGGTGAGAGTTATTAATTCATGCACTACATTTTTCCCTTCTCACCTACTAGTCAAGGACCTAAGGTAGTTATTCTCCTCTCTCCCTCCTGTATCGTTGGTTTTCTTTTTTCTGTGAGATCATTTCTATCAGCCTACAGACACTTCATGATTTCTCCCAATTAAGGAAAAACTGTTTCTCTCTAGCAACCACCTGCTTTCTTTGCCCCTCTATACAGTAAAAACTCCTTAAAAAAACGTTGTGTGTACATACCTGTCTACTTTCTCTCCTTTCATTTTCTCCACTCATGTCAGCTGCTCCCTTCCACTGTAAATGTTTTTGTCAAGGTCACCAATAACCTTCACTTTGTATAACCCAATGATCAACTGCTAGTCTCCTGACTTTCCTCTTTCCTGACTAGCCCCATTCCTTCTTAGTCTTCTGGGCTGGTTCACCTCTTCCCTCCATCCTGTATCTTTACTCCACCGGTACTCCTCCCCCCTTGCTGCTGTCATCAAGTCTCATGGCTTTATTTGTTTTTTATTAAAGATTTTTATTTATTTATTTACTTACTTATTTGACAGAGAGAATGAGCACAAGTAAGGGGCTGGGAGCAGAGGAAGAGGTAGAAGAAGGTTCTCCCCTGATCAGGAAGCCCAATATGGGGCTCCATCCCAGGACCCTGGGATCATGACTTGACCCCAAAGCAGATGCTTAACTGACTGAGCCACCCAGATGCCCTAAATCTCATGGCGTTAAAGACCAGCTGTATACCAACCACTTCTAAACATCTCTCTCCATGCTAGAAATCTCTCCTGAAATCTGGGCTCACACATTCACCTGCCTGCTCGATATTCCCACTAGGGTGTCTAGTAGACCTCAAACTCTGCATAACCCAAATTGACCTCCTGATACTTTACCCCCCTCCAGTGGCTTCCTGTCTCCTTTAGAGTAAATCAAGTTTCTATAATCACTTATAAGACTTTCTATGCTTGTTCCCTCATCCATGGTTTCCTCTTGTCCTTCTTTCTGGCCTTTTCTCAAACATCACCTTCTCAGTAATACCTTTCCTGATAACCCTATTGAAAAGTACGACCTGGGGGTGCCTGGGTGGCTCAGTTGGTTAAGCATCCAACTCTTGATTTAGGCTCAGGTCATTATCTCAGGATCCAGGATAAAGCCCTACATCGGGCTCTGCACTCAGCGGGAGCTCTTCCTCTGCCCCTCCTCCCCTCTCAAATAAATAAATAAATCTTAAATAAATAAACAAAAAAACCTGAAACCTTCTCTGCCCCATACTCCCTACCCCCTTAATTTTTATCCATAGCTCTTGCCATAATTTAACATGCTGTATATTTTACTTTCTTGCTCATTTTCTACTGCCCCCCCGACACTGAGAATATAAACACCAGAAGAGTCAGGGCTTTTTTCTTTAATCTGTTTAATTCATCGCTGAATCTCCAGTGTATAGAACAATGTCAGGCACATGGTAGGCACTCAGTAACTAGTTTTTGATTTCTTGGAATGAATGAATGGATGAATGAATGAACGCTTTTTAACCAGGTGCAGGAGATAGAGTAATCAACAAGATATGGCTCTTACCCGGAGACGCTCACAGTGTAAAGAGAAGAAATAGAAAGGTTAACAGAATTTCTATTCAATGTGTTAATTTCAATACTAGGGATACATGCCAAGAAGGCTATGGGAACACACAATAGACCTTCAGTAAATGCTTGGTAAATGTTCAATGAATGATTTCTGGTTAGTTTTATTAATAACAGAAATACTTTTCTTGAAACACTGTCAGCCTCCTAATGACTCTTGTCCTTTTGAGCCCCTGGGGAAGTCCTGAAGCTAAAAGAGGCCCTGTTGATAGAACACTGTCCAGCTCTACCCTGCAAAACCTAAAGCACCAATCCTTGTTACTTGCTAAAATCGCAAAGTGAAAATGGTGTTAAACTGAAAGCCAAAAACAAAAATATGCCAGGCTACGTAGCTCCCAAGAGAACTATAAAAAGACTTATTACTCTGAATTAAGATGTAAATTGCATAGTCTTTTGTGTCAATATTTGCTGATTTTATATTTCTTTTAGCCAAAGGTGAGTCAGTTTGAGGTGGGGAAAAGAGAAAATAACAGAAGCGTGAGTAGCTGAAATGGAACTTTCCTCCTGCTGCTAAAACTTTGCACTGAAGCTGTGTCTGACAACAAAGCAATAGATTGAAAAATGAAAAATTGAGTCGACCAGTTGTTCTGTCTGCATGACATGTATTCTTTGACTTCTTTCCCCACTGAAATGATATCGCATATACGTGGTTTGAAGGCTTGAAACTGGGCCAGTGGCAGGGAGGGTATCATGAGAAGCATTTGGCTTTTCTTGGGTAGTAGGAGCTTGGCAGTCAGCATAAGCTGTTCTACAGCTATCCTAACACATATCTATCCCAAAGACAGTGTGCATATTGGTGTCCCCAGTACTCCTGTTCCACTTTTTTTTTTTTTTTTTTTTGCATCCTGAGAATAGTATCCCTTCATCTGTACTAGAAAAGGATGACGTTTTCACAGGAGCCATTGGTAGCTGGTACTGTGGGTATAGTACCCACAGAGAGGAGCACAGAGAATGAAGAAAGAGGACCAAGTCCAGTCTCATGGGAACCTCTTCATTGAAGGGGCCTGTTAGAGAGAGGGCATGAAGAGAACACTCAGAAAAGCTGGGAGAGTGGTTCATTTCAGTAGTCAAGGAAAGAAAGGACTTATGATGGAGGTAAGCAGCATCACATGTCTCCAAAAGGTCAAATAAGATTAGCCATAAGTTTGGATCCACCTAAATACCCATCAACTTATGAATAGATAAACAAAAAGTTGTATATCCATGCAGTGGAATATTATTTAATCTTCAAAATAACAAAGCACTGATTTGTGCTACAGTGTAGATGAACCTTGACAATGTCATTCTAAATGAAAGAAGCCAGTCAATTTAAAGACCACGTAGTATATGATCCTGTTTATGTGGGGTGTCTAGAATAAACAAATCTATAGAGACAGAAAACAGGTTAGTGGTTTCCAGGGGCTGCGGAGGAAAGAACAGTGACTGATTAATAGGTATATGATCTCTTTTTAGGGTAATGGAAATGTTCTGGAACTAGAGGTGATAGTTGTACATGTGAAGGTAATAAATGCCACCAGATTGTACAGTCTGAAATGGTTAACTTTATGTTAATGTGAATTTTACCTCAATTGAAAGAATGCAATTAGGCCTGACTAGTGGTCATGTGACCAGAAGCCAAATTCCCATCAGTGGAGGCATGACTGACTGCTGAAGAAGGGGAATGCAGGGAATATAGAGAAAAGTTTCAAGAAGTTGAAAAACAGGGTTAAACTGGGAGAGTTAAAGGAGGGTGTCATTCATTCATTGTTAGATGAGGGAGACCTGAGCCTTTGTATTAGCTGAGGAGGAGGATGAGGAGGAGGAGTCACTGAAGAAAGTAAGGTTGAGGATACAGGGAAATGCTGACTGTCTAATGGAGCAAGGTCCCTGCAGAGGAGATGGTGATGGGAGCCAAAGCAAAGGGATGGGCCTTAAATAAAAGACAGAACCATTCCTTCATTCATTTGGGAGGCAGGAGGAAAGGACGCCAGGGCAGGAAGCTGTGAACATTCCCATCTATTGGGATTGCCTCTATGAGATGTGATGAAAGGGCAATACATAGAGAAATGATTAAGATTGGTCACTTGAAATGGCCCTGCGTGGTTCCCAGAAGCTAGCTGACATCTTTTCCAATAATTTTTAATGAGGGAACAAAGACTGGTCTCAGGAGTCTTACAATTTTATTTATTTCAATTGTCTAAATTAAGGTCCCAGTTTTTCACCTTAAAAATTTTTATCCCCCTCACACACACATGAATTTAAGTTTTTAATTCTATTTGTCTAATGAGTATATATAATGGTGATGATAAAAACAAGAGTAAATTCAGTGAGTACTCTAACTGTAATAATCTGCAAGTACAGTGTCTGAGGCATCGAAAGTTCAACACCTTAGAGAGTTAATTAAGTCAAGTTAATTGGAAAAGATCTAATCTCCAGATAGGTAACATGGTTGATTATCTTATTTATGTTTAAACAGAGTAACAGAGGTCATTACAAGACTTTTTAGAAGATTATTGATTGATATATAGTTTCTTAATTAATTTTGATTGACAATATCTCTTGCTACTTGAGTTTACCCTCCCCCCTCTTTGGAATCTCCTCAGCACAGTTGATGTATTGAAATCATGATGATTTAGCAAATGCTTTTTTTTTTTTTTTGTATAACCTAGTTTTAAAATAAAAAAAAAAAAAATCCCCTGCCACTGGCATTTTACTATGACTCTCTACAAATCAAACATGTGTAGCATGCAGCCAAGGGCGGAACTGAGGAGATGGAAGTTTCTGGGAGCATTAGAGATATTAATGCATGGTTTAGTCTCCTTTGATCTTCCTAACATTTTCCCACTCCCAAACTATGTAAAATAAACACACACTTCCGTAAAAAATACCAGCATAGGGGAACCTGAGTGGCTCAGTCAATTAAGTGTTGACTCTTGTTTTTGGCTTAGGTCACAATCTCAGGGATGTGATGTTGAGCCCCAGTCAGTTTCCCCACTCAGTATGGAGTCTGCTTAAGACTCTCTCTCATTCTCCCTCTGCAACTCCCCCAAACAAATAAATAAATAAATCTTAAAAACGAGGGGTGCCTGGGTGGCTCCATCCCTTAAGCATCTGCCTTTGGTTCAGGTCATGATCCTGGGATCGTGGGATCGAGTTACGCATCAGGCTCCCTGCTCAGTGGGAAACCTGCTTCTCCCTCTACCTCTCCCTGCCACTCCCCCTGCTTGTGCTCACATGCTCTCTCTCTCTTTGTCCAATAAATAATCAAAATCTTAAAAAAAAAAAAAAAGAAATGCTAGAGTCACTTCTGACCACTCTGCTTAAAGCAATCATTTCCAATAATGGAGCTGGAACTGGCTGCTTCGTCCCTAGAAGGCACTGTAAGTAAGAGAGAGCATCAACTTGAAAGGCTGTAGAAAGAGTTTCTAGTTTGGATAGTTTAGACTAATGGTATCTTCTAGGTGCATTTAATGATAAATTCTTTCATTACAAGATCTACAATAAGGTTGAACCAAAGTGATCTTGAAATCATTCATCTATGTATGTATCTGTGCAAATTTCACTGAGATTTCTGTGGAATGACATGACAACTATTAAAACACTTGTTTATCTAGTCAGTAAAACACATGGTTCTTGATCCCAGGGCTGCTAGTTCAAGCCCCAGGTTGGGTGTAGAGATTACTTAAAAATAAAATCTTTTTTTTTTAAGATTTTATTTATTTATCCATTTGACAGAGAGAGATCACAAGCAGGCAGAGAGGCAGGCAGAGAGAGAGGAGGAAGCAGGTTCACTGCTGAGCGGAGAGCCCGATGTGGGGCTCGATCTCAGGACTCTGAGATCATGACCCGAGCCGAAGGCAGTGGCCCAATCCACTGAGCTACCCAGGCGCCCCCAAAATAAAATCTTTTTAAAGAGAAAAAGATACTTGTTTATCTAGATCCCTCTGTTTCCTCCAACATATTAATAATGCTAAAATACATTTCGTATCTTTCCTTACAACAGTAGTTGTTTCTAAAAATATTCCCAAAATACATTCTAAAGACAAATTAAGTTTCTTTTCTGCAATATCCCATATATTAACACTAATGATTTCAAAGCATCTATCTGGAGCACACCATGGGCTTTTGGAGAAAAGGAACTCACGTGGATTCTAACTCACTTTAATGTGCTTGCTTACACATTTGCAAGTTACCTTCACCAAATGCCTGCTATTCTAACCATTTTAGAAGCTTAAAAGATGAAGTCCAAATGATCAAATTGAAAAGAATGGAGAAAATTGACAATAATACATAAAGCAGCTGTGTTTAAAAGAAACCTTTGAGTATTCCCCACCTCATCACTGGCACAGCTGGAGGGGAAACTGCCGTAAATGAGCATGTTTTACATTTGGACAGTATAATGAATTTTCCCATAACACTTAAGCAATTAGCTAAGCATTGGTGTTTTGCATAGAATTTTGTCCTTGTTATAATAATTTCTTACATGTTTATATCACTTTAGGGTTTACGAATGTGCTTTGATGTATATCGTCTTACTTTAACAAGTTTCGGCACCAGACACTTGCTGCACTCCGTGAGACATCTCATTTAGCCCTCGTGATGACGCTTGCAGGCCATAGGGTCCGGGATCGCAGTTTGTAAATGAGCAGACCAAGGCATGGCTTCTCACCCCAATCCAAGTGACCCAGAACCCATACTCTTGGACACCATGCTGTGTGGCCTCTGAGTCTTGCTTGTCCTTCCTGCATGTTGTACCCACTCTCTTACTCACCTGCTATCCCCTTCTGTACAAAAGCTCTGTGGCTAGTTACTGTGGAGGAGTAGTCATGTAAGAAAGAAGTGCTGACCGCTGAAAAACATTGCTACAACTGTAATAACAGTAATTGTTAGTATTTACTGGGCTCAGCTGACTATCTGGCACTGACTGGGGGCTTAGATGTCTAATCTCCTTGAATGCCCACATCATACCTATGTTGCACTTGAACCTGACCCAGTTCTGGGAGGCTCGCAGCACTAGTGTCATTCTTCATTTTATAGATAAGACCTCAGTTTCCTTGAGCTTAAAGGACATGTCTAAGGTCACAGTACTTAGCAGTATGGATTCAAGAGTCTGGGTCATCTATCTTCCTGTCAGTACCCTAACTCTCTCCACTACACCTCACAAATACCAGCCCTTGGCCACTCTGCCCCACAGATGATACTCTGTATGTTTGTTTTACCATTTTATTTCCACAGCAGGCACCAATACTGCAGTAAAATTAATGATTGTGTCCTTCTTTAGTGCTCCTTTATTCAAATTGCTTTATGCCCCAAGGATAAGCAAGTGATGGCCTCTCTGTGCATCTGTGTCTCTTTTTTTATTTCATCTTGTTCCTGACAACAAATTGAACTTCTGATGGGGATAGATAAGATTCTGACTCACTGAGCTTCAAGGCAAGAATGACTCAGTAGAATGAATGTGTTCTCTGGGAAGTCTCCAGAAGTGATCTTAAGGAAGAAGAGTATGTACCAAGAAAACTATTTCTCTTTACAGGATAAGGGACTGAGTCAGTGCCCCAAAGCATATAACCCATTTTGTTCAGACTTCTGTGAAACATCCAGCTACTTTGCTTCCATTGTCTGGGAGGAAGCGAGCCTAGAGAACAGAAGAACTGGGTTCTAGACCCAGCTCTAGCACTAAGCCTGTCTCTTCATTGGTGAAAAGAGGGTGTTATACTAAATCATCTCTGAATGAATGTCTTCCTGCTTCAAAAATAATTGTGGCTACATTTGGTGGAAGTCTTTATGAACCACATTTATGAAACCCATTCCAGGGGCACCTTGGTGGCTCAGTCATTAAGGGTCTGCCTTCAGCTTATGTCAAGATCCCAAGGTCTTAGAATTGAGGCCCACATCGAGCTCCCTGCTCTGCAAGGAGCATGCTTCTCCCTCTCGTACTCCCTTTTCTTGTGTTCCCTCTCTCACTGTTTCTCTCTCTGTCAAATAAATAAAATCTTTTGAAAAAATGAACCCCATCCCATTTGCTCATCATTACAAGCCTACTAAGTGGGCATTTGTCTTTCTCCATTTTACCAATGAGGAAAGGACGAGGGCTCAAGACCTAAGTGACTATCCAAGGTCATACAGCTAGAAGTGGTGGAACTAGAACAAACTCAAGGCTCTTTGCTCTAGAACTCTATCTTCTTTTTTACTATCACACATCTATATTGGCTTTTTCTATATCTGAGGTAAACATTGATCTGGGTCTTACTAATTAATGTGATAGTCCCAACAGTTGATTCAGTTGTTTGTTTAGAATTTTTTTTTTCCAAATGACCAATCATTACCTTGATTTGCTGACTTTCAAGGTCGAGCAGACTATGCTACCATATTGTGGGAGAATAACCTTTTTAGAAAGTAAATAACCTCCTGAATAGAAGTTGATATTTATAAACATTTCCCTATAGTTAGAGCTTAAAATTACTCAGAACTCAATAAATTTCAAAGAGACTTGCTCCTCCTGCAAGACGAGCCAAGATCTGCTTCTGAACCTCTTGCAACTTCTGTTTTCCACACAAAGTCTGAGGTAGAGACTCTGATTAATATGTGACCTATCATCCATACCTTCTGACAGAGCCCCGGGGATTGCAGATGTAGCTAGAAAAAACACCTAGATGGACTTTTGGCTGGGGTTCTATAGGGTAATTCTATCTCAAAAGTAGAAAAAATGTAAGTTACTCCTTTTTATTACTTGGTAGGGACTTTCAGGATATATGGTTTCAAAGAATCTTGTTAAGTTTGATTCCATAAACATGCTCTCAAAGACAGAAAGTTCTGTGCTAAGCATGGGCAAGAAGAGGGATGAAGAAAGGGATGGTTCCATTCTGAAGGAGCTTTGATCCAAGTAAGGAAGACAAGCAAATCATAGTTATACTCCACATAGGATGGAGGGAGAAATACATGAAAATATGAACCAGGCATGGGTTATGGAAACCCAGAGTAAAGAATAAAGTAAATCTCACTTGGTGAGGATGGGGGCTTGGGGAGGTGATAAAGAGTGGGCTTGATGATCAGGTAATGAAGGAAGGTTTCATACAGGGAGCAGCCACTGGAATGATGACTTAAGGAAGGGCATGGCTGCAGGAGACAGAATGGAAGAAAGATCATGCCAGGCTGAGAAAAAAAACAGCATGTGGAACGTCACAGAGGCATGGATATACATATCAAGATATTGATGGTCTTGAATTTCACACTTTATTCTGTAAGCAGTACGGAAACATTGTGGGTTTTTGAGCAGGAGACAGATGTGATTTGTCTAGGGTTTAAGAAAGAAACCTTAGGTGGCAGCATGAAAGGATGAATTAGTGGACAAGGGAGATACAGGAAAAATTGGATGTAATCATGAGGTTATTATGACATTGATGATGAGATTCTGAGTGCCTAAAGGGCAGTGATAATGAAAATACAAACATGAGTGCAATTCTTTCAGCAATTTTACACTGAAGAGGGAGAATTCAATCATTTGGATGTGGGGGTGATGAAGAAACCTATCAAGGATGACTTTCAGGTTTCGGATCTTGGGAACTGAGTCAATGGCTCCCTTCCACCAATAATAACAAAGATGATTTTTAAAAAAACACAAAACTTGGGGTGTCTGGGTGGTGCAGTCAGTTAAGCATCAGACTCTCAGTTTCAGTTCAGGTTGTGGTCAGGGCATTATGAGATCTAGCCTCACATTGGGCTCCGCACTCAGCACAGAATCTGCTTGGGATTCTCTCTGACCTTTTCCCTATCCCCCTCCAGCTTGTGCACTCTCTCTCTCTCTCAAATAAATGAATAAATTCTTTAAAAAATTAAAAAAAAATACAAAACTGGCATTGCAGTTATAATGAGGCAGGCCCTGTTCTAAGTGCAGTCCATAGATGGACTTGTTTAATTCTTACAGCAGCCTTTATGTGGTAGAACTTCTGATCATCCCCACTATAAAACACGAAAAAACTGAGGTAAAGGAAAGTATGGTGATCTGTCCAAATTCGCACAGATAGTGTTGTAGGAAACTTGACACTAGAATCCACTTTGGTTCTTGAAACTTGAGCTTTTTAATCACTACACTAAGTCACCAAAAGGACATGAGAGTGCCTGTAACCCCAGGGCCTTGAAAAATCTTCATGTATTGTCAAAAACTATTACTGATGTAAATACAAAAAAGTACCTCATAACTATTTTAATTTCTATATTTTTATTGTTTATAAGATCGAACAGTTTCATGTATTTATTGACCATATAAAATAAGTTCTGCCTGTTTGTATCATTCACTAATTTCCTTATTAGAATTTTTTTCATTATTGTAGACTGATTTATACATAAGGAACATCAGGTCTTTTTTTATATATTAATTTATATTTCATGAATTTGCCAATATTTGGCCATGTATGACTTATAAAAATGGCAATTTCAGATGGTTCAGCCTCATATATTCATTCCATTAGTCATAGTAACAACTGATATATATTTTGTACTTAATATTGCCAGGCACTGTGCTTTACTCACATACATTACTTCATTTAATTCTTATAACTACTCCAGGAGGTATGCATTCACAACTCCATTTTAAGATAAGGAATCTGAGGGACAGAGGGGTTAAGTAACTTGCTATAATTCATGAAGCTAGTTGATAGACATGTTTGGGAGGCCTATTGGGAGCAAACCATGGACTTTCTGGGGCGCCTGGGTGGCTCAGTATGTTAAAGCCTCTGCCTTCAGCTCAGGTCATGATCCCAGGGTCCTGGGATCGAGCCCTACATCGGACTCCCTGCTCAGTGGGGAGCCTGCTTCCCCCCCTCTCTCTGCCTGCCTCTCTACCTACTTGTGATCTCTCTGTCAAATAAATAAATAAAATCTTTAAAACAAACAAACAAAAACAAAAAAAAAAAAACATGGACTTTCTGACTCAAAAACCTATGATCTCAACCACAGCATGATATTGCCTTGCATTCTTCTTCTTCTAGATAACTTTTAAAAACAAGTTCCTCAAAAAAAAAAAATGCTGGTGGAATTTTAATTGGGATTGCCTTAAGTATAGATTAGTACATGCACAATTAATAGAGTCCTCCTATCTAAAAGCAAGATATGTTTCTCCATTAATTCATGTATTCTTTATCCCCTTTATGTAGTTTTATAAATTTATTATAGGATATTCAAAATGATAATTCCAAGGATTGACTGAAGGTTATCTTTTGGGCTTTAAACTTTTGTGTTACTAATGTGATAGGATTTTTTTCTTCCATTATATGATCTAAATGTTGATTACTTATATACGGAAAAGCTATTGATTTTTGGTACATTACTTTTGTAGTTATCCATGTTATAGGATTTTTCTCTAATTATCTCTTCCTTCCTCTCTGTCACAAAGCCACCATCTTCTCAGCTGGATGACCACCTTTCTAGCTGGCCTCATTGCTTCCTGGCTTGCCCCCCTAAAATTTGTCCTCCATGCTGTTGTCACAGTGAACTTTCAAAAGTACCAATCCCATGCACCTTGCTGTAAACCCTTAGGTCAATCCATCCCTATCCCTTTAGGAGATATGTATGCCTCCTAATAAGGTACCCAAGCCTTCCTATAGCCTGCCTTGGTCTGTTCCACCTACCTCTCTGATAATGTCTTCTGCTACTCACCCACGTGGATTCAACATTGGAGCCAGACCAACCATTCATATTTCTCATAGCACGATATGAACGCTCAGGCCTTGCCACATATTGCACTCTGGATGTTTTCTTTCCAACTCCACTTTCGCCTGGGGAACTGCCTTTCAGGTCTTAGCTCCTTGACTCTTCCCTGAAGTCTTCCTTGAGTGTCCTAGGCAGCTTTCCCATGCCTTTCTTTTTGTCCCCACCCCACACCATGTATATACTCCCATTATCACAGTTGCCACACAGGAGTGTCGTTGTTCCTCTACACCAGTTTGTGGTTGAAATGGATTTTAGAACTAGACAGACCTGGGTTTATACTCAATACAACCACTTGCCATTTGTGTGACCTTGGCAAGGGCATATTGCCCCTTGTAAATGAGAATAAACACTCCGCAGGGCATCTGTGAGGATTACTTAGGACAGTGTGTGCAAAGTAGATAGCCCAGGGCTGGGTGCATGGTAGATGCTCAGTATTTCTTTAAATTAACAGTGTAGAAGATGAGAAGAGGGGAGACTAATCAGTAGGTGTGGTCTTCAGGGACAGAGGTGTTGCTAAGGAAAATTGAGAGCAGGGAAGGGGATAGCTTATCTCTGGGCCATTATGTATGAGGGCTACAGGAAAATGAGCACCCTCCATGGAAGGGTATTGCTAGATGATGACATCTTAAAGGAGATTCGAGTTTTAGTTAAGGCAATGGAAGCAGCGGAAGGAGAAGAGTTTAAGGTTTCCACCGGGAGTTGCACGTGATGTTGTGCAACATCACCACCTGGGACCCTCACTCCTCCTACACCAGTTGTACACAAAGTTGGCCTAATAGCTTGAGATAAAAATGGAATCATAGCAGTAAGTCTGGGAACAGAGTCCAGATGTGGAGCCACCGCACATGCTAGTCAGGTTGGGAGTGACGAGAGTCTTACTTTACCAGCTGCTCAGGGTTCTGACAATCCTGAGGCCAAAAACTGCCTGCGCCTTCCTTCTGAGTCAAGTCCAGAAAACAAATCCCAAAGCCCTGCCTCACAATATGATTTCCCCAGCCCTCTATCTGATAACCTTATTTCCAACTCCAGTAACAAGAGGCACTCTAATTACTTTGTACCCCTTTCTCTTGGGATAATCTGTAGCAGCTGCGATGCCATGATGGTGGGACAAGAACACCATTATCTTCTGTTATGGTCTCTGGCCCTTAGGCATCCTCTGCCTGGGAAGGCCTTTCTGAGATTTTGGCTGATATCTTAATTTTGGTGGAATGTAAACCCTGATGCTCTGAAGTCTAGAACCTAGGCAGGCCTGGATTGGAGTTGACCATTTCCTTGTCAATAATTTTGCTTTTGTTTGTGTAGCTCAAATCTTTGCTTTGGTAAGGAAAGAGATGAGAACAAGAGTGAGAGTGAGTGAACGAGACAGAGACAGAGAAAGCAAGGGAGGGAGGGAGGGGTGAAAGCAATTCACTGTGTCTTTTGTTTGAAGAGATAAGTCAGTCCAAACGCAGATGTTGGAGACCAACAGATGTAGGTATAGGCCCACCTTCACACTTTTTAGGGCTGTGGTGTGGGCCTGGTTATTTAATGTTTCCATGCTTCAGTCTGTCCATATGTAAAATGAAGATATCATTGCATGAGCATGAGCACTAGCAAATAAACATACAAAGAAACTGTGAACTTTTTTTCATGAACTTAGAAAGAAATTTTTCACAAAGCAAAAACCGGCCTGGAAATTGTCTGGTCGAGGGCACTGTGGACTCAGGCTGCACCCAGATCTGGGCTGGAATCCTGGTCCGTGTGTTGCTAAGAAAGTCACATCACATTTCAGAACCTCGGTGATGTTCTAAGTATTAAACTTCTTAAATCGAATTGAAGTCAACATAATGCATGCATAAAATGCCTAGTGCAGTTTCTGAAAAGTAGCAGGCCCTTAGTAATTGTCAGCTCTTACTGTGGTCATCATCTTTCTCCTCCTCCTCCTCCTCCTCTTTGTTTTATGAAAGGTGACCCAAGCAGGGAGATGATAATTTGGGGAAGGTATACTAAATATACTTGCTTTTCCGGTTTTGGTGTCAATAGCAGCAGCAAATGTTTGTTACCCCACTGGGTGATTAAGTGTTGAATAATCTCAAATAATGAAAATGAAAGCTATATGGTGGTTTGGCTTATGTCTAGTCATCCCCTATCAGAACACAGGACAACATATTGTCTACAGAGTCCCTGAAGTTCTTCATCCTCCAAATTGTGAACCCTCCCAGCATGGCAGGGATCAGGTAGTAGCTCCGTGTCCTGAAGCAGCAGTTATCTATTTCTAGTCCTCACATTAAAGAGCTTTTTCCCTCTTTTGTGTGCATGTGTGATGAGTGGGGGTGTTCAAGGAGACTGGCTAGAGCGTGGAAATGTGCCAGATCTTTTCCCTCTTTGTCATTTAAGAAAATGATTCAGGTTTCCATTGGGGAGTTTCTAAGGGTCATCTTCATCCAATTATGACTCATTTTCTGTTTTTGTGTTATATTCTTAGACTTGAAAACTCATACAAATGGGATTTTATACACACACACATACACACAGGTTTTCGTAATAGTGGTAGTGACTAAAACTCACTAAAAATCAAAGAGCTTTGTGAGGGTGTCACTTAAAATTGGAGAAAGAAAGCTTTTTTTTTTTTAAAAAAGAAACTCTATTATAGGTTGTAATAATTCCTTCTCCTCTAACAATGCCAAGGTGGTGAAAGAATTATTTCAGATATTTTTTTAAAAATATGGATTTAATTTGTCAAGTCTTGAATTATTAACAAAAGAACAATAACAAAATATTTCAGTAGGTAGGCATGGACACACACCTGGGACCAATTAAATATTTTTCCTTCATCTTAATCAGAATGCTCAGGCTTTATTTCATGGTAGACCTACATTCCCCAATTTTGAGGGTTTTTTTTTAAATGTTATTTTTAACAAGCCAAGTTCAGTGATATTATTTGGGGATTTATTTAAATCAAATAAATGACTAGATCTAACGGTAGTTATAATATACCTCATATTTGAATTAATTTTACAGATTTCAAGTGACTTTCATATACTATTTCATTGGATTCTTACACTAGATAGCAGATAAGTCTTGAAAGGTAAGCTGGCCAGTCAGTATTTTCTTGTTTTATAGGTGAGAAAACTGAGTTTTCCACCAGTTAAGATCATACAGGATTACACATCAGCCACAGAGCCAGACTCAAACTCAGGTCATCTGACTGCCAAATCAATGTACTACCCTTCACCTTGATCTCTCTTTGTTTCCTTTCCATTCTTTTAAAATGGTGTGGGGAACCGTACCAGTTTCCTGCAGCTGCTGTAACAGAGTCCACAAACTTGATGGCTTACAATAAAACTTTATTTTCTCATAGTTCTTGAAGCCAGAAGTCCAAAATCAAGGCTTCAGCAGGGCCGTGCTTCCTCTGAAAGCCCTAGGGGTATATACTTTCTTTCTTCTTCCTAGATTTGGCGATCCTTGGTATCCCTTAGCTTGTAGCTATATCACTCCAGTCTCTGCCTCCGTTGTCACCTGGCCTTCTCACTGTGTGTCTTACTGTGTGCCTCTGTATCTGTGTCCAGATTTCCTTCTTTTAAGGACACCAATGATATTGAATGAGGACCCACCCTACTTCAGTATGACCCCATCTTAACTAATTGAATGTGTAATAATGCCATTTCGAAGTCAGTTCACATTCTGAGGTCCTAAGCATTAGGACTTGAACTTCAATCTTTTGGGGAGACACAATTCAGCCCATAACATGAATGAATGATGGCTCTCTTCTTCTTCTTTTTTTTTATGGCTCTCTTTTTTTTGCAGTATAATTTCATAAATTATGCTAAAGGCCATACAATAGGATCACACCAAGAATTAAAGGACAGTGAAACAGAGTAGAGAGCCCAGATATGGACCCTCAACTCTACAGTCAAATAATCTTTGACAAAACAGGAAAAAATATACAGTGGAAAAAAGACAGTCTCTTCAATAAATGGTGCTGGGAACACTAGGCAACTATATGTAGAAGAATGAAACTGGTCCATTCTCTTACACCGTACACAAAGATAAACTCAAAATGGATAAAAGACCTCAACATGAGACAGGAATCCATCAGAATCCTAGAGGAGAACATAGGCAGTAATCTCTTCGATATCAGCCACAGCAACTTCTTTCAAGATATGTCTCCAAAGGCAAAGGAAACAAAAGTGAAAATGAATTTTTGGGACTTCATCAAGATGAAAAGCTTCTACACAACAAAGGAAACAGTCAAGAAAACGAAGAGGCAACCCACGGAATGGGAGAAGATACTTGCAAATGACAGTACAGACAAAAGGTTGATTTCCAGGATCTATAAAGACTCCTCAAACTCAACACACACAAAACAGACAATCATATAAAAAAATAGGCAGAAGATATGAACAGATACTTCTCCAATGAAGACATACAAATGGCTATCAGACACATGAAAAAATGTTCATCATCACTAGTCCTCAGGGAGATTCAAATGAAAACCACATTGAGATACCACCTTACAACAGTTAGAAGGGCCAAAATTAGCAAGACAGGAAACAACATGTGTTGGAGAGGATGTGGAGAAAGGGGAGCCCTCTTACACTGTTGGTGGGAATGCAAGTTGGTGCAGCCACTTTGGAAAACAGTGTGGAGATTCCTCAAGAAATTAAAAATAGAGCTTCCCTATGACCCTGCAATTGGTAAATACTGGGTATTTACCCCAAAGATACAGATATCGTGAAAAGAAGGGCCATCTGTACCCCAATGTTTATAGCAGCAATGGCCACAGTCGCCAAACTGTGGAAAGAACTAAGATGCTCTTCAACAGATGAATGGATAAGGAAGATGTGGTCCATAAACACTATGGAGTATGATGCCTCCATCAGAAAGGATGAATACCCAACCTTCGTAGCAACATGGATAGGACTGGAAGAGATTATGCTGAGTGAAATAAGTCAAGCAGAGAGAGTCAGTTATCATATGGTTTCACTTATTTGTGGAGCATAACAAATAGCATGGAGGACATGGGGAGAAGGAGAGGAGAAGGGAGTTGAGGGAAATTGGAAGGGGAGGTGAACCATGAAAGACTATGGACTCTGAAAAACAATCTGAGGGTTTTGAAGGGGCGGGAGGTGGGAGGTTGGGGGAACCAGGTGGTGGGTATTAGAGCACGGATTGCATGGAGCACTGGGTGCAGTGCAAAAAAAATGAATACTGTTATGCTGAAAAGAAATTTAAAAATTTAAAAAAAGAATTAAAGGACACTTTTTTTGTAGACACTGACAAAAGCACACACACACAAATAACTTAATCCTGGTATGTTGTTTGGTTATTGGAATCTACTACAAAAGGCCAGGAGGTTATCGCTTTCTGGGCATCTGGGCATGTTTTCTCCCATAACTGACCTTTCTTCTTTGAGGAAGACCAAAACCTTTTAGTTCCCAAGGGGAAGGAAGGTTACTAAAGTCATAAATTTTTGAAAAATGTCTTTAGGCATTTATTTGCATCTTTCATAATGTGTTCTGGGTACCACAAGAGCTGGAATTGAATTCATGTTTAAGTGCGATTCTCATGAGCAGCTGCTTTGAGAGGTGTTTGGAGGGATTTTATCATTAGAGAGGAGTCATCAGAAGGTATTTCCTTCCAATTTGGGCAGGAGTGTAAGTTTAGCTTTGAGGGACAGCCTGGATCAGTGTTTTGTAGTGCAAACCTCCATTTTCTTCATGACCACAGGTCTTGCAGAAGGCCTCTAAATAAATCATGGAGATTCAATGAAATGGACATTTATTGAGCCATTCATCTGTACAAGGCTGTTTACTGTGGTGGAAACAGAAAGGAGTCAACCAGGCTTCTTACCATATGGGAAATCTAGCCAAGTTGTTTAATTAAAAAATACTGGCAACCTACTATGATTCAGGAACTCACCTGCTAATGTGAAGGATGTGGAGAGAGAAGGAAGAGGAAGGGACAAGTTCACAGAAAGTGCTCCATTTCTAGTGCACTAGGGAAGGCAATTACGAGGCTTTCCTAATTTAATGGGTTCAGACTATAGATGGACAGAACTGGGGCACCTCACACAGCCTGGGGCCTCAGGCAGAGCCTCAACCTGGCACAACTTGGAGGGCCCTTATTCACAGACCTTGTGATATGTGGGTTTCTGCCTCCAGGAGGAAAGGCTGCCTGAGCAACTCGGATGATGAATTAAACTCAGAAGGTAGAGCAAGGAGAGATCTGCCACTAGCTCATTCTATTCTGCCAATTAACTGCTTTCTCTAGGTATGTGCAGCCTGGCAAATGGCACATGGAAGTCTCCATCTGAGTCTGCCAGTGGGGTTGGGGACAGAGCTCTGATGATAACAGGAAGAGCAGGAACTTCAGAAATATTGCCCTGGCAGCAAAACAAAGAAGAGTGGAAGGGGGAGAGTGTGGAGGGAGTGAAGCCAGAGGCTATTCATCACAAGGGTCCGTTTGGAGGGAAATGCCACCATTTCCAGTCGAGCCAGTAACACGGTCTCCCCACTCCTTGTCTGCCCTGCTACAACCCATTCCCCATCCAGCAGCTAAATTCAGTGGTTTAAAGTGTTAAGTCAAATCATGTCACCTGCTGCTTGCTGCCTGTGAGTGTCTTCTTATTGTCTCTTAATACAGATGACCTTTGTGTCCAAGGCTTGGGAATAGCCCAGCCTCCTTCTTCAAATTCTTCCCATTTCTCTCATCCATCCCTTTCACTTTCTGCTCTCCAGCCAAACTGCTTTCTTTTTAGGACTTGAAACGCAAAGCTCCTATCTGCTTTAAAACCTTTGCACTGGCTATTCCCTCTACTTGGAGAGCTTTTCCCAGATCTTATTATCCTAATCTGTCAGATTTCAGATAAAATGTCATCCACTCTCACAGAGGGCTTTACCTCACCACCTTATCTGAAGTATCCTCCCTATTGCCCTATCTCCTCATCCTACACACTGGACATTGCTGATTGCCTGGCCAGCAGGAATCCTCCAACCCTTCCCACTTCTCTCCTAACAGAAAACTCATTTAGTTCTCGTCTTCATTCCTTCCCCATTCAACCCTGAGTCTTAAGGTAAGCTGATGGTGCTGCAGGTCCAGGAATGGACATGCTTGGTCTATAGATTACTGTAGCTCACTTGCCAGTACAGGTTGAGGAATGGGCATAGGATCCAATTCTGGAAAATTTATTCAACAAAACAGAAATGTTCTGCACACTGTTCTATGTCCTGAGGATGCTGCAAGGAACAAAACAAAGAAAATGTTTTCTTTCATGAGGCTTGCATTCTGGTAGGCAAACAGGCAAAGAGCTAGGGCAAAAACATGCAGAGCAGCTAAAAGATTATTGCAATAATCCAGGCCTGTGATGGTGAATGCAGTGACAGTGAAGGAGTGCAAAGTTGTAGATTCTGGATATGTTTTTAAGGTATAGTTGATAGAATTTTCTGATATATTGAAAAGAGAGTAATCAAGAGTGATACCTACATTATTTTCCTAAGAAACTAAAGAATGGAGTTGCTGTCCACTAGATGAGCAGATGGTAGGTGCTATGATCTGAATGTTTGTCTCCCCCACGCACCCCCCCCAATTTTGTATGTTGAAATCCTAACCTTCAAGGTGATGGCATTAGGAGGCGGGGCCTTTAGGAGGTAATTAGGTCATGACTGGTATTAGGACCCTTATAAAAGAGACCCTGGAGAGCTAACTTGTCCCTTCTGCCACATGAGGTTTAATGAAAAGACAGTCATCTATGAGGAAGCAGGTCTTGCCAGACACCAAAACTACCAGTGTCATGATCTTGTACTTCCTAGCCTCTAGAATTGTGAAAAGTAAATATTCATTGCTTATAAGCCCCCAGTTTATGTTGTTTTTGTCTAGCAGCCTGAACAGACTCAGAGAGCAGGATAAGCTGGATTTAGGGAGAAGGGTGGGAGATGGCAGTCAGGAATTCAGTTTGGGACCATTAAGTTGGAGATGCCTATTAGACATACAGGTAGATATATCAAATAGTCAGTTGGTTATCATGATTCAAAGGAGATGTCCTGATTGGAGATATAAATTTGAGGGTCATAAGCATATAGATGATGATTTAAGTCTTGAGAGTGGATGATATAACCACAAGACTGAGTGTAATGGAAGAGATAAGGGATAAGAAATGAGTCCTTAAGCTCAGATGTGTGGCAAATGAGAAAAACCAGCAAAGGAGGCAGAAAAGAATGGTAAATTTGTGGTTTCATGCAAGTCAAGTAAAGAAAAGTTTCAGGACAGACAAAATAAGTGATTGATCAATTGTGTCACAGGATATCTAAAGGTCAAGTAAAGTGAAAATAGAGAAATAACCATTGAGTTTAGTCATATGGCAGTCCTTGTTGACCTGAACAAGAATAGTTGGGTTACAGATAGGTTGAGCCTGATTGGTATGGACGGAACTTACAGAAAAAAAAAAAAATCAAAGACTGGGTTCATAGGCTATTCTTTCAGGAATTTTGCTGAGAAAGGAAGGAGAGAAATTTGGGTAGAACCTAGATGGAAAATCAGTCAAAAGAAGATTTGGGTTTTTTTTTTTTTTTTCAAATTTCTATCAAGACCAAAGAAAGAATGACATATTTTTATGCTCATGCAAATGATCCATGAGAGAAGAAAAACTTGAGATGGAGAAGAGATGGGAAATTGATTGGAACAAAGTTCTTGGTTCAGTGAGAGGGCATGGAGTCTACTGCACAATTCATCCATCGTATCTGGGCAGAGTACTGTGGGTGTAAATATAAGTAGGTGGGCGTTTGTGGGAGTTCTCTTCTGTTTTCTCATTGAAATGGGAAGCAAGGTCACCAGCTGGAGGGCAGTAGAAGAAGTATTGGAGGTATGGCAAAAGAAAGGAAAATATCAGAGTTTTCCACGGCAGAGGAAGAGAAAATGGAGTAGGAAAATATGATCCCAATGCAGTATTGAGTTCTCCAAAGGTAGTGACCATTAATCTCCAAGTGAGACCAGTTGTTATGGCTGTATGGTTTTCTCCTGGAACATTCAGCTAAACAGGTAGAGAGTGAGTATGAGAGAAGATGGCTACAATGAGATAGAGAAGAAGCCTACTACAGAATTTCTGGGGAAAATTTCCTCTCATTTGAGTAGGCGTAGATCCAGGTTGTGTGGGAACTGCAGCCTTTATAGTTTGAGAAAAATGATACAAAATTGCAAATATAAAATTATTTATAAAACTTAATGTATAGAATGAGAAAATACATGATGGGTTGTGACTTTTAGAAATCTGACCTCACAAGTTCAGCAAAACAGCACATTATTTTTATTAACTGCCTGACAAACCACTAGAATGCTTTTCCCTCCCTGAATTTTTGGCAGAATACTATTTGATTACCCCTTTTAAAAGCATGATTGTGTAATATTTCTATAGAAAGATAAACTAGTCCTTTCTCTAATGTTTAAAAATTTATATTTTATCATTGGTAACTTACAACAATACTTTTATATAATTTAGAAACAATTCAAAGCTTTTCATTGGACATTTTTAATTAGTGAGAACTTCCATTTTGGTAGGTTTGAATGAAAACCAAATTTTCTCCTTATGGTTTTACATGTTTGATGGTAGGATACATATTAAAATTTGTGCCCAGCCCCTTCATTTCATGATTCAAGGCGAGTCCCCACAATGGGCATTGGAAGTATTCCTGAAAGCCATTGCTAGTCTGGAATGGCTGGTGAGAACTTAAGTTTGCGTAGAAGTAACTGAGAAAGATATAAAAATATATTACTAGATTCATACTAAATGTATCTACAACTGAAGTCTCCCTTGGCTGGATCCCTAAAATTCCCATGGTCATTCTAGTGCCCTCTGACATAAGAGGAAGTGTGACAGCAGAGGCCAGAGTGGAAAGAGACAGAGGCCTAAATGAAAGTACTTAAAATACCTTATGTTTGCAAGTTTTACAAAAACCTATGGCCATGTGATTGCTAGGCTGTCCCCAGAGTTTGCATAAGAAAAGGACCCCAGGCTTAATTGAGCTTTATTAGCATCGATTAGCCTTTCTCTGTTCTTGAGACCCCCACCCTCAAGAATGTCTCTCTTGCTCTTCTGGAAGTTGTAGTCTTTTTCAGTGATACTTAGAATTGCTGCAGCATCTTGCTCCCCATCCTAGGATAGAGCCAATTTTAAGATGGCAGTGTGGAGAAGGATACTAATTGGATCCTTGGTGATACTGTTGAGCCATTGATAACCAACCCTGGAACCTACTTACTTCTAGACTTCCTGTTACACAAGATAATAAATTACCTTACTCTTTAAACCATTTTGAGTTGGAGATTCTACTACACATAGCAGAAAGCATCCTTATTCCCATTGTTTCTTTTCTTCTAAGCATTTATTTTCCCTAAAATTACCTTTGGAGTTTACTCTTTTTTGGGGGGGGGTATCTAAATGTAAGTTCCACAAGACTTTCTCTTGTCCAACATGATAGCTACAAAACCCAGAACAGTGCGCAGTTCATAGTAGATGTTCAATAAATATCTGTTGTATTGGACAAATGAATGAAGTATGGCATTGACTGTGAATGAGGCCGGCAATGAGTCTTCACTTTTTTTTTTTTTTTTAAAGATTTGTTTATTTATTTGACAGACAGAGATCACAAATAGGCGGAGAGGCAGGCATAGAGAGAGGGGGAAGCAGGCTCCCTGCTAAGCAGAGATCCTAATGTGGGGCTTGATCCCAGGACCCTGGGATCATGACCTGAGCTGAAGGCAGAGGCATAGCCAATTGAGCCACCCAGGTGCCCTGAGTCTTCGCTTTGATTATGCTTTACACTCCCAGCTATGCACCCTCACGGAAAGAAGCTCATTTCAGTAAAAATATTCTCTTGCTATTTTGAGTTTGCTGTGCTGAGGCACTGCAATTGTAGATGTTTCTCTGTCCCTCTCAAGGTAAGTGGTCACTTGTTTTAACCTGTTGACAAGGTCAGTCTGGGAAATTGATATGTAAGCACAATGGTTGCATTGTCTTGTTTCCATATGAGTACTAGATTATGGGCTCTTTAGCAGTTTAAAAAGCTAGACCTCTTGGTGGGGAAAAGAAAGGAATTTTCTTTGGAGAGTAACTTTTGGCTCCTCAGTCTGCTTTGTTCCTCATATTCCATCTGTCATCATGTTCTGACATTTCCCCAAACAGAACATCATCTGTGTTTGCCCTCTTCTCTTTATTCCCTGAGTTGGCTCCTTCTTGGAGTTATCTAGTGCCCTCAGCACTTTCACAAATGTTCTTCACCAACCCATTCTCTATCTCTGACCAGTTTCATCCTTAATTCTCTACATTCATAATTGCTTTCTGCCAAAGAGTCTTTAGTGGCTCCCTGGAGTCTTAGGGGGTAAGGCCACATTAGTTTCCTCACAGTTTTAAGGAAAAGTTATTGGATTCCCTGGAGACAATGACTGGGGACATGTAGAATTAGTGCTAGTGACACCATGCAATTCCAATTAGAGGATTAGCAAGGCAGAGACAGGACAATTCTGCAAATTAAAGAATACTGCCTAGGTACAAATATTTTCTTTCTTTTTTCCTTTCTCTTTCTCTCCCTCCTTCCTTCTTTCTTCTCTCTTACTCTTTCTCTCTCTCACTTATGATGTGCCAGGCACTGAGACACTATGGTCAAACCTGGGCATACAGGAAAGAATAATACACAGTTCTTGTCTCAGGGTGCTCACTGTGTAGTTGAGGAGACAGACATAAGCTGATGTTTATTGTGCAGTGTGGTGAGGATATGCATTTAGTATAAGAGCCTTTGAAAGGGACACCAAGCCCACTCCTAGTAACTCAAGGAATGCATAGAAGAGGTGAATCCTGTGGTCATCTATAATTGATGAATATGAGTTAGTTCAGTTTGTGTAGACTATTGATGGAAGATATTCCAGGGGTGGGGAAAAGCATGCACAAAGGTTTAAAAGCAAAAAGGTACATAACACATTCAAGGCAGTTTGGTTGATAGAGTGGCATTAGATAAAATAAAACAAATAAGAAAGAGCCATAACATGGAAGACTCCAAAAGAAATGTTTAGGCATTGATGGGTTTCAGAAAAAAAAAAAAAAAAAAGACATGGTCAGATTTACATTTCAGAAATGTCACTATAGCTTCAGGGTAGAAAATGGATTGGAGAAGATTCTCACATTAGGGAGATCAATTAAGAGGCTGTTGTAGTAGCTTAGGTGAGAGACAATGGTAGCTTGATGTGGATGTTAGCAGTGATTGTGGAAAACACTGAACATATGTGGAATATATGAAGGTATGGTTTACAGGAATTGGTGATTAATCAGTTATTGGGAATTTGAAGGAGAGGGAGAAGTCAAAATAATGATGGGGATAGGCAAGGATTTCTTAAACAGGATACACATTTTAAAAAAAACACACAAAAATGAAAGATTGATATATTGACCTCATTGAAATTAACAACTTCTGTTTATCAAAAGACACCTTTCTTTTGAAAGTGAAAAGGCAAGCCACAGACTAGGAGAAGATAGTTATTTACATATATCTCTCAGAGAACTCATGTCTAGAAAATATAAAGAAATTCTACCCATCAAGAATAAAAAGGCAACCCAGTTTAATGTCTGAGTAAAAACTTAAATAGCCATTTTATAAGAGGACTTCCATAGGGCCAATAAGCACATGAAAAAGGTGCTCAACATCATTACTCATTAGGGAAATACACATTAAAACCACAATAACATACCACTATACACCCACCAGAATGGCTGAAATTTAAGTCTGGTGATATCAAGTGCTGACAAGGATGTACAATAATTAGCCCCTATATACTGCTGGTAGGGCATGTAAATTGGTACGACCATTTGAGAAAATTGTTTAGCAGCATCTGCTTAAGTTAAATATACCTATTCTGTGACTCAACAATCCCACAGCTTAAGTTAAATATACCTATTCTGTGACTCAACAATCCCACTTCTGGGTATATACCTGAGATAAGCAAATGGCTGTGCCTACCAAAAACAAGTACAAAAAATGTTATCATTGTTATTCATAAGAGCCCCAACTGGAAACAACCCAAACATCCATCACAGAATGGATAAATGAATTGTTGTATATTCATACAATTGAGTATTACACAATAATAAAAAAGAGCAAACTATTAATACATATAGTGACATGGGTGAATCTTACAGATATAATATTTGGGAAAATCAAAAGAGTACCTACAATATGAACCTATTTACATGGGCAGACAAAACAAATCAAAGCTGATGGATGTCAAAATACTGGTTATCTTTGGATGTTGGTACTGACCAGAAAGGGCACTCAGGAGACTTCTAGGTACTAAAAATATTCCGTATCTTGTTATAAGTGGGGGTTACAAAGGTATATACATATATAAATATTCACTGAACTTTGTACTCAAGTTGTTTGTACTTTACTATACATGTGTAATACTTTATAAATAATGAAATAGGAGTCAAGTATTTTTAGATTTCTAATTTGAGGAACTGGGTGGATGGTAGTGGATGGAGTTGAAGAATATCATTGTAGAAGGCTGGGGCAGGCATAAGGGTTTTAGGGAGAGGATGAGGTCAGATTTGGACACTCTGAGTTACACGTGCCTAAACACACTGAGATAGATCAGACTAAACCTTGGGAAAGAGATCCAGACTGCCCTTTTCAAATTAGTGGCTATTTTATGCTAATTGTACATGATGGCCATAAAATAAGATAAAAGGATGGAGCCCATAAGATTCAAAATATGAATGATCTTTGCTTTTAGAAACCAGAAAATAGTGAAGTAATGAATAACATTGGTGGAAAATAGTGGAATCTGTTGATAAAGGGCCTTAAATCTTCATCTGAAGAGTTGGGGATTGATTCAACATGTAGTTGAAAGCTATTATGGGTTCTTGAACCTGGGAGGAACCTAATAAAAATCCTCCTTAAAATAGATTGTTCTTGTAGTCATGTGAAGGATGCACAGGGGCAGGCCATGGCTGGCATGGGAAAGACCAGCTAGGAGGCCAGGTGCAGTCACTCAGGTTTGAAGTCAGAGGGGCGCCTGGGTGGCTCAGTGGGTTGAAGCCTCTGCCTTAAGCTCAGGTCATGATCCCAGGGTCCTGGGATCGAGCCCCGCGTCGGGCTCTCTGCTCAGCGGGGAGCCTGCTTCCTCCTCTCTCTCTGCCTGTCTCTCTGCCTACTTGTGATCTCTGTCTGACAAATAGGTAAAATAAAATCTTAAAAAAAAAAAAAAAAAAAAAAAAAGGTTTGAAGTCAGAAAGTCCTGGCCAGAAGAGTCCACTGGGAATGAAGAGGAGAAGATTCAAGGATAAGAAATGGTAAGGAAAAAATCAACAGCACTTGTTGCCTGATGATATAGGGGTGTGAGGGAGAAAGAACACTGAAGTCTAGCTCCAGCTGAAATAATATGAGTTAGCGGACTTCTTCAAACCAGTGCTTGAACCTGCTTCACAGTTATTGAGCACATTTAATGAGGTAACATGTGTAAAGTGGTTAGCACAATGCCTGACACATGCGAAGTATTCAATTAAGTTAGCTGCTATTGTTCTATCCACAGCTGCTCACTGCTGGAGAATTTCACACAAACAGGTGAGTTGGTTCCACTTTAAATTGATGTTTACCCACCTCAAGTGGGTCCTTAACACAGCTTACTCTTTCACTTGCTGTACCTGCTGGTATAAATCTTTTCCACCTTCCCCAAGCACCTTGCCTCACTCCACTTTTCACTCTCAGTATATGACCTAGCCTCTTGCATAACAGAGAAAATAGATGCCATCAGAAACCCTGTCAACATTTGAGCCACCCAGCTCACATGTTTATGCCTGCCCCATTGTCTTCTGCTCACCTGCTACCATGCAGATGTGTGCTATACCAAAGACTAGGACCCTAGATGGCACCACTCCCTGCCTACTCTGAATCTTTAGGAAACTTGGGGTCAACCCATCACGTGTCTCTTCCACCTCTTCATTTCTAGAGCACAGCAAGTAAATGCAGGGCTCTTAACTGCTTGGATTCCCATGCTGGCTTTGTCTCTTACCAGCCATGAGCAAGTCTCTTCACCTTTCAGCATCACCAGGTCCTCAACTGTGAACTATCCTTTGCTGTGAGTAAGGGCCATCTTCTTGGGTTGATGTGAGCCTTTAATGAGATCATGAGTGAAAAGTGCTCAGCCAGTGCCTGGTATGTGTGTTATCTATTACTTCTTGAGTCTTTCTGTCAGCACTTAAATATTCTCAATTCTATTAAAAAAAGGAAAAAAAAAAGCTGTTGTGTATCCCACAATCTCCTCCAACTATTGCTTCATTTATTTTCTGCAATACAACGAATGAACAAATATTCTGTGCATGTTGTATTCAGTTTTACCCTTCCCATTCAGTCTTCAAATCTTTCCAATCTTGTCAAGGTCACCAATAACTGAAATGTTGCAGGATCTGCCAGATACTCTTCTGTTCTCATCTTATTTAACCTTTCAGCAGAATTTCTATGTTTTCTGGCATGCCCTCAGATTGTAACACTTCACTGCCCTTGATTTCAGGACCCCTACATCTTAATTCTCTTCCTACCATCTGGCAGATCCTATACAGTCTTTACCACCCAATCCTCCTCTACCCAAACTTTAGCTATTGGTATGCTTAAAGCTCTGTTCTAGATCCTCCCATGACTTTAGTTACCATCCAAACCTGTTTAAGTCGGGACTCTCATTTGTAAGTGATAGAAATCTAACTCAGATTATTTATGGGGATAAAATAATTCATTTGCAAGAATATTAGATTGTCTTGAGAACTCTAAAGTCTGATCTATCTGTCTGCTAAGAATGAACTGGAGCCATGGAAGCTAGAACCTAGGGAAGACTGTCCATCTACCACTTTATTCCTCCCTGTATGTGTGTCTACTTCGTGATTTTTTTCTGGTTCTTTCTCCCTGAATGCTTCTCCCCCCAGTCATCACGGCAGAACATGACCACTGCCAGTACCTTGGTTGCCAAGTTCTCTTTTCCTCAGTCCTGTGTCCCAAATGCTGAGAAAGGAAGTATGTTGTCCAGCCCAGGGCATGTGCTAGGTCCCTGATTAATTCACTGTGTCCAGAGTGTCTGTCAACCAAGTTAATGATGAATGGTGGGGTGGGCAGCAGGAAGCCAATCCCCAGAAATTGAGGGAAGTTTGGGAATAAATAAAAAAGCAGATGTCAAAGAAAAAGTAGTTATACATTTATCAAATAGTTAATGAGTGCCTACTATATTCCCAACCCCATTATGGGCAGTTATTGAACACAACGGAGCCCCTGCCCTCTGTATTCTGGTGGAGGCAAACTAGGGTAAAGAAATCACAATATAATCTGAGGTGATGATGAATATTAGGAGACAAAATGAGATAAATGGATTAAAGAGTGGTATGGAGGGACATTCTTGCCAGGATGATCAGGGATCTGCTAGGATGATCTGAAGAGGTTATTTGAACAGAGACCTGGATGAAATGTGAGAGCAATTCATGAGAATATCTCGGAGGGAGAGTGTTCCAGGCAGAAAGAAGAGCAAATATGATGGCTCTGCAGCAAGAGTGAGTATGACATGTCCTAGTAAGAGCCAGAATGTGCATGTGGCTGACGGGGTATGATGGAGCCAGAATGCATGTGTGGCTGACGGGGTGTGTGAGCTGAGGGCAGAGTGATCAGCACTGAGCTTGGAGAAGCTGGCAGGGTCAGGTCATGAAGGGACTGCTTAGCTCTCTAAGGAATGGTGTTATAATCAGAGCATCCTGGGAAGACTTTGAAGAGGTTAGAGAAGCAGTGTAACATGATCTGATGTATATTTTTTAAAGATTGTTCTGGCTGCTATGTTGGTAATAATCCCCAGCAGGGTGAGAGAAGAAGCTGGGAGAGTGGGAGGAGCCTGAGAGACTATGGCAAGGTCCAAAAGAGAGAGGACAGTGACTGGAACCAGGGTGGTTCTTTCTCTGCCGGGCCACAGTGATTTCCCACAGCCCATGTCCCAAACTGGGGTCTAGGTTAGAGTGACAACTCCTGGAGCAGAGGGTGGGGGCTTCAGTGGGACCTACAGATAGGCTTCAACACTCCTATCCTAGTCCCTTCAATGCAGAGGGGAGCTCACTTAAATACCTCCTCCTTCCAGGTGACCTAATCCACATGCCCAAAGGACACATCAAGATTTGCCAAACATGGCTGTCTGAACTCTTACTATGGAAGAGCAACATTATCTGACTCCAGCTGACCCAGGACTGCTCTGGAGGTAGTAACATTTTACTCTGTTATGCGGAGCAGTGCCAAGCCCTCTTTATTCACTTTAGTTCTTTCTAGATTGTGCCTGAGGGCCTGTAGGTACATAAGAAATGGAAGCCATTACTGGGCTGCTTACCTCTTAATGGCCACCACTTAACTACACAAACACCTGGCAGAAGCTTTGAAATGAAAGGGTTTCCTTTGTCTTGGCTTTTTTTTTTTAATTTCATAAATTTGACATATTACATTTTGTAAATTTAAGGCATACGGCGTGTTACTTTGATATATTTATATATTGTAACATGATTGCCTTCGAAGCAAATTTATCACATCACATCATTCTAGTATAATATTAGTGTCTATATTCATTACAATGTACATTATATCTCTATGGCTTATTTACTACTCCTTACAGGTTTATACCCTCAAACACCATCAGTCTTATTCCCCACTACCTGCAATCCTCTAGTAACCACCATTTTACTTTCTGATTTTTGTGGGTTTTTAAAAACTGGTTTGAATTTTAGATTCCATGTGTAAGTGATATCCTGCAGTCCTTGTGATGAGGGAGCAGGAGGCTGGCTGAGGACAAAGCAAAAGCTGGCGCCTTGCACCCCCTCTTCACCCACTCCCCTCCATATGTGTAGCATTCCTCAGGCACCCCTGACTTCCATAAAACGATAAATAGTTAACTTGCAGGGATCGCAATCCTGCAGAACAGGAATATCCCTTGTCCTACAAGATGTCCTAGAGACCTAAACAGGGAGGTTACCTTATCAATAGCACAAATTTCCAGAGGCAAATAACTCTTGGTTCCTGAAGCCCTAATGTCCCCCTCCCACCATAAACTGGAGGAGACTGGGGTAGAAGGGAATGTAAATGTAAATGATAGCCCCACCAAGAATCTCCCAATTATCTTGATGTTAATGCCTGACCTAAAGACGACATTGATCAGGCCATAAGGGCAAAGACTCCCCCCCCACCCCCCCCGGGGCACCTTGTAGGCCCTCCCTAGCATGTGAGAACTCTGTTGAAACCTCCCATTCCTTCACCACCTCCCCCCAACCGTGGGGTATATAACATGCCCACCTTCACAACCCAGAGCAGCAGCTCTTCCTGCCCACGGGTCCTGTCCCCGTGCTTTAATAAACCACCATTTTGCACCAAAGATGTCTCAAGAATTCTTTCTTGGTCATCGGCTCCGGACCTCAGCCCACCAAACCTCACCTAGGTTCTAGAACTTCATCATATGGCGCCCAGCGTGGGGCTGTGAGTCTTTACATTTGGACTCTGAGCTTCGGTGCAAAATTGGTGAGTACTTTCTTTCCATTTACTCTGATTTCAGGGGCTTTTCAAGGAGTATGGTCTTATTGGAACACTTGCATGTCAATTGCTCAGGCTGTAATCCTCTAGCCCGTGGCTACTCTATGGGGAGGAGAGCGTCTGCCTTTTGGCTGTAAGCTAGTACCCTGGCCGGAATGGCAATAAGACCCAGAAACTTGATGGCCTCACTCTATTCCTGTTCTTATAGAAAGTTGTCTCTCTTGGGCACGGGACAGCCAACTAAGTCACCAGGACGGCTGCCAATCTTAAGACTCCCGTGTGAGGTTTCCTCCTGAATGATCTAATGTGATCCCCTCCACATGCCCGGTCTAGCCACTTCTGGCCGCGGGACCTCCACTGGGAGCCGGCCGAAACCAGCACCCGATTGAATTAAAACGCAACCGGGGACCGTTTCCTAGGGAAGTTGGCTGTAAGGACCACATGTGTTGGAATGTCGCATAGACCATGATGGATTTCAATCTTTACTGTTTCTCATCAGTGTCTTCTGCAAATCGCCTAAAGCTATGAAATTAGGTAATTTCCCCTTGCCAAACTTCTCTAGCGTTTTTGTGGGTTAATATGGCAAAACAGTATGCAGTCTTCAGGATAGACAATGGCTTGGCATGGCACAATTTCCTAGTCCATTCACCAGGCACCCATTGGCAGCCTAGGATGCGATGGGGAAGTGGAGGGACGCCGGCACCCCTCCAGGGCCTTTTAAGGCATGACGGTGATCAATAGCGATATCTTGAGGGACGCCTCTGGTCGCTTTTGACACACAGGAACCTCTGACATATCCTGCGTGGGACGCTACCCAGGAGTCAGGGGGGATTTGGTAATGGACCTTCATTACTTTTCTGGAAGCATGGCCTCAGTAGACTTCTTCAGTTCCCAAGGACTCTACCTTGGGGTGCTTTTTAACCCACTGGAAATAATTTGGATTGCAAAACTTAGGAAAGGACCGAGCTCCTGTAACACTGCATGGCCTCAGTGGGATCTATCAGTTAGATCTCCTCTGCAGGAAGCAGGGCAAATGGACCTAGGGTGCCTGCATTGCTCATACCTAGGCCTTCATTGCTCTGCACCAGGACCCCAGACTAAGGGGCTTTTGCGGAATGTGTTTGCCCAAATGAGTCATCTAGTAAACTTTCTCTGACATATTCGATGATAATTACGTAAATAAGCCTTCTTCTAGTAAACCCAGGTTGCTGGGCCATCCCTAGCAAAGGGGATTCTGGCTTTATTTCTCTCTGTTACTCCTAATAGATGTGGGGGCTTCTCCCTCACTCACATCCTGTGTTAATGGCTATAACTGGAGCCAACTGGGGTTGGTCTAACTCGAGACAGAGACCATAAGGAATATTCCCAAGCAGCTGCCGAAACTCTCTTTGTTTCAGGGAAGTTTCCCTGTGTTCTCTGGCCTGACTTGGACTGCCTAAACCCTTCCCCCTTGCTGGTGGGAAAGCATGGCGTCTGCTCCTCTGTTGGGGCTTATGAGCTCTAAAACCGG
Source organism: Mustela lutreola (assembly GCF_030435805.1). NCBI lineage: Eukaryota > Metazoa > Chordata > Mammalia > Carnivora > Mustelidae > Mustela > Mustela lutreola. Next base: position 127,258,426 of record NC_081308.1, read on the forward strand.
GAATCTTTTCTCTGCCTCCTGGCAGCACTTTGTTTCTTCTGTTTCCCCCTTACGTGTTTCTGTACCAACGTGTGTGCAGCCTGCATGACTGGCCTCTAGATCATGCACCACGGCTCCTTCTCTCTCCACTGTAAAGGAGCAAGAAGAGCACCCCTGGACCTAACACTCCCCACTCCAGATCTTCCCACGCATGTCTCAGGTAAACATTCAAAGTGGAGTGGGCCCAGGTGGAACATAAATCACTATTGGAACTAAGTTTGTTGGTTTAATTAAGATAAGACGTGTCTTTGAAGTTACAGCAGTAAATGTGAAACTTTTATTCTATCAAAGTTTACTGAAGATCAGATAAGCTTGTGTTACTTGTTAAAATTTGTTAGCAAAGAAATAACTAAACTGATGGTTAATTGTCTGTCTCAAAGTTCTAATGGGTAATTGCTGAAGTAACTTTCAAAGTCTTTGGTAACATGAAAGTTTTTTAAGTTTTGCTTGGATGACAAATGGAATTAAATTGTGGACATCTAGGTCTTAACCAAACAGGATAAAATGCTAAGTCGTTAATTACTGAATGTAGGTTTGTGCTTTTGACTTCTTACTGCAAAGAAACTAAGAGTATTTAAATCTGTTGGTAAACTTGTTTGCCACTTAACTGATTCATAAATTGCCACCTGAAGAATTCTGTTGTAACAGTTCACAATTGGTTAATAACTAAAGGTGTTTCTAAGAATACAAAGTTCTGCTTAGTGTAACTAAGACTGATGGAAATAAAGGGAAACTGTATGTAGGAAAGTAGGAGATATGTAAGAAAGATTTAAGGAATGGGAATACATTTTGTTGAAGGTAACGGAAGGTAATTTTGTCCTAAATGAGATGGTTGTTTAGAAGGAAATGGCTTGGGACAAAACCTGAATGCAAAGGAAAGTTGTAGAAGGTTTGTGAAGGGAAATCTTCAGAAAAGGAATTTTAGCTATGGTCAAGAATGGATTAAGATTGAAATGAATGGGTTTTAAAGGTACATTGGTACAAGACTGAAATTCTCTGTTCAAAAGGACAGTGTTTTCTTAGATCAATTGATCTGCTGTTAAGAAAATGTAAATGGTTTTCTCTTTGCCTGCCCAGAAAAACCAGTTTCTATGTTTTGTTTTATCAGGTGTTTAACATCCCTAATTATATTTAGACATGTGCTTTAAAACTTTCTAAAATTTTAGCAAACGTTGACAGGATTTAAATTGTAAATCTCTTTAACTCAGGCTTTTCCTTGGTATGTAAAGTTGTTCATGAAGTACTACTGAACCAATGATAAACCTTGGATTACATTTGGGAAAATACTATAACTATTCTAGAGATTCTACACACTTCCTAAAGTTTTAACGTTTTGAGAGATCACCGCTTGATACTGTAATTATGGAAGTGTTATGTATCACAGAAATAACCTGATTTCCTTGCAGCTAAATTGTAAACTCCCGTGTCTCTTTAGCTCTAACCATATCCATTCTGAGTTTTGTCATTTATAATTGTTTTAATTCTCTTGTAAAATGAGTTTTATCTTCAAGGAGATTCCTATAAAGGACTTTCAGGACAAATACAGATATTTGATATACTTGAAAATCCTAAAACTGAAATGGGTAAGAATTTCCAAAACGGACTAAAGCCGCATTCACCAGAATTAGTAATATGGGACTAAATGAACTAAAAGATTATAGTGTTGTGTCTCTTAATGTTTTGTCTTACTTTAGATATTGCTGGTTCTTTCTACTGTTTGCTCTTCCAGACTAGGGATACTTTTTCCTTAAGTTATCTGTAACTTACAGAGATGTAAAAGTATTGATTTGCAAACAAATCAAAGCATTCAAATTTTCTCTCTATCTGAACCCTCTGAAACCAAAAGGTCTCAGTAAGTATTCTTTCTTCCATGGCAATCAGTCATTTGCATAAGTTCAATAAGAATCTGTTCTCCTTGTAACAGGAAAGAATTGGAAACACGGGTTATTTTACCAAGGCTTTGACTGGGATGTCATATTTGAAAAGACTCAGATATGACCAGACAGCTTTAAGGAACTAAGGTTGACTTTGTGAAACCTGGAGCCATAAAGCCCCTTGGGACTGTTGGCCTGATACCTTGCTTACAGAGTTCCCAGCAACCTCACCAGGTGAGTAAAGAATGTCACTCTTTGGTAGGTGCGGAGACTCAGAAGAGGCATTCGCCCAAATTAACAGGTATTGCAGGCTTGCCTGATGGCAAGTATGTGGTGTGGCTTCTGGCCCGGAGAGGCTACTAAAAGTTCAACCTAGAGATTCCTTATACAAAGTCCCAGCAAAGCAGATTCTAAAAGATCTATTTGATCCCACTCACTGTTCTTGCTGAGCTTATGTAAATAATGGGCCAAGTTTGTTAAAACTGGACCTGTGTCACAAGTGAATTAGTCCTGATTTGGCTATCTCTGTAAATGAGGGTTATTTTAGAGAGAAAAATTATGTTTTAGTAACACGCCTTTATGGATGTTAAATTCTAGATTTGATTGTCTTTAAATGCTTGTTTACCTAAGCTAAACAATTTGAGGTAAACTTCAGAGAAGTTACACAATAGCTCATTTAGATGATCTTCTTGCTTTTTTATTTTGTGGGGATATTAGCAGACCCCACGGCACATGATTAAACAACTGGAAAAATGGGATTGATTCCCCTGCAATGGTATAACTTAACTAACACCTTATGTGTGGCTGGGATAATGAAATTGCCTAAAAGCCAACCTATCACACTCCATAGGATTAACTATGGACTTGTGGAGATAATGGATGACCCCACTTTCTTTATGAGTGGATTGGATGATTCATGGGGGGCTCCCCTTATCTCTTGACAAGTTTTCTCCCACTTGGCAATGATCCTCTGTAATCAGGATATTGTTAAGGCTGGACCACTCAAAGGTCTTACTGGTTTTATCCCTTAGTCATATTTATCTTAGAAGTCACCTCTGTTGAGGTGCAATTGCAAACAGATGCTTTAGCGAAACTTAGAACAGCCCTCCTCATAAAAAGAGCCTCAAAGCTCACTATGGGACAGTCCTTGACTGTAATGATGTCACATCAGGTCCAGATTTGTCTTAGAAGCCAAAGGCCACCAATGGATGATGTAGGCCAACTAATTAAATATTGGACTATACTTACAGATATGCCAGAAATAATACTTAAAACTTGTCAAACTTTAAACCTAGTTACCTGTATGCCTGAACCTGACCACTGTACTTTCTCTATAGAGCAAAAAGGTTATTGATCTTGCTTACTCTATCTGGCCAGATTTAAGATGCCCCTGTTAAAAATATGAATGACAGTTGGTTTTCTGATGACAGTAGTTTTCATAGGAAAAAAAATAAAGATAAGCTAGGTATGCCATAGTGCTCACTAGCACTTTGCAATTGCCAAAGCCTAAGAATTAACATTTATACTGACTCCAAATATGCTTTCCTGGTACTACATGCCCATGGAGCTATTTGGAAGGAAAGGGGATTGCTATCAAGCCATAACTCCCCAATCCAATATGGGCCTAAGTTCCAAAACCCTCCTTATCGCTATACTAAGGATGGCATATATCAAATCTGAGATACATATTTGTGGTTCACACCCACGATTGGACAGCTCAGTTAAAAGGCAGTTTTATGCTGGGAACAAAAGAATCATACGTAGGATACTTGGACAAATAACACACAGTATCGAGGATGGCTATCATTAAAAATGTGTTCCCAAATAATAGTACCCCAGGCTACTGAATGTTTTGCTACTGATTGGGTAAGGTGACCTGGCACTAGATGGCCAGCTCCAAACGGAACCCACTGGATATGTGGAACCAACCTGTGGCCCTGGCTTTCTCCAGGGTGGATAGGACGCTGTACTTTAGGATTTGCCTGGATTCATGGGCGTATTACTAAAACCATTACAACTCCAGCTAATCTCCCCAACTTGAAACAAAGATGGACACGATCTGTTTTTAAATGGTATGATAATTTAGCATCCATTTTTGTTCCATCTACGGGACTAGAGGATGTCATGTGGCATGTAGAAGCCCTTAATAAATATACTACAAAGGCACTCAATGATTCACTAAATAGCATCTCCCTCCTTAATACCAAAGTCTCACAAATACGCAAGGCAGTCCTACAAAATAGGATGGCCTTAGAAGTCCTGACAGCAGCCCAGGGTGGCACATGTGCAATCATCAAAACAGAATGTTGCGTGTACATCCCAGACTATTGCAAAAATGTCACAGGACTAATAAAAGATATGAACACCCAGATTAAGGCCCTACAAGATCCTTCTTTCTCTTTTAGTGATTGGTTAAGTTCCTGGCTTGGAGGAGGGCTATGGCAAAATTTCCTTTTCGGGCTTCTTATTCTTATCGCCTTATTAATCTTAATATGTTGCTTTGTTCCATGTTTCTCTACTTGGTGCCGAGACTCCATTGCTACAATGACTACACCACAGCAGACCATCCTTGTCGCGCGCGAGGATGCCTCTTCACTGTCAGCGCTGGATTCAGCTGCCTCCACCTTTCGTAACTCCCCTATACGTTCCTACCCTGATCAATATTGACCCGAGCAGGTAGGGACAGCTCTACGCCCCTATTCAGCACGAAGAAGTTACAGAAGATGAGACCTTCCACCTTCAACCACCTTAAAGATTTAAGGGTCAAAATTGTTCAGGGGGGAATGATGAGGGAGCAGGAGGCTGGCTGAGGACAAAGCAAAAGCTGGCGCCTTGCACCCCCTCTTCACCCACTCCCCTCCATATGTGTAGCATTCCTCAGGCACCCCTGACTTCCATAAAACGATAAATAGTTAACTTGCAGGGATCGCAATCCTGCAGAACAGGAATATCCCTTGTCCTACAAGATGTCCTAGAGACCTAAACAGGGAGGTTACCTTATCAATAGCACAAATTTCCAGAGGCAAATAACTCTTGGTTCCTGAAGCCCTAATGTCCCCCTCCCACCATAAACTGGAGGAGACTGGGGTAGAAGGGAATGTAAATGTAAATGATAGCCCCACCAAGAATCTCCCAATTATCTTGATGTTAATGCCTGACCTAAAGACGACATTGATCAGGCCATAAGGGCAAAGACTCCCCCCCCACCCCCCCCCCGGGGCACCTTGTAGGCCCTCCCTAGCATGTGAGAACTCTGTTGAAACCTCCCATTCCTTCACCACCTCCCCCCAACCGTGGGGTATATAACATGCCCACCTTCACAACCCAGAGCAGCAGCTCTTCCTGCCCACGGGTCCTGTCCCCGTGCTTTAATAAACCACCATTTTGCACCAAAGATGTCTCAAGAATTCTTTCTTGGTCATCGGCTCCGGACCTCAGCCCACCAAACCTCACCTAGGTTCTAGAACTTCATCACTTGTTTTTCTCTGACTCAGCTCACTAGGGATAACATGCTCAAGGTCCATCTGTGTTTACCCAATGACAAGCTATCCTCCTTTCTCATGGCTCAATAATATTCCTATATAAATATATATGTGTATATATATGTGTGTGTGTGTATGTATACATATACTTTTATACACACACACTGTATATATATACATATACATATATATGTATATACACACACACTGTGTATATATACATATATATACATATATCATATATACATATACATATCTTTAAAAGGATATATATAGAGAGACACACACACACTGTGTATATATATACATATATATGTATATGTATAGTGTGTGTGTGTGTCTATATATATATATATATATATCCTTTTAAAGATATGTATCCATATCTTGGCTATTGTGAATAATGCTACAATGAATGTGGGTAGACATATATCTCATCAAAATTCTGTTTCATTTCCTTTGGGTATAAACCCAGAACTGGAATTGCTATCTTGTATAGAAGATCTACTTTGACTTTTTTGAGGAATTGCCATATTGTTTGCCATAGCAGTTGGACTAATGTATATGCTCATCAGTGGTGTTATGTGTTCCCTTTTCACCTCCTTGCCAGCACTTGTTGTCTCTTGTCTTCTTGGCAATAGTCATCCTGATGGGTGTGAAGTGATAGCTCACTGTGGTTTGGATTTGTGCAACCCTAAAGATGTGTGCTGTTGAGCATCTTTTCATGTGCCTATTGAGCATTTTGATGTTCTCTTTGGAGAAATGTCTGTTCAGTTCTTCTGCCCATTTTTTAACCAGATTGTTGGGGTTTTGTTGTTGTTGTTGAGTTGTGTTAGTTTCTCATACATCTTGGATATTACCCCTTATCTGACACGTGGTATACAAAAACTTTCTCCCATTCTGTAGGTTGTCATTTCATTTTGTTGCTTCTTTTGCTGTGCAGAAGCTTTTGAGTTTGATGTCACAGCAAAAGCAAAAATCAACAAATGTCACTACACCAATGTCTTGCTTTTTGGAATATGGTAACTTTGCTGAGCAGGGTGCTCAGCTGTAATCTCAGTGGGCCAGAAGGGGCTCCAAAATGAGGCTCTTGTATCCTTTAGTCAAAGTTACTGTCTGGGCTAGAGATGGTGATGGGACACTAACGTGCTGCCCTTGTGGTTACCTATGATTTAAATTATTATTTAGTGTCTATCTTCACCTCAGACTGGATTCTCCATGTTTGATTGCATATCCTATTGCCTGGCCCATAGTAAGTGCTTAATGACTATTTGGTCAGTGAATGGATCTTCTGGAAATATGAGTAGGTCATTATACTTTTAGAGACAAGTGATGAGGGTAGTGGAAGATTCAAGAGGAGCAGAAAAGAGTCTGGCTAAGTTCAATTGGTGTTAAGGAGTAAATGCATTTATCTAGGAGGGAAATCAGTATAGGATTTGTATCGCTAGTTACCACTGGCCCAGATGGGGAGGTCAAGTCTAGAGGCCCAGGACTGGAACACAGAAACCAGCATCATGGAGTGACAACTTTTCCCGGAAGTAGGCAAATGCAGGGGGAAATGGATGAGTTCCAGATGCCTGAGCAAGCACCCTTGGCTGGGGAGAGGAACAGTGGATAATACAAGAAGCTGGATACTGGCAACTGGAACCTTAGTGCGGGACAGCTGGGTAGCAGGAAGTGAATCTATAATCCTAGGTGGACTCATCAACAGAAGTTGCCAATTCATGCACCTGGAATGCGGATCCTAAGCATAGAAGTATTGGGTCTGAGCAGCAGGCCCTGAACTAACAACAAAATTTGAGTCTACATTACTGCAAAGCATCTTGTCAGAGGCCAGAACTAGGTTCCAAGTGTTGGCAGGATGGAACTGCCAAGTGCAGACTGACTTGGTTGTGGGAAAATTTACAAACTGAGGGAAGCAGGCAGCTCCTGAAAGCAGAGAATGATGGGAGGAAAATGGTACCTGAATCATCCTGACCTCCTGGGCATGGTCTCGTCACTCTTCTTCATGTTCCTTTGGTTTTGCTCTTCTTTTTCCTTCTGTCAATTTCATTCTATTACTTTTATTATTAATTATTGTTATTAAATAGGTAATATACAAATACTTTTTGTATTCATTTATATAAAATTCTTTTTTTAAGATTTTATTTATTTGACAGAGAGAGATCACAAGTAGGAAGAGAGGCAGGCAGAGAGTGGGGGAGGGGGAAAGCAGGCTCCCCGCTGAGCAGAGAGCCCGACATGGGGCTCGATCCCAGGACCCTGAGATCATGACCTGAGCTGAAGGTAGAGGCTTAACCCACTGAGCCACCCAGGCACCCCGATTTATATAAGATTCTGATGTTACTATTAGTTCTCTGAAGTCCAGTATGTTCTAAGAAGTCTTTCTGACCCTGACCCCATTCTGATGTTTTAATGTATTTCTTTGGAACTTGGTTTTTTTTTTTTTTTTTTTCATCTCCTTGGAGCTTCTGATACTATTTTGTTGCTGTTTGTTTTGTTTTGTTCTGTGTCCCATTATTATGACCTCAATTTTGTAACAATGAAAACTTTCTAGAATTTCATTTATGGCTATTGTAAGCTTTTAAAGACAAGGTCTATTTCCTTGGTAAACCCTGTTGTCATCAATTCATTCATTCAAAACACCTGTTGAGTCCCTCATCTGTACTAGGGACTTGTTTAATCTACAGAGTCATTGCTTTCAGAAGGAGAAGCCACTGGCCAATATAGAAAATATATTTATTGTCTGAGATCTTTAAAAAAAAAGAATAAAAGAGGAAAGCAATTAATATTGTGAATGCTGAGTAAGCAACCATACTTAGTCCAATTTTATTTTAGGACTAATAGTTGGTCTAGCCTAACGGATTGGCCTTTTGCCAGCTCTTTCTGCCCAGCCTCAAATGCAGCCCTCTGATACCTGTTCCACTGACAGGGAAGTTAGCTGTTCTTGCTAAAGGTCATCATTATTGCAGGCTGCTCGAGTTTATTGCTCCTAACCTGGGAGAATTCCCTTTAATGGGTTCAATTTTCATAAAGTCTTTCTGCTCTTTGGAGCAGCCATAATTTAGTGCCCCCAATTAATTGAGGGAGCTAAAATTTCATACATAGTTAACTACACCTTCAATCAGTATTTGGTGCCTAGAAAATAAGTCCCCAGTGGACATTTGCCCCTACAAGTCATGCTGCACTGAAAAGTTGGTGCCTGTTTGCAGACTGTTTCTCCTTCAAATGTTCAAGTTCAACAATGATAGCAGTCGGCAGAGTGGAGAGTGTTTCCAAGAAAAAGAGCACTCAATGCTACTCTAGGGTATCCAACAGAGAAATGGACGTGACTTTAACTTCCTCCAGGTAGATGAGTCAATGGTTATATTATCCACTCTTCAACTCATGCTAACTGAGTGAGGATCCCCAAGAAGCAATCCATTCTCTTTCAATGGGTTGTAACTGTTTGGGAGAAGCAGTTACTCAACCCAGTGCCTGACAGGACCTCACCAATTATGGATTGTTCAGATATGGCAGCTCAACCTATACACTCCTTCAAACCCCTGGGGAAAAAAAATAGTTTGAAAAGGTTCACACAAGGGGCACCTGGATGGCTCAGTCAGAAGAGCATGCAATGCTTAATCTTGGGGTCACGAGTTTGAGCTCCACGTTGGTTGTATAGACAACTAAAAAAAAAAAAAAAGTTAACTTGAAAAAAAAAAAAGGTTCACACAGATTTCTGACTAGAATGACCACTGTGGAGGAAGGGATGCTGATCATTGCCAACACACTGCAAGAGAATTGAAAACAGGTGTCCTCACAATGATTTCTCATAGTAGCATTATTTATAATAGTCCCCAAATCGAAACAACCCACATGTCCATCAACTGGCGAATGGTTAAACAAAATACAGTCTGTCCGCACAATGGAATACTACTTAGCCCTGAAGAGGAATGGCACCCTGAGACACATAACACAATAACACATAACACATAACACAATAGATGAAATTTGTATACGTCATGCTAAAAACTAGATTAGCAATTATCAGGACATGGAGGAGTGGGAAAGGGAAGCAACTGCTTAATGGGTATAAGGTTTCCTCCTGAGAATGACGAGCATGTTCTAGAATTGAATGGAGGTGGTGGTTGCACAACTCTGAGAATATGCTAAAAGCCAGTGAATTGTACACTTTTAAAGAATCACCAGAGTGGCTTGTTTAATATATGGATTCCAGTCCCCTCCCTTATAGATCTGACAATAAGGAAGTCAGGGGTGGGTGCTGGGTAATCCATATTTTTAACAAGTGGACATGTAACTCTAATTGTTAGGGAAATTTATAGAACACTGCTGCTGTAATGGCTCCCCTAAGAGTTCTTTGCTCTTCATGTTATTCATTCATTAGTTCATGTGCCCTGGACTGTGCAATGGGGAGACAGAGATGGGTAGATGGGTGGTATAAATGGTCCTTGTCCCAGAGGAACTCACTTGTTGTACTTTGGGTACAGGCGATGGTTCTAAATGCCTTTTAAATTCTGATTCACCTTCTATTAAACAGCAACCAATCTAAAGAGAAGGCCCAGAACATCTACCCAATAAAATCTTTTTTAGGTGGAAAAGAAAAATCAAGATATTTGGCTTTGGACCAAATCATCCTCCTTCAGTCTCATCCTGCAGAGTCCACAGCCAACTTCCACAGTCCCTTTGGTTAAATTAATAACTGAGACACTTGATGGATGGTTTTTCAGAGGAGTGCGATAATATGGAAGACTCCACACTGAGATATTGTTTCTGAGGGAGCTTTGGTCCATGGCAATATAGATGGCTGAATAGAGCCAAAGTTTGGGGTGTAGGGTGGCCTTCCTAACTGATCAGTGGGAGGGGGCCTCACAGCAGATGCCTCTCTTGGCACTTGGAGAGAGCCACTTCTTACACTATTTGTTGCTGTCACAAAGCCTTGAAAATTCTGAAGTTGATCTTGTAAAAGACTGAAACTTCTACACAACTGTGAGATTGATGCATTAATGATTGCTGAAGGTTTAGAGACAAATTGTCTGAAATGATGCTTGTGTTTCTGAATGCAATAGAAAAATGGATATTTTCTTTTTTTTTAGATTTATTTATTTATTTGAGAGAGAGAGAGAGAGAGAGAGAGAGAGAGAGAACATGCAATGAGAGGGAGGGGCAGAGGGAAAGGGAGAGAGAAAATCTTCAAGCCGACTCCCTGCTGAGCATGGAGCCTGACTCTGGGCTCAATCCCAGGACCCCGAGATCATGACCTGAGCTGACATCAAGAGTCAGATGCCTAACTAACTGAGCCACTCAGGTGCCCCTGGGTCTTTTCACCTAGTAAGTTTTTAAGAATTAAACTGAGGAAAAAGAAATCATAGCAGAAAGCTTAAGAAGGGAAGGAGGTACACTAAAAGAATTCACAGTTTCAGAATCCTTTGCTAATTCTGCTGCTGTCCATTTTCTCTTCATCTGGGGAGTTCCAAGGATCTTTAAGGAGGCCTCTGCATGGCCATTGCTGCTCTGGATAGAGCAATCAAAGACCGTCCTTTTTTTTTTTTTTTTTTAAAAAAAAAAAAAAAAAAAGAAAGAAAGAAAGAAAGAAAAGAAAAACGTAGAATGCTGGAAAACTCATGAAGCTTCCAGTCCCTCTGCCTCTTGAGTGAACTAGGCAGGGCAAACTGGAAATGGAAGCCCCATGGTGTGACTTCCCTCCATCTTGCTGGCTACCACAGGGACCCACACTTATTTGTCCGCTCCATTCCCTTCTCCTTCCTCTCTTCTCTTTCTCCACCTCTTGTCCACTCTCCCTTGGGCCCTTATGAACATTCTAAGAAACCAAGGATGAGTTAGCCTTGGGAGCTCCCAGGATGTAGGAAGACATGGACAGCCAACAAGTGAATACGAGGCAAGATGACACTTGCTGTCAGATGCTTGGACAGGAGCCTGGCCCTGCATGCACCATACACTGCTGGTATGAGCCTTGCCAGGAATGTGAGATGCAAAAGAAGCTGACTTGCTGGTTTCCACTGGGGACTCATGGTTATGTCTTTCTCCTTCTTGCCACTTGGCCATAGCAAACATCCTAGGAGGCATTGCTTGCAGGAGATGTAATCAATACTTCAAAGTAAATGCCATTGGTGGAGGAGGAGAGAAAGTTTGTTAAGTGTAAAGAACAGGAAACAGGGTAGTCTTTTGTTTGAACAGGGAACAGGGTAGTCTTTTGTTTGTTCATAATAGAAAGACTGCCTCAAATACCTGGAGCACCAGAAACTAAGGACAACCATTTCCTTCCTTGGAGGAAATGCTTTGAAAATACAAGACCCCTTCCAGATTGCTGGGGACTTCTGGGTTCCCAGATGGTTGTGTGATACACATTTTCAGGATGGAAATGTGCCTACTAAAAATCACAGAATAAGAATGCCTCTCTCTGACTACTAAATACTCAGGCTGTAGACTGTTCTATGTGACAAGCTAGAATTAAGGCCGGGAGTCTCCTGTCTTCTGTGCTTTTCGGATATTAATAAAAGTGCTGGGGAGCTCGGTTACTCACATGGGGCCACTGTACCGCACCTGCGCCTGAGAGCTTCCCTCAAGGGTGACCTGGAGTTCACACTGATTAATATTTGTTTGACTGGTCTCTGATGGAATCCTTGATTGCACAGAACTGGGAAAATTAGAGCTGGACCAACCCTGGCATGCTTTCTTCCTGAATTGTGACTGTTAAATAGGCCCTTGATGTCTATTGTCAGTTCACCAAGCATTGCCTGTTATATATGCTATTTTATACGCTCTTTAAACTCTAAAATCTATAGAAATGGAAATACAGTCATGAGATATTGCAAGTTATCCGATGATGAGAAAAACAGAGACATATTGCTTATTTCTCACTTTTTTCTCATGTTACCAAATGCCCTTCTCTCCTCTAGTTGTTTCCTTGTGATTCTGTGCCATCGTTTAACACCGCACATGTCCTAATTCTGCAATACAGTTTGCCGAGTATCTCTAGGCGTGGAGAATGGAGCTGAAGTAAAATGTATTTTTAGCCCATCATTAACTCCTGATTGCCCATGCACACAGATGCTATGTTGCAAAGGATGCAGGTTTTAGAGGAAGACAGAGCTGCCATTTTTAACTCATTCAGTGTGTGAACTTGGGTAACACCCTCACCTATAAGATGGGAATAATAGCTATCACTTACTCTGTGCTGGGGATTATTCTGAGTGCCTTACACATATAGCTAACTCCCTTAGGCATCAAAGCAACCCTATTCCTATTTTAATAGAGGAAGAAACTAGAACACAAAGAAGTTAAATAACTCACCCATGTTCATAAATTATTTAATCTCCCTGGGTCTCAGTTTCTTCATCTGTAAAATGTGATAATAATAGTACCAGATTTATAAGATTATTATGTTTATGTAGGCTACACAAATAAAGCCACTTAGAAAAATGTTTGGTATAGAAGAAGCCCTCTCAGTTTCCGTGTTATTATCTTTAAGGCACTTGGCCCTTCCAGAAGTCACCTTTTATATGTACTTACTTGCTTATTTTCAGTCTCACTCCTTAGATTCAGTCTCTCTCCTGTCAGATCAGGGCCTCTGTCTGGGTTCTTCCCTGTTATATCTTTTAAATGCCTATAACAGTGACTGTACATAGAAGGCAGTTACCAATTATTTTGTGAATGAGTGCATGACCATGTTAATGACTTCTGCAATGATCTGCCAGGAAAAATGACAAGTTCATGTTTCCATTTATTTCCTCCAAGATGACTAGTTCCCACAGAGCAGTAACTTGATTTGCCATACAGTGAATGGCCTTATATTCTTTTTTCTTAAGATTTTATTTATTTATTTGAGAGAGAGAGAGAGAGAGAGAAAGAGAGAAAGAGAGATAAAGAGCATGGGTGGGGGGGTGCAGAGAGACAGAGAGATAAGCTGACTCCCTGCTGAGGAGCCCGATGCAGAGCTACATCCCAGAACCCTGAGATCACGATCTGAGCCAAAATCAAGAGTCTGATGCTTAACCGACTGAGTCACCCAGGTATCCCACGCAGAGTTTTTGTTAAAAGTTTTCAATCTCATGTCAGAAGACAATATCTTCCCCGTATCACACTGTTATTCTTTGCTACCAGTCCTTGAAGTAATTTCCCTAGTTTCCTTTTTCTTTGATGATTTTTAGCTCTCGTTCACAGTCACTGTTTCCAGTGCTACTCCTGTATTAATTCCTGGTGATTCCAGTGCCAATATAGATGGTCCTCCCAATACCCTGGCTTCTCAGGTCCTTGACCTCTTCCCTTTGTCCAGTAGACTCATTTTCCCCCCATCACCAGGCACCCCCAGGGCCATACCTGGGCTCTTGTCACTGCCAGTAATTGCAACCCTCACTACTATAGTTTCACACATCCTAGTCTCCTTCTGCTACTCCCTGTCGTTTGGGTGACTCCGTCTAATACCTGGTTTCCAACTGCCCCTTTAGCTGTAGAAGATGCTGGAGTCTTCTGATCCTCCATACTTTTCACTGTCTTTCTTCCACCTGATGTCCTTTCTCTCCTCCTGTATATATCCTCAACTCCTTTGCTCCCCTTTCACTGTGTATAGCAACACTACAACCTACTTTATAACTGTACTTGCACAACTGCTCACGAGTGAGAAAAAAACCCACAAAGATTCTCCCTGGTTTGACTCTAAATTTACAACCATGACCCTGACATAGATCCTTCATGTGGCTTAGCAACCACACACTATTTGTCAGGTCCTTACACTTTCCTACTGTCCAAGATAACTATTTTTTACCTTCTCTTGACTCCTCAAATGTCCACCTCCTCCTGTTCATCTTCATTTCAGCAGATAACCACGTTTCTTCTTGACTAAGGAATAGAAGCAATCAGAACAGTTTCCTCAGGCTCCCACCATGACAACTATCTGTCTGTTTTCCCTCCTGTTAAACTGATGAACTGTACTAAATAGAATGGTCAAGTTTTAGTTCTCTTCATACTTGACTTAGCAGCAGCTTATTGACACAGTTGAGTATCTCTTCTCCTGGAAATGCTTTCTCAACAGTCAGGATGCCCCAACTCTTGCTTTTCTTCTCTTGCTACCTGTTCCACTTCAATCTCCTTGGCAGATGCCATCTCACCTCCCCAGTGTCTAAACACTGGAGTTGCCTTGAGTCAGTGTCTACACTCTTTTCCATGGTGATCTCAGTGAGTCTCATAACTTTAAATACCATCTACACATTAACAACTCCCATTTTATATCTCCAACCCAGACTTGTTCATCCAGCATGACATAATGCACTAGTTGCTACTTCCATTTTGTAGGTTATGTTTTATCCACACAAATTGTAGCAATATTGAACATGCTAAATGATTCTTAAAAATGTTTCTTTCTTCTCTTGTTAAAATATGCCCCACTGAGAATTTTTTGTCTGTGTGCTTTTTCCATCGAGGTGTCCTTATTGCTCAAAACAGTACCTTCTTCCATGAAGTAAACGTTGAGACTATGAGATCAGAATTTCTGCAAGAAAAGCCCTGGCAATTGGTATATTTAATGCAAGGTGATTGCTATGTATCAGGAAGTTGGAGGAGGTCTCACCTAATCAAACCTATTAGTTGGTCTTCCTCACCACCCTGACTTAACTTAGTTCATTCTCTACCTTATTCATATTGCTCTGCCTCATTGGTATTTGATTTGTTTTTCTTTTCTTTTCTTTTTTTCTTGAAGTTTATCAACATAACATTATATTAGTTTCAGGTATACAATGTAGTGATTTAATATTTGTATATATATTGCCAAAGTATCACCACAGTAAGTCCAATTAGCATCCACCACCATACATACTTACAGCAAAATTTTGTTTCTCATGGTAAGAAATTTTGAGGTTCACTACACTGCATTTTTTATGGTTCAGATAACATGCCAAACATCCTCCAACCCCAGGGCCTTTGCAATTTGATATTCTCTCTGCTAAGAATGTTTTCTCCATGACTGGTGGCTCAGTTTACTCAGGACAATAATTGAGTTTATGCAGTTTAATTCACTTTATTCAGAGCTAATAAATATTAAGGACTATGCTTAAAAGATGCTGTAAGAGGAGGTCTTTCCCATCCCCATCCTTCTCAATCCCCTACCTGCTTTATTATTCTTCATAGCAGTTACTACTACCTGGGATTAGGTTATATATATATAGATATATCTATCTATCTATCTATCTATCTATATATATATATATATATGCAAAGCACTTCAAATAGTACCTGGAAGAGAGCAAGCATTAGCTATTATTATGTTTACATTGTAGTCCACACGGACAGAATATATATATATATATTATATATAGTCCATTTGTCCATATATTTTGTCCATATATATATATATATATATATATATATATACATATTCTGTCCGTGTGGACTACAATGTAAACATAAAAGCTAATGCTTGCTCTCTTCCAGGTACTATTTGAAGTGCTTTTCATATAATATTTTTTTCAATTTTTCAGCTCTAATGTTACTCTTATTTTACTAACTTTGTAGATGTAGAAACCAAGGCATGGAAAGTTTAAGTAGCTAGCCCAAGGTCACACCACTAGTAGGTAGCAGAACCTGGGCAGTTTAGCTCCTGAGACTGCCTCTTGTGAGGTGACCTAAAAATAGAGAGATTTGTGTCTGTTTTATTTCCCATTATATCTCTAGGGCTGAAACATGCCTCATACATAGTAGGTGCTCAATAAATAACAAGTTAAATGTTGAATCATTTGGGGCTTTTATGAGTCTTTTAGGACTGATATAACAAAATGCCACAGACTGGGTGTCTTAAGCACCGTAAATCTATGTTCTCATACTTCTGGAGGCTGGAAGTACAAGGTCAAGGTGTCAGCAGGCTTGGTTTCTCCTGAGGCCTCTCTCCTTGGCTTGCAGGTGCCCACCTTCTCACTGTGTGTTCACATGGCCTTGACTCTGTGTTGTGTACAGCCCTGGTATCTCTTCCTCTTCTCATAAGGACCCCTGCCCTATTAGATCAGGGCCCTTTCCTTATGAACTCCTTTAACCTTAGTTACCTCTTTTTTTTTTTTTTAAGATTTCATGTATTTATTTGACAGAGAGAAATCACAAGTAGATGGAGTGGCAGGCAGAGAGAGAGAGAGGGAAGCAGGCTCCCTGCTGAGCAGAGAGACCGATGCGGGACTCGATCCCAGGACCCCGAGACCATGACCCGAGCTGAAGGCAGCGGCTTAACCCACTGAACCACCCAGGCGCCCCCCTTAGTTACCTCTTTTAAAGGCTTTAAGACGACATGCCAAGGTAAATAGAAATTGATACACCATGTAGTACATTGGTTTTCAAATTCTTTTCTTTTTCTTTTAGTAACTGAAGCCCTTTCTCAAATGTAATCCCCCGAGGAATCCTACTACAGTAAGCCTGCAAATAGGGGCTTCACTTTGGAGAGCTGAGTTGAAAGCTGGGTGGACCCCCAGTGAGTTCTGCCCCTGAAAGGCCCCCTGACCAAATCCTAGGCCACCTCACTTTATGGAAAATGCTTTTGAGTCTAGAAAGCAGCTCAAACACTTTCCCTTCTCCATGTCTTGCAACAGGTTTGGTCTCAGCTTGTAGAGAGGGTGACTGAATCTTCAACTCAGGACTCATGGGCTTACCTTGCACCACTGGTCTCAGTGGAAGCCCAGAGACCCAGGCCATAGGGATCTAGGTGGGCCTTAAACCTAGACCAAGGGAGGGAGACAAGTGCCCATCCCAACTATAACAGGTATAGCTGGGGAGGCCTGACCTCACCCCAATCAGAATTGTGACCAGGCTGCTACCATCTTTGTATTAGTATCAGCCCATCATTTTTATGAAAGGCTTAGGCAGAGTTTGAGTGAGACAAACCTGGCAGTTCAAGTTCTATTGTATGGATCTCTATCACCTTCATTTGAAAGCATAGGAACTGCTGAAAACATTATAAATTACTCCCAAGTGCCTCAGTTCAAATATTATTTCGGTATGCAAACTACAGTCATAAAGCATAATGAAATGCATTTGAATATCTACTTCTTTTTTTTAAAGATTTTATTTATTTATTTGACAGAGAGAGAGATCACAAGTAGATGGAGAGGCAGGCAGAGAGAGAGGGGGAAGCAGGCTCCCTGATGAGCAGAGAGCCCGATGCAAGACTGGATCCCAGGACCCTGAGATCATGACCTGAGCCGAAGGCAGTGGCTTAACCCACTGAGCCACCCAGGCACCCGCATTTGAATTTCTGGTACAAAAGTCACCGTATAAATATAAAATATGAGTGAATGAATGTGGTCAACGTTGTATTTTATAAATGCAACTTGCCTCCTGAAGATTTTAAAGAGCTCCTGGACAATACTTGGAGGACCCCACTAAATCTATGACCAGGAATTTCATTGTTTTAATTTGGAAAGAAGCAAGAATATGAATATATATATCTGCACATGTGCATGTAGGTATATAGATGTACATAGAGACAGGGATCTAGATAGGTATAATGTAATCTTCTTCTCTCTATTTCCTACTGGTGCCCAGGTTTTAGGTAGCTTCTCTGGTGTGGCCATTCATTGCCTCCGAGATTCACACAGGTCAGAAATCAGAAGTATGCTTTGGACCACTTGCTGGCAAGGACCATAATGACTTTTGTCCCATGAAATGTTAGCATGGTGTACTAGAGTCCTGCTCAATGCTTTGGTGTGACCTAAGTCTCGGGGATTTTTGTTTCATCACAAGTGGTAGAGTCCCTATAGATGACTGAGTTTGTACAGCTTATATTCCAGTAGTGTAGGACATCAGAAGTGGAATTCAGAAGGTTTAAAGAGAATATTACAAAGATAATACAAAAAGTCTTTCTTATATTCGAGCCCAAACCCGTGTCCATCTCCAAACATAAATAAGAAGGAAGGTCTCATCCTTAGACCTGTGCTTTGCTTTTGCTCCTGTCTTTCCTTCCTTCACTTTGTTAGTCATATCCCATTACATCTTTTATATTACACAGGTAATACGAGAGTACACTCATGTCGTATGAGATTCTGGTTCCCATTGCTTCAGATTTATGTATTCTAAGAAATCTTTCCCACTCTGATACCTATCTGATAGTTTCATGACTGCCTCCTTAGAACTTTAGATGTTACTTTGTTCCCCATTATCAGAACTCATTGTCTATCATTTGGAAACGATTCTAGTGTTTTACCTATATGTTTTTCTCGTCCAGTAGATTACCATCATTTCAAGCAAAGGGCTATATAAGGACCTTCTATATATTCTTTGATAATGCCCCATGCTTAATCCAATAATTTATAGTATTTGTAGCATCCCTGCTCTGTGCAAAACAATGTATCAAGTACTTTTTACATTCATGAACGGATAAATAAGTTTTGGAAGGAGAAGCTTCTGATTAGATTTAGAAGAGGTAAGCCTCAAAGACCTAATCACCCAAGCTTCATGACATTCTCTGACCTCATAATCACTTCCTTTGTCCCTGGATCCGGATGATTCTATGGTTCTTGGCTTGAGGAACCCTATCCTTGTCCCCAAACTACTCTTTGTCTTTTTCTGTTTGTTGGGAGCTGAGTTTCTATTCACTGTCAAAGACAGACTATCCATTACAAAGGCCTCTTCAGTCTTTGTTCTAGACTATTGTTTGGGTCAGTCTCTCTAGTGTGAGTTTTCTCAGTATGTGATTCAGTCCCATAGTGTGCTTGGTAAAATGTAGATTCCTGAACCCAATCCTAGACCTTCAAAATAATATCTGTGATGGGGTCTGAGAAACTGCTTCTTAACATATTTACCCCCAGTGTTTCTGAAGCATACCGGTGTTTAAGAGCCTTATTTCTAATACTTTGGTGACTGCTGTTATAAGGTCTATCTTGACCCTTAGTGTCTCCACTTTGCCTCATCTTCCTTCAGCCACACAGAGCAGACTACTTCCTCTCTCTAATGGCTGTTTCTAATCTGTGAAGTCAGCTCTTGCTGATATGCAAAGCAGATCTGCCTACCAAGGACTGAACTCAGTGGCAAATGAAAACTGTCCTTTACATAGTTCTTCTATTGTCCTTTTCTTTAACTGTTTTCCACTAATTTTGGAACCCAGGTGCCTTCAGGGATGTGGTCTTCCAGGAGTTTTCATAATTTGGGCCATAACATAATATTTTAAATGAATATGGATCATGGTGTAGGCAACAATCCCACCAAGGAAAGGGGGAAGTTCTGTGTATATACAAAGTCGTGCTCACACAAAAACTCTTTTCAACATATTCAAAATACTGTATATTTGCTTTAAGTCCAGTACTATTTATTGTGCATGTTTTACATCCTGGATACTATACTAGGCAATATGGGGTTAAAAAAATATTCAATCAGTTCTTACACATGATCTGTATCTTCACATTCTGATTGGTATTTGGATGCTCAGCTTCCTAGGCAGTTGAGTCAAAATGAAAGAAATCACTTATTCAGCAAATATTTAATGAATACCATGTGCTATGCTAGGTCCCAGAGACACAGTGGTAACTAGGACAGATATGGTGTAGCCCTCCTGGAAATGACAGTCTATGATATTTGGCCAATATATGGTGGGAGATAAAAGGTCTAAATTAGATATGTTATAGTTGAGATGTTTTATGAGAAATGTAAGAGTATATCTGGTTATGTGCATATGGAAGGCAGCAAAGGGTCAGGGCTAAAAATTTACATTTGGGCAGAGAATGCGGAGAGAGAAGAGAGAAACCAAAAAGCTAGAAAGTATTTGAAGAGATGCTTAAACTCACTAGACACCTGAGAAATATAAATTAAAACTACAATGGGATCACCCAGTAGAAAGACAAAGTCTGAAAAGTGGAAAATGGCAAATATGGATGAGGATGTGGGATCAAGGAGCCCTCATATAGTACTGGCAGAAGTGGAGACTGGAGCAGCCATTCTGGGTGGCAATCTGGTTAGCACATGATCACATTCAGTACATACTCCATGTCATAGGGATTCAATCCCTGAGTGTGCAGCTCAAAGGGTCAATGGGGGACACTAGCAAGGATGTTCATGGCAGCACTGACAATTATAATTGTTGTGGGGAGCTGGAGATTATCTTTGTGTCTACCTCTGTGGGAATGGATTGGCAGGGTGTGGTATGAGTAAGTACATCATGGGATATTATGTAACAGTAAGTAACAGATCAGATGGATCTAACTGATGTTGAGTAAATAATGCAAAACAGCATAGCACATATAATGCAGTACCTTTGCAGAAGTTAAAATATGTGCATACAAAATGACTCTGTATTTTATAAGAACACATACAAACAAAAGGATACACATGGACTACATTAGAATGATTACCCACAAGTCCACGGGAAATGAGATTGGGAGGTGGTGATGAAAGGGAGTAAATACATAAATAAAACAAGAGAAGACCTTTGTGCAGACCCAAGATAATGGGCCGTGATTGGAGGACTAATAAAACCTAATCCTCCAGAAACCCAAATCAAAAGGAAATATAAGATGGAGAAAGCAGTTTCTGCCAGACTGATGAGCACAGGCATTCAGAGGTTGACAGAGGTGAATGAATGAATTCATTGGGTAAGTAGCATGTTTGCCATGCTCTGAGACTCCATGCAAGATGCACACAGATGTTGGTTCCCTACAGGAGGTCAGGAGTTTATCCTTTCTCATTTTCTGGAACTCCAACTCATCCTTACTCCACCAAGGTTTTTATGTTTTAATTCTGGAGATAAATGATACACAAGTCAGAATGATCATTTCTGATCTGTCTCAGAAGATACTATCCTTCAATGATTTCAGAGTAAATGGGGCAACAAAAATATGTTTTGTCTCAATCTTCTCAGATATGAAATGATGATCATATGGCCCTCATTATCTCTTGCTGGTTTATATCAACAGCCACCCAATCAATCCCCTTCCCTGAGAATTCCCCTACAATCTATCTTCTATGTCACCAGGATGATATTTCTAAAATATAAATGTTATCAACTCATTCTCTTCATTAAAAATGTTGTGTGACTCACTAGTGTGATCAGAAAAAAAAAAATCCTGCCAGTAGCAAGGCAGAATGATATTAGAAGAAGATCAGGGGTTTGGGGGTTAGACAAATCAACCTGATCATTAATTGGTTATTTGACCTTATGTAACTTACTATACCTCTCTGAACTTAATTTCTTTTAAAAAAAAACTTATTTATTTGACAAAGAGAGAGAGTTCACAAGCAAGCAGAGTGGCAGGCAAAGGGAGAGGGAGAAGCAGGCTCTCCACTGAGCAGACAGCCCAATATGGGGCTCCATCCCAGGACCCTGGGATCATGACCTGAGCTGAAGGTAGATGCTTAAACAACTGAGACACCCAAGTACCTCCCACCTTTTTAGAAGAATTTTAATTTCTATACCTGTAAAATATTGGATAAGAATGCTTAACTTATAGGGCAGTGGTTCTCATGCATGAGTGTGTGTTAGAATTCCCTGGAAGACTTGTTCAAATACAGAGTGCTGGGACCTATCCTCAGAGCTACTGACTCTGTAGGTCTGGGATGGACTTAAGGAGTTGCATTTCTAGCAAGTTCCTAGATGATATTGACGCTAGTGCTACTAGTCCTAGGACCACACTTGCCATGCCACTATTACAGGTTCTTGTGAGGACCAGAAATGATGCATGTCCAGAGCTTCCCTGCTACACCATGCATAAATGGGCATTACTGTCATTGCTTTCATGTCCCGCTGTCTCTGGTTCTCTCCTTCTCAATTTTCATTGCCTACCCCCAGCCTGCACACATCCTGTGTGCCAGCCACAGCCAACCACTCACTGTTCTCTGAAATTTCTGTGCAGTTTTTGTCCTTGGGGGCATTATGTCTATTCTTGTCTTTCTTCCAAGAATTTCCCGGTCCTCCCCCCCACCCAACCCATACCACAATCCTACTTTGGAAGAACCTCCTCCTTTCCGAGGCCCAGCTCAAATGACCAGGAAGTTTTTGCATATCTTTTCCAGTTGGTATTATTGGTCTTTTCCAGTAACACTTTATCCATCTCTTCATTTATTGATTCATTTCATAAGTATTTATTAAGCGTCATTATGTGCCATACTCTGTGCTAGTTGTTGGGAGTACAGGAGTAAGCAAAAATGGATATGGTGCCTCCTCTCAAGGATTTCAAAACTTTAGAGTGAAAAAGAGGTGACACTCAAATAAACACAAATGACTGTAAAATTATGATCATGACACGCAGTAAGTGGGGAGTGTGCTCCTGCTTTAAGCACTGTGTAACAGAGGAAGATTCACAGAGGTTTAAAATGGCCCCTTTTGTATAGGAATCATTGAACTCTGTAAGGTGGAATGGGGGAACAAACAATCCAAAAATGACTTGAGCATGCACAGTGCCTTGTATACCATGAACTTATTTTCTGGCCCTTTACCAGATTATTTCATTAATTCTTATAACAGCATGATATATAATCTCCCAGTTAATACTTGCTGAGCACATAAAATATCCTTGCCACTATTCTAGCTGGTATCAGATGTGTCAAGATAAATAAGATGCTACATTTAATTAATCCCCCACCACAGTAAAAAAAAAAATAATCCCCCAAACACAACCACTTAACTCTCTATTTAAAACCTTTTAGCGGTTCCCCCTGTGCTCTTGGGAGAAGTCCAGACTCTTTACATGAGCTGTAAGGCCATTTGTGATCTGGATCTGGTATATATCTTCTGTTTCAACTGCTGTCCAACCCCAGTGCCCCCCATGTAGTCCAGCCAGAGTTGTGGTTCCTTAATGTGCCAGACTCTTTCCTAGAAACTCCAAT
The DNA here is from genome assembly GCF_030435805.1 of Mustela lutreola. Lineage (NCBI taxonomy): Eukaryota > Metazoa > Chordata > Mammalia > Carnivora > Mustelidae > Mustela > Mustela lutreola. The sequence continues at coordinate 127,281,626 of NC_081308.1, forward strand.
CCTTATTCCTGTTTCCATTGGTCACTACTGGTGAATACAAGCTAAAGTTGAATTTGCCCACATTGGCATAAACCAAAGCCTAAAGACTTCTTTAAATCTTTTCAAGGGGAGGTGGTGGGTGAGAAGATGTTGCTATTTATTAAAGACAATGTCATTAACAATTGAAAGAGCATTCCAGTGGTCTTATAGTATCCCAGACACTTGTAGCTCCTGATTTAGCAACCTCATCTTCAAATTAATTTCAGATAAATATGTAATATTTTGATGAATCAACACAGCAATTTCTGCAGAGGGAGAGGTAAGTAATAGCAGCCCTGTCCTTCAAGAGAACCGCCCCTATTTTGTAAATCAATGAGGGACCAAGAATGTTGTCCCTGTGGCTCTGCTGGGGACAGGGCATATCTCTGCATTTCAATTTTCTTAAACTATAAATGGAAAATCAATCTGTGTCCTTACCTGCAGAGTGCTTCAGGATCCCAAATGGGTCTGCTCCATAAATTCAAAGCATACCATAGAGAAAAGGCAGACACAAAGGTCGTGGCCGGATCATGTGGCTGCTCCTGGAGGGAAGGTTTAGTCCCTTGGGAATGTCTGCATCCTCTTCCTGCCATGCTGTTGACTGTTAACACCTGGCCTTTCTGTGCCATAAGAAGAAACTTTATTAAAATATTTTGGCACTTCTGCTTTTAGTAGAACTAGGAAGCCATGAAGCATGCAAACAGGGCACAAAAATGAAACACATCCTGAGGAGAGTTATGAAACTTTTTTAGACCCAAGAAAACTTTCACTTTAGACTGTATGTCAGCTTGGATGGGAGTCGGACTGGTTTCCTTTCATGTAAGCTAGCAGATCCATGGCTATTTCTGATTGTTCTCTTCTTGGCTAAAATGACCTACTGGCCTCCTAGAGACAGAGGTGGGCAATTCTAGCAAGGTTAAGCTGTGGAAACTCCCAGGTAGAGATGGGCCTCTGCTTTCCATTGCCTCCATCCTAAAATGTCAAAAAGTCAAGGTTGACTCACAGACTTCTGAGCCAACACTCTGTGAGCTGAACCAAATTCAGTCAGTTTATCTCATAATACGGTTGTTTGGGTACTTATTTTCTCCACTAGAATGTGAGCATCTGGAAGCAAGGACTCTAATCCATCTTCTGTATTCTCCTCTTCCAACCTCCCTTTACCACTCCCACCCCACTCCAACTCCCCGATCCACCTCTTGCTTCTGGCACAGTGCATTACAGGCCTTCATGGAATTTACTGAATCAAAAAGTTGCTTATATTCATGTTAGTATGCTGACCTCTCACTACAGACCAACCTGTATTTGCTATAGAGTTGAATGCAATGTACCAAGGGGTCATCTGGGACCTCACTCTTCTGGACGGTTCTAAGAAGTATTCCCAAAGCACAGGTCCTGAGTCCAACACTGTAGGGAGGCTTCCAAGGTGCAAAATTATGCCTTTTCCCCTCAAAATTTTCCTTTCATGTAATGAGTTAAAAAAATGAGTTATTTTTCCTTCTTTACCTGATGAGAAATATGGCAGTCATGCCATCCATTTATAAATATACCACCAGTGAAATATCATGATATCTAATTTTCCTACCCTCTGTCATACCTGAATCCTATTCCTGATGTTAATTCACCTAAAAAAGAAATGGCCCCTGCCACTCCTGTATCTGCCAGTCTGGCAAGTGACACATACCTTCCTGAACACATCTAGGCAGGACCTGGAGGTGTAAAATGTTCCAGAATTGTAAATGATGCTGCAAAGCCATTCTGCCACAGCCAATTAAGAGAACAAAGAAAAAGGAGCTCTGGCCACTGCGTTCTGGTAAGCTGCTGGCAAATGAGATGTGTACAGCATTATCTTGTCCTCTCTGTTTCTAAGAAAGGAGTTATAATTATGAAAGGGCAAACCACAACGTTTGGATGCTTAGATAACTGTATCTTTGATGAGCATCCATGCTGTCTGAATGTGGGCTGGGAATCCAGTTAGATGAAAAGAGTCAAGAGATTCCCATTCGAGAACCATTTTGGAAGTTAGTTTGGCCTATCCCTGAAAGTGACAGTGTGAATAATTTTCATCTTAACTATTTATTATTGTTGTTTTGGACACCAAAGGCTGTAAGTAAAAACTAAAACAGAAATACATTTCCAAATAAAGCTCAGGTCTGAGTTGATTGTTCCCATTCCAACTGGGCCCCTTTCAAATGAAAGTCATTTGCCATATTTCTGTCTTCCAGGTCCTCTGGACAAAAGCCTTGGAGTGATCCTTGAATCCTTTCACACTTCATATTCCAACCATTGGGGAATCTTATTGGCTCCACCATCAAAACATGTCCAGAATGGGACCAATTCTAACTACGTCCTCTACCATTACCCTGATTTGCACCAATAAATTCGATTACTCAGTAGGAGTTTTTTTCTTGGATCTGAGGGCTTATAATTTTTCTCAGAATTAGAAATTTTCTTAGTATTAATTCATCAAGTATTTTTTCTTCCCCCTCTCTTCTCCTTTGGGGACTCCAGTTACGCATATTTCAGGCAGCTTGAAGCTGACTTACTGCTCATAAAGGCTCTTGTTTAATTTTGTGGCAGGATTCCTTTTTCACTTTGTTTCATTTTGGATGATTTCTATTTCTATGTCTAGCAGATGTATTAACCTTCTCTCATGCATTGTTGAATCTGTTGCTAATCTTAATCCAGGATATATTTCATTTCAGACATCATTATTTTCATCCCTGGAAGTTCATTTTGGATCTTTTTTGTATGTCTTCCATGTCTCTATGGAATGTTCAGTGTTTCTGGTAGCTTCCGAAATATATGAAGGAGAGTTTACTGTTCTTATCTCCTAATTCTATCATCTGTATGAATTCCAGGTCCAATTTAACTGATTGGCTTTTATCCTCATTATAGGTATTACTTTTCTTCTTTGCATGTTTGATAATTTTCGATGGGATGCCTGACTTTCTGATTTTTTTTTTTCTTCATAGGGTGCCATGTCATTTTTAATTCTCTATATTGTTGAGCTTTGTCATGACCACATTTCCACTTTTTGAAGGGGCCAAATCTGTGGCCTTCTTTATGGTACCCTCAACTTTTTCTATTAGATAATCAGTGTTACTGTGGCGTTTATTCCTTTGACAGAAACAACTATCTAGAAACTTCCCTGTGAAGTTGCCTTTGAACTAAAATTCTCACTTATAGGGCTCCTTTGTCACTTTTTGCATTTTGAGGGGATTTTATACTGCCATTGCCACTAATTTATTCATCTCCTTCCCACCTTTACTTCTTCCCTATACAGCTATTCCCCCCACTGTCCTTGTAGCTGTGTGTGGTCCTAGCCTCTGGCTGTTAATGAGCATGGCTAAGTGCCTGCCCAGATTCAAACTCCATATCCTTTTCAATTGGAACATTTAAGGCATCACTGAACAAATAAAAAGTAGATGTGGATAGGTTAATCCAAAGAATATAATTATAAGCAGGATTTTCCAAATTTCTTAAAATTTACCCTATTTGCTTCTGATGCATCTACACTATATCTTAATAAATATATTTAGTAAGAGTTGCACCTTAAATATATGTAATTTTCAAGTAGATGCAGATCTTGTTTGCTAAGGGAGGACTGCATGATGACAGATGAATGGAACCATAGCATTTCCTGAATCCAGTCTATTGAAATATAGTGTAAAAAATTAGGTGGCACAAGTATATTCCCTCTTGAAAGGCTTTTGTTGTATGATTTCTATGTGTGGAAAAAAGAAAGATAGATGACAGTTAATAGTTTTTGTAAATGGAAACAGCACCAAGAGTCTGCCTGAGGACAAATTGTCTATGAAGATCATATTTCTGAATAAAAATGGGATTTCCCTTGTGGCTTAATTTAATGAGCAATTATGGGAAAACATTATTAATTCAGATATACTCATTTTCGCAGTGGACTGAAGCTTACTTTTGTCTCACAGGTTTCTTCTTTACATTTGGCTATTATCTGTAACTTTGTCTTATTAGGCCCCCATCCTAAATTCTGCTCTGCTTTTTGACATTCTAGCTACCTACCCTTCCACACAGTTCATTTGTGGCTCATGTTCTCATCTTGACCTCAAAGCAAAGACCCCATGAGCTACCTTGATAATGGTCCTTTAGATGTGTAGAGCACTTTTCACTTTACAAAGACTTTTAATTTATATTTCTTTTTATCTTCACAAGAGGTGCTTTTTCTCCCCCATTTTACAGATAGGAACATTGAAGTTCAGAGTGGGAGTCATTAGTACTGTTCACCAACTGTTTGCACTTCTCCTCCCTTCCCATGCAGATGCTAGAATGGTACTTCCTGGCTTCTTTATGGTTATGTGAGGCCAGATGAGTGGTACTCACCAATGAATGGCTGGTGGAAGAGACACACATCACTTCTAGGCTGATAACTTAGTTATCAATATCATACCCTCCAGAGTACTCTTTTCCCCTCGCCACAGTGATTGGCAATATTTGTGACAATGGCTAATAATAGCATGATCTATTGGGATTTGGGGGCTGTAAATTTATCGTAGACACCCTGAGTGCTGCTTTCAGTAATATATATAAACTGGACTATAATGCAAGTCTCCTCACCCAAACCACTTTCTACTACACTGGTGTTTCCAGAAGGCAAAAATGTCTTCTAGCAAACAGAGTTAAACAGTGTTCTCTTTTAAACAGTGTTTTTAAACAGTGTTCTGTTTAACTTGGTTTGTCCGAGTCTCTAAATGCTAAGATGCACTGTGAAGCTCCAGAGATGAATAGGTGTAAATAGTATATGAAACTTTCCAAAATTACTTGAACAGGAAAACCTATCTTTTTGTGCATAAGAATCACAGGATTTGTATTGTGCATAACACACTTTGGAGAGCATTGCACTAGACACCCTGTGCTGCTTCTCTTGATGTACCTTTTTGCATCTTCCTGGGGTTAAGAACTCTGGTTAGAGATGTGGTTAAGGAAGTTAGGTAGAGGTCTTGAGGAAGATTACGGTTAGACTGAAGACCACTTATCAGCAAGATCAGCCAAGTTGGGGAGTGTGGTAGCTGGGGGGTACGTAAAGGAGTAAGACAAAGACAGGCTGTTGGTATAAGCACAGTGTGAACATCAATAGGAAGAGAAAGGCAGGCACCTAGAGAAAGCTACAGATGATGAACAGCCAAATGAATCTCTAAGACACGTGGTTGGGGGGGTGCCTGGGTGGCTTAATGGGTTGGGCCTCTGTCTTCAGCTCAAGTCATGATCTTGGGGTCCTGGAATAGAGCCCCACGTTGGGCTCTCTGCTCAGCAGGGAGCCTACTTCTCCCCCCCTCTCTCTCTGCCTGCCTCTTTGACTGCTTGTGATCTCTCTCTGTGTCAAATAAATAAAGTCTTAAAAAAAAACACGTGGTTGGGGAAGATGGCACAGAAGGACAGTCTGGCATTGAGCATGAGAAAGGCAGGGTCAGAGGTGTAGCCTTGCAGACAGCTATGATACCAACCAGGAAAGCCTGCAGTTAGGGAACTCCCTAAGTACTAGGTACTTTGATTAGCACTTTATACATTTCCTCACTTAATCCTACAGGCATGGTTAGTGTCCCTGCTTCGCAGCCAAGGAACTTAGCCATTGTTAACCAAACAGTAAGAAAGCAAGTTGGAATTTGTATCCTTATAAGTCTAAATTCACCATCAGGTGTTTAGCCACGATGCCCTACTGCCTCCCCATAGTTCATGAATCTAGGTCTTACCAAAGATACCTCCTGATACATTGGTTTTTCTCTTTAATAACTTAGTTAGTGGACTTTGAGTGTATTGTCAATGGAGAATCCAGAACACTGGGCCCATGGGGTATACCAGAGGGGCCTTTCATGTTTGGATAACTAAGTATTCTGGTTCTCTTCTCAGAAGTCAATTTTACAGATAAATCATCTTCCTACATTGGGATAGTCAGTAAACAAAATGCTTTCAAAACACCTTAACAAAGAGAATTTACTTTCTAATTTAAGGCAACCTCATTTTCATCTCAAAAAGTAAGTGGTCACAAGCTGATCTCTTCTATGGATGGTCTCGGTCATTTGTAACTGACAAATAGTTTTAAGCTAAATGTTATTTTTTAAAAGATTTTATTTATTTATTTGAGAGAGAGACAGTGAGAGAGAGCATGAGCAAGAAGAAGGTCAGAGGGAGAAGCAGACTCCCCTTGGAACTGGGAGTCCGATGCGGGACTTGATCCCAGAACTCCAGTATCATGACCTGAGCCGAAGGCAGTTGTCCAACCAACTAAGCCACCAGGCATCCCACAAATAAAGTTTTAAATTACTAAACCTCTAAAAGAAGGTGACTTCTAATTTCAAAAGTTTTTTTTTCTTCTTGCATTTCTAAAAGATTGGATTTGGATCATTTTGTTCTCCCCACGATATTTAGTTTCTGTGATTAAGTCCACAGAGATGAAGAAACATGAGTCATAAATTTTGAAACTAAAAATCCTCTGATTCATCTAGAATTTTTTGAGTAGATGAGTCAGTGTATTGATTAACTTGAGTGGCTATGACATTTTCCCCTTTCATTACTAATCATCCAGATCCAAAATTTGTAGCAAGATACTGTTTCATGTTTTTTGATCCTCGGACTTAGTTTGCTGTGGTTTGGTTAGTGTTTTTTTTTTTTTTCTTGTCTCTTCAAAGCTGAAAATCAAGCTATAAACAAAGGCATTGATTGACTCAGTGAGTTGAATCACTTGGTGTTTAATTATGAACTACTTGGAGATTGTTAAAAATTCATGCAATTTTGTATTTGTGGTGGTACAGGTTTAAAAGTCATTAAGAAACAGCATGACTAGCTTAGATAATTAATATTTGGCTTAAAAAATAAAAACATTGCAATTATGAACAGCATGACCCATGGTCAATTATGTATCCCATTTTTTTCAAGTAAACCCCATAATTCAAATGGATACATTATGAAATTAGCCATTCATTCACTCATTCATTCATTCATTCATTCAACAAGTTGTTTTTTTTTTTTATGATTGTTAACTACTAGTGACAGGAGCTATGCTGCAAACTGTCAAGGTTACAGAGATGAACAAAATTATTTCCTGTCCTCTTAAAGCTTATAGTCTAGGAGAGGATTTAATACTTCTGAAAAAAAATACCCAATGATGCAACATACATGTAGAAAATGAGTAATAGCAGGAAAATTCCGAAGTAATTCGGAGAAGAAATATCTTACTTTCAGAGGGGAATATAGGAAAAGCTTCAGAGGACATATGGGTTTCTGAGAACCAAGAGTGGACAGAGAAGGCATGATTAGAAAGAAAAAAATCATGAAAGATAAGGGACATTCAGAGACTGAAACAAAGATATTTTAACAACTATGAAAGCAATGTAAAAGGCAGTGCTTCCCAAACTCTATCATTTTTAAGAAATGTGAAAGTCTTATTAAAATGCAGATTTCTTTCTTTGGTAGGTCCAGTGTGGGGAATGCAATCTGCATTTCTAACCAGCTCCCAAGTGACATGCATGCTATTGGTGTGTAGACTGCATTTTGAGTAGCAAGGTCCTAGGGCAGTGCATTAGGAGTCAAAGACCATGGCGTGCTAATGGTCAACAGTATGATATGGACTGGATTTTATAAGTTGAGGTCAATGATCCCTGGAGTGGTTAGAGAATATTTCAGAGGAGAAGCAGAGCTACACCTAGGATGTGGAAGGGTAGAGGACTCAATCAAACCTGTGTGAAGAGGCAGAGACTCTAGGAAGGTAAAATATGGTGAACAAAGGTGCAGAGGAAGGAATCCATAAGGTGTCTCCAGGCAACAACAAGCAGACTGGTCTGGCTGGCATATAGGCATTGTGGAGGGGATTAGTGGGTTATGATGCTAAAAGCATAAGGTCAGGATGACATCATGGAGGGCCTTGGTAGTGAGACAAAGATGCCTGGGTATCAGCTTGTATACAAGCTTGGCATGATGGGAGTTGAAGTCAACAAGAAACAGAAAAGTACTATCGTATTATTAACACATGTACCCACTTCACTGGGCCTGCCTGGAGGGGATGGTTTCCCCATTTAGTACAGAGCTCCAGATAAGTACCTAGGAAGGAAGGCTGGTAAGGTGAGTGTCTGGCTGGTTTGGGCTTCCACAGAGGGTATATTTGCTAATGCTCAGTACTCCTGTAACCAAAGAGAAATATCAAGGCTCAGCTAGACTTAAGGGACTGAAGATTGGGAGGAAGGCAATCATTTCAGCCTTGGGGGATGCTGACACTGTCCAAGAAGGGAGTCTAGAAGAGGAGCTCTTAATGTTCCCTGCGGGATCATGGACCCCTTTGAAATCTGATGAAAGTTGTGGATGCTTTCACCCAAATGAACACACACAGGCAAGTGCAAACACCATCTGGCATAAACGTACAGAGGTTTCCTGGAAATCTCTGGAGCCTGTCCATTTATTCAGAGGTTTGGAAACTTCCTTCTGGAGAGGAAAAGTGAAGAGGTAGAAGTACAAAGCCTTTGAAGATGAAGCAGTAAAGACCAATAAGTAGCCCTCAGGTAGGAAGAGTCTAAACATTTCAATATAGGATTGCCTGCATCAAGGGAAAAAAGAGTTTCTGGGGGACCACATACGTCAACATTATCATAAGTCAATGAGGGAAAATACACTGGTCAGTCAAAGTCAAGGGCAATGTGCAGAAAAAATTGTAGTAGCATGCTGAGGATACAAAACTCTACAAAGGCAGTTGAGGCTTACGTTGGCAGTGAGGGAGTGAAGTTGGAGAGAAAGAAGGACTTTAAATAAGGGGAGAGATGGCAGAAAAGATGAGTAAGGCAGAGAGAAAGTCCAGGGTGAATATGATGAGAGTTCAGGAAGCTCATGTCAGTCAGTTACGGTGTGAGGTCATTGACCAAACAGGGTGTGTAGAGTGGGCAGTTTGAGAAAATGCTGGAATTGGCATTGTGAACATAATAGGGAATCCTTCAAAGATGAAAATAAGATTTGTGATCAATACCTGATGTAGTACTAATGATGAAATGTATGGTGCTATTGAGTTTGCAATATTTCTCTGTGCCAAGTGACCCCAAAGATTGACCCCAGATATCTGACAGTCTCCTGCAGAGCTAGATACTTGGGGCAAAACGTTGGTCATACAGGTTCCAAGCTATAATCATCTCATGCTACTGCAAGTTTGGTTTCTGTAAACAACTTCCCAAGAGTGGTTATTTCACCCATCTAGCCAAATTCTTCCTGTGGAGAAGCGGTGATATCTGTACAGCCGATCTATTGGAGAGGCAGCCATTGACAGTGAAATCAATTAAATACTGCACCTATTGTACCTAATTCACTTAATTGAAACTACTGTACACACATGCAGATGGGGTGCAATTTCATATTAAAATGTGAATGTAAATCATTAGCATCAGATAGCCAATCAGCAGGAATTTGGAATATATAATGGTTACTGGCATCCTACCCAGTGGAGTAATAACAGTCCAATTTGAAGCAGGCTGAATACAGGCAGATTTGGGTTTCCTCTGCTTCCTGGTGAAGGGTATAAAGGTCCTGAGGGGGAAGTTGTGCAGATCAGGAGGGATAGAGAATGATCCAGGCTAACATGGTGAGGCACAAGTGCATCTTGCAGACGAATTATAGGTTGTTCGTGCCTGCCAAAACTGTGAGTGGATTTGCAAGATTGATTAAAATGATGGCCCGCTGTGTAGATAGTCTGAAATCATCACATTCCCCTTCTGTCCACTCTGACATAGGCGCTCGCTGAGATAGCATGACCACAGCCCCTTGCGCAGGGCCTGCTATGCCCAGTGGATTCTCGAGGAGGGCACTTTCTCCTTTTTCACAGGTGATTGCAGGAAGGAAGCACTGCTGTTTTGATAACAGCCCAGTGAATCCAGTTTTAGCAATGAAGTCTTCCACCTGTGGTAAAACTTAAGTTTAACTAATAAGTAGTTAGAATTTTGAGCCTCCATGTGAATTTTGTTGACATTTGTCCACATTACAGAAATGCAACATCTGATGACAAATTTTGTTACTGCATTTAATCTCCACTTGAGAGACAGAGAATGGTAATGGGGAGTTGGCAGAGGTGTGTATCTGCATTTCTAGCTGGTGGTAGCATTCTATTCCTCTTTGAAGCATTAGAAGTTCTCACTTCTCTTGAGCTGTGAGAATACAGCTGGACTCGCTGAGATGCCAATATTTTACCATTGTCAATTCATCTGGTACCCGAGAACACACTCATCAGTCATCTGCAGTGTTTTAATGAAATCACCAAAATGGAGTGTTGTAAAATTTGGGGTCGCAGCCTATCAACCACTCAGCTGTTATGTGTAATAAAAACCTAACACTGTATCCATCAAAAACATCTGCAGGAAGAGAAGGACATCAAACCTAAGCCTTCAAAGAGGAAGACATGGACCCGGGGCCCTTAGAGGTCACAAATGCTATACAGGGCCAGTGGAACACACATATGGAGAATAGAATAAACATGCATGGTCCACATGACTGTCCAGTCAGGCATATAGCAAGTAGACTGTCCTTATTGGGTGTCTTTCCTCTGTTTTGGTATCTCACGACCAGTGAACATGTATTTTCGAGGGCCTACTCTGCGTAGACCCTCATTTTTATGTCTGTGGTGATTTGCCCAACTGACTAGACTCAGAAAAGACCACATAATGGCCTTGGATATAAGTCACCCTCCTTTCTCCAGAATTTTCTAGGCCTTTGACGAAGTGTGAAGGGGTGGTAATGGGGACATGAGCTCAATGTTTTCATAAGGCCAGCAGAATCTTTTAGTAAAACATCAAATATTAATGTGAAATCATTTTAGGTAGAATGGAGTTAGTTTTATGTAGAGTGAGTTTCTGTTCTGAGGGTAAAGTCCATGACAGAGCATTTAAAGAAGGGACGGGTGATAGCAGTTACTGAGATACTCTGTATCTGTGCTTGAAAAGGTGCAAAGAATAGTGTACCACCTCCCCCCATCCCTCTCTAAAGGCACACACACCATGCTGGACTGTGCGCCTAGGCTGCCCTCTTCAATACCACAGGGAAAGGATGCTACTACCCTCTCTCTGGGTCAGTACTTTCTGAGAGGCAAAACGTGATTGTTGGAGACAGGCCATGTGAGTTCAAATCCCAGCCCTGCCACCTTCTAGCTGCATGACCTCGGGCCAGACCCTTAATGTCTCAATGCCTCAGTTTCCCCATCTGTAAAATGGTGATGATCACTATTGTCCCTGTCTCACCGGGTTATTCTGAGGACTAAGTTTGTAAAGTGTTTAGAACAGATGGAAGCCTATCATAATAGCAATCACTGTGTAAATGTAGTTGGTGGTGGGTGGTGGGGGGAGAAGGCACTGAGTGGGGTGAAGCAAGAGGGTAAGTCCCTGAGACAAAGACCACTCTTGGCTTGGAGGTTGAGGACAGGAGGATGTGGACACTGCAGGCAGGTTCTGGGATTCTGAGAACAGATGTGACTTGGGCAGTAGCAAGACTCAGAGTGATTTCCCTGCAAGCCCAGCACGGCTCAGGAGCACAAGATTAGAAATGATGGGGATTTCCCCAGGCCAAGGACACAGAGACAGGCTCCCAGTCTTCCTCAGCTGAAGAGGTGCAAACAAGAAAGCAAGAGAAGCTGACAGGACTTCCAGAGCTGAGGGGGAGCCAGGGTTGGGGGAAGGCCAGCAGTGGGGAGTGCGGGACGCAACAGTGGCAGCTTGTGTGGGTGTCAGCAGGTGAGGACAGTGCGCACTTGTCCCTGGAACCCCAGTGGTACCTGAGAAGACAGAGCCCCTGACCTGACTGACACATGTCTGCCACCGGGCAAAATGGAGAGCAGAAAAAGGGGCAACTCTGCTATGTGCTACTTACTGTTAATGTCACTTTACAGATGAGGAACGGGAAGCAGAGGAAGATTATGTAACTCACTCAAGGTCACAGGGCTATGGAGGGACAGAGCTAGGATCCCAACCCTGTTTCTGGGGCTGAAGGCCTGGAGGGAGTGTGCACATCCAGAGCTCAATAAAGCAGGACTCAGTCGGGCTTCCTCAGATTATAGAAAGCATGCTCTGTACCTTCTGCTGGGCCTTCTTCCCTGCCCAGGACTTGACCAGGTCCATTTTATGTGTCAGATTGAAGCTTCCAGCCAGGGTGCTCACCTCAGCCCTGCTAGCCTTTCAGAGCTCACCTGGCAGGTTTCCCAGAACAAAACAAGGCAGGGTCACTTCATTGCCAGGAAAAGAACCAGATAACACTCATTCGAGCTATTTTCACATGGTGTTATTTCTTACTCTATGAAATAAATATGTCAGGCATCAGACCTGCAGTGACAAGAAATCTCCAAGAACATCTTAGAGACTGTTTCTGAGGAAAGGCTTAATCCACAGATTGAGGTGTCATTGGAACAAAGATACCATAAACCTTTAAGCCTAGAATTGTTTTGGCAGCCAAGCCCCATGCTGCCTTCTGACTCAAACAGACAGTTCCTCTAATTGATTTAGATATCTATAGGCTATTTTACCAGGCCTCTGTTTCACCTGAAATGTTGTGCCTTCTTGACTATAGCTCCTATAATCTGACGTCTTAAGGCATGAGTGAATTGGACAGAAGAAATTCCAAGCTAACACATCAATCTGGACACATGAGAAATCCTGGGTTGAGCCTCTACCTCGATAATTCAAGGCCATGCTGGAACGGAATGGGGACAGTGGAGTATCAGCATTGGAGGGCTTAGCTGCACTGGGTTTTGGTTGTCTGGCCTTGGCCTTGTAGAGGCCCCTGGTAGAGAGCCATTATCTGAGTTGAGTCTACCTTATTCTCATCAAGCTCTACACAGTCACACAAGCCACAGAATTTAAACACTTTGTAGGGGCGTGCACACATAATACCTGTTGTGCTTTTATTTGTAAAAATCTCCCCTACTTATGCAAAGAATATTGAATCTTATTTTCTTTCTATGTTTGGAATTCTGGCTGAGCTTATTTAAATCTTCACTGACTTACCTTTAAGCAGTATCTCGTCTGAATGCTTTCATTGCCTAATGCTAATAGTACAGTTTTTCTTGATGCTTTTGGTTTCATTTTGCTTCCTACTAGGTGATGGCATTTTTAGGTATAAATGATCACAGGCAAAATAATGCAATGAGGGATTTAGAGCCACAGAGAAATATTACTGTGTGCTTTCCATAGATAATAAAACTCTCCCTATAGGTATGAAGGCACAAGACAGAGCAGGCACACCTCTGGCCTTCTGAATATAGTATAATAGAGTCAAATCTTGATTATCCACATAGACCTTATCCTATTTGTGAGTAGTTTGCATTAATTTTTTTAATGTCTATATAAACTTCCCACACCCCCATTCAACCTTCTCCCAGTCCAACTCTACCCATTGATGGGCACAATTTATATTCTCATTTGCTGGGAGTAGTGACCAAAGTTAAAGATGTAAAACAGAATAAGGAATGCAGGGTTAAGTAAAAGACAAAATATTCTAAGCTAAGACAGTACACTTTCAAAACAAAATAGCAACAACTTTGGGCTTTTTGGACAGCTTGAGTTATCTGTACTACAATTCCTCTCCCCTTTATGGCTTACCAGGAGTTGGCTACAATTACCATTTGGTGTTGAATCATGCACATGTGAGCAGACCTAAGCCAGGGAGCCTGTACATCTTCCATATGGAGCTGTTACAGAAATTATCCAGCTAGGGTTTAAACAGTGAAATGAAGAGGCCAGTCTTGCTGGAACAGTAAAGTAATGTGAAGATAAAATACCAGGGGACAGAAGAGTTGACCTCCATTTACTTATTTTTCCTATGCTACTCATTATTCTATTTTTCAAATAAAAATGGCTGTCAGAAATAGAGCTTTGGGTGAAATTCATTAAAAGCTGTGTTCTGCGGGCATGTGCACTCACGTTCTCCTCTCTCTGAATAATTGGTCACAGTGAACCAAACAAACTGTGAGTGGACTGTAGTGAACCTAGCAAACCATTCTTCAGATAGCTGTGAAAGCCTTTTCTCAGACTCCTTTTCAAATAGAAAAGTGATCTGTGTGTATGAGAAAAATACTGATAAGGAGATGGTATGTATTATCCAAGTAAATAGTTAAGACTTTTCAAAGGATTCTTCTTGGAGACTGAACATTAGGTTTTGTAAAATTATACAGACATAAAATGCAGTGAGGCCATGTTCATCCAAAAGGAACTTGGAAATCGGTGTTGGTTGTAAACTTTGGTTAGATTCATTCTTCCTTCTTTCCTCTGGGTCTTTGTGAGTAGTTCATAAAAATCATTCTCGGTAAAGCACCTTTAAGCAGAATCTCATTTGGATGCTCTCATTGCCTCATGCTAATTTCACAGTTTTTCTTGATGCTTTTGGTTTCACCTTGCTATTATTAAATAGGGGGATAAAGAAGAAAGTCTAACAGTGGAGGCTGTATTTATTTTTTCCTATCTCAGTTTCATCTGGCATTACGTGGCTACGTGATGGAAATACCAGTGTTTTCCTTTTGTGCATTATCCGTGGATCTTGCTTTTCTAGGTAAATCATATTATGATTGCTGTGATCATGTTGCAAGTGACCTGTCAAGTTCATGTCCAACTGGAAAAGAATGAGAGGAGCCTGTACATGAATGACAAAATGTCTTTACTGACAGTACCTGTGGACCAAGTCATTTAATGTTGGATTAATTTCTTTGAAATTTAGTCCCAGGTGCCCTGCTGGGGTAAGACTTCAAGTTTATTTAGCATGACAGAGGAAGTAAAATAGTCAGAAGCACATCATTTCAAAAGCCTGAACCAGGAGGTAGTCTAGGAAATAGACTGAAAGGAGGGAAAGGACAGTAAGATGAGGGCTCAGGAAAACTGGGGGGCTTTGGACTAGTCACTTGCCCTTCCTGAGATGATATTTATCCTCTGCAAAGTCAGAGCAATAATATACTCACTGTGTTCTTGTGAAGATGGCGTGGAAGAGTTTTCCAAGCCATAAAATACCAGAGGTTTGTACTGGATTCTTATTATTGAGAAAGGGGATTGCTATTCTCTAAGAGAACAAAGAGACTGTTGGTTATTTATCTTTATGTCATATGTAATATGTGATTTGTTGTTGTTTAATAACTATAGAATGTTTATATTCCACTAGGATGCCAGCTGGCAGAGTTTACACTGAAGTCAAAATAGATAAAGAAGGAGATGGATCATATTGGAAGGAATAGTGGGAGTGTTCTTAAGAGTTCTATGTTAATAGTTATGTCTTAATCAGTTTCCATACCCGATTTTTCAGTTAGCAGTTTATGAGATGTGTTTTGGTTTCTGTGAGCTTCTAAATTCTATTTGGATACGCTGTTGTGCCCCAATCCAAATTCCCTCATTTGGAAAGCCAATAAGCCATTAACAGCCTTTATAATTCAGTTCCTAGAACATGCGGTGTTCTCTGGGTACTATCATCTGCAGATACTCAAGAAGGAACTCAGTCATTTCCTGGATTGTTTTTTTTCAGTGACACAATGTCATAGTGACATTCTCAGTTCTCTTAGTCACTCAGGTTAGACAATGAACGTCACTGACTCTAATCACTGTGCCTTGTATGCAAACTCTCCACACTTCCACTGAACACCCTGTGCCACCTTTTTTTTCTTTCTTTTCTTTTTTAATATTTTATTTATTTATTTGACAGAGAGAAATCACAAGTAGATGGAGAGGCAGGCAGAGAGAGAGAGCGGGAACAGGCTCCCTGCTGAGCAGAGAGCCCGATGTGGGACTCAATCCCAGGACCCTGAGATCATGACCGGAGCCAAAGGCAGCGGCTTAACCCACTGAGCCACCCAGGCGCCCCCTTGTGCCACCTTTTCAATCAGCCCCATGTGTTGGTGTGACTTTATATTCCTTCCTGAAGTCCCATGAGGCATAAGTACAACAGGCTGGTCAGAATAAGAAAACCTTGGAAACGTCATACCTTGGTGACAGGAAGTCCTAAGGTGTTAGTGACAATGACTGCTATTTTGGAAGCACTTAGGCTGAAGGTAGCCTTGGAAGTCTTTTCCAGAACTGCTAGGGGCAACTATTCTAGAATCATTAGCAGACATTGTTGGTTGGCAAGTTCAACAGCCATTTTCAGCTCCCTGTGGATACCAGGAAGTGAGGTATCTGTAGCTAGGTTTGGCAGTGTGGTTCAGTGCAGGACCATAAGACATGAGGGAAAATCTGTTGTAGGACCTGGGGAATGCTTGTGGTTTCCTGATAACAGGGTATGTGTGGCTCCCCCTTTTTATTCATTTTTTTAAGTTTATTTATTTAAGTAATCTCTACACCTAACATGGCGCTCAAACTCACCACCCTGAGATCAAGAGTCACACTCTCCTCCAACCGAGCCTGCCAGGTGCTTCCCGCATTTCATTCTTCCCACTAAAATGTAGACACAATGTCTGAAGCTGCAACTGCCTTCTCCTGACCATGAGGTGATAAGACCTCACTACCATACGCATATACACACAAAGCCCAAACTTTGAGTGTAGCAAAGTAGAGATGAAAAGAGCCTAAGTCCTTGAGAACATTATTGAGCTCTCTGCCCAACTCTGAGACTGCCTTATTTTATACCTTCTGTTAGGTAAACATGAATGTTCTTACAGTTTCAATGACTCTTCTGCAGGTATTAGTTACTTTTAGCCAAAAGCATTCCCAGTGCATGACACTTTCAAAAAATAAAGATGGAGGCATTTTTCCTTATAAATACATAGGACTTCTATCCCTTTGTTTGCCAACAAAGCTTTATATAGTTGAAGGAGGCATCTGACAGTAGAATGATTTCATTAGACATCATTTTATATCTACAGTTTGGATTATTGATTGCTAATGGGCAATCCTCCCACCGGAAATGTAAATGCTCAGACTTCTCCATAGAGTCATAGCAATATTGCTATTTTCATTACTCCCTTCCACAAAGGAAGTAAAGTTAATTTTTTGTAAGCTGAATAAAAAGCATCCTAAATAATAAGAAATAAATAAATACAAATTAACATCAAGTAGCTGACAAATAGTCCTCCAGACAGATTTTTTAAAACAGAAGGAAAGAGGGAGTCTATATGAAAACCATGCCCTTAGCATAACTTGAAGACAATGTCCAAACTTCAAATAACTATAAGTGAAAAGGCAAAATTTACCGGTTCCCAGAACGTGATCTCTCATGGTCTTAACCCATGTCTGCCCTGCGAAGGCTCTGTGGCAAGCAGAGGCAGATGAAGACAAACTTATGGGAAGATGGAACAGGGAAGTTAACAAAAAGTCCTAAGTTTGTTTTAAATCTACTTTCAGAAAGACTAAGTCAACACTGAGTTTGAAAGTATTAAAAGGAAAACTTTCTAGGAAGAGCAGAGCATAAACCACAAGGAAGGAACTTGAAATTATACATTATTGAAGTGATATATATGGTCAAGGCCTAGTTCAACAGGCATGCATGAGGTAAAAGGACAGACAGAGTATAAAGGAACAGCTTTCAAAACACATAGCTTTTGGGGGGGGAACACAGAAAAGGAGGAGAAAAGAATCTTTTGGCAATAGGACAGTCAAGAGGAATACAAAAGAAAAGGGGAGAAATTCAGGACCCTGTGAGACAGAAGAGAGCCACAAACCCTAAAAACTTTCAACCTCCCCAACCTCTACAGAATTACCTGAACTTTGCTATATACTGACAGAAGCAGCTACCTATATTAAATCAGCTTGATTGCCATAACAGATATCATAGACAGGTGGCTTAAACAATAGATACTTATTTTCTTGCAGTTCTGGAGGCTGGGAAGTCCAAGGTCAAGGTCTGGCAGGGTTCAGCTTCTGTTTTTTATTGTTTTTATAAACATACAATGTATTACAGGGCTCAACTTCTTGTGATGGGTCTCTTCCTAGCTTGAAGTCAGTCACCTTCTCATTGCGTCCCTCCATGGCCATTCTTCTGTGCATGCATGAAGAGAGAGAGAGAGAGACATCTCTTCTTCTTATAAGGTCACCAGTCCTAAAGGATAAGAGCCCTACACTTACTTACCTCTTCAGAGGCCCTATTTCCACATGCAGTCACATTGGAGGTTAAGGCTTCAATGCACTCAATTCGAATCAATGAATTGAGTGGATGCAGTTCAGTTCATAGCAGTGTTGTTAACTTAAAAGTCCTATAAAATGCCCTAATAACATAAAAATGAACAAAATAAAAGAAAGCTATGGCAGAAAAATCAGGAAATAAGAAATACATATGAACTGAGGGTAATACCCCCCCCCAAACCAAGACAAAACATGACGTCTAGAAAAAAAAAATAAAATAAAAAATATGGGAACTACCAAGCATAATTAGGTGTACTGAAACCAGCTCTTAAGGCTATAAAAAACCACCTTGAATCAGAAATTCAGAAACCAAAAGTAGGAATGGAATGAAAACAAGGAGAAATAAGAGCCTTGAGGGACTTTGGAAATATATGGAAGAAAAAGGCAAAATTATCTCATAAAAGAAGAATACATTACAAGGGGCCCAAGGGAGGGAGAACAGGTTGAAATGAAAAAAGATAGGGAGATAAAACCAATAGAATAAAAATGCCATAAAAAATAAGTAAAAATGGTCATGGAGAAGGAGGTAGAAAGGGAAGAGAGATAAAGAAGGAATAATATTTGTATTATTGGAGTCCCTGGAGAATAAATGGCAAAACACTGAAACGGAGCTAAGATTTAAAATTATACAGTAAGAAAACCTTCCAGAAATAGAAGAAGACCTGGATTGACCCACGGCACCTAGGGAAATTAACAGAGAATGATCAGCTCCAAGACATGACCTGGTAAAAGTATTAGATTTCAAAAAGAAAAATAAAATCTCTAAGGCCTCCAGGCAAAAAGATCAATTAGCTTACAAAACAATTAGACTGACATAGACTTCTCAAAACCAACATACAAATTAGGGCAACAATGGAACCCCACAGCATTAAAAAAAAAATAACAACAATGAAAGATAGTGTGAAGCAAGGATGATATATCCAACCAGACTATAGGCAACCAGTGTGCAACATACAAGAACTCAGGGAATTCTGAATTCCTTAGCTCATTTTGAGGACTATCATAGGGGGTGACCTTCATCCAATTGTTATGACTGGGGAACTTCTACAAAAGGACTGACAGCGAGCATATTAAATACATATTAGACAGAAATTAAGAATTGTGGTGGGATATTAATGCACAAAACTACATATTGTGGCAGTACAAATAATTCAGTTACCATTAGGAGGAGGAAGGAGACTGAAAGACAACATAGGAAAGGTGATAGGTGTATGTTACAGGAACTGAGAAGAACACACAGGTAAACCGAACAGTAAAAGTTTATTTATTTTTTATTTTTTAAAAGATTTTATTTATTTATTTGACAGACAGAAATCACAAGCAGGCAGAGAAGCAGGCAGAGAGAGAGAGGAGGAAGCAGGCTCCCCACTGAGCAGAGAGCCTGAAGTGGGGCTCGATCCCAAGACCCTGGGATCATGACCTGTGCCGAAGGCAGAGGCTTTAACCCACTGAGCCACCCAGGTGCCCCCCAAGCAGTAAAAGTTTAAAAAAGAAAGTCAAGTATGTTAAGAAACAAAAAAGTATAACCACAATAGAGAATGCTAGGACCTTCCTAAATAAATAAAAAGACCTTCCTAAATAACAGAAAAATTATAAACAAAAAGAAAATTATTTGTATCTTTAGAGAAATGCATGGAAAATAGAGAAAATAAGCATAATGATATAATATTATGGCACATTTGAGAGAAAACAGATGCTGATAAGCTAAACTCATCAATTAATTTTTTTTTTTGAGAGAGAGAGAGGGCATACAGCATACTCACACACATGCGTGGGAGTGGAGAGGGGTACAGAGAGAGAGAGGAAGATCAAGAGAATCTTAGGCAGGCACCATACCCAGTGTAGAGCCCAATGTAGGGATTAATCTCTGGACCCCGAGATCATGACCTGAGCTGAAATCAAGATTTGGAGGTTTAACCGACTGAGCCACACAGGTACTCCCATCAATTAATTCTTAATTAATACCTTAGTTGGCTCATAACAGAGGATCCAACTATAAGCCATATACAAAGCTGGACCTGAAACAACTTGATGTGGCAAGACTACAAACTAAGGGATGAATGAAGAAATAACTGACAAATGGAAACCAAAAGACATGTGATACTGATACCAGACAAAGCAGGTTTCAAGCCACAGAGCATTAACTGTGACATAGTAGAAAATGTTTTTTATTGACGATTTTTTCTTGGCTAGAATTTTATCAATTTTGTTTATCTTTAAAATAACCATCTTTTGGTTTCACTGATTTTCTACATTGTGTTTATTTTCAATGGAATTGATCTCTCTTCTCATCTTCGTTTTTTTACTTCCTTTTCCTTGTTTTGGGTGTTCTTTGTCTATATGCTGTTCTTTGTCTATTTAAGGTAGGAACTTAGGTTACTCATTTTAGATCCTTCTCCTTTTTTTTTTTTTCTAACTTATGCCCTTAAGTTATACATTTCCCTTTGGCATTGTATTAACTGTGTCCACCAATTTTGATAAGCTGAATTCTTATTTTCATTCAGTTCAAAATACTTTTTAATTTCCCTAGAGGATGGCTCATTCACCTATGGGTTATTTAGAAGCAATATGTTGTTTAATTTCCAAGTATGTGGGCATTTTCCAGATTTCATTTTGTTATTGACTTCTGTATCAAAACTGTAATAGTCTAAGAACATAATTTTATTTCTTCTCTTCTTTTAAATTTAACTTTTATTTTATGGTTCACATTAAGACCTATCATGTTGAATAATCCATGTACCCTTAGAAAGAAGGTATATGTATATATTGTAGCCAGGTGGAACATTCTATTAATAACAGTTAGGTAAAGGTGGTCAATAGTGTTCAGGTTATTGGCATACTTTCTGAGGTACTGCCTACTTGTTTTATCAATTACTAAGAAAAGAATCTTGAAATTTCCAATTAGAAGAACAGATTTGTCTGTCCTTTTAAACTGATCTGTCTTTTTGCTTCATGTATTTCAAAGTTCTGTTGTTAGGTATATAAACCCAACAATAAACCTAACCTTAAAGATTGTTATGTCTTCCTGAGGAATTGACCTCATCGTTATGTAATGTCCCATTTTATCCCTGATGGTATTCCAATGTCTACTTTGTCTGAAATTAATATAGTTTTTCAGTTACTGGTTGTTGGTTATATATTTCTTCATCTTTTATTTTAAATCTATTTATTTCTATTTAAAGTGGGTTTCTTGTAGATATAAGGATACATATTAGGGCTAAAAGCTATGATTTACAGTAAGGATATATCATTTATGAATATTTATATACCAAATAAGACATCAACCACCTTTAAGAAGCAAAATCTACAGGAGATAGCACTAATAATGGAGAGATTAATAAACGACTCTCAGCATAAACAAAATCAAGTGAACAGTAATTAAGTAGGGAGAGAGAAAAGCTAAACAACACAGTCAGTTGGGTGGATTTTATGGATATGTATTGAATTCCCATATAAGAGCAAATGCACATTCTCTCAATAAACCATGGCACAGGCACAATATTGATTGATACTAGAGCATAAGGAAAATATCAGTGACTTCCATTAAACAAAAATATTATAAATTATACTCTCTAATCACAATGTAATAAAAGTAGACATTGTTACCAAAACAAAAAATAGAAAATGCTTTTCAAGTTGAAATTAAGAAAACCTTGTATTAAACTTTTCAATAAAATAGAAAATGTAAATTGACACTATAGAATTTACAAAATAATTACACTGAAAACACTATATATCAGAATCTGTGGCATAGCAGTGGTTCAAAGCAGTGATCAGAGAATAATTCAGTGCACTATTCACTTCTCTCAATAAAAATGAAAACTGAAACTAAATGAAATATTTAGCTCAAAAAAACCTAGGAGAAAAAAAATCAGAGTAAGCAAAAAATGAACAAGGAAGAAAATAATAAAGTTAAAAACAGGAACTAATGAAGCAGAGGATAGAAAATGTAGACATAATTAATAAATCAAAATCATTGGAGACTGTTTCTTGAAAATTATCAAAATACTCAAACAGTAACTAAAGAAAAAAGGGTAAAGTAAAATTGTACAAAACATTCAAAGATAAGAGGGAAGAAATTTAAATAAAACTTAAGATATTACTTTCCATATCTGTATGTAAAAATATTTGAAAATCTTAATAAGGTGATCACCTACATAAGGTGAAAATCTTAATAAGGATGATTTCTTATGAAAATGAAAATCTAGATTACTGAAGATGAGCTTTTTAATTTTTTTTTTTTTTAGAAAGCTCAGCAGACCAATTTCCATCAAAAGAGTACAGAAAGCTTAAAGGTTTTACACCCATACCAAAAGAAACACCAGGCTCAGGTGATTTTACAGGGGAATTCTACCAAATCTTCAAATAACAGTTTGCCCAATGTGCTGTAAATTCTTCCTGAGCAATGGAAAGAAAGGAAAATCTTCTAGTTCCTTTTACAGAGCAAGTATAACATAGATACCTAAATTAGATGAAGGTGATATTAAGAAACAAAACTAGAGAACAGCATCACCCATGAATATCAATGCAAAGATACCAGATAAAATATTAGCAAACAGAATCCAATACCATATTATGAAAACAATACACCATGACCTTGTGAGATTCATTCCAGGCATATAAGGTTGGTTTAATAATAGGATATTCATTTATACAGTGTACTAATAGATTTAAGGAAACAAGTCATATAATTATCTCCATGGATACTAAAAAAACTTTTGACCAAATTTATTATTCATTCATGAAGAAAACATTGAAAAAAAGAGTAATTTAATATGTGATGAAAGTGTTATCTCAAATCACTGGGGTCAAGCTAGTATAAAGATGGACTTTTCCATAAGAATTTCTGGGAAAACCAGGAAGTCATTTAAAAAAAAAAAAGTCCTTTTTTTGTTCACATAAAAGACATGGATAGACTCCAAATAGATTGGGATCCAGATGTCAAAAATGAAACTGTACAAGTACTGGAAGAATTTTGGGTGAATTCCTCTTAACTTTGATGTAAGGAGTGCCTTTCTAATTATGTCTCAAAATCCAGAGCCAACAAAAGAAAAGCTCAATTAATTTGACTATATACAATTAAAAAATACATGGCAAAGAACACTATAAACAAAGTCAAAGACAACTGACAAACTGGGAGACAAATATGCAACATATACCACAGACAAAAAGGCTTCTATCTTTCCTATACAAAGAACTCTTAGAAGTTAAGGGACAAATAGAAATAACCTAATGTAATAAATGGGTAAAAGATAAGAATAGACAATTCACACACATGAACACATGGACATGCAGACACACACACACAGAGCCCATTTCCCAGCTCTGTGTGCTGAAAGATGTAGGAGCAATGATACCCCAGTAGCAATGAATACACCTAATGCCCAGATTTTGTTTTCTAAATACCTTGCTCCCATAAAACCAATTGGGGACCCTCAAGGAATTGGTTGATTCCAGAGCCGGGACAAAGCAAATGCAAGAAGAGCATGGAACATGTTGTTACTAAGAATAAAGAATTGCTCAAATGAATGGGTGTCAATAGGAAATCAGGTCTCAAACTAAACCAGCTCTCAATGGCCAAATATGGTATAATCTGAGAAACAAAAGAAATAATAAAAGTATTAGTTTATAACTTATGAAAGATAATAAGTATACATGAGTCTGTGGTGATATAAATAATTCAATACATCAGGGTTGTTCTTAGAGAATGATGACAGTTGATAGAAGAAGAAAGAGGGAAATAAAAAATCACCATTAAAACATCACAATAATTGTTGTAGTAACATCCCTTAATGGATGTTAAAAGAGATGGGCAAAATTTTGTGGAGAAACAGATTATTTCTACAGTCTAAAGGCTCTTCCCCAAGGTCTTTATTAATTATAAGGGGAAAAGTCATTACTTTACAGTGGAGAAACCCAGTGGACACTTTAACCAGGTGATCAAGGTTATTATCACCAGTGATAACGTTAGCACCTTGACCTCTGTGATAAAATACACTGAGGAGGGTACAATATCACTTCTTTGATATTCTTACCAGAATTGCATGACCTCACCCTAATCATGAGAAAACATCAGACAAATACAAGGACATTCTCAAAATAAGCAGCCAGTGCTCTTCGAAAGTATTAAGGTCATTAACATTAAGGAAAGACTGAGAAACTGTCATCACAGATCAGAGGAAACGAAGATGACATGTGCAATGTGGGATTCCAGATTGGATTCTGGAACAGAAAAACAATGAGATTGGGGGGGAATGGTGACAAGTAAATGATTTCTGTAGTTCAGTTACTCATATTGTATCAATTTTAACTTCCCAGTTTTGATCCTTTAAGGACGGCTCTGCAAGTTGTTAACAATAGGGGAAGCTGGGCAAAGAGTATGCGATAGCTCTCTGTACTGCTTTTGCAACTGTTCTGTGTGTCTATAATCATTTGTAAACAAAAAGTAAAAAAAGAAAAAGACAGACAAATACACGTCCCCTTCTGAAGCTGCCATTCTGATGGAGAGAACAGAAAAGAAAGCATAAACAACAATACGTTTTGAAAAAATGGAACCTATCTTCCCAGGAAATATATTGATAATCTGGAGTGACACACAACTTTAAGACATCACAGGGGGGAAAAGGGACTTAAATTCCTGCACTTTCATAGTGTCTCTTTGCTGTCTTGAGTTGCTGTCGTGGTTCTTTTAGGAATCCTTGCTGAGTTTTGGGTGTTAGTATGAATACATGGAGCCTTAAACAATTTGAATCAGGTGTGATGAGGACCTGGCTGTCATCTTTCCTCATTCCTTTCTATTTCGTTTGATGGAATCCTCTCAAAATTACTTGTCCTTCTCATGCCTTCCCAGGAATACATCTCCCTGAGGGAATTCCTACTAACGGACATCTCTTAGAGAAAAGAAGGCAGGGTCTTGGTCCCCGGGATTGGGTGGGGGTTGGCCCTGGGGCTTCTAAGTTCAATCTGTGCACAAATTTTTTTATATGAAAGTTTAATTTTTATAATTATAAGGTAATACAGGATAATTACAAAAATTTCTGAAAAGCACAGAAAAGTAAAGGAAAAAACCATCCAAATCTCACCCCATCACCTTCTCCCAGAGACTACTATTTACTTGTTGGTGCATTTGCTAACAGTTCCTATGCACCTGTTTTGTGTAGTTGGGAGCCATACTGTTTATATAATGGTGTAACATACCTTTTACATTCCAAACGCAGCTTTTTGGGGGGCTAATACAAATCTTTTGTAAATATAACTAGAGTGATCAAATAATGTTTCCTCATGTGCCTATGGCCTAGATACCTCCCCAAGCTCGGGCTATTTCATTTGGAGGACTGACTTGTTCTTATAAATGATGCCAATTATTGGCCGGCTTTGTGGAGAAGCTTGTGATGGAGAGGAACGGGCCCTGGGCTTAACACCAGAGACATGGCTTAGAAGTTGGACTGTGTTCCTTACAAAGCTTTTAGACTGGGTTCTGCTCATTTTCCCTCTCTGATCTTTTTTCTTAGCTGCAAAATGCCATCATCGATCCACGATCCCCAAGAGTCCTTCAAGCTCTAACATTGTAGGAGAAGAATATTAATTTTAGTTAAAGACTTTTGCGAAATTTTTCAGCAATTTTAAAATTCTGTATGTCCATGTATCAATGTTGACACTGATATTTACATGTTGATACCTTGAAGTTTATATAGGACATATTTATGTGGTTTAGAATGTCAGGTAATGGCACTCACACAGTCTCGTTTTGCCAGGAGGCACACTCTTTGGCACCTGGTAACTCTAAAAAAAAAAAATTAAAGTCTTATATATTATCCCCTGTTTAGTATAGAAAGCCCCTGTTTATACATTACAGTAGCTTGCATGGTCTTAAGCACATTCCAAGAGGAATACTAAGTCCTTATTAATGGACTTACCGTGAGAAGTTTGTTCCTTATTTTATGGTTATCTTCAGGTCTCACTGAGATTGCGAACTGTCCTAATGCCTCTTCAACCTTAGAAAATGTTAACTGTAAACAGAATTCTTGCAGCAAGTTTTTGTCCTTATGCTGCTGTCAGTGAACTTTGAGAAACTACACTTTGATGAGTTCTATGCATAGGTTCTAACCAGCTACGTGGAAGCTTATTAACACAGGCTAAATTGTTCAGGGGAAAAAAAAAAAACACCAATTGCTCATTAAAAATGTGCTTTAGGTCAAATGGAGATACTCTAACCAAAACTGTGGCACGTGAAAATGGAAGGGAAATACTAGGTCACATGTTGGGCCTTCACTAAATCTTGACCATGGGATCAAAAGATTTTTTTTTTTTTCAAAACCAGATTTTCTTCACATACACCACATTTGTCTCTGATGCATTTGAGATGGATAAGCAAAGTAAGCAAAGTTTTTGCCTGCTTCAGGGAAAGAATATGGTTGCTGTTGGGTCTAAGTGAAAGATTTGCTCAAACACAGCCCAGCAAATCAGCATGGGGAAGGAAGAATTCTGTCCTGATAAAAATCAATAGAGGGATTTTGGGAAATGGGAAGCATATAAGTCCTACATTGGCAGGATTTTCATAACCCACATATACTATGTAAAGGCTATCATGTTGGAGAAAACACACATTCTTTGTGAGATTAATGGTTTTGTTTTGGTTTTATTCTTTAATTGAGAACTACTTTGGTCCATTACAGTACAGAGAGTTGGCATAACTCATTCCAAGAGGGTCTGCTTTAAATAAGGTAAATTGCACGTGTTTTCTAAGTAGAGCCTGCATTTTCTCTCTTTAAGCAGTGCTACGGGGCAAAGTGTCTACCTAACTTAGGACCTTCTGGAGCTCAATGAACACTTGTTGACTAGAGACTATCAATCCTCAGAACAAACAGCCACCTCAATATTCTCTTACAGACTCTTGGATGGAATTTGCATTTTTCTCCCAAAGAAAGGAGTTTCCTTAATTAACAGTTTAAATAACAAGTATTTTATCATGTAGTTAAAAATGGTATAAGATGCAATGGTTTGAGATTTCAGGACTGCAGAATTTTGGCATTCAGCTGAGACTTGGAAGACATGGTTATGTTGCCAATTCATATAGAACTAGCTGTGTGATCTTGGTGAACAATCTGGGCCCCTGTTGGGCTAGGGGAGGGATGTGGCCCTCTTCTTGCCTATAGTCAAGGAGTTTGGGACTGGAGGAGACCTTTTAATTGGATTCCTCATAGCAAAGCCAAGTAGACCATTGGGTGGAGATGGACAGGACCTACTGGCCTCCCAGTTGATCCCGTTATCGCTGGCTGTAGATCCAGAGGGCTCTGATTCATGGAGGTGGTTGTAGGTTTAAGAAAGGAAGAGCCTAAGCTTGGCCATTGGGTAACTGGTGGAAAGCTTCTCGGCTGTGCATCTACTTCCATGCTGCCGACTCTGAGTCTCTCTTCCATCATCGCAAGCTGATCCAAGTGCTGTGGAAAGAGCAAGAGGCAACCACCAAGTTGACTGGGCAGCATGGCCTCTTTGGGGCAATAATTTCCAGGACATCAGGTGATGAGGCAAAATTTCCCAGTGCTGATACCTCTGTTCTCCCTCCCCCACCATGGAGCAGCTGGACTAATTGTATCTCTGATGCCCATCCTTGAAATTTTCAGTTAAAGGATGAATGATTTCTGGGGATCTAATATTCGGCTGATGTATAAGAATCTAGGGTACAGAGCTAATGGTAACTGTAGTTAATGAAACCATACTATATACTTGAAATTTGCTAAGAGAGTAAATCTTAAGTACTCTCACCACACACACACACACACACACACACACACACATACACGGTTACTATATGAAGTGATGGGTATGTTAGTTTGATTTGGATCATTTCACCATTTATACAAATTTCAAACCATCCCTTTGTATACCTTAAATCTATATAATTTTTATTTCTCAATGACACCTCATTAAATCTGAAAGAAAGAAAAGATTACTTCAAAGCATAAGGGACTTACCAGTGCATTCCACTCCCTGAAAATAGAAAGGCAGAGCAGCTTAAAGTCTACTGTAGGCAGTCATTTCATTTCTCCTAATGCCATTCCTAAAGGATTTGATTGTTAGCAACTTAATAGTAAAATAAAGGTTTCACATGATGCTAAGAACCAGGAAGCTTGAAACAAACACATTGATTTAAAACTCTTAAATGTTTCAAAGTGAAAATCTATAACCTGAATCCTTTCCAAAAAATATTCCCAAAAAATGATTACTCAATAAAAAGAAGCTTCTACTTCTTAATATTATTTTGACAGCATCAAAACTTATAGCTTATTAACCAGACGCTGGCCCCCACAGCATGTGTGTCCTTTTACCAAAGGAAAACAGAAACAAAAACACAAACACAAAGGAAATCCCTACAAACACAGCCAGTCCACGCAGTGCTGCTGATTCCCACCTGATGGAGAAGTGTTTATATGGGTCTTTTGACCATTTACGAAACACTTTCATAGACATTAGGTTCCCTCTCTCTGGCCACTGGGAAAATGCTTTAACTTCCCTCTGGAATTCAGCCCTTCAGCCTTGCAGAGTGAGCTCCGGGAAAAGACTCTTGACAGCCATGCTGCTCAATGGGTTTTTGAGAGCAGCCCAGAGACAGGGCTTGGAGCTCCAGGAAGCAGATTTCTCAATCACCAGACCAGGAATGGAGATGATTGATCTCGGTGACTCTTCATTTTACCTCTCTCATCATTATAAATTACCAATCTGCACTTGGCCATGGATGGAGGTTGGGGGGTGGGTGTTGTACAAAGGGACTTCAAATCAAGGAGCCCTAGAATGTCAGAGCTAGAGGGTTTCAATCCCCTTAATTTATAGACAAGGGAATGGAGCCCTCAGATGCAGAAGTTGATTCCCCAGGGACATCTCAGAGCCAGCCACCCGACACTCTCCCCTACCCCAGTCAGCCTAAATATTATCTTGAACCTAGATTTCTAATCTCCAGGAAAAAGACCCATGTGAGTCTCCTTAAGTGATGAAGCAAGAATTGCTCCACCGTCTTCTTTCTTCCTCTTGCCTGACTGACTTTCTTTCATATGAGGGCATGGCTCAGCAAACTGCCTTTCCCCCATTCAGCCACAGTTGAGATGAGGGAAATTGCATCATGCGAATTTTTTTTTTTAATCCAACAGTTAACTGATGCCACTGCAGTCCCAAAGTCCCAGGGTGTCAGAGTTGCTGGGAGGGGCCACAGGACTGTAAATAGTAATGTGGTAAGCATGGGTGAGGATCTGAGCATTAATAGCAAAGAAACGTGGGGACAAATCCTGACTGTGGTACTTATGAGCTCTGTGACTCTGGGCAAGTCCCCAGGCTCTGAGAGCCTCAGTTTCCTTTCACCAGATGTGTAGTAGATAATAGCAGTGCCTACCTCAGAGAATCATGATGCAGGAGTAAACAAAATAACATAAAATGCTCAGCACAGCTCCTGGTGCTTAATAAAGGCTCAGTTGACATCTCTTTATTCTTAGGTTAAATATGTATGAGGAGTCACAGGAATATCCCACAGAAAATCATAACAGCATCTTCTTCAGTACTGTATACCTAATTAAGCAGTGATTGATGTAAAGTTATGTGGTATTTGATATTTAAGACCCAGTAGGAACCGAGAGCCGGGAACAGAGGAGAATCTCTGAAATGGGGTCATTGTCTATGATCATCAGAAAGCCCAAGAGCAGGGACTTGCAATTTTGACACCAGATTGAGATCCACAAGACCAAAGAGTAGAACCAGAAGTTCAGAGAATTGTCCTGATCTAATTTCAGATCACCTCCTGGGATCACCACCTTTAGGGAGACTGGTGGGCTTGACCCTGCAGGGACTTGCTACCTCTCGGATCCTGTGCTCGGCTTTGATGACATGGAGGAGGACCTCCTGTCATGAGGCTTACAGTTTTGGTGGGGTGGGGGGCTCTGCCACGCATGGCTCTGCTGTGGAACAGGCACAGAGATTCTGAAGTTAAGAAGGGTTGTACCAGCCACAGGAGTGGAAGGTGATGCTTCCCAAAATGGAGTCCATGCTTCCTCAGATGAGCTGTTATCTGGGCCAGATTTTCCTTCCAGAGAGTAACTTAGCCAGGTCAGAAAGAAATGCTTAATGTTTTAAGTGGAAATCTGAGGTGTGACAGGATGACACATGTATCACACGCTGTTGATTTGTTCATTTCTCAGAACGGACATTCACGGTGAAACTTTCTTAAATTAATCTTAATTGTAGACACTATCTACCAGAGCCCCTGTGATCTAGCCTTTACTGCAGCTCTAAGAATGGAAGATTTCAAGTTCTTTGAAATGAAGATTAGTACCTGGAGACTCCAAATTAAACTCCTTTAGAAGTAATTCAAGACAAAAATCTCACTTTAGAAAGCCAGAGAATCAGCATTTCTATACAATCCAGCCTCTTAAATGATTTCTGGTTTTATCCCCAAGAGATAAAGACCCATCCAGTCTCCTTGAGTCATGAAGTCTTCGGTTTTGATTCTGTTCTCCTGGGCCAGTGGTCCTCGCAGGAGGTTCTTTGCATCAGGGTTTGTGAATCTGGGATATTGGTGAGGTGTAGAGGGGGCCCAGTCAGAGAGAATGGGAGAAGCCTACCCGACAGGGGAAGGCCCCAGGGGAGAGGCTGTGACTTCTGGAAGTTGGGCCAAACTCCCAGCTTGGAGCTGTGTTGCCATATCAGAGAGGGACAACAGCCTGGCCCAGAGGAATCTTCCACTTTCCTGAGGTGCCCCAGGGAGTGGAATGGGAGGAACGCAATGGGACTGGAGGGACTCGATGGCTGAGCCACCAGGAGGACAGCAGCGGTTCCTTGGCTCTGATTTTGTGCTTCCTATAGCTCCTGCCCTCCCTGCAACCTGCCTTCCCTTTCCTCCACTGGCTTGCTGCAGGAAGCTTGGCTCAGAGGCACATCTGAAGGTCCACTCAAGAGCTCAGTTCTAAGGCTCTAGGGACCCATCAGAGCCCGAGATGCGCAGGAGGAGAAGGAGGAGGAAGGGAGAAGGCAAGGCTGCTCCACTGCCTGGCAGCTGGTGTCGACTGGGGGCCAGTGCTGGGCCTGGACAGGCTGGCCAGCCCCTACCACGCTGTCTCTCTCAGCATCCTCTCCGTTTCAGGAGGGTGGCTGGGAGTAAGGGCTCCTTCTGCCCAGCCCAGCCTTCCCTCCTGGTTTTGATCTCAGGAAGAGAAAGCCCCTGCCCCTTTTCCGAAGCAGCAGCAGGCACCACTTGTCTCTTCTCTCCTTCCCGCAGGCACTTCTGTTCCAAGTGCTGCCTCTTGCTGGCTCCTTCTGCTTCTGCTTGGTCCTCCTGCTGACTGGGAAGAAAGCGCACCAGTGCAGTGATGGGGGTCTGGAAATCTTAAAGAAGCAGCTTTATTACTGTTGGAATTTTATTTACCCAGCACATTATTATTATTTATTGTTTGTCTTTCCATAATCAATATAATCTGCTGAGAAAAGTGAATATAAAGTGACCATAATCACCACATTTAAATGTTAATTGTGGATATTCTGAGTTTCCTCTAAGGATTTTCTAGTAGATCAAGTTCTAGTCCTGGAAACAATCATTATTAGCAATCAAATCCAATTTGAGAATCATTTACCGAGGGCACGGAGGTTGAGGGCAGTCAGTCCCCGACACCTCAAGGGCTCCCAGTGGAAGGTTTAAGACTGGAATGCCCACGAATCAACAAGCCACAGGGATCATTTGAAAATTCCCTGTACCACTTTTGCCCATAGTTCTTCGACGGTGGAGGCTTTGACCAGAGGAGTTTACAAGAAGTCAGACTGATAAGGCTGTCAACCTGTATTTGGTTAAGAACCTGGTTTTATGCAAAATAAATAAACATGTGAACAAGGCCCCCCTGGGTACTGGAGGAGCTGTATCTTAGCCCCTTGTTTCTGTATGTTAGCGCTGTGCTCCTTTCTCAGACTGAGATTACAGAAGAGGTGAAACTCTGGGCCCCTTCAGGGTCAGACTCTGAAGGCAGCCGCTTCTTGTAGCACCTTCTACTTCATTAAAGCCGCAAACGTGCTTCCCGGATTCTAGGTTCCTGTCTAGTTTCTCCTCAAGGAGAAATGTCACATCTTGAGCAAAGTACCCAGTCTCCGTGCCTCCGTTTCTCCTCAGGGGAGGGGGAAGTAAAGCAGAGCTATTTGGACGATTTTGAGAATATGAGATAGTATTAGAGAACAGGATGAAGAAAATGAGCCCCAGAGAAGAGACTTTGCTCAGAGTCACACAGATAGGATCAGAACTGGCACCCTGCTCTGTCAAAAAGCTGTCTACTGCTATTCCTAAGAGTCCTAGCCTTAGGATTTCAGTAATGTGCCAAGACGATTCCCTCTGTATAATAACATGAAGAAGGTAAATGAGAATTCTGGGACTACAGAGTACTATTGCTCCTGAATGCTGGAATCAAGCCCTACCCTTTCCTACACCCCTTCTCCCTTTGGAGGCCAGGAAGCCTTCCGTGAGGGTGTTGGCTAACGGGGTGCACCCTGTCCTGGACCACCACTGGAGGCTGTAGGACAGGAAGAAGCTGCACGTGGAGGGAGACAGATTCTCCGGCCAGAAGGGAGACAGGCAGCCGGTGGGTGGGCCAGTGGGCACATACCCCACGGCTTTCTTGTTTCCCAGAGGAGGAAAGAGCAGAAGTCGTTTGCCCCAGGCACGTGGCGGTTGTGCGGGGAAGGTGATCGTGCCGCCGACTTTCCCAGCGTCCTAATCCCGAAGCCACGGTTCACACAGTCGCAGTCGCTAATGCCTCTCCTCGCGCCCACGGAATCCGGGGCCCAGAGCTCGCGCACCTACTAGGTGCACGCCGCGTCCCGCAGCCGGGCCCGCCACTGCGGCATGCCCGGCCGGCCTGGGTGCAGACACGCGACGCCGCGGGGACGGTGAAGGTGACCGTCTTCTCCTTTCCGGCCGCGCGTGTCCTGCGCTGCGGGCCCGAGGGATGCTCGGGCCCGCCAAAGTTTGCTCCGGCGCTGGGGAGCTGGAGGAGAGTACCTGAGCTGTGTGGGGGTCGACCCCGTTCCCCGTAGCAGTTAGTGCGCTCTTTTTCTGGTTCCAAACAGTAACTCCCGTAGTGGGAGTAGGTGGGGGTGCCCAGGGGGAGTCCCCTTCTCGGAGCCCGGGTCCCAATTCCCCGCCCGCATCCCTACAGCTGTCCCCCGGGCTCGGGCCCGGGGCCCCGGCTCTGCGGCCGCTCCCACCAGCTGATTTTGACAGAGGGGGGTCCCGGGCGGCGCAGGCGGGCACAGCGAGCCCTTGCCAGATCCGGGGCCGATAACGTGCCGGCTCCATGTCGCGGCTTCGGGCTGCCCAGGCTCCGCCCCCTGTGAGTGTGTAAGTGTGTGATGCTGCCGCGGCCGCCGCCGCCTGTGCAGCCGCCGCCGCCGCCGCCGCCGCCGCTGCCGCCTCGGCTGCCGCCGCTGCCCGGGTCGCCCCCGCCGCCGCCGATCCCGCCCCCGCCGCCGGCCAGCAGCCCGCCAGGCGGGCGGCCCCTCCGGCCCGAGCCCCCTGCGCCTGCCGCCGCAGCGTCGGGGCGCTGGGTGCGCGGGCAGCCGCGGAGCGAGCGGACCCGAGCGGGCGACCGGGCACTCGCCCGCCGGGTGCCACCGCTGCCGCCGCTCCGGAGCGCAGGACCCGGCACCTCCGGCGTCCGCCGCCGCCGCCGATGCGGCCTGGGCACTTTTAGCCGGGCGGGAGGGCCGGAGAGCCGGGCCGCCGAGAGCCGCGAGCGAGCCGCGCCGAGAGCCGCGCCAACCCGCCGCGAGCAGGGACGGACGCCCGCCCGCCGCCGCCGCCGCTGCCGCCCGGCCGCTATGGATCTATTCGACTTTTTCAGGGACTGGGACTTGGAGCAGCAGTGGTAGGTGTTGAATTTTGCCTTCTCTTCGGTACGCAGGTCCCCCGGCTGGGGCTGGGCTTTTCGCCTTTGTTAAGAGGAGCCGGGGCTGTGGTGGGGGCGCCCCAGACGCCCTCCCACTTGATCTCAGCCACCGCTGGCCCCGCCGCCACGACTCCTCGGTGGGGTGCCCGGGTGGGGAGGGGGGGAGGTGCGGCCCGGGGGTGGGATGAGGGTCCCGAAAGCGTCGCTTGGCACCTCAAGTGCAAAGAGTTGCCTTTGGCCCAAATCGGAGCCCGTGCCGCCTGCGGGTGAGCCGCACGACCTCCGCGGGGATTTTCTCTGCGCTCCGCGGGCCCCGCCGGCCTCCCGGCGCACCGGATCCTGCCTGCCCCAAATGCTTCAACTTTCCAGGTGACCAGCGCCGGCGGCCGGCAGCAGGGACGGACGGCGGCCAGGTGCCGCCGGCCTCCCTCGGCTTCCTCTGCGGCCACCTCCCTCGCCGCCGCCGCCGCCGCCGCCGCCGCCGCCACCTCCTTCCCCGCGCCGCGCGCACACCTTTCCTTCCACTCGCTCAGCCCAAATTACCCGCTCTCGGGCGCCTGGTGGCTTAGGGGGCCAGCAAGCGGAGGACCCCGGGTCCGGGCCGATTTCAGCATTAGCTTTCAAGACTGAGGGTTTTTGAAGTTGGCCCCCGAAGTCCGCTGCCCCAACGTGTACGCACGTGTAATGACCGGCTGGACCCCTGTCCGCCGCCCCCACTGGGAGGCAGCCGCAGGTTTGTGTCCAGCTCGGACTAGTCAGCTTTTCCCAAAATACCGTAAACTTGCCGCTCAGAGGTTTTGAAAGATGGTGCAAAGGTGACTGGAGAGCCTGAAAGTTGTTACTCACTGCATGCTGTGAGCGCGCGTGTGCATAAATAGCGATATACATATCTATTAACTTTTGTAAAAACTCCATCTTCTGCCACATGCGTTATTATTGTTAATCCGTCACAACATTTTAACATATCAATTGTCCCCCCTCCCCCCACACACAGCCCATGGAATGGTGGTGGGGACAGGATGCGACTGCAGCAATTTAGAATTGCATCTTTGCTTATTGCCTTTTTAAATGTAGTTAAGATAATCTACCATACCCACCGATTGTGTGAAATCTTCTGCAATGTTAAACTGCTGGCAGCCGTTGACTATGACTGCTGTGTATTTTTACAAGGATTTCCCTTGCTGATGTGATATTTTAGGCAATTTCCTTCTTTAGAAAAGGGTCATACTCTTAGCCAATAGCTTCATTATGCCAATCGTGACTCCTTTAGTTGCAAATCCAAGATCATCAGAACTTAAATACATTTTTTTTTTTACAGCAATTCTGGATAAATCCTTGAAGCCACCAAATTACGCTGTATCAGTATTAATCTGTAAGGCATTTTTTTTATACCATGCAGGGTTTTATCAGCCCTGCAGAAAAACACGATATTACAATTTTTAATAACCATGCTGTTATTTAAAAGTGAAGATCACAATAAAATTAGTCCTCAATTAAATATTACGCTCCTGCAAACAGCCTTTACTCTGCTTCGCTAATTTATTTTGCAGACAGCTGATAACCAACGCATTACTATTTGCATACAATTTGCCTAATATATGGTGTGGGTAACATCATTAATTTAACAGACGTTGTTATAATTGATTTCGTGGGTGTAGTTCAAATGTTAAACATTTCCAAGGTATTAGGCTTTTTAAAAAAAACGTTTATTATATTATTTAACTTCAGTTTAAAACACGAAAACATGCAGTTGTATATTTAAAGAGGATGGACACTTGTGATTTCTTTTTTCAGAAAGACACATTCCCCCCAATCTGGGGACTTTTTTTTTTCTTTTATTAAGGAAAATCCAAAACCTTTTTCCCTCCAGTTCTGTAACTATGCCACATCAGTTAGGAAACACGCAGACTTGGACAGTCTGCAGATATGATGTGAAATACGGGTGAATTAATGTAACACATCTGCATAAATAAGCCAGCCTTTTCCCTCTGTGCCCATGCACCAGGAAAATTTCTCCTTCTTACTGTGTGATTGTGAGGGGCAAACTTCCTTATGAATCTGTGTGTAAACATTTGTAATGAGGATTGTGCATCTGTTTTGACCACCCCCCACAACCACCGGTAAAAAGGGAACATAAATGTGACAATGGCGGATGAACTAAAAAACTTGATAGTGTCTTGAATGGAAATCTGTACCTTTCCAAACTCTGAGGACATCTAGAGCATGCCAATTACATGTTCATTATATGTTCACTTCCCCTCCTGGGGAGTAAGTAGCTGCTTAGAGAGCTGGCATCCTTTCTGCTCCTGCCTCGCAAGAGGTCCAAGGAGGAAACAGGCGCCAGCCAAGTTAAGGGTCTCATTTACATTGGATCTTTTCTCAACATTCACTTGTGGAACAGCAAACTCTGAGCTCTGTCTACTGCAACCCTAGATGTCTGACAACAAATGGATCAAGCTAGCTAAAAGATAAACTCATTTACCTAGACTTAATGAAGGAAGAATTTACATACACAGGCATATGTGTTATTTGCAAACACTCGACTACAGTAAACAAAAAAGTACATGCTCATTTATAAACACACATTTGTCGGGATGGATGCAAATGGGAAGGATGGGGCATGAATGACACTGCAGTGTGCTCCCGCGCTGGGTCTGGGAGCACTCCAAGCCCAAAGGAACATAGCCCTGGATTTCACAAACTGCACGAGTATCTTAATACGTTGTATTCTGGACTCGACTGAAGGGCGAAAGCACAAGTTCTTTAAGATTGTTGAATGAAGGAGCGCTGTTTGCCTGAATATGAATTTAATATGAACCATTCTGTGAAAGAAGAGGAAGGTGCAGATGTCTGCCTGTGTGCACATGTCTGCCTGTGTGCACATGTCTGTCTGTGTGCACCAAAGACACCATTGCTCTTAAAAGAAAATGAAAAAAGATGAAGACAAAAATGAAATGTGTTTGTTTATGTGATCCTATAGGTTTGCCTGTGGTTAGCCAGTAAATGAATTCTTGAGGTGTCCGGAGATCCCGTAGCTAGGTTTAGGCTTGTTTACTACCGGGGGGATGTCATTAATCCCCATTTAGGAGGGCATAAAAGCAAAATCAGAGGACCTACCTAGTGTGCAGCCTGTCAGTCCTGGGAGCTTCCCTGCCCATCCTGCCCCATATTGATTAGGTATCGCTTTGTGACAGGCCAAGGTCCTTTTGGGGGAAGTTTATCTTCTTTTCATTATTAAACACCAACAACAAACCACAAGAAAGGACAGACAGGTACGGAAAGGAACCACAGAGTTCCACACCAAAAATGAGAAGCAAACCACCACAACAGCAAAATCAGACTGTGGAAAAAGTCTCATGAAGATGGTGGCAAAGCCGAGGGGAGGGTGGCTGCATCCTGGCTGCGAAGGATCGTTTGTAGTTTCTAAGCGATGGCTCACAAGTAGCCTCATTAGAGGCCAGCTTGCACACGGGCAGTTATACAGGAAGAGACTTAAACTCACTAAACTGTTATATAAATAGAAAGTTCAAAGGTCTGCGTGGGGCTGTCAAGGCTGCGAAGGGGCCATGTGCAGGCCAGGCTTCTTCTCCTGGGGGAAGGGTGTGGGGCAGAGGGGGAAGGAGCCCCTGGGGGCCTGCCCCAGCAGCCCCTGCTTTTCCCTGTTGGCCTGGACTTTGCGGGGGAGGGGGAGACCCAGGTCTCCAGACAAAAGTGAACTGTTTCAGATGCAGCCTGGCCGCCAGCAAGGCCTGTGTAGCTGTAGTTGTGTGCAAGAGTGGCCCAGACCTGGTTATGGATGGGAAGGTGTCTGGCAGGTGGGGGGCGGTACACAACCTGCGCCAGCCTTGGGACTGGTGGGGTAGCAGGAACGTGGAGGCCCCCTGGCAGGGTCCTGTTTTGACTAAGGACTACAGGTTGCCAGGATTTCTCATTCTCTACCTGCATCCATTTCTCTCTCCTGGTTCCCCTCTCTTTGCCTTCCATGCATTCATTCAGGGAAGCCTGTGGGTTTGAGTCTTTTAAGGGAGTGTCTGGGGAGGCTAGATGGGAGGCAGTGAAGTTAGCTAGCGTGATAAGAAAGGTCTCCTCTACAGCCACCTCCCCGCCCCCTGCCCCTTGCAAACATCCCCAAAGAATAAAAGCTATCTCTGTACATCTTAGAAAGGCACATCTATTGGACAAGAAAGAAAATGATCTCATGTTCGAAATCAGTTTAATGATACATGAATTGTTTTGCTAATGATTCAGTCAAGCATTTAATAACTTTAAAATCTACAAATCAAAATTGAAAATGACTGCCTTAAAAATGAATCTGTCATTATAGACATAAACGAGATTCCAAACATTTAAGCATTTTGTAGATGGATAAAAATTATATTGTATTTAAACATGCTAATTATTGTTGAATAGAAATGGCTTTAATGTGCTGAACCTTTATTTTATGCCCATTATTCTTAGCTAAGACTATTTCTTGCTTGCAAAATTTGTATACGTTTCATGTAATTTCAAAATCGTAAAGGTCCAATAAAATGGCCATCTCTGGAATCATCTAGAAGCTGTAGCCTTATGAGCTTGTAGCTCATACCTCGGAAAGTGAAACTGCCATATCCTTGATTAGCCTGTAGCCATGTAGACAAAACATTGTTCCAGTGATAACATTTTTTACTTTTAATTTTGTCTTTCTTTTTCTGATTGTTGTGGGATAAAGAAAGAGAGATTTTAAGAACTTGTTTACTGATAGCGGGAAGGAATGTGTTGCTGATTAAAGAACCTGAGACCACAACTTGAGCAAGCCTTTTGACCAGTGTGTGTGTATGCATGTGTGTGTGTGTTTCACCTGTGTATTCTAGAATACATCACCACTGCTGCTACTATTATTTGTGTGTTTAGTCTGTGCCCCGGGCATCAGTGAGTGCTTTGAATAGTCAATCTCACTTTATCCTTCAGACATCTTTATGAGACAGGACCTGTTACGATCTCTATTTTACAGATGAAGTAATGGAATCACTAGCATTGGTGATGCTGGCCAAGTTCTACTTGAGATGGAGTTGACCCCAGAGTCCATACATACCGTTGACAACTGACATTTTGTCTGAGCCTTTTCAACATGTGGAATACTTTCTTGTGTGTCACTTCATTTGGTCCTTATAAATTAGGGTGTGCAGCTGTCATTTCCATTTTACAGATGAGCCAACAGCTCTAGAGAGGTTGCTTGACTCACTTAAGTTCACACAACCTGGTTAGTAGTAGAGCTTGGTCAGAAATCCACACTCTCCGTACGGAGAACGTTAAAGAAGAATGTGTGACAAAAATCTGAAGGAACTGAATGGTCAGAGGTTGGGATTCCTCCAGCTTTCCTTGAGTTTCAGCCTTCATGACTTGTATTTCATCACGAGAAGGCTGTTTTTCTACTTAACTGTAGCAGATCCATGCCATAAATTATCATGACTGTTAAACAAAGGTCCAGCACTAGGTTCCTCTAATGTAAAACTTTTATGTTGCACTTTAATGAAATTTTATATGCATGTTCAAAGCAAGGCACACTTTACACTGTGGAGAGGCCAATCCTCTGAATTGTTGAATTTATTTTAAAGTAAATCTTTTCGATGACCTTAGCTGCTAACATCCACCTACTTACTGAGCTGAGAAAAATTATCTGAGGGCTTAAATAAAATGGCATGATTTAAGCAGAGCTGACAATAACACTACAGCTAGAATCTGATTTTGATTATGGATTGCTTGGTTTATGGAATGCTATTTTTTTATATACCTGTGCATTTTGCTTCATTTGAAAAGAAAATCAGCCAGTGATTTAAAGTAATCCTTGATTTGGTTCTTCAATAGGCCTGTGCTCGTAGATGAAGGTATAAAAGCCACACATTGGGAAATAAGCTAAGGAAACAGGTTTGGCTTTCATTACAAACTCAAAATCACTCATCTGTTTATTTTTCTAATGTTCCTCTTGCTGGGGAAAAAAGGAAAAGAAAAAAAAAAAGCCACATTACTTTCATCCTATGAAGAATGATTCGTTTCATTGCATTTCCAAATAAGAATTTTCTGTACTGTCTGTCATCTTCCATCAGTGGAAACCAGATCTCAGTAGCAGATACTGGTTCGCTTGGTGGCCTTGATTAAACTCTATGACTGGAGTCCGAATTTTGGGTTCTATAGGCGACATATCTTCTGGAAAGAGCATTGAATTTTTTAATATAAATCAAAAGGTAAAAACCTACTTGTCTTATCGTAACACTGCCGCTGCAGTGTCTGTTTTAACAGTCATTGGAGGAAGAAGTTTCTGAGGAGTCCGATGTATCCCTGGTCTTTGGATCTCTTAGCATGGTTTGATCAAACCAACCTGCCAGAAGGAGCATGTTACAGACTCAGTTTAACCTTCTGACTGTGGTAATATGTACATAATGACCTGGCTATCTAGTGACTGATGAAAAATGCATTCACAGAAGCTTTACTTCTCCTTTCAGGATGACAGTCAACTAATTTTTTAAAATACATTAATTTTCCAAAGGAACTGACTGGTGGGGTTTGCATGCCAGGTCGGCATGGCCATAGTAACTAAATTAAATTTCGGGATGATGGATGTTTCTGATTACGTGCCATGGAATCATGGCGAGGTCTCATCAATTTGCCATTATTTATTTGCTGGCAAAATGTCTTGGCTTCTGGATGTAGAAATGAATCAGTCCCTCAAACCTGCCTCCTCATGGGATGGATGAGGAGACTGAGGCAGAGGATGGGGAAAAATGGCTTGCTCAAGGACATACACTGGGCAAGTGATACGGCTGGGTTGGGAGGCCTCATGCCATGGTCCCGTGTTGGTCAACTCTACTGAGAACTGTTTCCACTGTGTACCTACTCTGTGCCCAGTGCTTTGTGAGGCAGTCCCTTTTAGGGGAGTTGAAAGGGATGTAAAAATGACCTTCTGGTTCTGCTGAGTTGACCGTGGAACATAGAACTAGATTCGGGGAGATAGTATATTATGGATAGAAATAAAATAAGAATTCAGAGATAGCGAGAATGTGAGCTAGAGGAAAAAAAAACGTGTTCTTCACTGAGGCCTATGAAACTTTTTTTAAAAAAAGATTTTATTTACTTGACAGGAAGAGAGAGAGAGAGCACACGCAAAAGCAGTGGGAGCAGTAGAGGGAGAGGGAGAAGCAGAATCCTCACTGAGCAGGGAGCCCAATGATGTGGGTCTTGATCCCAGGACCCTGGGATCTTAACCTGAGCTGAAGGCAGACACTTAACTCCCTGAGCCACCCAGGAACCCCCTTTTGTTTGTTTGTTTTTGTTTTTAAGACTTTATTTATTTACTTGACAGAGAGAGAGAGCACAAGCAGGGGGAGCAGTAGAGGGAGCAGGGAGCCCGGAGATCCATGAAACTCTCTGGAGTACCATTAGCACAATCCAAATTGAAAGCCAGAAATTTGGATTGTTTGGAGGACCAGGAGTAGCCAACACTTAGTATTAAACAATAACTTTGGACCCTGAGTTCTCTGGTTTGACAGTAGCTCACGTTCATCACATGATTACTGAAGTTATGTTTTGCCATGTGTATTCTGACCACCATTTGCTGGGGGAAGGGGACAAGCACAGAACTCTTTTTTTTTTTTTTTTTTTTTTTTAGGATTTTATTTATTTATTTGACAGAGAGAGATCACAAGTAGATGGAGAGGCAGGCAGAGAGAGAGAGGGAAGCAGGCTCCCTGCTGAGCAGAGAGCCCGATGCAGGACTCGATCCCAGGACCCTGAGATCATGACCTGAGCTGAAGGCAGCGGCTTAACCCACTGAGCCACCCAGGCGCCTTAAGCACAGAACTCTTGACAAGTATTTTGACTCTCTGAATTATGGAAATATTCATGCGAACATTCTTCAAATAAACACCAAATGAAAATTGTTTTCTCGAATCCATTGAAACTAATGTTTGTAAATTGGCCCAAATGCTAACAACATCTCTGTTTTCAAAAGAAGCATGTATTCTGGCTCTCGAGATGCACCCAAATAGATCCCTTCTTTTGTTCTTTCTCCATTTTAAACAAATAATGCTCTCATTTTTCAGGAAAGTAGGTACCAATATTTTGATTTCTGCATTTCCTTCCTCTAAAGTGTGAGTTGGTGCCATCTAATTGGGGTTTATAGCTCTGTTTATGATTAGTCGTTTCAACACCAAATAATTCTTTTTCTGACTGTCTCATCCCTCAAATCTCAGCTGTGTCTCTGGGGAGCCACTAGTTGTCATCCTCCCACTTCCTCTGCCCACTGAACTCCCTCCAGCCTTGTCGAGTTAGCCTCCCCACTCAGTGCTGCCGTAACACCCTGAACAAATTTGTGACATACTGAAATTGATTTGAGGGATGGGAGAATGGCTTTTATCTCTGTATTCCTAGTGTCTGATCCATTTGGGGTGCACCATCGTTCATCTGTTCGATTCATTCAGGCACTGTTCTAGGTCTCAACATTTTAAGTGTAGGTGGGAAGCCATAGTAATCAAAATTCAAGTGAAAGTAATAAGCAGAGCTAACATTTCCTGTGTAACAGGCTCTGGTTTGTGTTATCTGATTTCCCAGTTTTACAGGGTGGGGAGATTGGGATATAGGAGTTCACTGACTTGCCCAAGGTCACACAGCTGAAATGAAATCAGGCCACATGAATCTTTGGCTTCTCTGCTAACCAGTGATGATACCCTGAGAGAGGCTAGAGAAGTGGCAAGCCCTGCGTGGTGAGATCTTTGTCATTGCAACTTTGGTATTTACAAATCAGGTTGGGTTTGAGACCATAACCAAATGGAACATGTAACTGATGTGATATGGACAGCAAGAGACTGAAAGATTCTGCTCCTCTTGGATGTAAGCAACAGATTAGGTGTTTGGCAGGGAACTGTACTGATCTGTAAAGTTGGATTTAAATCAAACTTGACAAGAACAGGAGCTCAAGGAGGGTGTGGATTTTGTTTGTTGTATTCACTAGTGTGTCTGCACTGCTTAGAACCTTGTCTAGTGCACAGTAGGTGCTTAGTGACTTTTGCTGAATAAATAAATGGGTTGATCTACAAGAACCTGCTTAATGCATTCTGGGGTCAAATGTGTACAGAGATAGTTTAGAGCTGCAAGAATGAGGTCTAAAAGAAGAACTAAAATCACAGAGGTCAGGCAGAGTGGTAGGTACAGGGAGGTAAGTTGCCTTACCTTCAACAGATATATTTTTGAAATAGCATGCTTATTAATGTTTTATAAATTAAACACTCTATATGTGCACCTTGCTTGCCAAGAATCCTGTGGGGGAATTCTTTACTGATGTGAATAATCCCTCCCAAATAGCCCTAAACTTATGAAGTTTGCAATTTTAGATTTTTACATATAGCATTTTTTCCCATAAGTTATGCCTACATTTAGTATCTATAGTAATGCTGTAAGAGTAATTATGCTGACTTAAAAAAAAAAAAAAAAGATGTCTTGATTTATTACCATGATTGGATGAGGCTTTTGTCTAGTAGGGGGGAAGCACACACCTTCAACTTTTGTGAGCCAGATGCTTTGTTTATTTTATCTTTCTTATTCTTTAAAAAAAAATAGTTTCTGCTTTGCAGGCTAACCTAGGAT
Organism: Mustela lutreola; assembly: GCF_030435805.1. Classification (NCBI taxonomy): domain Eukaryota; kingdom Metazoa; phylum Chordata; class Mammalia; order Carnivora; family Mustelidae; genus Mustela; species Mustela lutreola. The sequence goes on from NC_081308.1 coordinate 127,325,235, forward strand.
TTGGGTTTTCCTAACATATATTTTTAGACTGAGCACATTTTCTATTTAAGCCTCTGGAGAATTCAGATTTCAATTTCATCCCAAGGATGTGCAGAGAAGTTTCCATATGTTCTGTAAGATGGTTCGATAGTCAAGGTAGGAGAACCAGCATTTACAGAGTGTCATGTCATGTGCCTTACGCACATGATCTCTATTGAACAAGCAACCCCAAAAGATAGGTGTTTGTTTTTACCCCTGCCTTCACAGAATTGGGATCACCTATGTCTGAGTTTGATGGATGATGGGGAACATTTTGTGTCTGTTGGCCATCTGTGTGTCTTCTTTGGAGAAATGTCTGTCTGTGTCTTCTGCCCACTTTTTTCATTCGATTTTTTGTATTTTAGGTGTTGAGTTTGATGAGTTGTTCATATATTTTAGATACTAACCCTTTATCAGATAGGTCATTTGCAAGTGTCCATCGATTCATGAGTAGATAAAGAAGACAGAATATTACTCAGCCATCAAAAGAATGAAATCTTGCCATTTGCAATGACATGGATGGAGCTTGGGAATACAGTGCTAAGTGAAATGGTCAGTCAGAGGAACACAAATGTCATGATTTCATTCATATGTGGTATTTAAGAGACTAAACAAGCAGAGGGAGAAAAAGGAGAAAAAGAGAGAGAGGGAGAGAGAGAGAGAGAAATTAAGAAACAGACTCTTAACTATAGAGAACAAACGGAGGGTTACCAGAGGGGAGAAGGTGGGGGATGGGGATTAAAGAACACACTTATTATGACGAGCACTGAGTAAGGTATGGAAGTGTTGAATCACCATATTGTACACCTGAAACTCATGTAGCCCTGTATGTAACTCACTGGCATTAAAATTAAAAGCTTTTAAAAAATAGTTTGATGGGCAACTTTAAAGCATTAAAAATAGTCTTGGGAGAGCGCCTGGGTGGCTCAGTGGGTTAAGCCGCTGCCTTCGGCTCAGGTCATGATCTCAGGGTCCTGGGATCGAGTCCCGCATCGGGCTCTCTGCTCGGCAGGGAGCCTGCTTCCCTCTTTCTCTCTCTCTCTGCCTGCCTCTCCATCTACTTGTGATTTCTCTCTGTCAAATACATAAATAAAATCTTTAAAAAAAAATAGTCTTGGGGAAAAAAACCCTTTAATTTTTTTTTATTGTTTTCTCTGTGTAAAATTAAAGGTGACAAAATACACATTAAGGAAGAGATAAATGGTGTTGAGAAAATCTGAGACATTTAAGTGCAGATAAAACCCCCAAGTAGTTCAATTAATCAGATACTAAGATACATACTAGGAAGAGAGACAGTAGGTACTTATGAGTCTTTAATAAATTAGGTCTCATAATCAGAAATGAAAAGTGCCTGGATATTAAAGATCCAGGAAAAGGGCACGAGCCACAGTGGACCTTTTTCAAAAAGATCTATTTATGTATTTTAGAGAGAGAGTGCAGGGAGGAGGGGCAGAGGGAGAGACTCAAGGAGACTCCCTGCTGAGCGCTGAGAAGGATGCAGGGCTCGATCCCACAACCTTGAGATCACAACCTGAGCCCAAACTGAGGGTAACAAACTGAGGGTAACACCCAGGCATGCCCCACGATGAACTTTTTAAAGAGTTAACTATCATATATAAACTAGGTCCCTTTTCCTATAGTTAAGTCATTTTGGTCAGTTGGTTTTGAAGTTCTGTAATAGTGCACATGTATTCAGACCACAAGTGGTAGAAGTTCCCATCTAGAATGATGAAGACCATTATTTTTGGATTTTCATTAGGATTTTTCCCAGAAATTACATGAAATGCCAGTGCACACTCTAATGTCATTGAAAATTGACAGAAGCGGCACATGTCTACTATTCAGGCTTTTGTGAATAATCACAGTTATTTATATATTTTGAGCAAAAAATAGAAATTTGATGAACCTGTTTCAAGGGGCTTGAAAAGTTGAAGTGAGTTCTAAATGTTGATTACTACCAAATGATGACAGCCAAGCCAGTATTACCTCAGTTGATTAATTTATAAGGATACTGGTCAATGATTTTAACCAACAGCTATGCATAGTAGAATCCTAATGGGATCTGTCTGTTAAAATTACATAAAGTCAGGCATTTGATTTATTTTGTAGTTTCTCAATGCTCAGTTTTAACTTCATACAAATAACGCATTAGTCACCCGGGATAAATGACACATTGAATAAAGTTGTGATTTTGTCTGCTTCTCATAATCTGATTTAGCACAGGATTACATCTGACTCTGTAGTTTATTTCTCTCCTAAATGTTTGGAGGGAGAGTGGGATCCTTACGTCTCCTGCTTCATATCTCATCAGATGAGACCAGACCGTATCATCCTTACCCTGCCTCCTGTGTGTGAGCAAGTCTTTCTGATTCGGGTGTAGTATTAAGAAATACTACAGCTAGGGCACCTGGGTGGCTCAGTCAGTTAAGCATCTGCCTTTGACTCCAGTTGTGATCTTAGGGTCCTGGGATCAAGCCCAACGTCTCCGGCTCCCCTGCAGATGGCTTCTCCCTCTCCCTCTGCCCCTCCCCCAGCTCATTTGCATGCTCTTTTTCTCTCTCAAATAGATAAATAAAATCTTAAAAAAAAAAAAAAAGAACTATCACAGCTACAGTGAAGCAGATGGAGAGATTTATAGACAACACCCCTGTTAATGCATGAGGAGCCAACACATTTCAGTTTTGGTTGGTAACCAATTAGAGATTGGTTAAATTTTCAGACCTGGAATATACATTATTATAAAGTAAAAATGTGAGAGACCACTAAACTTCACGTAGGTGCCTCATTCCAGCCCAACTTGTGGTCATGCCTTTACTCTTGACCCTGGGGTTAGGGTGTCTTTCCCTTGGACCATGAATTGGGGTAGTGGTTGTTCCAGGAGGTACATCCATCTGATCCTTACAACGTGATCCCACATTCAATTGTTGTGCCAAGACCTGACAACATTTTCTACTCCGATCACTGTTACTGGAATCTTTCGTTAGGTTCATTGCCTTAATGGAAGGTGGAGAGGTGAGTTTGTGCAACAGAAAAGCTTTGAAATCTATTTGGTCTGCAGTCGCTTACCAAAATTTGAGGAAAGGAAGGATTTCACATTCATGGCTGACCGGAAATATGTGGGCTTATATTTTTAAGATGTAAAAAACACGATTAGTAGAAAGTTCATAGAACTTCACGGACATCAAATAACTCCTAAAAACAGGTATATGATGAAATATGGGCTAAGTTTCTCTAAATTAAACGTAATCATAAAAATTCAGGGGAAAAGCAATATATTCTGAAAAATTTATGAGTTTTTCACAGGGGGAGAGTTTGCAGAGCTTGACAGCCCCCAGTGCATCTGGCCCTGGCACATTCCTGTTTGTAATGAGAACCTTATGAGGTTCTGTGCCTGCTCCCCAGGGGGTATCATAAATGATATGCAAGTCAGAAACTTCATGGCTCATGGCATTTCTCAGAGATGTTTTACGTAAGCGGCCTCACCCAGCTACAGGGGGAGAAGTTGGGAAGAGAGTCTACTCATAAATCTTCACTGAGCTTTCATTAAGTTATTTCTTTCATATTGTTCATAAGAATTAGAGAGGGGGAGACCTAACTGAATGAAAGTGACCATCTGACGACACAAAAATGGTCCAGGTTCTTGGGGTTAATGTGATTCTCTTTATTTCATAAGCACCCATTTTTTAAAAGATTTTTATTTATTTATAGACAGAGAGGCAGGCAGAGAGAGAGGGGAAGCAGGCTCCCTGCTGAGCAGAGAGCCAGATTCGGGACTCGATCCCAGGACCCAGAGATCATGACCTGAGCCAAAGCAGAGGCTTTAACCCACTGAGACACCCAGGTGCCCCAAGCACCCATTTTTCTTTTAAAAAAAAAAAAAAACCAGCAACAACCAGAATACCAGTAATGAAAAGTCAAACGGACAGAGACACAAAAAGAAGGGAAAGTGCAATCCTAAAGTTACAGCCATCTTTCCAGGTGTTTTCTTCTGTCTCATTTTTCCTTTCATTCCCTGTGTGCTGTACAAGATTGGAAATGACCACAGTTTCACTTGTGTAGATGAGTGATGTTGGGGAGCTGGAAGGTCATGCAACCAACATGTGTGAGTTCATTGGATTTCCTGAATGTAATTGTGATGTTATTTTATCATCAAGAGATGGGTGTTTATTCCAGCCCTGATGCAGCCTCTTGGTAGTGGTGGTGGTGGGAGGATTGGGGGTTGGAAACGTTCAAGTTGAATTGGCTTGTGTATTGATGACCCTTGAATGTGCCCCTGCCTCCTCTGGGAATTCTGGCCCCTCTCTTTGGATGCCCAGAGCTTAGCAGCCTTCAAGAAAAGCCTGATGTTGCTTTGAACTGCACAGCCCTCAGGGGTGGGGTGCAGAGAGGGCACCAGGCTGGCTCCATCCATAGAGTTCATGACTCTCAATCTCAGGGTCGTGAGTTTGAGTCCCACGCTGGGTGTAGAGATTACTTAAAAAAAAAATGAATTATACAACCTTCTGTCCTCTTTCCCTTACCTTGTTGTCACCATCTTTCAAATTGTTGACATTTATTCCTCAAACAGCTTAATTGTTTCAGTTTTCTTGACTTCCTTGGGTAGGTCTAATAGCATTTAGAAAAAGACAGCATGAGCATCGCTGTCCTTTTCATTATCTTCTTTTTAATCATATCTGTTACATCTGAACAATTTTCAGACTTGTTTGCCCTTTATTAGTGAGCTGGGATACTTAGAGCAGTGTTTCAAAAGGGGAAAAACAATGCTGCTTCCTGAGAGTCATTTAACTAATTTCTCCTAAGGACTGTTTGTGCATTTTACCAGAGAAATGTTTAAAAGGTTGTAGTGAATGAGGCAGCTACCTGGAAGACTGAGGAGATTAGACAAAATAAACATTTTTTTAAGATTTTATTTATTTATTTGACAGAGATCACAAATAGGCAGAAAGGGAGGCAGAGAGAGAGAGGGGGAAGCAGGCTCCCCGCTGAGCAGAGAGCCCGATGCGGGGCTTGATCCCAGGACCTTGGGATCATGACCTGAGCCGAAGGCAGAGGCTTTAACCCACTGAGCCACCCAGGCGCCCCAAAATAAACATTTTTAAAAAGATTTTATTTATTTATTTGACAGACAGATCACAAATAGGCAGAGAGGCAGGCAAAGAGAGAGAGAGGGGAGGAAGCAGGCTCCCTGCTGAGCAGAGAGCCGGATGCGGGGCTCCATCCCAGGACCCTGAGATCATGACCTGAGCTGAAGGCAGAGGCTTTAACCCACTGAGCCACCCAGGCGCCCCATAAAATATTTTTTAAAGGGAATAAAATAATTTCTGCCCTTCATAAGTTTATTTTGAAACAGTGTTGAAGAAACCATTCCGTTTCCTCTCTGAGGAAAAAAAAGAGAAAGGGCAGAAATGACATCTTGCAAAGTGTTTCAGTGAATTCCAAATTGCAGGTCACAAACTGTTGCAGCTGATAGAGATTTATGCCCCACCAACTTGAAGAATCAGAGAAATCCTCTTGTATTTAAGTTCTCAAATTATTCGATCTTCTTCTTTAAGAAAATGGAAAGATGCGGGAAATGCCAGGCATTTTTGCTTCGGCCACTTAAGCCACACTTGTTTCTATCTCTGGTGTCTAATAGTGAGGCTGAATTTCCATCAACAGATAATGGATGAGGGAGGCTTCCTAGCATCAGTCCTGATACTCTGCCGCCCTTCCTTGTTTATTGACAGGAGAATTCAAGCTCTCTGTGAGCCACGTTTCTTTTCTTTTCTCTTTTTCCCCTAATAATGATACTTCCCACTTAAAAACTGAAATGTAAAAATCATAAAAGCTATAAAAATATATAAAGAAATATGATCAATTGTCATGAATCAATTTGAGCTCCTCTTAGTGGTGTGCGGGCACCATGATAAAGGCAGCTGTGGCTTGATTCTCGAGAAATGCGAGATTGGCAAGAGCAGTTGCGGTCTTGGAACTTCAGAGAAAAGAGCCCTTTTCTCAATATCCCTGCCAGTGGGTACCCAGCGTCTGCCAGTCTCAAAAAACTGGAGGAGAATGAAAATACCTCTTGAGGCAGCTAATTCCATCCTACATGGGTTATATTTCTGCCCTGGAGATTATGCGGAATAAATGTAATCTCTTCGGTTTGCCTGAGCCCTTCCTGGGTCTGAGGACAGCCCTCCTGTGTTCACTGTGTTCTCATTTCTCAGGGTGAATGCCCCAGCCTGGGGACGATTGCTTTGAGAGATTCATAGCCACCCTGCCTTGAAACGCAGGTGGGAGATGGCTATGCCCCAAAGGCTCTCGGTCTGTTTCTAGGGTGGACAGAACAGGGGGAGGCCCTCTGCCTTGTACACACAAACTTCCCTCTGGATAGCTTCTCCTTTAATTGCCACAATATGGGAATCTGAACAGATCGGAAGACTAACAGGAACTTTTCCAGAAGGAATCAAATAACTAATGTTGAACGTGGGTGCCTCCGGGGAAACTGTGTGTCTCTCTCACCATGGCCATACTGACCCACACTTAGCAGAGGCAGTGGCCCCCATGTATAGAGCAGCAACTGCACATCAGACAACCCTCTGACCGCTTTCTGAGCGTGAACTTTGCTAAACCTTCCAGTAACCCTGTGAGGTAGTAGACATGTTTATTACTGACATTTTTACAGTGGGGAGATTGAGGCCCAGAGAGGCTAAGCCGTCTGCTCCAGATCACATAGGTAGGCGTCGAGGCCGATTCGAACCCGGGTCCTGTGACACTGCACTGTAATAACACAGTTCCTCAGAGACAAGTCTTGAGGTGTTACTCCATACTGGTCACCTCTGAGCAAACCACTACTTGGATGGTGGGAAAAGCCCCTCTTCTTCTTGCTGGGATCTTCACTTTGTCTCACAAGAATGAATGAGTCCTAAGTATGAATGAATGAATCCTAAGTGTTTCGTCTTCTGAATTGTGGAGTAGGACGTTCACTCATTCCTTCAATTGTTAAACATGTTGTAAGTGTCTCTCATTGGCCAGGCACTGGGGATCTCGTGGTGGCCATTGTAGAGATGGCCCCTGGAGTCCGACCATGAAATGCTTGAAGCAGGAGGAGAGTTGGGCAGACGTTCCCTCTGAAGATCCTTCCAGCTGCAGGGATTATGGCCCTCTTTCAGATGGCAAAAACAGATACCCCTTTACCAGTCCTGCTCAGTCTACCCTTTGGTATCCCTGCTCTGGTTGATCCACGCTGGAGATTTATGTGAAGGGGGCAAGCATGAGAAACAGGATCTGGCCGGAACCACATTTCCAAAGACACCATTCTGAAAGGGCTTGAGTCATCAGTCATTTGTTGAAACATACGACATGGGGCATCTGGCTTTCTTTGTGGTTGTCAGGAGGCTAGGCTGACCCATTGCTACCTCGAATATTTTCTTCGGTGTCTAGTACTCATTCCCACCTGTTGCACCAGAGGGATCTTAAATCACAACCTAGACCTTGTGACACGGCACTACATTGTTGATTACCGCAGACTTTCTTTCAGTCAGTGTTCATCAAACCACATCCCAGGCTGCACAATTGATGGATTTACCATAAAGCCCTGAATTCTTCGTGCCAAAAGGAATCTAACTTACAAAATAACTTTTTCACACCTTATTGTCACTGCTATTAGTGGGGCATCCTAAGGGGAATAATTTCTTGCTACCCAGGGCTCTTTTAAATAAATATTTAGTTTAGAATCCAGACCAGAGACTCCACCTGGGGGCTTAGCCTAGTAAGGAGACTTGCGATTCCATTTTGTTTTGGTCGAGTCTTGGCCCTGGAGAATGAATTTTGCTAACAAGACCGAACACTGCCAGCTGTTTCTCTAGAGAGTCACCTTGACTACCAGTGTGGGTGATAGATAATGGCCCTTGTGTTATGAAGTCCATCATGTTTAACTGGTCGACCTCTTCCGCAAGAAAGTTACACATAACTATGGGCCGAAACCTTTCTAAGCCACTGTCCTCTGTGCTCTGCCCTCAGCACTGACCCCACAGGTGACCGACCTTTGATGGGGACAGGAAGGAGTAGCAGGTGGTGCTTGGTCACTTTCTACTCGAGTGGAGGTTACTTTGTGGAGTTTCAGGTAGGGGAGTGTGTATGTCTTGTGTTTAACTTAAGACTGGCTGACCCTTATCAGGAAGGTTGTAGAGGGGATCCCTGCAGTAGATAAAAGTTGAACTAGATGACCTTTAAGGTTGTTTCAACTGCTGAGTTTTTATGATACTTTAAAATCCCATAGGAGAAAAGCTGTGGTATAGGGCACTGGCGGCGAATCTCGGGCTTGGCATTGGGAGAAAATAAAGCCCCAGTCAGATTATACTATATTTACTTTACAGTTTAGAAATGTATGGCTCACGATATTTTGCCTGATTTGGGGGGAAGGACTATGGTGAGAGGGAGACTAGGAAGGTTACTGTAATGTCAAGTGCGGCAGACAACAAAAACAGCATCGATGCCCCAAACTTCAAAAAAAAAAAAAAAATTAAACGATGGGGATCCACCAACACATATAGTGTCCAATACATTCTTGCCTCATTTGTGAGCTCAACAAATGGAGCCTATTAATTACGGTTTCCGTGCATTGACATTTAAATGGTGCCTTTATCTAACTAGACACGACGAAGCTGGTCGTTGTACTCCCAAACCTCTTCGTTCGTGCACTCCTGCTCGGTGCTGGGACCACACTCCATTTGGTTATTGACATGCCTGTTACAGAAGTGGCTTAGCTCTTCTCTGGGTCAGGAGGGAGATGCTAACATCCTCACAATGGAGAAGGTATATTCATCTCCCTCTTACCCACTCACTTTCTGTGTGTTTTCCAAATCAAACTCAGGCATCTTACTCTTCTTTGTTTTATAATACCATGGAATAAATACTACAGTCTTGAAAACACATTCTTAATGAAATCAGTTTGGTTTGTAGGAAATGTTTTGACTCGTGTAGACATGAGCATAATACAAAGCAAAAGGAACTACAAAATGAACCAAAAAAAGTAAATGAGAAAAAGAGAGCTTAAAAACTCGGGGAGGGATTTGAACAGTCCCTTGTGCCCCTGCATGTGGCATCAGTTAATGATATTAGGATGGGCTCTTCAGAGACATGAGGAAGTTAATAATAATGTTCACCTGTGCACGTATATCGTGTATACATGTCTGTGTAAATATATGTACAGATGTGTGCATACATAAATTAGTTGAAGATTCTAGGCTCTTGTGAAACTTAAACTCTTAAGCTAGGTGGTCCTGATACTCTCTTCCACTTCCCTCCCCAGTCTATACAAACAACCCTTCTTACTGGGTTAGACTTTTTGTTTGGTTGAGGACTGTTTTGTCTAAACAACTTATGTCATTATTTTCTTTTAAACACTCTTTATTTTAAAAACAGTAAAATAATCAATGCCAGCTGCCCCCCACACTTATGCATTTAAAGGAAAAAAAATGATATAAAACCAGCTTACATCTGAGATGCTTCAAATGTATAAAGTCTCTTCATGGCCAGGCCGTATTCTGGGTCTGCTGCTTGTCAAGAACTATTTTCAAATTGTTTTTGGATCCAGGGAAAGCCCAAATTCATGTTGCCCCATGGCCTTGGCCCCTCTTTAGTTCCGAGACCCCTGTGTATTTTAAGGGAAATGTAATCCATATGTTTCTAATTCATTTACATTCAACTCATCAAAATGTTGTTTTGTAAGAGCCATTGGATGTTCAAGAAGCTTCCCCACCACCCCCACGTCTCCTCAAGAAGGGCATGTTTTGGGCGCCTGGGTGGCTCAGAGGGTTAAGCCTCTGCCTTCGGCTCAGGTCATGATCCCAGGGTCCTGGGATCGAGTCCCGCATCGGGCTCTCTGCTCAGCAGCGAGCCTGCTTCCTCCTCTCTCTCTCTCTGCCTGCCTCTCTGCCTGCTTGTGATCTCTGTCTGTCAAATAAATAAATAAAATCTTTAAAAAAAAAAAAAAAAGAAGGGCATGTTTTGCTGAAGGTCAACAAACTGGAATGGCCCACAGTTCTGAAGTTCTCAGTCACAGCGTGCCTGGGGGCTCCAGGGGCAGGCGCAGGGCTCCCACGGTTTTCTGTGGGGTTGATGGGCTCGTCAGGTCACATAAATCTTCTGGCTCTGTTTTGGATGCAGTAGAAGGGATTTCTGAATACATTTACACTGAACAGGGAATGGACTCCCCTTAACTGAAAATTTCATTCAGCTCTTCAGAGAAGAAAGGCGTTTGTCCCAATTTGTCATCTGAAATAAAATGTCAGAAAGTGGAAATCACTCCATACCTCAACTGTAATGTGCTTTTTACTTTACGCATTTCAGCTTTTGAAAAAATCGCATTCACTTCCCCTGCAGTTAATTTTTTTTTCCCTACTTACTAAGCAATGTGATATAAAACAATCAGAAATATCTTTGATTGCTGCTGGTGGCAGACAGTGTCCCTGAGAAGAAGTGTGCATGGAGGTCAGTGTAGTGGAGAGTAAAGACGGCACATGTTACGAAGGCCGTGGTGGTCACTTAGTGGTACTCTGCCTTCCATGGCCCGAAAATGAAATTTGGCCTGATGGAAGCATGTACAATTCCAGGGAAGCCTCTGATGGTGCCACTGTCACCTTTCATGCACCCTGGAACAACACAGAGGACTAATGGCAAACCCAGTACAGCCTCTAGTGATTACTTGATCTCAAGGTTCAGATAAAACTCATAGTCGTTCCACAGCCTGGAAAAGAAACTTTTGTCTTCTTCTTGCTAAGAAGTTCTCTCTCTCACTCTCTCTTTTTAAAATTTGTTAAAACTTTATTTTGTTTATTTTTATTATGTTATGTTAATCACCATAGAGTATGTCATTAGGTTTTGATGTGGTGTTCCAAGATTCATTGTTTGCGTATAAAGATGTATTCATTTGGGCACCGGGTGGCACAGTCACTGGGCCTCTGCTTTCGGCTCAGGTCATGATCCCAGGGTCCTAGGATCGAGTCCCGCATCGGGCTCCCTGCTCTGCAGGGCGCCTGCTTGTCCCTCTCCCACTCCCACTGCTTGTATATCTTCTCTCAGTGTCTCTCTCTGTCAAATAAATAAATAAATAAAATCTTAAAAAAAAAAAAAAGATGTATTCATTTATTTAAGAGAGAGAGCATGAGAGAGGAGGTGTGCATGCAAGTGAGGTGGGGAGGGTCTGAGGGAGAAATTCCTCAAGCAGACTCTCCGAGGAGCATGGAGCTGACTCGGGACTGCATCCCAGTACCCTGAGATCACAATCTGAGCTGAAATCAAGAACTGGATGCTGAACTGACTGAGCCACCGAGGCACCCCAAGAAGTTCTCTTAAAAAATAATATGTCTACTTCCAGGAATTAACACTGAAACATATCATATGAGATCATTTGGGTTTTCAAGAGATAATTTCCTTCTATCACAAATATCAAGAAGTCTTAGAACCAAACAATATATATCCTTGTGTGTGTGTGTGTGTGTGTGTGTGTGGGTGGGTGTGTTTAAGTAATCTCCAGGGATTTCTAAACCTGATAATGCCAATCCTTGGGCTTGTCTCAATGTGGAACCCTGTAGCTATATGACTACCTAGGTTCTCAGTCAGGGCCATGTGAAATTCACGTGACTCTCTCAGGTCAGATTCGATCTCATCATAAATTCATACTTTTATAGCTTGTGAGCATGTGGCTTCAGGGTGAAAGGGGAGAGGTCAAACAAGTTGTGTCTGGGAGTCCTACCGTAAGTTGAAAAGGCACTGCAGGGGTGGAACAGGACCTTGCTCCCTCCACGGACAACCCCCTGCTCTCCCCTGTTATGGTGGGGCAGCTTTCTGTGGAGCTCCTGTCCCTGTCAGCTTGGGGCAGTGAGCAGGGGCAGAGAGCTGCCAGTGAAACCTTTGCCCAAATGTGAGCATCTGTCCCCACATGGCCTGTGAGCCAGAGCCTTTCCCTTTGTGCTTGTGGCTGCCAGAGTTCACACAGCTGGTCTCCCCAGGTCCCAGCGGGTTCTGGCTTGCCTTTGGGCTCTCAAAAACCTCCCCCAAAAGGTTCCAATGCAAAATAGTCAAACCATGGCTGTTATTTGCTGGCCACCTGTCCCGACCTAGAGTCTTCACTTCTCCAAGGGTGGCAGGTGCACAACACTTTATATTTAACTTTGTGGGCTCACGCTGAGGCAGTTGACACGGCTATGTAGTCATTTGTGTGGGCTGGATGACCAGCTCTTGTCTCTGGTCCATCTGGTGATAAGGATAGTTTCACATTATGCGTATTTTGGGAGCTTTTTGTATTAAGAGGTGAGAGCGGGCTTCCTGAGCACGTACTTGGTTGTTTATTGAAACAGGCACATGGTGCATCTACAAAGAATCTGGGGGGAAAAAAAAAAAAAAAAAGCTTTGAAGGGAAACTTTAGTTCCTTCCTGCAGGGGCTGCGATGCTATAGGGACCTTTTGGGGTTTTGTAGTCACTGTCTTACTATTTGTTCTGGGGCTCCATTGAGTGGGACTTAAATTTTAAATGCACATTACATCCTTGAAAATACTTGTAGTACACAGTTGCACCACACTTGATTTCCACAGACTCCAGCCAGGCAGAAATAGCATCACTAGCCCGTTCCCAGTGCTGGCAAAAAATCCCTCAAGAACCTTAATAAACTTTTGGGGGAGGTTTTAAGATATACCTATCTTGTTGATATGATCATGCTTATTTTTTTAAAAAAGATTTTGTGGCGGGGGGATGGGAGGTTGGGGTACCAGGTTGTGGGTATTATAGAGGGCATGGATTGCATGGAGCACTGGGTGTGGTGAAAAAATAATGAATACTGTTATGCTGAAAATAAATAAATTAATTAAAAATGTTTTTTAAAAGCCATATTAAAAACAATAGGAAAAAAAAGATTTTGTGTATTTATTTGAGAGACAGAGAGCATGGGCAGGGGGTAGGAAGAGATGGAGAAACACGTTCCCCACTGAGCACAGAGCCCAGTGCAGGGCTCGACCCCAGGACCCTGGAGATCATGCTCTGAGCTGAAGGCAGTGGCTTAACTGCCCGAACCACCCAGGCACCCCATCATGCTTATATTCTCATTTATTGCAACTTCAGCCTTTTGGCACATCCTCATTTATAAGCCATTCCAATACTTCAGTGTACACACAAGAACACACTTACATAAAAAGGGAAACCGAGGCACAGAGAAATCATGTACCTTTCCTGAGGTCAGATTTTATGTTGGTGTTAGCATTGAGAAATCATCTCTGAAATTGGCATTCAGCCGCAGTCGCTAAAGCATTTGCTCCCTGCAGCATCTTTGTGGAATGCAAGGGTGATGTATATGCACATAAATCTTCATTAAGATTAATGTGAGATATTATCATAACTGTTAATGTTAATATCTATTTTCAACATTAATAACCAGATGAATAAAATGAGGCCAATAGATCTTGGTTCTGAATGTGATTAAAATTATTTATTTTCATTTTAAGTGAAAATGTTAAGTCAATTGCATGGTTTCCTCTGGATTTGTAATAGAGACATTGTGAAACATACGCATGCACATACACCCCATTCATGTAATTAAACCGATTCATCAAACATATTGTTGGAGAATCTCGGAAATGTGTAGGACAGAGGATTAATTAACTCAGAAGCATGTAAACTCTAAAAAGTTTGTCAGTCTATTTTTATTATACATATGCTCTTCCATGTATGATTTGTGACAGCTTAAGGACAGATGGCCAAGTCATTTACAACTCTGACTTCAATTATATACCATGTAGTTCAAGTGAAAATAGCTCTCTTGCAGCCCAAATAGAGATGTTAGCAACCATTTATAAGAAGTGTTTTGAAATTCGAATCAAAGTCAAAGCCCGATTTGTTTGATTTCATGCACAAAAAAACTGGATCTCCTGTGCCTAAAATAATCTCTGAATATTAATCTCTGTTCCTTGGGCGGTTTTAAAATTGTGCAAGTTTAAAATTAATGTTTTTCTTCTCTTTTGTGTAATTCATAGCAGATATTTCAACCCTATCACCTCTCAAGAAAGCCCTTGGATGCAGCTCCTCTAGATTGAGAAAGAAATGACACACTGCTCATTGTAATCATGTACACAGGGATAAAGAGGATGGTCAAAGGGAGAGAATTCTTTTTTATGTCTTGACATATAAAGGCAACCACCCCACCCTCATATTTTCATTCAAAGGACCCTTCTTTCTTGCCACTTAAAGTTACTCTGAGTATGTCAGCACTGATATACAACTTATGTTAAAGCCTGTGGGGTGTGTGTGTGTGTGTGTGTGTGTACATGCACACGCATGCGTGCATGTGGTCCTCGTGGTTGTCGTGATTTGAGAAGCATGAGTCTCCCTCCTGCAGACTGTAACCTAGACTTTTAATGTGACGGACGAAGGTAAAAATAAATATATGCCCCTAGAGAGAAGAGGTGGTAATATATTTTTGCCTTTCCACTTTTAATTTGCCCATTCTAAATACTGTACCTGTAGGGTTTGTATAACTTTATACTTTCCAGAAATATTCTATTTTTGTAGGCTAATCATTCAGTTTACTTCTCATTTCTTCATTGCCTTTCAGATAAGTACTTCCCCAGAAACTTAGTATTAAAATTTGCCTTTCCAAATGTACCATATGGAATTCCCAAAGGAAATTATTTTCCAAGTGTCAGTCTCACTCATGAATTTGGCTATAGACTTGAGTTTTTTTCCTAGCATCACCCCCTCCCCAATTTAAAACATTTTCATAAATGAAGATACAGAGGGACTGACAAAGGATCCCCAGATACTTAATTTCTGTAAACATTTATTTGTGTAGGATTTTCCAGAATATTCCCATCATAAAGGGAGTGTAGAGGCAAAGTCTGAACTGAGAAACTTTGAATAATCTGAGATGCCTAGCGTAAAGAGCACTTTTCCATTCTCAGGGCTATTTTCCTACCTATACTCAGAGACATTTTCTATCTGGACTGCTGATGCCTTCCAAAGAACAGGCGACAGGCCTCATGTGTGTCCTGGGACACTGGGCTTCTCTTTCCCTGGACTCAGGGGCTGTGGCTGCCACATCAACATTTGGAGCTACAGCTTAGAATGTTCTCTGTCTCCTTGTCGACAACTGGTGCAGACACCCCTCCCTGCAAGTTTTAAGAAATCAGGTCAGTTGAATTTTCTAGTATTTTTGGAATGCAAATTACCCCTACACAAAGCTTCAACTGCAGTTGTAATTGTAGCTTGTTAAAAGTGAAAAACAGAGTAGTCAGAATTCTATTAGGAAGAAATAGTTTGGGTAATATTTTTCTGCTATATTGACCTTGATAACTCTATAAAAAGCAAGTGAGTACATTTCATTTGTGTGTGTGTGTGTGTGTGTGTGTGTGTGTGTATGAGAGACAGATAGACAGAGACAGAGACCGAAAGAGATAGAGAGACAGAGGTGAGTCACTGGTTTCCTCTTCTTCCTTTCTGTAACCAAACACAAGACACTAAAAGAGCCTTGACATAACATTTAAAATCTAAACTACAGCCAATGTCAATATTATATAGCTAATATTGACTTTAATCAAAAAGGCCTGGCTAATGTTAAAGCTTATAAAGAACAAATAAAATTGTGACACTTATCACTAAACTACCACTATTCAAGTCTAATGGAGCTATTACTCAGATTTGGTCATTTTACCTCATCTATATTACAGATAAATAACTCATACTTAAATAATCAGAATAGAAGCCTTCATAAATATACATTAGGATTTTGACTATAGATTTCAACACTATCTAGCTGTAGATATAGCTACAAAGAGATGGATGTTAAATGTAGTAAGTTATCACTTAAATATTTTGTAGTATCACTGAAAGGGATCACACCCAAGCCATAGTTGGAAAGAGTTTAAATGCTAGAAAAACAACTGAATTGTCCAATTCACAGAGAAAGACCGGAAGAGTGCTCTGAATAGTTAAGCCAGTTTGGAGATGAATGAAGGAAGCAACAAAGGTTATTCTGTGTGTGTATGTGCGTGTGTGTGTGTGTGTGTGTGTGTGTATACACAAGCACATACTTATATATATAATTCATCTCATGGTGGGGTCCTAGGGCGTCAGTCGGCTCTAATGATGTCCAAGAAATCTAGAAGTCCCAAGTGAGTGCCCTGAAGACTCAGAACCTCCACAGAGCTGGAGGTCTTGATGACTGGCCAAGTTAAGGACTCCTGGGACTCTGCAGTTGCCCAGGCACAGCTCAAAGAGACAGACCCTTAGACGTAGTGACATCTGTAGAGGTTTCTGAGAGCAATTACAGTAGTCATTTTGATTCCATGTAGTATCATTGGAGAGCAAGAAAACTTTGGTAGAAATGGCTTAGGAAATATGGGCAAAACCCTTGGTGTTCTACTCTAAGAACTTTCCCTTCTCCCCTATTGAGGGGTTTAAATACTTCATCAGTTTATTCTTATTTTATTCCAGTGTCCTTTGTTTTAGAGATTATTATTTCATTTTTAAAGATTTTATACATTTATTTGATAGAGAAAAAGAGATTGCACAAGCAGAGGGAGGGGTGGGAGAGAAGCAGACCCCCTGCTGAGCAGAGCACCTGACTTGGACCAGGGGATCATGACCTGAGCCAAAGGCCGACACTTAACTGACTGAGCCACCCAGATGCCCCAGAGATTATTATTTCTGTATAAGTACTCCATCCTGTATGGGTTGCTAACTAAGTGTGCATTCCCCTCACCCCCATGGCTTCTGGCATCTCCCCATTGATAAACAGTACTAAGACAATTTTTAAAAATACCTTTGAAAAAATACATTACTGTCACTGAAATTTATCTCCAAAATGCAAGATAACTACCAATTCACACACAGTTGCAAGAAATAATACACAGAGATCCTCTGTACCCTTATCCAGTTTTCCACTTGAATAGCTTACAAAACTTATAGTACAGCATTACTGTCATTATTTTGAAGCACATTTTCCCAGACTTCACAAGTGGGAGACCCTTCAGGTTGATCCCTGTGTTCTTTTGATCTTTGAGCATGTTCTTAACTTCTAGTACAGTGAGATGTTCTGGTTTATCTTGTTCTTCCTGGCTTCAGCCCTGAAGAGCTTTGATTCCTTTTATTGGAAAATGGTACTTAGAGAACAAGACGTGGGGATTAGGTGTGCTTTTTAAAAATTTAATTTAATTTTATTTTATTAATGTATAATGTATAGTTTGCCCCAGGGGTACAGGTGTGTGAATTATCAGTCTTACACATTTCATAGCACTCACCATTGCACATACCCACCCAAATGTCCATAACCCTGCCACCCTATCCCTCCCCCATGCCCTCCAGCAACCCTCGGATTGTTTCCTGAGAGTAAGAGTCTCTTATGGTTTGTCTCCCTCCCTGGTCCCATCTTGTTTAGTTTTTTTTTTCCCTCCTTAATCCTCACAACCCCACACCCTGCCTCTCAAATTCCTCGTATCAGTGAGATCAGATGATAATTGTCTTTCTCTGATTGACTTACTTCACTTAGCATAATACCTTTTAGTTCCATCCACTTCATTGCAAATGGCAAAATTTCATTTTCTTTTGATGGCTACATATTATTTCATTGTATATATATACCACATCTTCTTTAACCATTTATCTGTTGACGGACATCAACATTCAGGTGCACATACCCCTTCAGATCACTACATTTGTATCTTTAAGGTAAATACCCAGTAGTGCAATTGCTGGGTCATGGGGTAGCTCTATTTTCAACTTTTTGAGGAACCTCCACACTGTTTCCAGAGTGGTTGCACCAGCTTGCATTTCCACCAACAGTGTAGGAAGGTTCCCCTTTCTCCGCATCCTCTCCAGCATCTGTCATTTCCTCACTTGTTAATTTTAGCCATTCTGACCGGTGTGAGGTGTATCTCATTGTGGTTTTGATTTGTATTTCCCAGATGCTGAGTGATGTGGAGCACTTTTTCATGTGTCTGTTGGCCATCTGGATGTCTGTTTTTGCAGAAATGTCTGTTCATGTCCTCTGCCCATTTCTTGATTGGATTGTTAGTTCTTTGAGTGTTGAGTCTGCTAAGTTCTTTATAGATTTTGGACACTAGCCCTTATCTGATATGTCATTTGCAAATATCTTCTCCTATTCTGTCCATTGTCTTTTGGTTTTGTGGACTGTTTCCTTTGCTGTGCAAAAGCTTTTGATCTTGATGAAGTCCCAGTTGTTCATTTTGACCTTGCTTCCCTTGCCTTTGGTGATGTTCCTAGGAAGAACTTGCACAGCTGAGGTCCAAGAGGTTGCTGCCTATGTTCTCCTAAAGGATTTTTTTTTTTAAGATTTTATTAATTTATTTGACAGAGAGAAAGATCACAAGTAGGCGGAGAGTCAGGCAGAGAGAGAGGAGGAAGCAGGCTCCCGCCGAGCAAAGAGCCCGATGCGGGGCTCGATCCCAGGACACTGAGATCATGACCTGAGCCGAAGGCAGCGGCTTAATCCACTGAGCCACCCAGGCGCCCCTCTCCTAAAGGATTTTGATGGATTCCTTTTTCACATTGAGGTCCTTCATCCATTTTGAGTCTATTTTCATGTGTGGTGTAAGGAAATGGTCCAATTTCATTTTTCTGCATGTGGCTGTCCAATTTTTTCACCACCATTTGTTGAAGAAACTGTCTTTTTTCCATTGGACATTCTTTCCTGCTTTGTCAAAAATTAGTTGGTCATAGAGTTGAGGGTCTGTTTCTGGACTCTCTATTCTATGTGTCTGTTTTTGTGCCAGTGCCATACTGTCTTGATGATGACAGCTTTGTAATAGAGCTTGAAGTCTGGAATTGTGATGCCACTGACTTTGCCTTTCTTTTTAAATATTCCTTTGGCTATTCGAGGTCTTTTCTTGTTCCATATAAATTTTAGGATTATTTGTTCCATTTCTTTGAAAAAAATGGATGGGATTTCCATTTCTTTGTGTCTTCCTCAATTTCTTTCATGAGTACTTTATAGTTTTCTGAGTATAGATTCTTAGCCTCTTTGGTTAGGTTTATTCCTAGGCATCTTATGGTTTTAGCTGCAATTGTAAATGGGATGGACTCCTTGATTTCTCTTTCTTCTGTCTTGCTGTTGGTGTAAAGAAATGCAACTGATTTCTGTGCATTGATTTTATATCCTGACACTTTACTGAATTCCTGTACAAGTTCTAGCAGATTTGGAGTAGAGTCTGTCCGGTTTCCCACATATAGTATCTTATCATCTGCAAAGAGTCATAGTTTGACTTCTTTGCTGATTTGGATGCCTTTAATTTCTTTTTGTCGTCTGATTGCTGAGGCTAGGACTTCTAGTACTGTGTTGAATAGCATTGGTGATAATGGATATCCCTGCCATGTTCCTGACCTTAGCAGAAAAGCTCTCAGTTTTTTCTCCATTGGGAATATTTGCAGTGGGGTTTTCATAGATAGCTTTGATACTATTGAGATATGTGCCCTCTATCCCTACACTTTGAAGAGTTTTGATCAGGAAGGGATGCTGTACTTTGTCAAATGCTTTTTCAGCATCTATTGAGAGTATCATATGGTTCTTGTTCTTTCTTTTATTAATGTATTGTATTACATTGATTGATTTGCAGCTGTTGAACCAACCTTGCAGCCCTATAATAATTCCCACTTGGTCGAGGTGAATAATCCTTTAAATGTACTGTTGGATCCTATTGGCTAGTATTTTGGTGAGAATTTTCACATCTGTGTTCATCAAGGATATTGGTCTGTAATTCTCTTTTTTGATGGGATCCTTGTCTGGTTTTGGGATCAAGGTGATGCTGGCCTCATAAAATGAGTTTGGAAGTTTTCCTTCCATTTCTATTTTTTGGAACAGTTTCAGGAGAATAGCAATTAATTCTTATTTAAATGTTTTGTAGAATTCCCCTGGGAAGCCATCTGGCCCTGGGCTTTTGTTTTTTTGGAGATTTTTGATGACTGTTTCAATCTCCTTACTTGTTATGGGTCTGTTCAGGTTTTCCATTTCTTCCTCATTCGGTTTTGGTAGTTTATATGTCTCTAGGAATGCATCCATTTCTTCCAGATTGTCAGATTTGTTGGCATAGAGTTGCTCATAATATGTTCTTATAGTTGTTTGTACTTCTTTGGTGTTGGTTGTGATCTCTCCTCTTTCATTCATGATTTTATTAATTTGGGTTCTTTCTCTTTTCTTTTTGATAAATCTGGCCAGGGGCTTATCAATCTTATTACTTCTTTCAAAGAACCAGCTCCTAGTTTCATTGATTTGTTCTATTGTTGTTTTTTGTTTTTGTTTTGTTTTGTTTTGTTTTTTGGTTTCTATTTCATTGATTTCTGCTCTGATCTTTATTATTTCTCCTCTTCTGCCAGGTTTAGGCTTTCTTTGTTGTTCTCTCTCCAGCTCCTTTAGGTGTAGAGTTAGGTTGTGTGTTTGAGACCTTTCTTGTTTCTTGAGAAAGGCTTGTATCACTATATATTTTCCTCTCAGGACTGCCTTTGCTGTGTCCCACAGATTTTGAACCATTGTGTATTCATTTTCATTTGTTTCCATGATTTTTTTTTCCCAATTCTCCTTCAATTTCCTGGTTGACCCATTCATTCTTTAGAAGGATGCTGTTTAGTCTCCATGTATTTGGGATCTTTCCAAATTTCCTCTTGTGGTTGAGTTCTAGCTTCAGAGCATTGTGGTCTGAAAATATGCAGGGAATGATCCCAGTGTTTTGGTACTGGTTGAGACCTGATTAATGACCCAGGATGTGATCTATTCTGAAGAATGTTCCACATGCACTAGAGAAGAATATGTAGTCTGTTCTTTGGGATGGAATGTTCTGAATATATCTGTGATGTCCATCTGGTCCAGTGTGTCATTTAAGGCCTTTATTTCCTTGTTGATCTTTTGTTTAGATTCTCTGTCCCTTTCAGTTAGGGAGGTGTTAAAGTCCCCTACTATTATTGTGTTATGTCTATGTGTTTCTTTAATTTTGTTATTAATTGGTTTTTATAATTGGCTGCTCCCATGTTAGGGGCATAGATATTTAAAATTTTTAGATCTTCTTGTTGGATAGACCCTTTAAGTATGACATAGTGTCCTTCCTCATCTCTTATTATAGTTTTTGGCTTAAAATCTAATTTATGTGATATAAGGATTGCCACCCCAGCTTTCTTTTACTGTCCATAAGCATGGTAAATTGTTTTCTACCTTCTCACTTTAAACCTGGAGGTGTCTTTGAGTCTAAAATGAGTTTCTTGAAGGCAGCATATTGATGAGTATTGTTTGTTTGTTAATTTGTTTTATCCATTCTGATTCCCTGTGTCTTTTGATTGGGGCACTTAACCCATTTATATTCAAGGTAACTATTGAAAGATATGAATTCAGTGTCCTTATATTGCCTGTAAGGTGACTGTTTCTGTATATTGTCTCTGTTCCTTTCTGGTCTGTTACTTTTAGGCTCTCTCTTTGCTTAAAGGACCCCTTTCAATATTTCCTGTAGGGCTGGTTTGTTGTGTGCAAATTCTTTTAGTTTTTGTTTGTCCTGGAAACTTTTTAATCTCTCCTTCTATTTTCAATGATAGCCTAGCTGGATATATTATTCTTGGGTGCATAGTTTTCTCATTTAGTGCTGCAAGTATATCATTCCAGTTCTTTCTGGCCTTCCAGGTCTCTGTGGATAGGTCTGCTGCCAATCTAATATTTCTACCATTGTATGTTACAGACTTCTTGTCCTGAGCTGCTTTCAGGATTTTCTCTTTGTCACTAAGACTTGTAAGTTTTACTATTAGATGGTGGGGTGTGGACCTATTCTTATTGATTTTGAGGGGGGTTCTCTGTGCCTCCTGGATTTTGATTTTTGTTCCCTTTGCCAAATTAAGGAGATTCTCTGTTATAATTTGCTCCAGTGTAACTTCTGCTACCCCTTCTTCTTCCTCTTTTGGGATCCCAATTATTCTAATATTGTTTCATCTTATGGTATCACTTATCTCCTGAATTCTCCCCTCCTGGTCCAGTAGCTATTTATATCTCTTTTTCTCAGCTTCTTTATTCTCCATCATTTGGTCTTCTTTATCACTAATTCTCTCTTCTCCCTCATTTAGTCTAGCTGTAAGAATTTCTATTTTTTTATTGTACCTCATTCATAACTTTTTTTTTTCAACTTGGTTAGATTTAGTCCTTTTGTTTATCCAGAAAGTGTTTTTATTTCTCCAAAAAGGTATTCCCTAGTATCTTCCATGCTTTTTCGAGCCCAGTTAGTACCTTGACAATTGTTATTCTGAACTCTGTTTCTTTTTTTTTTAAGATTTTATTTATTTATTTGACAGAGAGAGAAGTCACAAGTAGGCAGAGCAGTAGACAGAGAGAGAGGGGAAAGTAGGCTCCCTGTTGAGCAGAGAGCCTGATGTGGGGCTCGATCCCAGGACCCTGAGATCATGACCTGAGCTGGAGGCAGATGCTTAACCCACTGAGCCACCCAGGTGCCCCCTGAACTCTATTTCTGACATCTTACTAATGTCTGTATTGATTAAGTCCCTAGCCATTGGTACTGCCTCTTCTTCTTTTTTTTTTTTTAGGTGAGTTTTACCACCTTGTCATTTTTCTAGATAAGAATAGATGAATGAGAGAAAAAAATACTATAAGGGTATCAATGACCCCAGAAAAATATACACTAAACAAATTGGAAGAGACTTGAAACCAGCAGGATAAGAAAGGAGGAGTATATATATATATTCCATATATATATATATATATATATATATATATATATATATATATATATATATATTAGCCTCGTGAGTGGAATGGAGCCAAACACTTGATTTTGCATGCATGTATTTTGGTCTAAGAGACTGCCTCCCAAATTTTTAAAGAAAGAAAAACATATATAGATAGATAGATAGATAGATAGATAGATGAAAATAAGGGTAAACACAATGAAGGGATGGACTATGAATGTAAAGATGAAAATTAAAAAAAATTATAAAGGAATTGATAAGAAGTTGGCTGAAAAGAAAAAAAAAGAAGAAAAACAAAGAGGAAAGAATGTGATTAGGCTGGAGACTGGAACGAAGTCATGTGCTAGATTTAGGATATATTTTGATCTATTAGAAGAAACTGTATCTCAAAATTTTAAGGGAAGGAAAACCTTATATGTATACAAGTAATAAGGTTAAATACAATGAAGGGATAAAATATGACTATAACAATGAAAATTTAACAAGGTTTTTAAAAGGTATTGATAAGATAAATTAGTTATAAAATGTTAAGATAGGAAAGAGGAAAAAGTTTTTAAATAGAATAAGAATAAAATTAAATTAAAAAATTTAACTTTGAAAGACTAAGGAATCATAGGAAAAAAGCCATGAATTCTCTGTGCTATATTCCTGTAGCTCTGAAGTTTTGCAGTTCTTGTTGATCGGTGAACTTGGTCTTGGCTGGTCTTGCTAATCTTCTGGGGAAGGGACCTCTTGCAGTGAGCGTCAAATGTCTTTCCCCGAGGTGGAATTGCACTGCCCTTGTCAGGGACCAGGCTAAGTAATCTGCTTGGGTTCACTTTTGGGAGTTTTTGTTCCCTGAACATTTTCCATAGAGCTTTGGAGGATGGGAAAGAAGATGGCGGCCTCCCAGTCTCTGGCCTGAAGAAGCCAAGAGCTTGGGGCCCCCCTCCTCAGTGCACCCTCAGAGAAAAGCAGTCAATCCCTCCTGTCTCCCTGGTCTCCAGCCACACTCCATGCTCACCCTACCTGTGAATGTTTCTATCTCTGGTGCATGGTCCTGTTTGGAGTCCCCAAACCCAGCAGATTCCTTCCATGTACTCCTGTGCCACTCCTCCTGGGGGATAAGGTGAGTCTCCCTAGATCTGCCACTTGTGGGGTCCCTGCTCGAAAAGCAGTGGTCTAACTGCCTTGGATCATGGTTTAAGGTAACCCTGAGCTGAGAGTTCCCTCCATGGCTCTGTCTCTGCAGCAGCTTCCCTTATCCAATACCTGGGAGCTCTGCTGCACTCAGACATCCCTGGTCTTTCTGTGACCCTACAGATTCTGAGACCACACTGTCCCCATGAGGACTCCACCACCCACTTAGACTCTGGAGTGACATCCATCAGTGGAGCAGACTGTAAAAGTTCCAATTTTGTGCTCCCCTGCTGCACTGCTTGCCAGGAGCCGGCCCCTACCCCCATGGTCTCTCTTCCCGTATATCACCAGAGAGTTACTTCTTTGCACGACCTACCTTCCAGAAAGTGGTTGCTTTTCTCTTCCTAGAATAGCCGCTCTTCTTTTCTTCGATTTCCTGTTGAACTTGTAGGTGTTCAGAATGGTTTGATAACTATCTAGCTGAACTCCTGGAACCAGACAAAATTCAGGTCTCCTACTCCTCCACCATCTTGCTCTCTCCCCCAACCCTGCTTTTTTTTTTTTTAAGATTTTATTTACTTGAGAGAGAATGTAAGCATGAACAGGGGGAAGAGGCAGAGGCAGATGAGAGGTAGACTCTCTTCTGAGCAGGGATCCTGATGAGGGACTTGATTCTAGGACCCTGGGATCATGACCTGAGCTGAAAGCAGATATTTACCTGACTGAGCCACCCAGGCACCCCTAGGTATGTTTTTTTACCAGAATTCCATTATTTCTATGCCATATAAGAGTATGCTGTCAAGAGATATTCATCTCTGCATATCTGCAGGTACATGCGTATATGCATATCTATATCTATGTCTGTCCATCCATATATGTTAGCATACCACGAGGTTGTACTTATACCACCTGTTCCAGTCAAAGACCACCTCATTCCTGTCTCCCCTCTTTGCTAACTGCTAACTCCCTTCTCTAAAGTTTAGAAACCTAGCTCTCTTGATACACAACACACGTTTTTATTTGGCTCAATCCTACCATACTAACCCACACCATTATGAAAAATTGATTCAGGCAAGAATCACTGATAGATTCTGAAAGTAGTGAATAGAAGCTTGAGGAGGAGTGAGATATTTATACAGTTTCTAGGTATCAGTCCACAAAATGTTGCAAGAGGAATAGTACCTTGGCAGTGGAGAAACCTGGGGGATCCCACCTTAACCAAGTGCTCAGGGATGCTATCTCTGATAGTAGGACACGTGGACTTCCTATACCTACTGGTATGAGGTATTGGAGAGGAAACAACATCACTTCTATGTTGTTCTTGATGAAAATATGGAGCTTGAATCTAATCCTGAGGAAACATCAGACAACAAACCCAAACTGAAGGGGTCATGAAAAGCAGAAGAATGGAATAACTATTTCAGGTTAAAGAGACTAAAGGCACATGACAACTATGTGTAAGGCATGAACCTAGATTGGCTCCCGAGTCTGTTTTTATTTTTCTATAAAGTATAGTTTTGAGGCAATTGGCAAACTTGAAATAAAGTTGGTAGATTACACCTAATGATAGAGAATCAACATTTAGGTCTTGTCTGGAAGATTGAATTGTTTTCAGACTAAAAGTGTTTTTAAAAAGAGATAAGTAAGGGACTACTTGTGTACCACTATCATTTCCTGGAATAGTCATAGTGTCCCTTCTAAGCCACCTGGTGCCATCTTATCTAGTTCAGCTCTGATGAGCCTGCCTCTATATTCCATTGTTCCTGGAAGTTTCATTCTTCTGACCACAGAGAAACATTTTCAGGACAGTGTACATATTGTCCCTTTGCTCACCTCTCCTCACGAGCTCTCCAGCGACCATTTGTGTCTAGCTAGCCTGAGAAAGTGATGATTCAATGAACTATAGGCAGTGTCCTTAATTGCAGATTTCAACTTCCCTGATATGCCCAAAGTAGCTTATGACAAATAACAATTTGGTAGGGGAAGAGCAAAGACAATTGTAATTCATTTTGTTTCTTAAATTCATCTCTGGAAAAGGAAGAGCAAGAGGACCAGTAAAAAGTTGAGGATTTGTTACTTAATTAAATAATTGATTAATTTTGTATATGGGCTTTCTTTTAAGATTGTATTTATTTGACAGACAGAGATCACAAGGAGGCAGAGAGGCAAGCAGAGAGAGGAGGAAGCAGGCTTCCCGCAGAGCAGGGAGCCCGATGTGGTACTCGATCCCAGGACTCTGGGATCATGACCTAAGCTGAAGGCAGAGGCTTAACCCACTGAGCCATCCGGTGCCCCCCCTTTTAAAATTATGTTATGTTAGTACATAACATTTAATTATGTTATGTTAGTACATCATTAATTTTTGATTCAGTGTTCCATGATTCATTGTTTGCAAATAACACCCATCGTTCCATGCAATCTATGCCCTCCTTAATACCCATAACCAGGCTCACCCATCCCTCCACCCCTCTCCTTTCTAAAACCCTCCATTTGTTTCCCAGAGTCCATAGTCTGTCATGGTTTGTCTCCCATTCCGATTTCTTCCCCTTCATTTTTCCTTTCCTTCTCCTAATGCCCTCCATGATATTCCGTATGTTACTCAAATTAGTGAAACCATATGATAATTGACTTTCTCTTTGACTTATTTCACTTAACATAACCTCCTCCAGTCCCATCCAAGTTGATGCAAAAGTTGGGTATTCATCCTTTCTGATTAATAAGTAATAGTCCATTGTGTATATGGACTATTAGTCATAAAACTATGAGTAATAGTCCGTTGTGTATATGGACCACATCTTTTTTTAGTTGTATCTCCAAAGGCAAGGGAACCAAAAGCGAAAATAAACTTTTGGGACTTAATCAAGATAAAAAGATTCTGTGTAGCAAAGGAAACAGTCAATAAAACAAAGAGACAACCCACAGAATTGGAGATGATATTCATTAATTTATTTATTTGATATTTATCATCATAGGTAGACCTCACTTTATGTATTCTGTCTACTTTGGGAAATCATTAGTACATTTGTGAAGTCTATGGTATTTTTATGTATCATGATGGGCTTCCCATTTAAAGAGGAATTGAGGGATGCCTGCTTGGTTCAGTTGGGGGAAGGTGTGGCTCTTAAATTCAGGGTTTTGAGATCAAACCCCACATTGGGTGTACAGATTACTTAAAAATAAAATATTAATAAAGGGGAATTGAGATAAATTCCTTTGTAAAATAAGTCATTCCTTCTTTCTTTTGACCAAGTAAATATTTTCTGTGTTCTTCTGTCTTTTACTTCAAAATATATGTATCTGTTACGGAAATCCTTATGATGTTCTTGGTGTCCAGCCTAGACCTCAGACAGAATCCTGGTCACAAGGTCTTAAAAGGCAGAGAGTGGAAATTGGTGCTGGGCATAATGTTATATGGGAATCAGCTGGATCAAAAAAGATTCTAGAACTGGGGAGGGAGGGCAGTGCCTTCCCAACAGCATTCTGGATTCATTTCAGTTCCTTGTTGTTGTTTTTGTTGTTTTTCCTAAGTAGCTGCAATAGTTTAAAATGATGGATACTGCTAAAAGAAACCATTGGGCCTCAAGTCACTTAAAACAGTGTGTTCAAAAAGCCACATAGATGTTATTTTCTTTCAACTTCAGCATATTAAGTGCAGTGGTTCCTTTTTTTTTTTTTTCTTTTGAACAATAAGACTTTTCAGGGGTGGGGAGGATGGGCAGGTAGTGGATACATAAGAACATCCATACAAATACCATCAAATGTTGAAAGTGAAACGTCCCAAATACTGAAAAATTCTTTTGAAGACTTTTCCTTAGAAACTTCTTTAGTTCTCTTTTTCTGCTAATGAAGTTGAAAATCATAACGCCAGATTATATTGATCCAAAATGTGTCCCAGATTCCACATCTTGAAATTTCATGAAACATCAAGATTTCCACACAAAGCACTGAAAAGAAGTAGACCCATTGTCTGCCTCTTAGTGAGAGAATCTGTGTTATCCCAGGGCTGGCCTTGGTGGGTTGAGAGAGTGATCCTATTATGACGATCTTTGCCATCTCACTGGAGCTTTCCTTCAATCCTGTGTCCTCCTTCACTAAAGATGGCATGGGGCAGTGTGTTGTCATTGAATGAGAAGTGGAGTAGGAGGCAGGAGAAGCTCTGCCACCTCCTGGCTCTGGGCTTCAGCTTCTTGAGAAGGACCAGAGAGAATCTTTCAGGCACCTTTCTCAGGCACCTCCTCTGTTCCTAAGAAATGGCGCCTTGATACGCACACCCAAGGTACAGGTGAACACAGCCATGGCAACGGTCAGATCAGTAAGTGACTCTACTGGCTGAATGGACATTTCTGTTCTCAACCTAATCATTAGTATTTTTAATTGATGGCTGCTAGCCTATCAAAACCGAGCTTAAAAAGTGATAACTTGGGTGTGTGTTGATTCTCTTGTCTCTGATGTGAAATGATTTTTGAACCACCTTTGGATATGTACAGATCCTCCAGTGAGGGTCAAGGAATCGAGCTTTGAAGTTTCTAGCACCCTCACGACCAGGTTTCAAACCAAAGAATGAGATGTCTTGCAAAGCCACCCAGATTTTCCTATGGATTGCCCAGTGTTCATAAAGATGCTTTAAATGGAATTGGAATATTTTTCTTTGCTTCTGTTGTTGAAAATGAAGAGATGTAAGTGTCTCTCTTGGAACAGCTTGCTGCTTCCTCAGCATGTTAGCTGCCTATCTCTCAGGGCGGTTGTGGCTATTAGACAGGTTAATGTGTCAACAAACGGGCTGAGAAGTGGGTCTGGCCTATAATAAATAGCAAGGCCTACCTCACAGGGCTCTGGGGAGCATTAGATGAGTTGATACATCTAATATACATTATAAAGGATCTAGAACAGTTCCTGTTATAATTATTATTCTCAGGTCATCTGGGGGTAGGTTTGCTACTCACTTCATTTGAAGAGTAGATGCTCCAAATACAGTAGCTATTATTCAATGATCTTTGGTCTGGCACATAATAGGTGCTCAATAAATATTAGTTATCATTACTGTTATAGTTATTTATTATTACACTATGAAAAGGCCAAGAAATCTCCAATTTGGTTGAGCTGAAAACATTTTCTAAGGTCAATGATTTGGCAGGTGTTCCCTTAGGGCAATTTGCAGATTGTTCACAATTCCAGTAAGTTTTGTCCCCTCACATGTCCTCAACTGTCCATGAGAATTAACTGGATGCACTGAGATCTCCTTGCTCTGGTAATTCTTGTAAATTACCTCCTCTTTTTAGCCTGCTGGCAAATGTCTAGTATAGTAAAGCTGCATGTCTTTCTGTCACCAGCAGGTGCTGATGACTAACACTTGATGTGTCTCAGTCTCATTTTTAAGACTGGAAGCTGGGAAATCAGGGAAATAAATTTGGGCTGTACTTAGTGAATGGGGACATTGGAACTTACGTACAATGAATCAGTCCACGGCAAGTAATGCCAATAGGTGTGGTCCCCTCACTGTTTTTGTCAGAGAACTTCAATCTTAAAGCCTCCTGCTCTTGTTTGTTCAATCCCTTTGTAAATATTTGAGTGCCTACTGTCTGCAAGACACTCAGCTGAGTGAGTACTTTAGAACTGATGACCAGAGTAGAAAACATACATTAGTGGAAAACAAAGTAGAAAACATACATTAACTTCACCTTGGGCTTTTCTTTTTTTATAGGCACACACACAGGAAAAATGGCTTTAATGGTAGTTTGTTTAAAAAAAATAGAAGCTCTGTCATTAAAACATACTTTCTTTATTAAATGTGTATCAGAAAGATTAAAGCAAAAAAATAAAATTAATATATAGTTAAAGGGGTATCTGGGTGGCTCAGTCAGTGAAGCATCTGCCTTTGGCTCAGGTCATGATCCCAGGATCCTGGGTCTAAGCCCTAGGTCAGACTCCCTACTCAACGGGGAACCTGCTTTTCTCTCTGCCTGTCCCTCCCCCTACCTTGTGCACAAATGCTCTCTCTCCTTGTCAAATAAATAAATAAAATCTTAAAAAATATAGTAAAAATCTGAACAGAACATTCAAATGCATTTTTGAGATGATGAAGTGGAGGTGAGCCTCGATGGCACAGTACCGCATCCCACTGCCCTTTGCAATTAGTCTTCACAAAACACTGACTTTATGAGGAGGACTAAAACTCAACCTCACAAAAGAAGCTAATTTAACTTCATACTGATCTACATAAAATGAATTCTCATGTTCCAGAACTCTGAATATTTTCCTGCTGTATCTTCCTTGTGGCAATGATATATAAGTCACATTTTTCCAACCTGTCTTTGACCTTGCATTTATTTTTTTAAAAGGTGTATTTATTTTATATAGAGAGAGGAGCAGAGGGAGAGGTAGAGAATCCCAAGCAGACTTCCCACTGAGCATAGAGCTTAGAGCCTGAGCTACCGAGGCTCCCCCTACTTTGTACTTTAAATAGAAAATCTGTTATATATCAGCATATTCAGGAATGCTACTGTGCATGTCATTGGAACAAGAGGAATGCAAATATGTATTCATTCACGCATGAGCACTTCCTATAGGTGAAACATGATATAGAGCGAGAAGAGTGGGACCTCTAAGAGACTCAGTCTTTCCATCTGTGATGGGACTGTTGTGAAACTCCTAGGAGGCAGTATAGGGGAAAGCACTTGTAAACTGTTGAGCACTATGCAAATGTGGGGGTTGGTTAAGGGGTTAGCTCTTTTCCATTGTTAGTTTTAAATTTGGAGATGTTATAGCCATACGGCAAGTCTGTCCACATAATAAGCTGGAAATATTTGTATTCTTATTATGAGGGGATCAGATATTTGGCTGCTTCAAAAGGCATGCAAGTCAGCTGATTTAACTAAACTTTTATTTTTATTTTTTATAACAGCTGTGTACTTTTGTGTATTTACAAGAGATCATGAATTGCCCTTTTAAAAAAACAAAATATTGGACTAGCATCTGCCTGTCTTATTTGTTCAAGTGTTGTTAACACTCTTCAGGGGTGGTGTTTAATCAGTTCATCATCATCACCAAAAAGTACATCATTGAAATCTAGATTTAGTAACACAGCTAAGGCAGATCACACAAATTGACATTTGTACATTTTCCTGATTCTCATTTTGTGCAAAGCTAACTTAAGATGCCAATGACTCACAAAACATATTGTTTAAACATGTTCAGATTGCTAACAGACCATACTGTTATGCCTTTTAGATTCCAATAAACCATATGAAAATGCTAATTATTGAGTCTACATTAATTTGTATAAATTATGCAAATTGAGTAGCAATTAAGCACTACTCTGGTTGAGGTAGATTCCATGCTATTTTTTAACTTAATGTTGGACTGACATAGATTCTGTTCACTAAAATAAATTGTTTTATTGTTGAGTGTTTACAAAGCAATTGCTGATGGTAATTGGTTATAGATGACACTATTGTGCATTTCAGTAAGATTTATTTAGCACACACACAGGAAGCATGGTCAAGGAACGGCTTTATGCCAGTCCATTCAGAAAAAAAAATAGAGCTTCTGTCCATTAACGTAGACAGTCCTTGTGAACGTTATTTTAGAAAGATGAAAATAAGATAAAGGGAAAGCACTTGGAGAGATGGAGTTAAGAATATTTGAAAGAAATAGCCTGCAGCAGGAGGTCAAAGCATCTTGCTCAGTCTTTTGAGCAGAATACTGGGGAATAATTGTAATTTTAGATGCCTTCTTGGCATATGGATGAGAAATTCAGCCCTGATTTGGTCAAGGCAGTTGCATGTGCTTTGCTCTGAAACACAGTGCTTTCTCCCAAATCACAGAGCCATGCACAAGCACCCTACCTGACTAGTGTGCCTGGGGGCGCGTGAGGGTGTGCACGCACACATGTGTGTTTTCAGCAGTTGGTGGCACACCATCTTCATACGCAACCAAACATTAGTTACATTATTAAGGGTCAGCATCTTGGGAGAGCCTTAGCCAATTTTCAACTAACTCTGCAAGAGATCATCTCAACCCGTTTTTCTGGAAGACAGGAATTTGTAGTCTTCTATTCCCACTGAACAGAGCTCCACACCAACCACCTTTCAGTCTTTGGGAGTCAGGTTGGGTTTTTCAGATGCAAAGGTTAAGTGTGTTGGTATGATAATTGTGAGAGGAAGATAAATCCTTCCTTTCTTCCAAAATTATTGTGGGGAAGGAGTGTGTAAATTATGATTTGCAAGGGCAGTAATGGCTTTAATGTTGAAACATGGCATTGTGGTGATGAGCAGAACATGCCAGACTTTGGGAATTTATTTCATTTTAGTTTCTCTAATTGGCGATGGATTTGAGGGACTTCTAGATTCATAGTAATTGATCTTCCTGAGAGTTTGACCAAAATAGTGAGAAGATGTTATAGAATGTCTACGGAGGTCATATTTATGTCATGATTCTAATAAGAACTGTATGGAGACAAATCTAGAAATTGATTAGTTTTACTGACTCCGTGAATGTGTTTTCCATAACCTCCAAACTGATTTTCATTGGATTTCCTTGGCTTGAAATATATCAGAATTCTGAAAAATTCATTGAGTTAATCATTAACTTCAGTTTTGGGTGTGTAGTATTTTAATAATGAATGACAAATCTCCTGCAGACTTTTTTCATTTTTAATTTTATGGCTTGAAATACAGCTCACTAAATCCTTTGGTTTTCCTTTACAAACCATACTTAATTATAATTCCTGTTACTTTTGCCAGATTTTCTGTTTCCCTGGCTAAACCCCTCGGGGGAAGCAAGGTTTTAGAGCAAGTCCTCTACTATGAAAATGTCATTCATGCTAGCTCACTAAATCATTTAGAGCCCAAGGATTTGAATAGAACTCTACTTCCAGCAAAAGAGGTAAATCTATGCATTACCATCAGAGTCAAAATTTTGTTTGGGAGTGGTGGTGGGCCGGCACTGAGCCAAGAGTCCCAAGACCTCTATTTGGGACCAGCTTCATAACTTTATGCATATTCAAATTCTGTGTCTGAGTGTCCTCATCTGTGGCTTCCATGAAGATCAAATAATACATATATGGGAAAGTTCTTCAGAAATCTGAAAGGACGTATAAATGGCAGGGTTTTCACTTGTGAATAGAGCAAGGTATTGAAAAGTCGGCATCATGTGTCGACTGAAGCTCATTCCATGATACCAGACAGGCCTCAGTTTCCATATCTGTGAAATGGTGAAAATAACAGATCATCTACCTCATGAGATTGTTACAAGGATTAAACAGATTCATGTCTGGCACATAATAAGGCACTTAGTAAAGGTTAGCTATTACTCTCAGGACCCATTGTATTGCTGTTGACCAAATAGAAGCATTGCTCATTTCGCAGTACTAGAAGCTCTCTGATAGTTTTATTTCTTTTTGTGTTCATCGTCTCCTTATGGAAGTTTAGATGCTTAAAACTGTTGAATTCTTGGGCACCTGGGTAGCTCAGTTGGTTAAGCAGCTGCCTTTGGCTCAGGTCATGATCCTGGAGTCCCAGGATCAAGTCCCACATCAGGCCCTCTGCTCATCAGGGAGCCGGCTTCTCCCTCTGCCCCTCGCCCCTTTCATGCGCTCTCTCTCTCTCTCAAATAAATAAAATCTTAAAAAAAAAACCTGTTGAATTCTAATTTGCCAACATGGTGCCATTTTGTTTCTACAGCTTGAATCAAATCTCGTGACCTGCTTACTCAGTAGAACAGGATGGCCCCACAAATGACATCCTGAGATGTCATGCAGGGAAATGATAAAGAAGTGTAGTTTTGTGGACAGAGGGACATGGATTCAGATGCTGACCTTTTCACATACTAGCTGAGTGACCTTGGAAAGTTAATTTCTTAGTGCCCCAGTTTTTTCATTTGTAGAACAGAGATACTCACAATAGCTGAGTCATAGGGAACCTGATTATGAGGTTTTCCACACAAGGACTTGGCCCATAATACTTACTAATCTTTGCTGCTACTGCTATCATTGTGGTTATTCTTCCAAATGTATTGTTGTTTTGATTGTTAAGAATTAAGTCCAAATTCCTGAGACTGGCATTGATTGATTGAAGTATGGTTAATGCACACTGTTACATTAATTTCAGGTGTGGAACATAGTGATTCAAGAACCCTATATGTTATGCTGTGCTCAGGACTGTGGTTACCCTCAGTCAGCATACAACGTTCTTGCCATACCACTGACTATATTCTTCATGCTGTAACTTTCATTTCTGTGATCCCCAAGACTGGCATTTAAAAGCTCTATAATATGGTCTCCCTCCATTCTTCCTTCACATGTTGAAAACGTAAAGAATAAGTATGTCCCAAATATTGCATGGGACATAATTATACTGAATAATAAGTCATTATTTACATAAAATTCAAATTTAACCTGGCATCCTGTTCTCACATGCCAAATCTGCCAGCCTTCCTCCTGTGTGTGCTTCTCCCCTTCTCACTTCCTTCCCTTCCTCCAAGGGGAGAAAGGCCTCTAGGAAGAGAGAGCCTCCCTACTTCCTAAGTCTCTACTTAAGAGTTGCTCAGACCCCTGAGCGTGTGATTATAGCAAGAAATATTTTTATTCTTTTCCTTCATTTCTTGGTTAATATGTCTTTATTCTTGCTCCACAAATGGGCACTATATAGATAAGACAGCCTGCCCACTTTCCTTGTGGCTCCTCGCTGCAGGGGCCAACCCCATTCACTGACCCTCCCACCCACTAGCTCTCCCTGCAATCCTCCACTCTGGACAGTAGCATCTGCTTCTCTAGTGTTGCATAAGCTCTCCTGCTGCTTCGTGGCAGGGTGGTGAATAATTGCTGAGCCCCTGCTGCAAGCTCTTCCTTCTACCTGGAGTGCCCCCCCCCCATCCTTATGCCCACATCTCTCTCTTTAAAAGTTCTACTATCCGTGAAGACCCTAAATCCTGTCCCTTAAGTCATCTTCCCCGGACACTCATCCTCACCCGCCTTCCATCAGGGGGCAGCCTTCTTATGCCTGGCTACTTCTCTTATGATGTCAGAAGCCTGGAGGGTTGTGGTGCCAGCTGGGAGTCACTGTCCCTTCCCCTAGTGGCATCACTGAGGTGCATCGTTGGCTGTTGAGCGGAACTGACCATATGTGTAGAGGCCCTAACCTACCATAAGCCTACTAGAGACAGAAACTTGGCATAACTACTCTCAGTATGTTTTCCTGAAGAATTAATGTGGACATTTTGTGATCATTTTATCCCAAACTAAAAGAATTTTTAACTACCTGTATTGAAACTTTGTTTTTTCAATTTTTCAATTATTTTATTAACATATATTATTAGCCCCAGAGATACAGGTCTGTGAATCCCCAAGTTTACACTTCACAGCACTCATCATAGCACATACCTTCCCCAATGGCCATAAGCCCACCCCCCTCTCCCTACGCCCTCCCCAAGCAACCTTCAGTTTGTTTTGTGAGATTAAGAATCTCTTATGGTTTGGCTCCCTCCTGATCTCATCTTGTTTCATTTTTTTCCTTCCCTACCCCCAAACCCCCTGCATTGCCTCAACTTCCTCATATCAGGGAGATCATATGATAATTGTCTTTCTCTGATTGACTTATTTTGCTAAGCATAATACCTCCTAGTTCCATCCACATTGTTGCAAATGGTGAGATTCATTTCTTTTGATGGCTGCATAGTATTCCATTCCATATATGTATGGAATGGAATATATATATTCCATATGTCCATTAGCATGGTAAATTGTTTCCCCCCTCCCTTACTTTCAATCTGGAGGTGTCTTTGGATCTAAAATGAGTTTTTTGCAGACAGCATATTGATGGATTTTTTTTAAAGGTTTTATTTATTTATTTGACAGAGAGAGATCACAAGTAGGCAGAAAGGCAGGCAGAGGGGAGTGGGAAGCAGGCCCCCTGCTGAGCAGAGAGCCCGATGTGGGGCTCGATCCCAGGACCCTGAGATCATGACTTGAACTAAAGGCAGAGGCTTAACTCACTGAGACACCAAGGTGCCACTGGGTTTTGGTTTTTTATCCATTCTGATACCCTGTGTCTTTTGATTGGGGCATTTAGCCCTTTTAAATTCAGGGTAGCTATTGAGAGATATGAATTTAGTTCCATTGTGTTGCCTGTAAGGTGACTGTTACTGTATATTGTCTCTGTTCTTTTCTGGTCTACTATTTTTAGGCTCTCTCTTTGCTTAGAGGACCCCTTTCAATATTTCCTGTAGAGCTGGTTTGGTGTTTACAAATTCCTTTAGTTTTTGTTTGTCCTGGAAGCTTTTAATCTCTCCTTCTATTTTCAGTGATAGCCTAGCTGGATATAGTATTCTTGGCTGCATGTTTTTCTCATTTAGTGCTCTGAATATATCATGCCAGTTCTTTCTGGCCTGCCAGGTCTCTGTAGAGAAGTCTGCTATCAATCTAATATTTTTACCATTGTATGTTACATACTTCTTGTCCCAGACTGCTTTCAGGGTTTTCTCTTTGTCACTAAGACCTGTAAGTTTTACTATTAGATGATGGGGTTTGGAGCTATTTTTATTGATTTTGAGGGGGATTCTCTTCACCTCCTGGATCTTGTTCCCTTTGCCATATTAGGAAAATTCTCTACAATGATTCGCTCCAATATACCTTCTGCTCCCCTCCCTTGTTCTTCTTTTCTGGAATCCCAGTTATTCTAATGTTGTTTTGTCTTATGGTATCGCTTATCTCTCAAATTCTTCCCTTGTGGTCCAGTAGTTGTTTGTCTCTCTTTTGCTCAGCTTCTTTATTCTCCATTGTTTGGTCTTCTATATCACTAATTCTCTGTTCTGCCTCATTTATCCTAGCAGAGCCTCCATTTTTTATTGCACCTCCTTAATAGCTTTATTGATTTCAGTTGGTTAGATTTTAGTTCTTTTATTTCTCCAGAAAGGGCTTTTATTTCTCCAGATAGGGTTTCTCTAATATCTTCCATGCCTTTTATGAGCTCAGCTAGCACCTTGAGAATCGTCATTCTGAATTCTAGATCTGACATATTACCAATGTCCGTATTGATTAGGTCCGTAGCCTCCGGTATTGCCTCTTGGCGTGTGTGTGTGTGTGTGTGTGTGTGTGTGTGTGTGTTTGTGTGTGGGGGGGTGAGTTTTTCCCACCTTGTCATTTTATCCAGATAAGAATATATGAAGGAGAGAATAAAAATACTAAAAGAGTGTCAAAGACCCCAGAAAAATGTGTGTTAACCAAATCAGAAGAGACCCCAAATTGTGGGGGGAAAAAAGGGGATAAAAAGAAGTTCAGGGAAAAAAATTAAAAATAAAGAAAAAAAGGAAAAAGAAAATATAGATATTAGACTGTTGAATAGAACAGAGCCACCCACTTAATTTTGGGAGTACTTTGGTCTCTTAGAAGAAACTACCTCCCAAAATTTTAAAGAAAGAAAAATGTGTGTGTGTGTGTGTTTGTGTGTGTGTGTGTGTATACACACACACACAGAATATACACACACACACACAACAAAATCAGGGTAAACATGATGAAAGGATGGACTGACTATGAATGTAAAGATAAAAAATTTTAAAAAAGTTCTTAAAAAGGATTTGATAAGATAAGTTGGTTGGGAAAAGAAAGGAAAAGA
Source organism: Mustela lutreola (assembly GCF_030435805.1). Lineage (NCBI taxonomy): Eukaryota > Metazoa > Chordata > Mammalia > Carnivora > Mustelidae > Mustela > Mustela lutreola. The sequence goes on from NC_081308.1 coordinate 127,362,696, forward strand.
AAGTGGAGAGAATTTTCTCGGGCTGGAGACTAGAACAAAGCCCTGTGTTAGATTTAGGGTATATTTTGATCTATTAGAGGAAGTTGTATCCCAAATTTTTTAGAAGAAAAAACACTATGTGTATACAAAAAAATAAAGTTAGATACAATGAAGATTAAAATATGACTATAATAATGAAGTTTCAAAAATATTCTTTTATGAAGGTATTGTTAAGATAAACTAGATAAAAAACGTTAAAAGAGCAAAGAGTAAAAGTTAAAAAAAATTAGAATAAGAAAAAAATAAGGTTAAAAAATTAATTAACATTGCAAGACTAAAGAATCACGGGGAGAAAGCCATGAATTCCATGCTTTGCTTTCTCCTCCTCTGGAATTCTGTGGTTCCCCTTGGTAAGTGAACTTGGTCTTGGCTGGATGTTCTTGTTGATCTTCTGGGGGAAGGGACCTGTTGTAATGAGTCTCAACTGTCTTTGCCCGAGGTGGAATTGCACCTCCTTTGCCAGGAGCCAGGCTAAGTAATCTCCTCTGGTTCACTCTCAGGGGCTTTTGTTCTCTGATCGCTTTCTGTAGAGCTCTGGAGGATGGAAATGAAAATGGCGGCCTCCCAATCTCTGGTCCGGAGGAGTGGAGAGCTTGGGGGCCCCACTCCTCAGTGCACCCTCAGAGAAAAGCTCTCAATCACTCCCGTCTCCCTGTCCTCTGGCTGCAAACCAAGCTCACCCGGCCTGTGACTGGGCATCTCTGTCTCTGGCCCATCTGGAGCCTGACTGGAGTCTCCAAACCCAGCAGATCACCCAAAACCAGCTGCTCTTCCAGGGGGTTCTCCTCAGATCTGCCACTTGTGGAGTCCCTGCTCAAAGAGTAGTGGTCTGACTGTGCCATGGATCACAGTTTAAGGTAACCCCAAGTTGAGAGCTCACTCTTTGGCTCTGTCCCTGTAGCCAGCTGCCTTGCTCTAATACCTGCAAGCTCTGTGACACTCAGACACCTCCGATCCTTCTGTGACCCCATGGGACCTGAGACCAGGCTGTCCCTGCGAGGGCTTCTCCCCAGGTTAGCCTCTGGTGTGATGTCTCTTAGTGGAGCAGACTTCTAAAAGTTCTGATTTTGTGCTCCATTGCTCCCCCACTTGCCAGGAGCTGGCCCCTCCTGCTGTGGTCTATCTTCCTTTCGCTTTGGATTCACTTCTCCACAGGTCCTACCTTTCAGAAAATGGTCGATTTTCTGTTTCTAGGATTGGTGTTCTTCTCTTCTATCTCCTGTTGGGTTAGTAGGTGTTTGGAATGGTTTGATAAACTATCTAGCTGATCTCCTGCGACCTGATGTCATCTCAGTCTGCTACTCCTCTGCCATCTTGACTCTCCCCTTGAGTTTTTTTTTTTTTTTTTTTTAAGATTTATTTATTGATTTGAGAAGGGGTCAGGAAGAGAGGGAGAGAGAGAATCTCAGGCAGACTCCCGATTGAGCATGGAGCCTGATGCAATGTGGAGCTGGGATCCTGACAATCCTGGGATCCTGACCTGAGCCAAAATCAAGAGTTGGATGCTTAACTGACTGAGTCCTCAGGCACCCCACACCCCATATTCAAACGTTGTAAAGAGGGTAATAGTCTTCGTAGGATACATGAATATTAGGTTTTGATTTCTAGTGTTACCTTGCTACCTCAAGATCCATGGAAGTTATTTCAAAAACCAAAAGAGGAGACATTGACTGGTCTAATTGTATACTTCGCAGTTACAAACTTTGGGAATTGTCTTTGTGTGTGAATCCTAGACCCCCATTATGATATCGTGCCTTTGGTTTAATACCGGGTTAAACCAAAAGGAAAATAAAAGATCTTTACCCATCTCAGTGAGCAGCGAAATCTGAATCTATAGTTTGCAATTGAAACTATTTTTTTCCCCAAACCCTCTGAGGGCTGTTACTCAGTCTGGTGTAAACAATTTATTGTTAAAGTCCTAGAACATTTGCATTTTAATTAAGGAAAAATTTAATTAAACTGGAAACTTTGTTCATAAAAGGCAAGTTTGGGCAGATAGTACACTTGCTACAGCTCTCATTCAGAGATGATATACACTTTGGGAGTTCTGTGTTTGGTGCCATTTAAATAGTAAAATGGCATATGTGTCTGTCTTGCTAACCTATTCGAAAATGTCTCCCAGCCAACTTTGGATAGCCTCTGCTAAAGCAGATAGTCAAAAGAAATACATAAACTGTCTTCATAGAAATATTTTAATATATTTATGTCCATTATGACCATGCGAAATAAACTTGATGGTACTGAAACTAAGTATTTTTACTAAATAGACTCTTAATCTATCACCCCATCAGTAGTTGGTCAGCGTGGACACACAGCTTCATTAAGGACCATAGCATTTAAAAAAATACTTTAGTAAGACCTGTAAGCAAATTTCCTGTAAAGTGCAACTACGGTGAATCAAACATTAGGAGGAAGTTCCTCATCCTGTTGAAATACAAAGTAGACCTCTTGATTTGTCACAATTCTTAGTGCAGCTGTGAGTATATCATGGTCCAGGTTTTGAACTCATTTCCCAACTTTCAGATTGACCATAGTGATGCGTTAATTTCACCTCAATCCAAGAATATTCTGAGTCATGGGATGCTTAAGTTTCTCTAAAGATAAGCATGGAACTGAAAAGACTTCTTAATATCCTGTAAGCAAGTTCAGCAGAAATGGCAAAAGAGGTCAAAGGAGAGGTTTGGCAAGCTTGGATCAAGGCCTGGGGTAGACACCTATTAGGTGAGAGGTACATATCAACAGGCACAAACACCGAATGAGCTTCTCCCATGTGCTGGGCAACACAAAATCAGAGATAAGGCAGGTTTTTGTTAATCTTCAGGAGCTTTCACTGAGGTCCATTTCCTGTTTATGCCCTGGTGGCATGCCTTGCTTCTTTTTCCCAGTGCTTAGCTAATAGCTGCAGGTAGAGCTTGGCTGGTTTGGGGAGGTGAGGATGATGAGGGTGTCCCTCTGTCCTGAGATGAAGTTCTCAGAGCAGAAGGGAGGGAAAAGCAGCAGTTCAGATAGAAGCGGAAGTGGCCCCATCAGTAGCATCAAGGTTAAACAGCTCTCCCATCTGATGGTAGGAAATGAGGCATTTTCAGCAGGGCAAACTCCAATAGCTGTGTCCTTGTGGTGCCACACAGGACGTGTGGGGGTGGAGGTGGTTTGTAATGAAGCAAGTTAAGAAACAGACCCAGACATGGGCCATACTTCTCCTCTCCACAAAGGTGGCCTCCAGTGTGATTAGACCAACCGCTTCCTCCCACCCCACACTCTCAATGTCTTAAACAGAAATGCTGACTGATACTTGAGTAAATCCAAGAAAATCTATCTCTTCTAATGTAGTAGCTGTTTATCTAGAAATTAATTCAAACAGATGTCGTGGGGACTTGTATTGAATGCTTACCGTACCTAATAGTCACTGCATGGTGAGAAAGATGCAGATTGTCAGGCTCAGCCCCAGAGATTCCAATAAATGGGTCCAGCATGGGACCCAGAAGCTGCCTTTTTACAAGCTTCTAGCTTACACCTGTGCTGCTGGTCCCGGGACCACCCTTGGAATAGCCAAGTTGAAAGATACCTTTTTACTGGATCTGTGCTTCTCACACTTGAATGTGTTGAAATGCACATTGCAGCTCAGTAGATAGAGAGGGGCACCTGTCGAGTCTACCTGACTCTGAGAAAAACCTATTGATGAACTCACCAGAAGAATTTGATCCTTCCAAGAACAGCATTTACAAAGAAAATAAGGCTTGGATTCCCAAATAGCTACCATTTATGAATTCTTGCCATGTGCAGCATGGTTGGGCTAAGTGCTCTGCGTGCCTTCTCTCATTTAGTCCCAACCAGAACTTACTGAGTGGAGATGATCCCCATTTTACAGATGAAAGAGCTGAGCCTCAGATTGCTTGAGTCCCAACAGCTAAGTTCATGGCCGTCTCCAGCCTGGAACCCTAGCTGTGACTGACTTTAGAGTCATAGACTTCTCCTTCCTGCTACACTGTTTCTTTTCAAGACCACTCAGTAATCCCCTGAAGACTTCCATTTGATACCTAAAGTACATGTCCTATGATGTGTTCTCTGCTAACAGAATGTTTATGGCTCCACATAGATAAGCAAACCAGCTCTACTGACTGGAAATTTCTGCAATCCTCCAATAAGCGTGTGATGGATTACAGAGTTGTACTTTTCCTTAAACTCTGGGTAACCTTTAAATTTAGTCTTATGAGAGTTATGGGCAGACAAAACAATGTAATTTATTAGGTCTTATTATGTATCTTTTAACTTTAATATCTGTTTTCCTTTTCTAACTATCTTTCCTGCCTTGCTCAACATTACACAGCTAGAGAAACTGATTTGTGCCCAGAAGCCAGTTCTTTCCCTTAGGTCCTGCTGCCTCTCGTTCCTCATCTGTGAAATGGGGAGAATAAGACCCATTACTCAGGCAGATCCCAGTACTTGGTATTGATGAGGTGTTCAGTACAGGGGAGCTGGTGTTAGTTGGATTATTCTGATGAGGCCCAACATGGATTGGAAGCCCTTGGTGCTCCTTAACCCAAGATTCTCTGGAATTGAAATATACCTTGTCTAGCCTCCAGTTTGGACTTCTATATCTTCCAGTTTGTGGCTTTTGCTACCACCCTTACAGTTTCAGAGAGTACCATTCACTTCCCTTTAATTAAGGTCAGTGCCCCCATGTCACTTGGAAAGTTTCAGTGTTAGATTATGTCTGAACTGTGGGCTTAGAAGGACCTGATCTGAGTTGCCAGATCAAGATGTCATTTCTTTTATTGTAGCCCTAAACACCAGCTTGTTCCAATTAGAAAGAACTGAAAGGCATCTGCTGAAAATATGTGTACTTTTGTTAATCTGGGGTTACTCAAGAGAATGGAAAAGAGGTTTATATATTACATTTGCTAATAAAGAGGAATGTTAAATATAAACAGTATTTCACGATGAGGACTAAAACAGAATATCTAAAACCTTACCAGGTCCAGCTGGTTCATATTTACATTGCCAGAAGGAAACAGTGCAAGTGCACACCACCTTGTGCATTCTTAAAATTAAAGGGACAAATCGTTATCTGCAGGATCAGTGGGAACAGACTGTCACTGACCCGCTAAAGATTGACTCCCATCCCCACCACCCCAGTTTTTCAGAATCTAAGAATGAATTCCATGAAATTGCATTATGATATTAGGACCCAAATATAACAAGGAAAAGCCAATATAGTCACAGAAGCGAAGTTTATACTCCCCAGAGCTGAGATTATCCTGTGGTAGAATTCATATCAACTCTGCTTCCTTCAGGAGCAGACACCATTTCCCGGGAGTAAATGAATCCTTCTTGGTAGCTGCTCCCCCAGGTGGCTCTCAGGCCACCAGGGTCCCATTCACTTCAGTTATTGCTTCAGGTCACTTCATGGTGCCCTAGTGGCTCCAAAAGGAATGAAGGCAGCTTCCATGAGATCATAATTTATGGGAGTAGCTAGTGCACAAGGAGAACCTGCTGCATTGTAAACCAGGCAAAATCCATGCCATGGGATGCTTCTGAAACTTCCAAAATCCCATTACACCCAGTGTAAAGCTGAAACACAGCCACATTTGATCACCTTGGTGGGTAAAAATCATTGACCTCCTTCACAAGAGAAGAGCTGCCTTCTCGTGGTGACTTGCCCTCTCCATAGCAACGATGGGTGGGAAAACAAGGTCTACAAATGAAGGAGCGCTCAGCTCCGCCAGACACTTTTGAAAAGAAAGAGCTCAGTCATTCAAACAGCCTGAATTTATGAAGTGACATTTAGATTATGATATGACATTGCAGATTTGACATGACTGTGCTAATTGGGAGAAAATATGCTACTTTGATCAAACCAGAAAAAAAAGAAATAAAAAGACATCGTGGTTCAACTTGGAATAGAGTGGCTCATCCTCATGGCTTTTTGATTGTTGCCATTGGTCTCTGCACAGTGTGGCACACACAATACAATTAACGTGTCCCCACCCGTAGCCTGTTGCATGCCCGTTGTCAAAAGGAATTGGACATAGAAGCTTTCATATGAGTTGTTTGCCTACTTCTGATTCGTTGTGCTGACTGGCATGAGACAGGGAGCTGGTTTTATTGTGACATGACTACGATGGATGTGAATCTAACCCTCTATTATTCGCTGGGGAGTGTGGCCGTTAATGAAACCATTAGCTGAGCTAAGGCAGTGAAGAAAATAGGGAAATTACCATTATTCTGAAGCCATTAAGTAGTAATCCACCACTTTCTCTCCTTGCTCAAAAAGGCATCTTCTTTTTAAGGCCTCCCTGACTGTCCTTTAAAGATTCATTAATTCATTAACTTTCCAAGGAGATGGGGGTGGATGGCATAGTTGAAATTTTAATCAGTCCAGCGTATCATATTATTACCATTACACTGGTGTCTGTATTCATCGCTAGACCTCATCAGGTTAATTTTAAACAAACCACACATTGCAGCAGATGTTGTTCTGTTCCATGTGTAACAGAAAGAGCTTCCAACTGTAGAGTGCTTCAGAGTTCACGGAGCCCTTTCATGCTCAGTAGGTACACAGGACAGGCAGTATGTACCCCTATTTCACAGGTGACTGAACTGAAGCTCAGCCAGCCTAAATCACCTGAGGAGTGACTATCAGGTTTCATACTCACATTCTCCTTGAACCTCTTTTTTTTTCCCCCTATCAAGACTTGTACTTCTCCCATGTAAATCCCTTGCTGGAAAAGTGAGACTAAACCCTCGTCAGCACACATCTCTTGAAAAGGAACCTCTTGTGTTGGGAAGCTGTACAAAGCATGTGCTGAGAATCTCTCAGTCCCTCTTGAGTCATAGCTAACCAGGGCTTTGAAGAGTTTGTTAAACAATGGCATTGTGATAGTTTCTCTGCTACTTCTGTATTTATGGGGAGGAAAGTCAAATGCTGTATGGGCAAGTCATCTGTGTCTTCTGCAGCACCAGGAAGCTTGCCCTGTGGGTGGTTTTAGTTGACGGGGAAAAAAAAAATCAACATCAACGTTCTGCTCACTCAAATTGATTAAGGTCTACTTTCTGGCAAAGCACAGGGCTCTTAAAGACACAGGCCTGGGTCTATGGCCCTCAGGAGATCACTGTGCTCCAAGCAGTCACTAGAAGAGTTTATCCTTTAAAGGTATGGTGAGGTCAATTTCCACACCTGATCCTTGCTATGCTAAGGAACTTGGCCACCCACCCGTACAGGTGTGGTGCATATACAATTGTGATTATACACTTCAGGGCCCAAATGGGTAAGAGCTACAAATTAAAGTCTGCTGCACTAGGGTGTGGGTCCCTAGATCTCCTGAAGAGGAGTGAGCAGATCTCTGGCAACCCACTTTGGTCGGCATCCATCCACACCTGTCTGTGCTCCCGGGCTGAAGGGCAGTCACAGGACAAAGGAAGCGGGATGGGACATGAACAAAGACTATTTCTTGTCACATGTGTGTATGTTTTTCTAGATGGGCTGGAGCCCAGCCCTGAGTGGAAGCTCAGTACAGATTATTATTATTATTATTTACCAGTGAGGCCGTGCACAGAAGTGGTGCTTGGTCGTCCACATCCCAGATCGGGTCGCCAGGGGTAGAAGGGGAGTGAAATCTGTTTTAGATGCCTCCCTGGCCTGATCCTGGCTTCTTGGCCTTGGACATTGCTGTGTGAGTTAGCAGATGGTTTCCTACTCTGGATGACCGAACGAGGTCTCGCTTGCTGGAGCCTGTTAGAAACGCCCAGTCTCGGGGTCCCGCCCGCATTGTCCCCTGGTCCATAGGGGATGCAGATGCAAGGTAAGGGCGCAGAAGCCCTGCCCTGGAGTGAGGTGTTGCTAAAGCTTGACCCACACCAAAATATGAATTTTACACTGAACGAGCAAAGATAATGTCTTGCTTTACATTTGCAGAAAAGGAAGGGACCTGACCTTGACTGAGGTCCCACTGAATGTGCTTGGTGTGTTAGAGCTATGCTTGTTCGGCCTGCCTGACCATGCTGTGACATGAGCACTACCTTCTGCATGGAATAAACTAGGAAATCAAGACCATAATACCCCGAGGCCTCAGGTTTGTGGGGCTCCAAAGCCTTCTGAGGCCAGCGAGAGAGGGGAGAGCCGGCAGAGGTGGCATTGCTGAGGCCTTCAGGCGCCTCCAGAGGAACTTAACATCGCTCAATAAACATGCAGTAATTGTTATTTGGGGAAAAATAACAATGGGCTGTCAGTGCTTTAAGTTTAGTTGCTTTTGTCAAGTGCTCCATTATCTGCATGTCTTACCTTCCACTTTTTAGTAACAGGGTTAAAGCAGATGTTCAGACCCTTGGCTGCCACTGTCCCTGTCACTTCTTTATTTTTGTCCCTCCACATTCCATGAAGACAGAAGTCTTTTAAGCCAAAACGTGTAATTATCTCCCACGGGAGGGAGCTGGAAAGACAGAAAACCTCCACAAGGTCAGTTCATTGAAAGCCGGTGATTGCCACTGGCTGAGGTGAGGTGATCCTTTTTGAACAAGGATGGTCACTGAGCAGGGGACCCTCCCAGGGCCACCATCTGCAAGAGGCATGGTGTTTCATGAGGTCTTGCACAGCCAGCCCTGGTTCATTCTGTGGTTACCTTTTCCCTGAACAAGGTACTCACCAGGTTTAAATACAAACTAACACTTGCCTTAATTACTTTTTACAAAAGATTTTGGGATTCACTATTTGAAATACCCACATGACTTCTTACATTAAGGACAGTTTCTTGAAAGCATCCCAGGTGGGAAATGATTGGATGCCTTAAAAAACAAGCATGTTTCTGCCTCTTTTTTGTTTGTTTGTTTGTTTGTTTGTTTCTTCCACCTGGACGAACAGCATGTGTGTATGTGTATGTGTGTATGAGGGTGCATGCTTGGCTCTTGATTCGTCAATGTTTTAGATTGGGCAACATTGTAGTGGGCAGGTTTGCCTACATGTTTATTACTAATTTTAATATTTTCTCCTGCATTTAATTTTTTTTTTTAAAGTAGACTTCATGCACAACGTGGAGCCCAGTGTGGGTCTTCAACTCACAAACCTGAGATCAAGTCCTGAGCTGCGATCACGAGTTGGACACTTAAGTGACTGAGCCACCCAGGCAGCCCTTTCTCCTGCATTTGTTCATACAATTCTGTATGAACAGGCTATTGCCTTATTCTTATTTTGAGGCTTTGTCAACTGCCATGCTCTCAGGCTCATGAGTTTTAAGAAGGGGCCTTCTCAAAAAGCCTTTAGTGAGAAAGAAATGAGGTTTTGGGTCCATTAGCTCAGCTCTTGTGGGTTGCCAGGCCAGTCATTGGCAGAACGGGTGTTCCCGTGTGACAGTCACCACAGTCATGAGTCAAGTTGGGAGGAGATACTTTGAGTCTGTGCAAATATCTCAAGCATGGTGTCCCACAAACTTAGAATCCATTGGTGGACGTTGCCTGCAGAAATTCTTACTGTGGTGTTCTAAGAAGGATTTTCATTTCCTTCCTTTCTTCTACTTTGATTAATTGGAATTCTTCTGTAAAGAAGAGCTATCCTTTTCCACCTTTATATCTTTATTCAGTCATTTATTTATATTAGTAGGAACTCATGGGTTTTTATTTTATTCTATGGGTTATAATCTCATACCATTGTTACTTATTTTCTTACTCAAATTGTTTCAGCTTTAGCTACTGCAACTCCTTCATTTCAGATCGGAAGATGGGCTGGAGAGGGGGATGCCCTGTCCCAGGTCATACCATGACTTCGGGGACCACATTGGTGTTAGAACATAAATCTCTTTTTGAACTCCAGGTTCAGGCTTCTGCATTATATTGTGCCATTCTAGAAAGCATTGTGGAAAATATGTAGGTGCATACTCTCATCCTGCTGTACATTTTGCTTATCTTTTTTTTTTTTTAAAGATTTTATTTATTTATTTGTGAGACAGAGAGCAGGAGTGTGCACAAGCAAGGGCTATGGCAAGCAGAGGGAGGAGCAGACTCCCTGCTGAGCAGGGAGCCTGGTGTAGGATTTGATCCCAGAACTCTTGATTCATGACCTGAGTCAAAGGCAGACGCTTAATGAGCCACCCAGGTGTCAGCACAATCCACTAGAGATTGGGATCTAAAATAAGATGGATACATTTTACCTTTAAAGTGTTTAGCATACTCGTTCGCCTGGGACAGTCCCAATTTGTACCTATTTTCCAGGTGTAATTGTCCATAGTGTCCTTTTTCTCCCTCCAAAGCATAGAGATTTGGCTGATCAGTTATACGATTGCCCCACGCCACTGGTTTTCAATTTTTTGCTCCCCATCAGAATCACCTGGGGGGCTTGTTAAACCACAGACTTCAGTGCCCCTCCCCTACAGTTTCTCATTCATTGGGTTTGGGGCGGGGCCTGCAAATGGGCATTTATGGCAAACTCTAATGTGATGCCAGTCCTGCCTTTCGGGGACCCCATTGGAGAACAACCGTCCTAAGCATTGGACAGACACTCCCAGGTGAGTGAACGGTTGAAGCGTGTCCAAGGCGTGACAGGCACCGTGCTGGCTGCTGGAGGTAAGATGTAGTCTGGTGGGAGCACAGAGTCCATGAGGCAGATGCAGAGGGACGAGACCCTGCAATGAGGGGTATAGGGTGCTCTGTGAGTGGGCACGAGGTCTATCTGTTGGACTCTGAGAAAAAGGTTGTATGGAGCTTCCAGTACCTTATCAAATCATTTTTTTCCTCATCTGTTCAACAAGTGTAGTAATCATTCAGTTGATTGGACACCAACCATGAGCCTAAATCAGCATTTCCTACCCTTCATTTTTATTTAAATTCAAGAGGTAAGGAAACAGTTGCTCCCCACTCCCAGTATGGGCACACACATATCTACTTGTTAGGTTGGACTGGATTCCATTTCTGAGTTATATATGCATCTACTAGACATAATAGTGTTCAGAAATGACCTTGAATCTCTACAGGGTCCAGAAGGAGAAGTACCTTATTACTGTACTTACTAAGGGCAGAAACATGAAGGGATATGGCACATTTTCAAAGGAATTTTAGCAATAAGAGATGGAATAAGAGATTTTCAATGAACCCTTTACTTAACCACAAAGTGTACTTAATTAGAACAACCTATCCCTCAAATAGTTTAGTAAAATCATGTTTCCTTAGTGGTTCATAGTTTGAATAGTAATAGGGACGTCTGTCTTTCATAACACCACTAGGAAAAGTATTCCATAAGCCAATCACTCTAGCCATGTACATTTTCCAGTAAGAACCTAGCCTTTGGACTCTGTTCTCACCCAGGTTGAAGTTCGCATTAGACTCCGTCATTGAACGTGGCTTATCCTCATACCACCTGGTGAGAAGAGTTCAAGCTGATGGCATTGTCATTGGGTATCTAGGCTCTTGCTTGGGGTTGGAAATAGTCTTGCTTTCTAGGGCTAATTATTTGGCTTGGCCTCCACCCATACCCTGTTGACCAGAATTACCAACCGGTTTTCTCTATACTGTGCACTGATTTTAGAGCTAAGATGCAAACAACAATGGTGGGACTCTTCACCTTCAGAATCAGGGACATACCATGTCATTAGTATGGTAACATCACGAAAATTTTCACTTGTGGTTTACTATTAATGTTTGCTAATAGGAAGTAATCTTTTATACCACGTATCCCATGGCACAATGCCATGGGATACATTCCTTTAATATATTTTTCACCTTTCCCATCTAGTAAATTATGTTTATAGAGATGTAGTTAGTGACACAGGCGAGATAATAGTAATGGCATTCCTAATTATATTGCTGTACATAAAAAAGTGACATCGATATTATCAAGTACCATTAATAGTCCCAAATGGTGGTGGATGCAGCAGCTTCTGATTTGAACATAGCTTATAAATCTTGCTAATGCTTTTTCTCCCCTACACATTTTCCATTTTGCAGTGACTCTATAGCTAGTTTTTATTTAAAGAGAAACAGAACTGCTAAGGAGAGGCAGCATACCATCTTTGTATAGCAGTGGCTTTGGGGACGGAGTTGACACCTGCTCCCTAGATGGCCCGGGTCCATGACCTTTTTATCTGGTACACTTAGCACAAAGTGATCTCGTGCCCTGGCCCTTCATATAAAGGAAGAACAAAAGATAGGTGTGTTCATGCACACATATTACTGACTATTATGATGACAACAAACTTGGTAGCAATCATTCCTTTCGCTATTTCTTAGTAAAGCCAGTGTTCCATGCTGGCATCTCCAGCTTGTCAATGGCTGCTGCACATGTTCTGCCTTGCTCCCCTTGTAGAACTAAATTTGAGACCCAGTAAGTATCATTGTATCATGCTGTGTTTCCACATTGTTGTCTCCTTGACACTTTATTACTGTTGAATGTTTCAGCAAGATGGTACACATAAATTACATTCCTCTCTGTCTCCAAGGGAGAAGATCCTTTGGATGGGTACCTCACCTTCGTTCTAATCCTAGTATCAATAATACAACAAATCCTGAAGTCTTGTGCCTCAACTTTTCCTTCTTGGTAGGCCAGGTATATTTAAGAGTCTTGATGGAAAACAGTGTTGAATGGTGTGACACGGTTTCATGTTTGCTGCGGTCACATGCAAAAATTTAGCCCTGACTAGATCTCGGTAGTAGTTTGTATTTATCAAGGGGCTAGTAAGTGCAAGGAGCCATGAGAAATAAACATGTGATCAAGACACTGACTTTTCCCTCATGTCATTTGCAGTATTGTTGGGGAGATTATACGTGCCCACAAACACCATGACAAGTAGACAGAGTTAGGAGTAAAGAGAGAGCCTAGTGGAAATTCAGAGGAAGGATTGCTCCCTTTCCACGGTGAGGGGTAAAGAGTGGCTTTGAGATTGGCTTTGTACATGAGGAGATGAGAAAGGACAGATACAGGAGAAAAAAGGCAAAGAAAAAGGCTGGTGAACCCCTGAAACCCTGGGACCATCCTTTCCAGTGTCCTTTGCCCACCAGCCACCTGCCTGGTATGGGCCGGTGACTATGGTGGGGATCCTCTGGCCCTCTCTGATTTTGTCCTCAGCATTTCTCTGTGGCAGAGCAAAAGCAGTTTCCATGAGTTTTATCTGGTCCCAAGGCCTCTCTATAATAAGACGCTTCAAGAAAGAAGTGTTGACTTCCCAAGCATCCAGGTTTAATCAAAATCAAAGAAGGAAAAAGCCCTTCCTTGAAGACCTAGATTGAGCTGGAGGTGCCCTCTTCTCTTTTGGGCTTCCTGTCTCTCTGGGTGTGTACGAGATCAAGGTCACATCTCCTCTTCCTCTGGCATCTGTCACTCTCCCCTGCTTGTCCTGCCAGGATTTCATCACTGGACACTTACTCATGACTTGACAGAGGCCTCGTGCAAAACAGGACAGGGCCGCACTGTGTGGCCACTGTGACTCAGCCATCTCCCCACTGCAGCAAATACTTTTGGCCAGCTTAGCGCTCTGCCTGTGTCATGCTTTGGGACACTGTGCTGTGGGAGGGATGAGATCAGTTCGTTCTGTCCTGTGCCAGGTGGGTTTTACCCTTGGATACTCTGTACTGGGCTATTGGCCAAATGTTTCCTTTCTAGCCACTATTTCCCAGGGTTTTGGCACACATGGGGTTCTTGCTATTTGCATTTCAGAGCTGGCTGCCACTGAAATGTCCATCCACGTCTGAAGAGGTGGCTACAGAAAGCAGCCATTTCCTGTTTACTTGAAAACACAACATTCTATTCTCACAGTGTAGACCTCTCCATAAGGTGGGGGAATACCTTTAGCAGAATGGATCTTGACCTATTAGCTCTTGGAATCAAAAGGATAAAAATGGCATCTTTTCACATATGTGTGCCTTTACATTGGCTAGATAGATCTTCATTGGCTAGATAGATCTTTTATCTTTTTGCAGGGGGCCGGACAGAGGGAGAGGGAGAGAGATCATGTTAAGCAGGCTCCACACCCAGCCTGGAGCTGGATGAGGGGCTTAATCTCCGGACCCTGAGATCCTGACCTGAGCTGAAACCCAGGGTAGACACTGAACTAACTGAGTCGCCCAGGTGCCCCTAGATAGATCTTTTGTCATTTTTAAAAGATTAAAAGATCGACCATGAAAATAATTCTACATTGGTATAAAGGTTTTGGCTTTTATGATTTTTTTTTTGTTTGCCTTAATTAAAAAGTATGGATCAAAGAGCTGTAGGGAACTTCTGGAAATCATTGGATTTGTCCTCACCATATAGGGATTAACATTCTAGGCTAATGGAAATGTAGTTGCCTTCCGAAGGTGTCCTGAGAAATAGTTTTCTCAGCCAGAAGATTGACAGATACTTATCAAATTAACGAACGAGCCTTTATTGGAAACACACTTTATTGGCTAGCACGGAAGTTCTGAACACATATTTGTGGAGTGGACGCCTACTTGGAGAATGGACAGACAAGCTGCTAGGAAATTTTCCAGCTGAGCTAAGGTGATTTTCTCCTGTTGCAGATAAAATCCATTTTTCTTATTCAGTTTGCAGACTGTGAGGTCCCTTGTCTATTCACCGTCCCCTCTATATTTGAAGGAAGTTATGAATTCTTCCCTCAGTCCAGTATTTCTCCAGCTGGATAATTGCAGCCTCATCTACCTTTCCTCAGAGTTTCATCTTCCCAGGCCTGGAAGAGTCTCTGTGACTCTCTGAGCCCCGAGTGCATCATAATCCCCTCTCTGTTGTGGGTCTCAGGCCTGGGTATGCCAAAGTGAGGTTTACAGAGGATTAGTGAACATTTTGTATCTAAACCTGGATGATAGGGCAATCACAGACTTCATTAGTGGATGAAGAAAACCATAAAATAATAGAGGTTTTGCTGGATTTGTGATGACTTTCTTAAAATCTGGTTTGAGCACTCTTTGCTCTTCCCTCTCCCAGCTGCTATTTCTAGAACTCACGGTGGTGATTAGACTGCATCAGGAAAGGAGACTACTGTGTTTCCCTCTTGGTTGTTGAAAATGATATGCTTAATAGTTTATTAAGCATTTTCAAATAGCTTCCTCCAAGAACTGGAGAAAGATTTCTCCTCTCTCATATAATTCTGTGGCTCTAAAATTGTCCTTTAGCTGGAAAATATTGATTTTGCTATTGTTTACCCCCAGTGGATTGCTTCTTATCTCCGAAACTGGATTTTTGTCAGAATGAGAGCTGACAGAATTCAGATTTAGTCAAGAAAAGTGTGTCAGGGTTTGCAAAATGGTAAAAACTGAGAACAAATAGGATGTTAACTTGGGACATTGTGTGTGAATTTTGTGAAATGAAGTTAAATCAGGAATCAGGACCTTTGTGGTATACATTTGTTGAAGATAATTTTTTAAATGCCCCAGTCCCCTCGCAGATGGAAAAGACTGATTTCCGTGGGTTTATTTATATAGATTAAATCATAAAGGGAGACTAAAAAGGGGGAACAGTTCAAATTTTCAACACAGAAGAATTGCCTAAGTTTGGTTTATCCATATCCTAGATGATTATTAATTTTTCTTCTCTGTGCTTCTTAAAAGTGTCCAGTTTTGTTTTACAATGACCCTGTGTTATTTTTTATACATACTCTTATTGTAAGAGTTCTATGAGTCATTCTGGTCATTCATTGTACCTGAGCTTGGTCTTGGGGACCCCTACACAAAGGAGGGTCCTCTAACTCACAGCAAGTGAGTGGGAAGGTTAGGGGTGAACTGTGGTGTGAAGAGCCCCTATCTATACCCTTGTAGCCTCAGGCCTGTCTCCACCCAGGGAGGCTCCTGCTCTGTCCCCCGTCCTCATGGAGTCAGACACGTGGTGTTAGACATGTGGGTGCATTTGCTAGAGTTTCCTTTGCCAGCAAGCAGAACGTCTGATTGCATTTGGTTCCCAATGTGTTCTGGGTGGTGTTCCTGAACGGCCTGCCACGCTCCTTGGTCTGCTCACTTGGCTGTTTTGTTTTTGAGTATAAGGACCAAGTTTAATATTACAAAGTGATTCTCAGCTTCACCGTACACATACTTCTGTGTAAATGAAAAAGTCAAATCTGGGAGAATGGAAGGCTTTAATGGTCTTCGATCTTTCTCTAACATGTTTGGTTCAAAGTCTGTTTTCCTCAAGATATGGAAATCAGGGACATCCCTCACTTACTGCATCTGTAGTGATAATTCCTAAGCCAGTCCGGGCCCAGCTCTCTTCTGAGTATTTGCTGCTCTGTGGGAGAAAAAACAGACAGGAAATGAGTGGTTTCTCCCTGATAGCTTACTCCAGATGGTAGAGAGAGGGAGTTACACCAAAGATCTGACATCTAGTGGGATTCCAAAAGTGCTCAAGTTGGTTCTCCCTTTTTCATCAGAACATATCCTTTGAGGGTTAAAAAAGAGGAGACTCTTCTGTGGCCTTCTGTCTTGTGTATGTGTCATTTCTCTAATGGAACTATAATGAACAGACCGTAAAAAGCACAGATCTTGGGTGTTTAGTTCAACGAGTTTTGTCAGTTGCGTACCTCCAGGTAACCAACCACCACACGAAACAAAATACAGGTGAGATCTCTTCATTAGCAATTGATGCCAGGCCTGTACATAGTTTACAGTTTTCTAGAGCCATGTTCAAAAAAGTAAAAAGAAACCGGCAGTGCTAATTTTAATACTGTGGTTTAACCTAGTGTATTTAAACCCTCACGATTTCAACCCAAAATTAATACAGAATTGATACCAAGAAATGCTAACACTTTTTTGAAAACAAGCCTTTGAAACTTGGTCTATATAACACAACTAGCTTTTTGAAGAACATTGTAGAGAATCACACCTAACACAAGGTTTACTATGGTTGTCTCTGAAGGGACATTTTTCTCACATCCCAGAGACACTGAATTCTGGATCCTTGTGGACAGAAGGCAGACCTCTTTCTGTGACATAATCTGAAGACCTGAACTTATACTTGAGCCTCAGGCTGTGCCCTCAGTCTCTCCTTTTCTCTTCCCATTTCTGCTCCCCAGCTTCCTTCCTCTTAGGTTACATGACTGAGTGCTTACCACGTGCAGGGAATCTGTAGAGTTGTTGGTGAGGGAAAGCCAGGGACATTGTCCTGGCTCTGGAGCAGCTTAGAACCCAGTGGAATGAGAAACTTCCCCCACACCATCATAGACAAATAATAGACACAGCCCTTGGGTTAGATGAGACTTCTGGAAGATGAGGCCTAAACTTTAAAGCATGGTTAGAAATTGATGAGGCAAAGCAGAAGGAACAGGCACGGAGAATGAATAGAGCATGAATTAATTGTTAGACAGATGGCCTGCTCCACCATTTACAGGCTGTGTCACCTTGAGCCAATTGCTTTACATCTCTGGGCCTCTTTTCCATCATCTATAAAGTAGTGATAATGAGACCTCTGGACCAGAGCTGTCAAAAAATCAAACAGAAAAAGATTTTTAAGAAGCTGTTGCAGTGATTGGGTCATTCACTCATTGATTCATTCAGCAAGTGCTTTAAGACCTCTACTGCATGCTGAGTGCTGGGCTAGTTTCTGGGAATACTGTAGCATGGTGTGTATCATCCCAAACCTTGATGTCTGAGGGGTGTAATTTACAGTAGCTGTTTTATCAAGAGAAGAGACAGACTTGAGGAAGGGAGGGCTTAGTGAAGGGAGATAAAATTGGGGGTCTAGAGTGGTGCCCACCTCACAGTCTCCCTCCTGTTGAAAACATTTTGAGAATCTTCTTCAGTTTTTACCAATGTTCAGGATTATTTGTCTAGTAAAACCAGGAGAGACTGAACCATTGTAGGGATAACAGGAGCCACTTGGTATAATTTGCATTTGCCATGTCATATATATTATATATTATATATTATATATGGCATGTCATATATAATTTGCATTGGCCATATGACATGTCATATATGATATGGCAAATGTAAATTATACCAAGTGGCTCCTGTTATTTGCATGTCATATATGACATGGCAAATGCAAATTTATATATATATGTATATATATATATATATATAATTTGCATCATATATTACATGGCAGATGCAAAATTTATATATATATATATATAAATAAATATATATATAAAATTTATATATATAAATTTTGCATCTGCCATGCAGATTTCACACTGGGATGGGGGATTGTGCTGCATCACAATCGTTCACCCCATTCTCCTGCTAAGTCCTTTCGTAGTGCTACCCGGATTAGGTTTCTGTTGACTGCACTGAAGGCATAGTCCCAGGCACCAAACCTGGCATCTAATGTTTGCTCCATGGATGCGGGTTAAGAAGCCAAAGGGGCAAATGGGTGGTCTGATACCCGTGCACATCCAGACTGTGATCCAAAGGAGCCTGGGCATACAAACTAGGACATATGCATTGTAGCCCTGTCGCTCTCATTCATTTGCTTTGTGACTTTGGACAAGTCATTTAACTCCTCTGAGCCTGTTACCCAACCTGCAAAAGAATGAGTTTCAGCTCCATGACCTCAGGGATCTCATTTCACATTCTGTGATCATCTGGTTCCCAGGGTTTGTGTTTTCCATGCTCCCAGCCCCTAGCATGCACACATTGTACTTTGGTGAACCGAATTCACACCCATGGAAGACAGAGCACATGAATGAGTGTTTCTGTGAAGATGTTTCATTCCACTGTGGCCACAAATGGGAGTGAAAAAGGGCAGCAAGGGGATTCTGGTCTCTGTTGGTTCTGTCTTGTCATCTTCCATGCCCTGAGTGCCTGATCATTGCTCTATGTGACAAAAAGGAGTTCTGCCTCCTCCGATCTGCACTTAGAAGTACCCGTTAGCACTATGCCAGAGTGAGTCTGAGTTCTGCCCTCACAAGGCAGTTTCTGTCTTGACCTTTTCAATCTTTAATATGTTCTGCTTCCTGATTTGGGCACCAGATCTGTATTTGTGAAGAGGTGTCTGGCAGCACGATTGGCATTGCTTTTTGTGGCTGGTTACTATGTGAGCTTACAGTACTGGGGAGAGGATTGTGGACAAACAGCTACTGAACTGTTAGAAAGATGATACCAGCCAATGACTGGAGGTGTCCCACCCCATCCAGCCCTTCCATACAAAACTAGAATCACCGTAAGAGATCTGGAATATCTGTTTGGTTTTGCTGCATCAAATCAGGCACATACCAATAACCCTCTAGTTTATGGATGCTTGCTATTAAGTTTTGTTTAAATGAGTTCCTTCCCAAAAGCAACCAGCTTCTGTTCTGAAGAAATAAATAAAATGCATGAGATGAACTTTCCTAGAACTGATTTTCAGTGTGGAGCTTTCTGGGTATAATTTAGAAGTAGCTGTAGTAGGTTTAAGACCAGAGAAAGTATATGTAGGTTTGTAGGTAGGAGGCCACACCAATATACTGGTAAATGACCGGAAGCCAGAGGGTAGAGGGAGAGATCAAGCCCTGTAGATTTCAGCTCAGTTTCACATCTCTACCCTAAGGCATTAGATGCTGCTAATTCTTCAAAAGCCAAAGATTTGTTTTACAGAAGAAGTTCTGATTTGATTAAGATATTGCTTCCAGACCTAATGTTCCTTTAGCAAATCATGCCTACATCCATGATTGGAAATAAACTGCATGTTATCTAAGCATAAAAAAGCCACATGATTTGGAACTATTCTACAGAAGTAACATTTAGTGTAATTACAGTACATTTAGATTAATTACAGTGCTGGTTCCGGGCGCCACCACACTTAAGGTCGTAACAGTGTTTTTGTTATTAACCCTTTGTGGAAGAGGTTTATCTTCTGGCTGTCTATTTTTTCCTCAGGAAAATATTTGCATCCAATATAGGGATGGATCACAATTGAATGGCCTGTCTACTTTTAAGGTAACTTTAAAAAGATAGGATTTCAGAGGAATTATTTTAAGATTGCTGTTTCTGTGTAGAATCTCAGAATAGCCAGAGATTAATTTTCAAAAAAAGTGAAAATGATCAAAATGTGTAGACAGGAAATTGACTTGCTAATAAATGGCTCATGCCTGCCTTTCATAGGCTTTATAACATTGTCTAGAAAGTACAGAGTGGCTGATACTTAATCACCACATCCAGAACTTACCTATCCAACCTGGCTTTGGCTCCATTCAAAGGTTGCTGAACAAGAAAATGGTTGGCAGTTTCATTTGTTGGGAGTATCCTTATGGGCCTCAGATTCTCATCTCTTGATAGCATTGGTGATTCTTTTCTAAAACAACCAAAAGTGATATGGAGGCAGATTTGGTAAATGAGGAGGTTGATAAGGTCGAATACACATTTTACTAAAAAACGAGCTGCGTCTCTCAAATAATGAGCTTCATTTTCATGCATGGTTCATAACTACAGCTGAAGGTAATTCCCTCTGAGGAATTCCACAGTCTGTTGAGAAATGCCTATCTCCTTGAAAACAGTGTGTAGTTTCCTCTTGGCGCTGTTTCGAAGGTGCTGGTATTCATTTGAATGTCAAATTCTGCTAGTTTGTTCTATGAAGAGTTTCATTATTTTATGGTCCTATATCATATCAGTAAAAGGAGGTTTCTTAAAAATACTCAGTGATTAACTTCAATGGCACTAAAAATCATTCTGGCCTGTTATATGTGTTAAAAAAATTCCTCAAATACATCCTTCTACAAATGACTGTAAGTACTCTGCAAAATATTTGTCATGATAGCTAGCATATTACTTACCATGAGTCAGGCAGTGTGTTTTCTGTGCTTTTAACTCATTCACCTGTGATTTTCTTTTTCAGATTTGATTTTTTTTTAAAGTAATCTCTGTACACAACATGGCACTCAAACCCACAACCACAACCCCAAGACCAAGAGTCACACTGAGCCAGCCGGGCTCCCTGCCTGTGATTTTTTTTTTTTTTTCCAAGAACTTAAATACCTATCTTTTCAAAGGCTGCCAATTACATCAGCTTGTAAAAGGCCAATCTGATATTTACCCCGATGCGATCACCTGTGATGAGTGTGTGCACCATGGGCAGAACTGGGGTGTACGACTTCCTGCCATTGTAGCCATCCTCTTGGAGGACGACGGCCAAAATACGGACGGTATAGGCAAGTTCTATTAAATGAACAAAAGAATCAGGGCAAAAGCGGTGAATTTTTTAAACTCCTGACCTGGTTTGATTTTTCTTTTCCCTTTCTAGTTTGTCCTGCTGGGTTCTATCTTGCCTTTTCGTAGTGGCTTTTTGGAGTAGCTCTTTTCAGGAACAAATGATGCCATAAATGCGGACTGAAATCAATGAGGTTCTGAGCTCTGAGAGTGAGAGGCACTCTTCCCTGCTTACCATGCTGCATATTTGAAGCCAGAAACCAGAGGCTTGGGTGCTGTTCCACACACAGCTCTCTCATTTACAGACCTATATATAGCTGCTCTGTTACCAAGCTGGGTTCCCAATACCCATCTTCCCCTTTGAAACTGGAGGAATATTTAGAAGAAATAATAGAGAGCACATATGTTCTCATGTCTGTCACCAAACATATAAGAGAAGAAATGGAAAACCACCACTCGGTAATAACATTGTAAAGTAAATGTTATAGCTTGGAATTCTTGGAAGTGTCTCCATCCTTCCCCGCCCCCACCCTCAGGCCCTGGCACTGGCTCTTTAGCTTCCCTCAGCTGAGGGGAACTTGTATACCAGTGCCAAAAGTGTGGATTTAGTCAAAGGGAAGAAAACAGCAATGGAAGCCATTCAACTTTCTGATTACTGGGTATGGCCTTGTTCTGCAGTACAGACCTCACTTAGAGGAAGCCCATCAGCAGACAGCAGGAGTCTCAGGCCCCAGGTAGGCCCTTAGGCCTGGGAGCTGCCTCTTAAATGCTGTGTGCTTCTGTTCTTGTGGAAAGTATGAGGGCCCACCCAAGGTTGGCACTTCCTGTCATCTTGTAAGTTATGTAGGGGTAGGTAGTTTGGCAATTTGAGTTGGTCTTTACTAGTGGAGGGGATGGAAAACGGGACTGATTTTTCCAGTTCACCATCACATGGATAGCTTGGCTTGGGGAAGGCCGTGTTGGGGGAGAGCTGGGTGAGGCCCTCATTTGAACCTCGCATCCCAGGTGGCACCAAAGACTTGGTAATTGAGGCAAACGATACTGAATGTAGTATTTGTTTAAAAAAAAATTAAGGTAAAAAAATCCATGCTGAATGGAAGTTCTAATTGTTAAATACAGACAGGATCAGTAAGAGTGCTGTGTCACTAGCTGTAGGACACTGGGAAATTATTGAGCCTCCTTATGGGAAAATGTTAAGGAATGAGAGGAGTTGGCCAGCCCTCACCATTGTTACTTCTTTAGCGTGGCTCTGTCTACCCAATGACAAATAATCACATCTAATCACTTGGCAGGCTGCTCTGGCATCATGTAGACACAACCTGGGCTGTCCTGGGAGTTGTATTTTGATTTCATGTTAAGAAGCTGTGGCCGAGTGGGGACGCAGTCTTACAACACTAGAATACAAACTCATGGCAAAGCAGAGACTCTGCTGCTCAGAGCTTGCCAAGATGCTCAGGAAAGTGTCACCTTTGCCATCGCCTCCTGGCACCCTGTCTCCTGCAAGCAATCTCAGAAAGGTGCCAAAGCGCCTCACCTACAGAGTCCTGTCCCGTCTTATAAGGCGTCGAGGAAAACATCTCCCCGGCTGTGCTCCTTACCCTTCCCCAAGCCTTATGGCAACTGAGGCTAAACACACACACACACACACACACACACACACACACACCCCTACTTGTCTCTCTTCTTCCCTCCCAGCCATCCCCTCTTGGTCCTCCTGTCCTCCTCTGTCCTTTCTCTCCTGTCCCCACCTCTGGCATGGAGCTAAGGGCTGTGCACCTGTGCGAGGCGCCAAGGGCCTTGGGAGGCTACTGGGTGCCCATTTCTGCAGCGATTCCCTTCTAGTCCCGGGGAGCCGACATGCAGAAATCGACACAGACAGAGAGGGTGTCCTTTTCAATTGCAGTGAGTGATCTGAAAAATTAAAACAGGATGATGTGGTACAGCTACAGAAGCGGAAGGTCCTGTCTAAGCAGAGACCTGAATGTGGAGGGGAAGCGAGCATGTTGAGAAGCTGCTGCAAGAGACGGCTGTGTGCCATTCCAAAAGGCCCCGAGGCGGAGATGTGCTTGGCTTGTTCGAGGCACAAAAGGAGCCTTGTCAAGGATGGTAACCTCACAGTGGATGAGGTCAGGGAGGTAGGCAAGGACCAGATCAGTGGTCCTTCAAAGGCTGAGATAAGCAATTTGAATTTTATTCTGCCTGCAGTGGGAAGGTGTTGGAGGAATTGGAAGAGCCCTCTCCAGCCTTGTATTTGGTGCTGGCAGGGTGGTGGCTCAGTAATTTCTCCAGGTAGGGGCTCCGTCACTTTTCCTGCTTTGTGTTTGTGTGGCGAGAGTGTCTGCTGACATGGTTTGTGCAAAACAGAGTGCCTACTAATCACTGACATTTAATCTTTGGTTCAACAAGAATAAAATAAAGCAGAACTGTTTGCAGCATGCTAATGCTCACCTCTTACTCCCCACCCACAAGCTCATTTCTAGACTCTCCAGCATCCTGGCTCAGAGAGCTACGTGAGGGTAGATGAGGTACTCTGCCTTGTTCCTCCTGGGGCTTCTGTGGTCATTGTGAATGTCTGGTGCATGGCAGGGGCTTGGTGAAGGCTTGTTGGAAGGAAGGAAGGAAAGACACCTGCCACTCTTTAGGGCTTGTCTGCCTTTTATTCCCAGGGGTTATCATGAGCACGGAGGTGCTATGCAAACGGAAGTGAAGGAAGGGACTATCTGCAGAGTGAGAAGGAAACCTCAGTTTACCTGGAAGGGAAGAATGTGACCAAAAACAACAAACATGTTGTAAATAATTTCTCCTGCACTGTGGAATGATTCAATAAATCTACGGTGGCACTTACTGGTCTGGCGATATCATCATGGTTAGGACTTAAATTTCACCTCTGCTTGATCGCTTGAATTCAGTCCCAGATACATTTTAAATATACATTTGGTTTATGTCTGAGACACTGCGGATGACAGGTATACTGTCAGAAGTCTATATTCAGTGACTAATAAAGCGATTACTAAGAAAGGAAAGTCCAAATGGCCAGGGAAGTATAGAAGAGCTGCCTCATTCAGTGGATGCAATCAGGGCAATGACCTGTCTGGAAGAAAGGTGTTTTTCTACAAGGCATTTGATGAAAGAGAAAAGCTTTGACATTACTCAACACATTATATTGGAGGCATCTCAAATTGGCCTCACCTGACTTTTCACACTCACTTTCTACTCTGCTGTTGGACACCATTTCACATTCTTACTTCTTTCCTTCATTTCTCTTCTGTGCCTTTACTTTTGGTTTTCCAATGTTCAGGAAGACCCCTCCCTCACTTTCTCTGTCTCTAGTCACCTAATTATCCTTCAGGGTTCAGCTGAAGTGCAACCTCTTCCAAGCAGTCTTTCCAGATTCTTCCTGTGTGTTTCCTCTGGCTTATGTTATGTTCATTTTTTTAATTGTTTCACAGAACCACACTGTCCCTATCTTCCACAGTCCCTAGACAGTGCATTCCACAAAGTAATGCTCAATAGAGATTATTGAATGACTAAGTGGGATTACAATAATACCACACTCAGTCTTCTCCTCCTCTTCCTCTGTACTGGAAGGAGGGCATGTGAAGAGTTGGCTGCTCTCTGCCATGCTCTTTACAACAGGTCAGAACAGTTGCAAGCTCTGATATATCGCATACAGTCAAAGTGAAGAGGTAAGAACATTGATGCTTGTCATCAGTAGGGATCATTGACTTAACAGGAGAAATTATACCAATGACTGGCCTGTTAGTCTCAACCCAGGAAAGTGGCAGTGCTTGGCCTTGTGACAACAGCCTAAGATTTTGCCACAGTGTGTATCAGAAAATAGTTGAGTCTTTCTCAGTGCTTGGAGTAACATTATGTAATTCATCTCTAGTTCATATACATGAGAAGAACAAATTCTGTATCCCCCATATTTTATTTTCTTAGGTTGTAAAAACTGACTTTTTTCAACCACTTTATTCAATATTCCCCCAAAGGCATCCACAGCAAAAAATTTATGGATATTTTTTTATTAGAGATGATTTGGTTTTTATTCCTAGGAAACAGAGCTACAAAAATTTTAAGGTCATTAGCCATAATAATTTTAAATACATAGTCATTTGAGTATGTTAGTTTTAGCTTTTAGGTTCTGTGCTATCTTTAGTTTTTTTCCATTTTAAGTTAATAATGATAAAAATAAATCCCATATTTATTAGCTTTTTTATCCTAAGGTGTTTAACAAACCTTAGGAATACAAGTATAATGTAGTAATTCATCTGCCTGCTCCTAGGTTTATGGCCCTGAGAACATTTGATTACAATTAGTTCTATTTCACTAGAATTGTCCACTGGTCAACAGAAGGATTAAGTCCAAAGGTATTTGTCAACCCAGTTAACCTGACTTTTGAGGTAGCATGTTAATACAGAACCTTCATAACTTTAAACTCTAAAATCTCTATCTTTATTCTTCTTTTTCTCCTTTCAGCAACCATTTGTTGCATAACAACTATGTGTTGGATTCTCAGTTCAACCCTGGGGACAAAAAGGTCACTAAGGCTGTCAGAAGGATGGATAAGTAGATATGGATGTATTGTATAGATAGCTGTATATATATAACAAGATAGGTATATATATAACATATATATATATGTATATATATAATAAGATAGGCTGTATATATATAACAATAAGGTAGGTAGGTATCCACACACATACATGTGTGTATATAAAGAACATATGAAAGTATACGTCAGAAGTACATTGTCAGGTATGTGCATATGCTAAGCCCTTGTTTACAGAACATTTCCTCTCTGCTAAGCACTGTGCCAAAGAGTTGACACACAGCATCTCACTTAATCTTTGTGACAACTCCATGAGTTATTATTGTCCCCATTTCACAGATAAGAAAACCAAGACTCAGTCATACTATGCAATTTGCTCAAGTTTATTTGCTAAAAGGTGGTACAGTCATGGTTCAAACCCAATGTGTGTGATTCCAAACTCATGTTCTTTGCCCGTACTCATTCAGATTCAGAATAAAAGAGAAAAGAATGAAAAGTATGAAATTGGTTGCATGACTATGAATACTGAGGTGTCTATTTGTTTACTCAAGACATGCGTTGGGAATAAAGAGTCAGCCCTCAGACTCTGGTGCTTGGTCCTGATTTGTTGCATTTCAGTGACTGCTGCATTCCCTCCCCCACCCCTTCCAGCCAAAGACCACCTGACTGAATTACTTCACGGTGTGGTCCTTTAGCTATCATCATGGTAGCAAAGGAGGAACTTTCAGACTTATGTGTTGAAACAGCAGATGAGCCACCACGGTAGTCCATGAGGCCCCCATCCTTAAGAAACTCCACCTGGAAGAGTTCAGGAAGCACTGAGCCATCAACCTCTCAAGATCTCAGACAGTGTTAATGATTTTGCAAAACACACAAAAGTTTCAAGTTGATTTTACCTGCAGCCCTGTAGACTACCTTTTACCCCTCTTAGGCAGTAGGTGGTTCTGGCTTCATAACATTTCTTATAATTGTGGTTCACTGTTGGTGTCATTATTTGTTTAATGCCTGTCTCCCATGCTTAATCATGACCTCCAGGGAAATGGGGACTGTGTCTTGCTGGGGGCTGCACCTCACCTGAAGCACTGAAGACCCCCATGACTGGCACTCAGTGAATATTAATCGAGCCAGGACTAAATGAATGGAATCTGATGGAAGATGAGACACACAGCACCATGACACAGATTTCATCTTGATGGATGCCACAGAGATCCCCATTCTTAGTTTTTAAGCATAGCCTTGGTTCAATACTTCTTTCATGGCCTAACAGCTTTGGGGGTTTTATGTGATGGAGGGCAAGACTGTTCGGTGATTACAAGAGACAGATACAATATTTACTAGCCTTAGCAACTCCTGAGCAAATGCAGTCCCTGGAGAAGGGCACACAATAATAAAGCAGGAAAACCCGGCCGTTATCTCAAAGCCAAGCTCTACAGGCTTCAAGGCCATGACTCACAATTCTGTGGTTGGGGGCTCTGGAGTTCTCAAGGATAATTTATGGTGACACTGATGAGACAGAGTTCATTTAAATACAGTGACAGCTCAAGTATTTTTTTTTTTTTACTTTAGCAAATATTTATTTTTTTAATTTAATTTAATTTTTTTTCAGTGTTCTAGAATTCATTGTTTATGTACCACACCCAGTGCTCCATGCAATACATGTCCTCTACAATACCCACCACCAGGCTCACCCAACCCCTGACCCTCCTCCTCGCCAAAACCCTCAGTCTGTTTCTCAGAGTCCACAGTCTCTCATAGTTTATCTCCCCCTCCAATTTCCCCCCACTCACTTCTCTGAATTCCTCCCACTCACTTCTCCCCATCTCCCAATGTCTTCCGTGTTATTCCTTATGCTCCACAAGTAAGTGAAACCATATGATAAATGACTCTCTCTGCTTTACTTATTTCACTCAGGATAATCTGCTCCAGTCCCGTCCAAGATGATACAAAAGTTGGATATTCATCCTTTCTGATGGAGATGTAAGACTCCATAGTATATTTGGACCATATCTTCTTTCTCCATTTGCCCATTGAAGGGCATCTTGGTTCTTTCCACAGTTTGGCTTTTGTGGCCATTGCTGCTATGAACATTGGGTATAGATGGCCCTTCTTTTCACTACGTCTGTATCTTTGGGATGAATACCCAGGAGTGCAATTGCAGGATCATAGGGAAGCTCTGTTTTTAATTTCTTCAGGAATCTCCACACTGTTTTCCAAAGTGGCTGCACCAACTTGCATTCCCACCAACAGTGTAAGAGGGTTCCCCTTTCTCCATATCCTCTCCAACACATGTTGTTTCCTGTCTTGCTAATTTTGGCCATTCTAACTGGTGTAGGGTGGTATCTCAATGTAGTTTTGATTTGAATCTCCCTGATGGCTAATGATGATGAACATTTTTTCATATGTGTGTTAGCCATTTGAATGTCTTCTTTGGAGAAGTGTCTGTTCGTGTCTTCTGCCCATTTTTTGATGTGATTATCTGTTTTGTGTGTGTTGAGTTTGAGGAGTTCTTCATAGATCCTGGATATCAACCCTTTGTAGTGCCATTTGCAAATATCTTCTCTCATTCCATGGGCTGCCTCTTTGTTTTGTTGACTGTTTCCTTTGCTGTGCAGAAGCTTTTGATCTTGATGAAGTGCAAAAGTCAGCTTGTGGTTGAACAGACACCTTGCTGACCCCTTCCCACTCTATGATATACCATTGTTTCCAGGATTTACTCTAAACTGCCTGAGTCCTAAAGGGACCCAGGAGCGATGAACTGACCTCGACTCCCTGACCACAGAGGATTCGGTTTCCGGAAACAGAGCACATATTCATCTCTACCCAGCCTATTGTTCTTTGACTGGTTAAATGATGCTCTAAATGGAGGACTGTGATAGCAAAAAATAAATGTTTTATATGGTGCTAGAAAAAGCTTTAGGGGAAAATTTTAGTAAAAGATTCTTTCTTGTTTCTATAGAAACCAGTAGCGATCAGGAGGAGCAAGGTGTTCTTTCAAGTGTACATGGGAGTAAGGGGAGTGCCTGTGTGTGTGTCCCTTTGATCTCATTGGGAGTGGGTTACAACTCGCTGCAAATTCCTGCTTCCTTGCAGGTGGAGAAGGGCTGCGGTCCACAGCCGCTCAGCCTCCCAGATCCAGAAAGTCTCTTAACAGGAATCTCTTGTTGAAAGAGGAAGAAAAAGATAAACAGAAAGAAAGCTTTACTATCAGCTGTCAACAGGCCTTTAAACTGCTCCTTACCAGTGAGCACAAAATGTCCTGGGCGCATCCTGTCTAGGCCCCTGATAGCCTGGCTTGAATAAGCATTTGAGCCATCGGACAGTTCAGACAATTTGTTGCCCTGCCAACTTGTCTACTTCCATAACATCTTCTGCTTAATGAAATTAGAATTAAATATGTCCCTTTTAGTTTCATTTGTGAAGCTGTTACATTCTTGACAAGTGAATGGTGGGCATGACTTAAATCAGATTCCCAGGCAAATGCTTTTCTAAAGCCTAATCAATACTACAGCTTTAAAATGAAGTTTAGGTCAAATGTAATGACAGGATGAAACAGGCGTGTTTTGCTTCAATCTGACATGTCCCAGAAGGTAAAAGGAATATCTAGTGACTGACAAAAGGGCTTTCCCTTTGCATGACATTTACTTTGTATGTAAACAATCCAGTATATTGGCATGTCAGTGTATTAGTTGGTTGTGGTCCAAAACATGAAGTGAATTTCGATAGTCTGTCTTTCTGCTCTCAAAACCACACTCTTGATCAACAGGAGAACATTTATTGCAGTGTTGCCTTGCAGTTGGCAGAGCCAAATGAATCATTTTGATATATAAACTTCCTCACATCTAAAATATATCATGAGAAAACAAAAGACTTAAGAGGAGTGGATTATGAAATAAAAGGAATGCCATTAGTAGTGCACAGGTTATAAACATCCACTGTCATTAATAAAATACTGGGACGAGCATAGAATATTGCATTTAGTTTAACTTCCCTGAAGCTGCACTGTGGAGGGCAGGAAGTGACTTCCCACTGGCTGTGTGACCTCAGGTAAGTCACTTCCCCTCTCCGAACTTCAGTTTCTGTATCTCTAAAAGTAACCACATTAGTAGTGAGCATTTCTCTTGTACCACGTGTTTAGCTTTCATCTCTCCACTGTTAAAAGATACATTGGCAGAAGAGTAAACAAACTTCCCTAAGTCAGAAGCTTACATGGCATGAGAAATACCAGTGTTTGCTAGACACATTTTATTTCGGTTCCCTTTGTCCTGGGAGTAGAGTTCAAGTATACAATCTATCAAATCCTTCTATAGATTGCAGATGAGAAAACCTTGGGACCCAGAGGTTTTCTGGAGAATTGTGTGTGTTTGACTTCTGGGACTGAAGTCAGATATCAGCCTCATCTGCCATTAGTTCTCAGAAGCTCTTCCTATTTCTGGATAAACCTTGGTTGCTTAGTACGCATATAGTAGGAGCCCAGTAACTACTTGTTGGGTGAATAAATGATGGTATTATGGGATGAAATTGAAAGTGTAATGCTTATCAGATACACCTCACTAAATCTGTTGCAATTATTTTTTTTTCCTCCCACACAATCATGTGTCTTTTTAGCCTATATGCCATATATGATGAAGGGGTGACTATAGGTAAAATGGAAAGAACCCAGATTTCTCTGTCACTGTCCTTATTGGTACATACGATGTCTCTTACCAACATGACTGATCATATTAGTATTTGACTTAATTTTGACTGGATCAGGGTGCAGGCTGTTTGTAATTTCACCAACCCAAAACAACTAGCATTTCCTTGTGATGATCTGTAATCCCCATCAGTCATTACCACCATCTTTTAACCTAGTTTGAACCCCACTCGTTACATTGCATCACAATATCTACATAAATAATACGTCCCTGATTTCTTGACTTACTCAGCTCACAAACTCATCAATTTGACCCAGATGGCCATTGTTCTTCCTTTATTACACACCATACACATGACCAGAACAAGACCCAACATCTCATAGTATTTAGGGAAGTGAAAATGTGCGTCTTTGGAGAAGAAATGTGGAATGTATACTGTGTTGTTCCTTTTCATGTCAAAGCTGGTGCTAGTGATGGGAAAATAAAATACCACAAGCCGTGTTGCTTAAAACAACAAAAATGTATTGTCTCTCCTTTCTGGAAGGTAAAAGTTCAAAGTCAAGTTGTTGGTATGGCTGTGCCTCCTCCGAAGGCACTAGGGAAAGGCTTCTAGTAGCCTCAGGGTACTTCAGTTCCTAGATGCATCACTCCGATCCTCTTTCACATGACCGCCTTCTTTCTGTGTCTTCACAATGGGTTCAGGTGCACCCTAAGGATGTTATCTTGCCTGATGGCCTCTGTAAAAGTCTTGTTTCCAAACAATGCCCAATTCTGAGGTAGTGGGTGTTAGGACCCTGGCATGCCTTTTTTGGGGCGAGACACAATTGAACCCACAATGACCTGTCATCCCAAAAGCTGGTGATTTTTAGCTGTGCCTCTAACACTTGGGGCCCAGGGGGAGCTTTAGCCCCAAAAAAGCAACTCCAATTTCTGGACCTCCTTGCTGGACAAACCTGTGGGCTACTTAATTGTTGCTGAGTCCCCACTGTTAGGCCACCTGACCTAAGGCCATGCAGCATTGCTTTCCAAATATTCTGGAACTTGTCATGAATGTGTCACAAATTCAGCCTGGCTTGCCCTCTGCCCCCCTTCCCCCAACCCACAGTTAGTCCAAGTTGGTGAGTTTAACTGGATCTGAATGACATAAAGAAAATTTAAACTTTGAGACAAATTAAATTTAAATGGGAAACCAGATGGCAAAGCTGTCTTGGATTGTAAAGTACAAGGTAGTATTGATTAAAGAAAGGATTTCTAAAAGTTTTGCAGCTACACTGTGTACCAGTGGGAGAAGCTGCTAAAAGAAATCCTCCTAGGTAAATAATGCTCACTTAGAAAAAAAAAAAAAAGAAAGAAAGAAAGCGCATTTGTTCAGAAACAGGCATTTACAATGCAGCATTATCATTTTAAATACTACTAAACCTTTTTGGGAGGTTTGAGAAAGTTCCTTGTCCTAAGGACAGATGGACACCTGATAAAGTATTTATGGCCCAATCTAATATCAGCTTAGGGTCAGAGGGCCAGTGGTTGTAGGACTAATATTTCAAGGTCCATCTACGTATAGGAAGCACTTTCTAGAAATTATGAAAAAAAAATATGCTGGGGCATTAGTAGTTATATTGATTAAAAATTAATAGGGACTTTCAAAGTACACTATCAAGGAATTGAAAAGACATTCCACAGAATGGGGGAAAGCATTTGCAAGTCAGGTATCTAAGAATATATAAAGAACTGATAGAACTCAATAATCAAAAAACAAACGACCAAATTAAAAATGAGTGAAAGCTCTGAATACACATTTTTCTGAAGAAGATAAAAGATCCATAAACACGTGAGAAGACATTCAACATCCTTAGCCATTGATGCAAATCAATACCACAGTGAGATACCACTTTGTACCCTCTGGGATGACTATACTCAAAAGGATAGACAAGAAGTGTTGGTAAGGATGTAGAGAAGTTAGAATCCTTTTCCCATTAATATATGGGAAGGTAAAATGATGCAGCCACGATGGAGAACAGTTCGGTGGTTCCTCAAAAAGTTGAACATAGAGTTACTATAGGGTGCAACACTTCCACTCCCAAGTGTATCTCCAAGAGAACTGCTTTATCCATACAATGCTATTAGCCACAAAAAGGCATGAGGTACCAACACATTTCCGTGTGTATACAAGTACCAATGGAGTAGATCCTTCAAAATGGTGAACTGGATTTGTATGAATTCTATCTCTGTTAGGCTGTTAGAAAAAAGTGTCAGTCCCTGGCTTTCACATTCATTGATGATTCGTTGAAATGGTAACTAGATCCACTGTTTACACCTTAGCCCAGCAAAATTTCTTTTTTTTTTAAATTTTTTAATAAACATATAATGTATTTTTAGCCCCAGGGGTACAGGTCTGTGAATCGCCAGGTTTACACACTTCATAGCACTCACGTCAGCACATACCCTCCCCAATGTCCATAACCCCACCCCCCTTTCCTGGTCAGCAATATTTCTATCAGGGAGGAGTATTTTAGCACTGGCATTTAGAATCGCTGCTGCACGGTGATAATAAATAGCAGGCAGCCTTACAAATTGTTAGGGAAGTTACACTGGAATACATTAATCACCCTAGTTAGGTAAGAATCACCAAGCTGCTGGAAAAAGATACACAAAGAATTTTCAGTGTCAGGCCGGGAGCAGTGGCTTGCTGGCATTCCAGTTGGAAGATTTAGTGTCCTTCAAGCCTCCAGGACCCTGATCCCCAGCACCTCCACTAGAGGGGGAGCAAACCAGATCAGGGATACTAGAAAGTCTGGGCTAGCCTACAGTTTCTGGTGTGTGCCTGTCAAATGCAAGTCGATACTAACCTTGCACTATTTAAAATGGTGATCAAGACAAAATTTTTTGTCCTCAGGAATAGCATAGAAGAGGCATTGAAATTAGAGTCTGTTTCAGTTGAACATTGGGGTTATTTTGAATTATATTTAAAATAAAAAAATAGCATGTGTGGAGGAAGGCTAACTTTGATGTGAACAACTGTTAGAAACCAACAGCACATTTAAGGTTAACATTGCTCTTATTTCTACACATGGAGAGCTTTAGTTGAAGTTAAATAATATAGGGATTTGCAATTTTATCCTCTGGAAAGAGAAGCTAAAAGGTGGAACACGACATGTTTCTCATGTACATTTTGATTCTTTCTTTAATCAAAACTACTTATAAAGACATTTTAAATTATCCTTTTTGTTTATTGTTTATAGCATTTGTGCAAAAATGGGCAATTATTATATATTTTATGTAACTTAAGATAAATTTAAACTACAAAAATAAAAGGTGGGGAAATGGAATATTCTGTATATTTGGGGAGAAAGAAAAAGCATCATTTAGCAATAAAATTAGTATTAGCTCTTGTGTTCTGATCTAACCACTGAAACTAAGATTGTGTGGCAAATGTGCATTTCTGAAGCTCCAAACTGAAAAGCTTAGAGCTGGATTTTCTCCTCCTTCACTTCATGTACTCTGCCTTAATAAGGAGGAGACAAAGGATAAGCCACCAATCTTTTAAGAGAATAATATAGAAGTTATGTCAGAAGGATAGTGGAGATTTAGCCCAATCTATATTTCTCACAGCAGCAGCAGGGTTTATGATGACCTGAATCACCCAAAGAAAGAATAAATAGTGTTCAGTAAGGATTTAGTAACAACTGGATTTTATCATTGTCTGAGTCCTGAAAATTGGTAACTTATGTCTCTCAGTGTACCCATGGTTCATGAAACTATTCAGTGATCTGCATTAGCTTGTTCAAAGTCGACAGCATCTCATCTGTTCTTACCAATCTATGAACTGATTTTCTGATATGTAGATTACTCGTGGCTCTCATGCCCTCGTGACAAAGGGGAAGGTTGGGGCTTTGTGAATGGATCTGATTGAAGAGCTCTATAAGGTTTGGTGTTGACAAAGCCAAAGTTAGTGGACTCTTCATTATGATTCATGGCCTCTCGTAGGCAGAAACACAACAGACTGAGCCCTAACCATGGCTCTGGGTCTGGTTGCTTTGATCCCAGCCAGTGACCTGGAAATCTCTCTTAATAATAGGAGCTCCTATGTGGGTCAAACTGTTCATGGAAGGAGATGTGCGGGGCTGGTGGGATGAATCAGTGGTGCTTTCTCTTGTCTCTGTGCTTCAGGAAGACAACTGATTAATTTGCTACCAGGTGGTTTTGGCCTTAGTGGCCTCATACCCACTTTCTAAGGTGTGACAGTGACGATTGCAGTTAACTGGTACTGGACCGTGCCCTTTACGCACTTTGTCACTTACTCTTCAGCAAAAAGTTAAGGGGTACACATTATTCTTTCAGTTTTAAAGACAATGATGAAACTGAGAGTCTGAGAAGCCCCTGCTGGTGGACTGATGTGCACATGTGTGTACACGTGTGTGTGTATACACGTGCGTGTGACTGGAACATGAAAAGGACATGAGAAACCCTCAGGAAATGAAAGCCATACTTCTTTTGTCTTGCACCTCCCTGAGTATTTTGCCAGTGCCTAAGAGGTTCAAGAGATAGTAGGCGAATTGAATTAAAATCTTGCTAACTAGATTTTGTAAGTTGGCTTTCCTTGTGTAATTAGCTTTCTGACAATTTGTTTGGTAATTGGTTGATGGAAAGAATAATTAATAATAAAGGTTGTTTATTTGTAGGGTAAGCATTTATCCTAGTTTTCACTCCTTTCCATCAGCATTTAATTCACGAAAAGGCTTATAAGTTAACTACAGAGAAATCATATTACTAAATATTGAATAGTAATTACAATATATGATATGTTTTCCCTTTAATTAGCAAATAGACTGTTCATTATGTTTTAGATAATTGTTACATATCATTTGATTTTATTTCTTTATCATTTGTGGCAGGTGATTACATTTCCACAGGGTATAATTTTTTATCACATTATTTTGAAATTTGATTGCAAGATGATGCCGTACAGAATTCAGTGTATTCCAATCACCCTGAATTTGCTCACATTCTTTGCTTCCAGAAAATTTGCACTTCTTTTTCTCTTCCCTGTATATGCCTGATACATAACAATTCAGTATTAATGAACCCTGATAATTGTGCAGATCTCTCTAAATGCCCCAAATCAGAGACCTCAGAACTTGGACTTGGGAACTTCTACTTGTTTCCCTTTGTGATAGCTATCTCTTGGGAAATCTGTCTCCTTTACTAATAAATGCAAATAAAATATCAATGTAAACAACAATACAAAGCAATACATGTAATGCAGTCATGTGTAATCATGAACGATACCATAATATCTAATGGTGTTATAATAAATATGAATGACAGTAAATGCAGATGTTATGTCCAAGCGTCTCTGACCCCTGAGGGAGCTCGAGAGCATAGTAGCGGCGGTGGTGTCTGGTCTCCTCTCCCCCTCTTTGAGTAATTGGGCCGATGATGCCTTTCATTGTCCTGCTGCAGGATTGACACTGCGAGTTTAGCGGTGACAGGAAATCAGTAACGGTGAGTGTGTTGCTTGAGTACATTCAGACCTCCCTGCCTCTGCTTTGATAATGTTATTTATGATGAAGGCGAGATCACAGGCTGCACAGATTATGGTTATTGTGGTATTCAGGCGTCGGTAGATACGGCACCCAGATGTCTGGTCACAATTTGTCTTATTAACTTGATTACCTGATTTCCTCCAAGTTCTGCAATGTTGAAGTGGTAGCCCTTGCGGGTAGAGTTTCCCTGGATTAGCAATGTTCTAGGCCAGACAACCGACTTGCTTAAAAATGAGATCCCATCAGAAGAAAGGGCAGTGGCTACAATTATATGGTCTTACAAAGATTGTTAGGATATTACATATGGAAGCCAAACTCTTTCATTCCCTCATTTCATTTTGTCCCGAGGAGTTTAAATAATACTGCTTAATGCTATCAGGACGACGTCAGTACTTCAAGGGAATAACTTTCCTATTTAGATTTGGTCATGCAGTCTGTTTAAGAGCTATTCCCTTTATAATGGCGTGTTGCGGTTCCCAGCATTCCTTAGGGCATACAGGGAGAATGGCATGGACCTCTTGAATAATTAATATGGTTTTCAGAGCAGTAGTCATGGAAACGCAAGCAGTGTCACATATTTGGATTATAAGAATTAGGCACATTTTGAATATTACATTGAACCCAAAGAGGTGGCTGTCCCTCAGAGTCAAAAATATTTTTCCCAATTCTCCTAGCTCAGTGAAATGAATCCAGGTTTGCTTGTTTTTTTGTTTTTGGGGTGTATGTGAGCCTACTCCATGCTTCAGAATAAAACCATTTTTATACTTTGGTGTTTGGATTGCTTAATTGGTTTCCTTTGCTCTATATTTGGATTCCCTGTTTAATTGAGATGTTTTCACATTTCAAGCTTCTGCTTTCATACTTTATCTAGTGCTGTTCATGGTCACAGGTTATTACTTTTCTATTAAAGAGAAAATGTAGAACTAAGTTTACAATAAAATAGCATAGACCACTTGCTGTCTTGAGTATCTCAAAGGTATCACATGTCTTCTCCTACTGCCCCAAACCTCTGATGATATTAGGATGGAGGGTTAGAGACAGTTGCTCTATACAAAAGGGCTACAGTGTTTCCATGAAGTTTCTAGACCTGTTCTGTTAGACCAGTTCTATAGCTCTTTTATTTGTCTCAAAAAGTGTCTCTTCAGAATCAATATCGCCGTCATTACCTTGGGGTGTGTGTGTGTGTGTGTGTGTGTGTGTGTGTAAGAAGTCAACCAGGCAATAGCAAAAAGCTATCATCCAGTCTTCAGTAAGAGTGTACGTGTAAAGAATAAGAATAAATGGAAGTTATTTATAGAGTGTAAACCTTCTGGTTTCATAAAGCATGTTGTGCTGTTATTTGGTCAGGTCGATTCCACAACAACTGTAGTGTCTCATGCTCCTGAGCCTCTGCTTTCCTAGAAGTGATGAAGGAAGTGATTAGCAAAACCTTTAACAAAGAAACAGTGAAGATGATAAAGGAAAGCAAAGACCTCATTTCGTCGCTACCACGGGTTTTTTGTGTGCTATTGAAACTTTGACTCATAACAGTGTGTCATCTCAGAGAAGCCTATGCAGGTCTGGGCTGTTCCATTGTGTGGCCTCCCAACTTGCCAAGGACCCCCGAGCTGTGAGGTCCTCCTTGGAACCCCCAGTTCTTCTCCTGAGTTCTGTGGTGTTCTCCCTTCTTCCTCAAATGTTACCGCAGCACCACGGTGCCTCACTTGCAGGAGGCCCCACCTGCTTGTCGCCCCTCAGTGCAAGCTTGGACTTGCATTAGGATTCTGGTGACATTGCTGGCCTGGGTGCCATCTATCTGTTGATAAGTTGCAGCTCCTCTGTGATTCTTTTTGGAATTACCAGTCCAAGCACTGTACTGATGCTTCCACAGAAGTCCTCTAGTTCTTTCTTTGGTCCCCCAGTGGGTGCATTTTTTTAGATTTATTTATTTATTTTAGGGGGGCAGCAGAGAGAGAGAGAGAGAGAAGCTCAAGCAGACTCCCTTCTGAGCCCTGAGCCCTACAATGATGCGGGACTCAATCTCATGACCCTGAGATCAGACGTGAGCTGAAACTAAGAGTCAGATGCTTAGCAAACTGAGTTACCCAGGCACCCCATTACTGTTTTTGTTTTGTTTTGTTTTGTTTTTTGTTTTGCTTTTGTTTTTGTTTTTTGCTTTCTTTTTTTTTTTTTTTTTTTTTTTTTTTTGTCATGTGTTGGACTTACTGGAGCTCTTGGCCTTTAAATTTTCCTATGAACAGATCCAGTCAAAAAATTCTAAATACCTCTGATTGGAGGTGCTCTTCCTTCTTTGAAGTTCACAGTCTATGTTTCTGGAGTCTACCTGCTTGCAAGGACTTGTTGACTTATTCCCCTATGTCCCTGCTTCCCCCAGGGCTGTCACTTTGATGTTCTCCCAGTCCTTTCTTCTCTTCATTGTTTCTTAAGGTTATTTGCCATGGCTTTTCAGCCTTTTCCCTCTCTGCCATTGCTTTATTTGGCTTCTTCTTACTCCTCTTTCAGGTTCCACTTCTGGGTCACCTCTTCCCCTTTCATGATATCTGATGCTCCCAGACGGAACTAAGTGCCCTGTGTGTAGACCCCACCAGAGCACTGGCAGGTGTGTGGGGCAAATCACCCCTTATGATTGCCCCTACAATCCAGGAACCATGAGGGTCTTCAGGACAAGCACCCTGTCGTGGTCATCTATCCCAGCCCTTAATACAGTGTCCAACACATAGGAGATGCCCAATAAATGCCCCTGGCAATGTTGGTTCCATTTCAAACTATGGAAAGATTATCAAACTGCCTTGTTATGTTTGTTTCTTTCTTTCTTTTAACCTCAGATGATTTGAGCTACCTCTAGATGTGCTCCATTTGGGAAAAAACAGACACATCACAGGACACTCTGAGACACCTCGTCACCTAGCTAGCACTCTGCAGGACCAAGATAGTCAAATACAGACTGTGAAACACACTGATTTATTTATTTATTTTAAATATTTTATTTATTCATTTGTCAGAGAGAGAGAGAGAGAGAGAGAGAGAGAGAGAACAAGCGCACAAGCCGGGGGGAGCAGCAGCCAGAGCGAGAAGCAGGCTTCCCACCACTCCATCCCAGGGACCCTGGGATCATTATCTGAGCTGAGGGCAGATGCTTAACTGGCCGAACCACTCAACAATCCCAAAACATACTGGTTTAAAATATCAAATTATTTTGAAATGTCTCAATTCAGTATCCACATACATTGAAGAAAAAGTACCCCAAAAATGTGGAGTGTGAATATGAATGTGATATGAATGTTAGAATCTGGCCTCTTTGGCAAATGTTTGAAATGGTACTCCCCACCCTCCTCTCAAAATCACCACTGTCACCTTAATTAACCACAGATAAAAACTCTCCCCTGGAGAGGGACTCCAGGAGTTACCCTAAGAAGGACACCTTTTCCCAGAGGCTGTGCTTGGGAATTACCTTAGTAGCAGATTTTCTTCCTGGGCTGGAGTCCGCTACACCTGCCTGAGCCACACCTGTGTCAGCATGGTCACTAAGCTGTTTTGAAGCATGAGATGTTAAGGGCGCTTGTGAACTTATGGGGAATGTGTCTATGATCAGGAATACAGCAGCAGATAAAATCAGATAGTAATTTGAAATAGAAATGTTTTGTTGTGACAATTAAGCATCATTGTTAGTCTCCATATGCTGAACTGAAAACCCAACTAGGTCTATAACTGATGGCTGAAATGGCTGAATATAACCTCCGTATTTGTTACCAGATTGTCTCCAATATATTTTGTCTGTAAATAATGTGGGAGTGGGACACATGTCTGTATGGAGCTAAATTTCACCTGAGATGCACACTCACAGTTTTCTCTGAGTTCAGTGCAAGGCCAAGCACAATTTAGTTCAGTGAATAACAGGCTTTTATCAGTAACATGTATATCATGGCCATATGTGTTTTGAAAAATAAAGTGATTGTTGTCATTTGCCAGAGTGAAAAGAGAGTTGTCTGTAGTAATATATTTAAATGATGCTGTTAGTCATTTATGCCCCCAATATTAATGCTGTTTTCCTGTTTTATTGAATATAATAGGACAGCAAGAATCTTTTGATGCTCAGAGACCTAACTGGAAACCAGGCTAAATAAAAAAAGAGCAATAATGGGGGTGCTGGGAGTGGCCAGGAGGAGTGACCAGATCTGGTTCGTGGGCAGGGATGGAGGGAGCAGCCAGTTTTGACTTTAGGGATACCATGTGACTTTTTAATTTTAATTTTTAATTTTTTAAAAATTTTCCATGCTCTGCTACTTAGAACCAAGGTGCCGCTACAGAGCCGGATTTGCCTGGCTGCGCTTGTCCATTCATATCCTATTTGCCAGTTGGCTGCTGCTGGTTATGAATCAGTGAGGCTTGTGCTTCTCAAATTGAACTCAGCATCTAGGAGTCTCAGCTTTTGAGGGGCTTGGCTTATCCTTGGAATGAGCCGGTCCACCTTCTGAAAAAGGATCCCCCGCCCCAGAAAAACTCCAGGTCGTTGCATATTTCTTTTAAGGTAAAATAGTTAAAGTAAGATAAAAAATAAATTTGGCCCATTATTGAAAATAATGGTGCAGTTCAACCAGGGTTTCGAGGGAAACTCTTTGAAGTTAGACACTTTGTTGAAGGAATTAAGCTTCTGACAGTTCTATTTAAAACAAACTCAGACCAGTGGTTGAAGTGAAACTACTTCTTAGTGTAAATAATAAGAAAAGTCAACTTTATACTATTCTTATGGCTTAGTTTTTAACTTTTAATAAGCTTTTAGACATACAGAAGAGTCGCAGGAATCACACAAAGGGTTCACGTATCCATGTCACCTGGATTCCCCCAATGTCATCACTTTACCACATGGTTTTTTCCTTCCTTTCTCTATATAATGATCTCTCTATGCACTTTTTTTCTGAATTATTGGAGAATCAGTCATCAACATGGTACTCCTTTACCCCTAAATAGTTTAATATATATTTCCTAAACACAGACACATTCTCTTATGTGAAATTGCCCTTGGTGCAATACTGTCATCAGATCTGGAGATATTCCAAGTTTGCCAATTGTCCTAACATTCAGCCTTTATGTCTTCTTTAGTCTCCTTTAATCTGGAAAATTTGGTCAGTCCTTGTTATTTCATGACCTTGATATTTTTGAAGGTTATAGACCATTTATTTCACAGGTGTACCTTGTGTTTGGTTTGTCTGATATTTTCTTGTGGGGAGATTCAGATTACAGACTCTTGGCAGGACTATCACAGTGTTGGTTTGTCCAATTACTGGTAATGTTCTTGGATCACTAGGTTAGGGTGTTATCGGTCAGCTTCCTCCCCTGTAAATTTGTATTTTTCTCTTTATAATTAATAAGCATCCTCTGGGGAGATACTTGGAGGCTGTGTCTCCTCATCTCAGTTTCACCCACAACCCAATTGGAAAATGGACAAGAGCATGTAAGTAGACATTTCATCAAAGAGTGTTTGCAAAAGCAATGACAGTCAGCATCCTTGGCCATCAGGGTGATACAAATAAAAACCACAGTGAGATCATACTTCATACCCCCTGGGATGACTGTAATGAAAAATACACAGAATGATAAGTGATTGTTGAGGAAGTGGACATTGTTGAGGAAGCAGAGAAATTGGAATCCTCAGACATTGCTAGGTGGGAATATAAAATGGCTTAGCTGATGTGGAAAGAAGTTTGGAAGTTCCTCAGAAAGTTAAGCATAGAGTTACCATGTGACCTGAAAACAGGTATCTACACAAGCACTTGTATGCGAGTGTTCATAGAAGCATCACTTATAGTAGTCAGCTAAATGTCTATCAACTGATGAATGGATAAACAACATGTGATGTCTCCATAAAATGGAGTATTATTTAACCTTAAAAAGAAATGGAATTCTGATA
This sequence comes from Mustela lutreola, assembly GCF_030435805.1. NCBI lineage: Eukaryota > Metazoa > Chordata > Mammalia > Carnivora > Mustelidae > Mustela > Mustela lutreola. The sequence goes on from NC_081308.1 coordinate 127,404,399, forward strand.
GATACTAAACATGGCTGACCCTTGAAAACACCACACTGAGTGAAAGAAGCCAGTCCCAAAAGACTACATATTGTATGATTCTGTTTACATGAAATGTCCAGAATAGACTGATCCAGAGAGACAGTACATTTGTGGTTGTCAGTGGCTAAAGGGTGAGGAAATGGGGAGCAACTATTTAATGGGTGCAGTATTTCCTTTGGGGTAATCAAGAGTGTTCTGCAGTTGGTGGTGATGGTCACACATGCTTATGGATATACTAAAAGCCACAAATCGACATTTGTTGATGATTCATTGGTGATTCCATTGAATCAATTATTATGGCGGGTGCTAAGTGGTGATTTTTAATATACTGCCACTCCTGTGACATTTATGTTGGCTTTCTATAGTGAATACAGACTTACCTCTCTTCCTCTTTCTTCCTTTCTTGTGCTTTCAGTGTGGATTCTTCTGTTTTTCAATTGGCTGTAAACCTTTACCATCCTTATGTGTTCTGGTACTCAAATTGTTCCTCGTTTGACCAGCGAGAGCCCTGTGAGGCTGGTCCTGGTGTCTTTTTGTCACACATTCATCATTCTTTAAGCCTGTTGTTACTTTATACATTAAAAAATAATCCTGGTTCATGCTATATTTTCTCTGTTCCAGCTCTGGAATCAGCTGTTTTCCAAGGAATACCATCAGTGGAAATGGCATTTGAAAAGCAAGATCTGGGCACTCCATGTGTTTATTACTACTGGGATGCAATAAAATCCAAGCCCTCTTAGCAGACAGAGCTAGAAAATTCAGGTGCATAGAAATGTGTGTCTATACATACATGCATACACACATGTATAAACATTAATTACATGTTTCTAGAGTTATCTATATGTCATATAGACTTCAATATATATAAAGATACAGGCTTCAATATATGTGTATATAAAATACCTACACTTTATACACCACACACACACATACACACATACTTGCACACAAACCCACACAAATGAAACCATGAATTTGCTTGCACTTATGTCTCCCATTCCAATCCAACACTGGGTTTCATTCTATTCTTTTTTCCTTTCCGTATTTATAGTTCCTTTATCTGATGTTGAGAAACCTGGCTCCCTTTACTCACTGTACCCTAACTTATTTGCTCAATTCTAGAATACACAGAAAGTTTCAAAACTGCTAACCCACGACACTAGGAAAAGATGCCTACTAACTAGTGTGCAGTATTCATTTGTAGATTTATGTTTGTCTTTAGCCTGAAGGTGTATTGTTGAAAGACTGGTTTCAAAAGTTACCCTGGTTCCTTCTTCATCTCACCCTACCAGTCCCTGCCTGGAGTGTGGTTTATGTTCTTCATTTGAAAGATAGTTCAGTTCATTTGTTTCTTTGGGGGGTTTTGTTTCCCAATCTTCAGCTATTTATTTTCTTTCTTTTGAAATCATTGTGAAACATTAACATGTTTTCAAATGTTAGAGGTTTTCACTTAAAATTATGTCCTGGAGTTCACTCCATAGCAGTTCATAGAGCTCTTCCTCATTTTTGAGCTTATTATAATTAAATCTCTGGTAAAGGAATCTCAAATAATTTATTGCTTCTTTACAAGAAAGGTCACTTAATCTTTTATTTTGAAACTGATTTTTAAATGCCTGTGACTATTTTAAAAGATGGCAGAGAATATACAGGAAATTGTTAACAATCCAAGAGTAAGAACTAGGAAAATGGCTGTTGTAATAATCAAATAATCAAGGAAGAGATTGAAAAACTGAACTTTATTTTGTCTGCTTACCAGCTGTTAAAGTGAATCACCAAGGTCAACATGACCTAGTTATGTGTCCCTGGGGATAAATCAAATCGTCACTTTTTAATTTTTTTTTAATTTTTTTTTTTTTTTTTTTTTTTACTGAGTATCTGCTTTGTGCCATGTACCATTTGGATATCGAAGAAATGCAAGATATAGTCCCTGACCTTAAAGAGCTTCAGATCTAATTGGAGAAAGAAGCCAAACATGCATAAACAAAAAATTAATATTGCAGATGAGACACTTTTCCAGGATAGTAGATAATTATTTAACAAATGGATCGTTGACAGCTTCCAAGAAGGTCCTGACTGCTCTGAGGGTTCAGAGTGCTGGCCCGGTCTGGTCTGGTTAGGAGATGCCTGAAAACTGGCAATTGAGATGGGAGAGCACATGGCTCTGTATAGGGAGCAGGGAAGCCATTGCAGGATGTGGATCGGCTAGCAGGTGCAAATAGAGATGGTATAGCCAGTGGTTTTGAGGCCAATGCCAGAGCCAGACTGCCTGCCAGTTACCTTCATCTATAAAATGGAGGGATAACAATACCTATCATATCATCATGTGCTCTCAATAAATATTTGCCACTTTTGTGTGAAAACACAAACATGGGAAAGTGGGGGATGTCATTTAGGAAGAGCGAATAAAGCAGTCTGATTGGAGGGATATTCAAGTGTAGTAGCTAATATTTATTATGTGGGGCTTGCTGTGTGCTTACTGTGGGTACTCTGTGCTATGTATACCAGTCTGTCCACTCTTCTCACCAAAGTTAGGAGCTAGGGATTACTAGGTTACTAGATTACTAGACTCCCTAATTTGCAGATGAAGGCAAATTGAGGCACAGAGGTATTAAGTAACTTGCCCAAGTTCACACTCCCCCTGAGTGGAGGATCCTAGGTGTCAGATCAAAGAGTCTGAATTTTTTTCTGGAGACACTGGGGAGCTGTTGGGGGTCTTTAATTGTATGTGTAGGTGTGAGGACAGTTACTTCCATGAACTTGCTTGCTTTCACTATTCAACCTGCCTCTGATATTAGATGAAGCGAGAAAGAAGGGGAGAGAGAAAGAGAAGGAGGGAAGAAGAGAGGAAGGCAGGGAGGGAGAGAGCACTATCGACCGCTAAGCCAGTGAACGAATGATGGCTCTTCACTTTGAGCTACGTCTTTCAGTAGGTATAATGCTGTGTAATGGAGAAGGCATCTCACTGGAACAGTACAACTGTGTGGGCAGTAAGAATTTTGATTGGTGTTCATGTAGATGAAGTGTATGATTTTGGAATTTTTTTCAAACTTGAGAAAATATGATTTTCTTCTCAAAGGTTTCTAAATTAAGACATCTGATGGCACAGTCGGTTAAGCGACTGACTCTTGATTTTGGCTCAGATCATGATCTCAGGGTCATGAGATGGAGCCCCGTGTTGGGTGTGTCCTGCTTGAGATTCTCTCTCTTTCTCTCCCCCCTCTTCCCCTTCCTCCACCTCTCTCTCTCTCAAAAGATTTTTTTCTCAGTTTTTTCACTGGACTCACAAATACTGAATGTGAGGTTGCACAAATACTCTTATAGGTTGTAATATAAGTACTAGCCTTGAGTTAGAGGGTTTGTGGATACTTGGGAGAGAAGTCATTATGTCACTTCCGGGAGCTATTAATTTGGGAAGCAGGGGAGTTAGTGGTGGAGTGCTGGACTTAGCAAAAGATAATCTCAGCCACAGTTTGATAAAAATACTTTTTAGGCTTTTAGAGATTCAAGAGATTAATATTCCACACATGTTCATTTTAGGTGACACTAGCTTTCTTTCCTCTCCTGAGTATACATTATTACAGGAGGATAATACTCAAATTGTTGAACTAGAGTGGTGACAAGTATTTTAGTAAATCTGTGGAAACACTTTGGAATCTGAGCCCTGTCAGTCTACAAATTAAGCAAATATATGCCCAGTTCATCTTTCCAGTGCAGTTTAAATATTTGAAACAAAGAATTCTCCGGTGTTTGGAGAATGGGGCCGATATTGGACTAATAAGGGGTGCTCTTCTGAATACTTTCTCGTGATTCATTGGCAAGCTGAGAGTGCTTTTAAAATCGTTTATATTAGCATTGACACCAGTGGGTGGTTCAACTCACAGAATTCGGACCGTCTGCCTTCTTGCCGGCCATCTTTCTTCCCCTCCCTTCCTTCCTTCTTCCCCTGCCCCTTCTAGCCCCTTCTATCTCTTCCCTCCCTTCCCTCTCCTTCCCTGCTTCTTGCTTTTCTTCCAACAAACATTTATGTACCGGGTAGCTTTTAGGTACCAGACCACTGTGAATACCGGGGACCCAGCAGTGAATGAGGCGGTAATTCTCCCTGCTCTCACAGCCCCAGTCTACATTCTTAAATGCCTTCCTTCTGGATTGGAGCACACACCCTACTCTGTTATTCCCCTAAGGATTCACTGACCAAGACCATCTAGAGGGGAAGGTAGTCTCTGCCTTAAACAAAAGCACGTATAAAGCATTTTGCATATTTTGGGGCATAGGTACAGGAAGGGGTGATTCTGTTTATCCTGATTCTGACAGTGTTTCCAAAGCCAGAAATGCCAACCACTCCAAAATTAGATGGCCAGTGGGAAATTACTTTTAAACCTATCACTCATGATGAAAAAGCATGCCTTTTAGTGTATGAATATTTTATTGAGCAAAGTACCTGTGAATAGCTCCAGAATTTTGTAATATGCCACATGAAGAATGTGATAAACATCATAATTGAAAAAAGAAAGGTGATTACAAAAACATGGCTTTGAGGGGCCTAATAACTCCTGAAAAGAGTTTTATTTGTTTTTAAACTAATAACTAATTAGTAATAACTAATAACTCCATGCATAACTGCTTGAGCATTAGTTCAAGGTCAGAGTTGAGTCCTTAAAAGGAAACATCACACTAAAGATACCTTTATTTCATGGCCACGGTAAAGAAGCTGCATGGGGAAGAGTGGCTGATCTGCATAGCCTGGCCCTAAGTACTTTTGCAAATGGGACAGATGGAATCCAGGGGCATGCTGGTTCCTGTCAGAAAAGCAGACGTGTAGATCTCGAGATATGTTAGTTTATGCCCCACAGTTTCCTGGTTCCTGGCATGGGCTTTGCACAGAGGAAGGCTTGTTGATGCCCTGTTGTGAAGGGTTTCTGCTTCCCCCAAACGGCAGTCCCCCAAGGTTGTCTTCAGGGATCTCCAGTGTGCTTTAGCTGTGGTGCCTTGCCTAGTCTGGAGAATGGCTCCTTTGATGCTCTTGGTGGACTTTGAACAGCCAGAACATGGCAGGCTCCGGTGCTCTGTTGGGCACAGGCTGTAAGGCAGCCTGTGCACTCATGTGAAATGTCAATGTTGATCCAGGAGCAGCAACATTTGCTCATATGGGAAAAATGTTGATATTTCTTTTTTTTTTTTTTAAGATTTTATTTATTTACTTGTCTGAGAGAGAGAACAGGCAGAGGGAGCAGCAGGCAGAGGGAGAGGGAGAAGCAGACTCCCTGCCAAGCAAGGAACCTGATGTGGGATTCAATCCCAGGAGCCTGGGATCATGACCTGAAGCTGGATGCTTCACTGGCTGAGCTACCCAGGTGCCCCAAATGTTTCTAACGTTTCTAATGCAGTGATATGAGCCAGCCAGAGTCACTCTTTGAAATTACAGAATGGCAGCAAGAGCTGGTGCTTTAAGGGTTTCATTCATGAAGTGGGCAGAGGCCGTAGATGTGGCCCAGGCTGTGCAATTTTCACTGTTGTCACCTCATCAGGTCCCCCCTTAGTGAACCCTCCTGATTTTTGAATTTGCCACTTTGTACCCCAAGATCAAACTAGAGACAAGCTATTTCTGTAGGTCAGAGAGTGGTTGGCCTATGACTTCTGGATTCCAATAAAGAATGCACTGAGTCATTGGAGTTGGTCAGCGATTCAAGTCGCAGAAATTAAATGCGATTTTTCCTCTAGACTGGTAATTTCCAATTCTCATTTAAAAAAAAAAAATCAAAACCCAGGTGTAAACTGATCAGTACACTTTCTTTCCAGCATGGAAAGTTGTGCTTGAAGTCAAGGTGGAAATACCAAAGCATTATGCAATTTACAGTAGCTCCCCTGGGCAAGGCGGGTGTGTTTGGTCCCCAGCACACTGCTGTCACTTTCTGATAGTAGATGAGGTTAGATTAAAGTGAGTCCCAGGCACCCGTGGTCTGTCTGTCAGCAGAGTTTGTCCGGCCACAATGACATACTTGCCACGGAGATCAGAGGAGTCGCTGTAGGGTGTTGACTGAAAGAGACAGAGACCATGCCATGTGTAGCCAGTGGAGAACCAAGCAAGGTTGGCACTCCCAGAAGGGGAGTTGGATAATTGCCCAGGTCACACCTAGTCTGGTGGGTCTCTCAGTGTGGTAACAAGACAATCAACTTGATAGACTTCGAGAACTTTCCTCTTCCAGCATACTGGGGGAGACACAGAGGCGGTGAGAGACATTTCACTGCATTAATATGAAGTGAGGGAGACAGTTTCGGGAAAATACTGTAGCGCCTGCCTGGAAATCACCCCGTCTGGTGACATCCAGAAAAGGAGAACGTATTTCTTTGCCTGCTGGAATGGTCTGAGTTTTGCAATACAGTTCTAACCACCTGCTGTGTATGCCCCACCTCATGCTGGCTCTCGATGTATGTCGCCTGAGTGGCTCTTGGGTGTGCATTTCCCTTTCAGGAAAATTTCACCCTGTCCTTGCAAACTAGGCACTCTTCCACAATGCTGATGTATTATACTGAAGAACGGTCTTGTTACCACAAATAAATTGCAGAAAGTCAACTGCAAAAAATACCCATATAAATAGTGCAGCTCTGAGGCTGTATTATGGGGGAAACCCACCTAGAAATGGAATCAGTTAACCTGTAAAAATGCTATCTTTCAGCCAGACTATAGCCCTCTTGTTCAATGGATTAGGCACCAAAGCTGATCACAGAGTAACTCTCCATGTCAAGACCTTTCCAGAACACAAGTGTTTTAGTAAAGACATCTGCTAATCATTACCAGAAAACACACAGTTGGATAGACATGAAAATATACTACCTTCCATAGAGAGCAGAACCAGCAGCATGAATACAGAGCTCTTCTTGGATTTGCTGGCTGCCTGAGGAGCAAAGGCAGCCATTGGCTGTTAAGAAAAAGAAAGAAGCAAATCCATCAATATGTAATTAACTCTTCCCTTTTGTCTAAAGATCATATTGCTCAAGGGGACCTAGACAGGCACACCCCTGTTACCATATCTGTGTGCTCTCTACCAACTTTCCCTGCCTGGTGAATGGCCATATACCCCAACCTTGCTTCTGATGATCCACTAAGAGCTCTCATAGCCACACTCGGCATGTTTTTAGACCTTTCTCTCTCTCCCTCCCTCCCTACCTTCTTTTTTCTTTTCTTTCTTTCATCTCTAGAGCTCCTGACACATTGGCAATTCTCCAGGGAATGCATTCCTGTCTCCCCAGATTGTCTGCTAGGAAGTGGAAGTAAACACAGTGTCGCATCATTCATGGTCCCAGGGTGTCAGAGTGTGGGAATGTTCTCAGTGGCATCCTTCTAGAAGAACCAGATGAACCTCATGAGGGCAAGGTGGAGTGGAGCTCAATATTCAAAAGGAAAGGTTCCCACATGTATTTTATTTCTTTTCTTTAGGAAATGTTTCCTACACCCAAGATTCAGTAAAATGGTCACTTTTCATTATGATCTCATAGCTGGGTAAAGGCAGACAGGGGAAGATCCATATGTACCAAATGATTGGAGCATAACTCCAGAAGCCATATGTCTCCTCTTGTGATTTTTTCATTAAGAAAACACTTGTACATATCCAAGCAGTAGGGGCAGGCTGGGGTGCAGTCTACTGTGTCACCCCTGTTTCCAGTTTCCCTTAAAAGCATGAGATGGTTGTTTTTGTTTTCCTCTGACTTACTCTTGCCGCCACCTGGGTATCCCAGACACACCTGTATAAGTGATGAGCTTGTGTGTGTACCGAAACATTGGCAGTCCTTATTCAAATGTATGTTAGGTCTGCTTTTTCATCCTCTTGAGCTTCTCATTCTTGCTTTGCTGTGGTTCCTGGGTGCGTCATCACAAGATAATATCAGACATAATGTCCGTCCACAGACAAGAGCCACAGGGAGTAGGGGACACATAGGTCATCATAATCAGCTGATGGCAAAGTTCTCGGGCAGTCCTGGAATCAAAAGAATGCTCAATGTGTGTGGAAGTTTGTCTGCAAGTTGGTCTGCTGGCTCCATGCTAGGGCAGAGCATTCCAGAGCTCTGGATTTGAGCTGAGTTATGGCTAGGTTAGTTCACCTGTGAGAACTTCAGTCTCTCTCTCTCTCTCTCTGGGATCGAGCTGGCTATCATGCCTACCTTGCTTCTGTCACTAAAGATCAAACAAAATACAAAACAAGTGCTTTAAATACCAAAGAGTGATTATTTTTGTGCATTGTATATTATTATCTGTGTTCCTTCTTTGATAGCTTCCAGCCTCGATCATTAGCGAAGAAAATTCTTTTGCTGAGAAGCCTGAGGTTAGATTCTGTGTTATGTTGCCTTCCCTAGAAGTGACCACTTTCAAGTACTAATTTTATGTGCTCTTGAGCATTTGGCAAATGAGCTGGAACACTTTTGAAAAAACCATCTTTTCATTCAGATAATTGTTTCAAAACACAGACTTCTCCTGTCTGTTTAGAGTAAAGCTACACACCGTTTTCAACAGGAATTCTTTTTTTCATGAAGAAAAGCAGCTCACCCACAACTTGTTCCTGTCTCAGGAAAATGCTTACCACCACATTTCCTCATTAGCTTTGCCTAAGACAGGCTCCTGTGTCACAGCTCATGGAGCTTTTATGAGCCTTTTAGCCAAATGACTGATGTTTGCCTCGTTATGTCAGATCTGAGGGCACTCCTGGCATCTCTCTTTATTCCCTGTCTAACACCATCAATCGAGCAGCTGCCGTGCACCCACGATCGGGCTGATTATGAAAATGTGCTCAGGAGCCTGACGCTGCCAGTTGTCTTTTATCTGAAGATGCTGGTACACACACTGCCTAGAGCATGCAGTTCTGTGACCATTGGATTGTGTTCTAGGATGAGCAGCTGAGAGGCATCTGAATCTGTTGGCATTAGGTATGAGCTGTGCGAATGAATTTGGGGTCATGATGGAAGGAGTTTCATTTTGATTTCTTGTCCAATAGATGAGTTCGTTATTCCCAGGGCTACGGGAAAAAAAAAAAAAAAGATTAAACAGTGGCCTGCTGAATAGAGAATATGTTTTTCTAAATGTACTTTAAAAAATGCAGGTAGGGGAGCCTGGGTGGCTCAGGGGATTAAGCATTTGACTTTGGCTCAAGTCATGGTCTCTGGGTCCTGGGATGGAGCCCTGCATCAGGCTCTCTGCTCAGCGGGGAACCTACTTACCCCTCTCTGCCTGCCTCTCTGCCTACTTGTGATCTCTCTCTGTCAAATAAATAAATAAGATCTAAAAAAAAAAAAATGCAGGTAAACACTGGTTCTTAGGGAGCATCTTATTTCAGCTGTATCTTTACAAAGTTTTCCTGAATGTGTGATGACAGCTTCCTCCATGGCTGAAGGTAAAGATGCTCCATGAGGTTTGGAGCTTCTGGAACTGCTCCTGGCCAACCTGGCTGGTGGAACACTCTGCCTGTGATGGGGCTCCGGATTCCCAAGCAAATCCGCACCCCACCCACACTCCAGAGCCAGCTGCATGGGGTTAGGGGCTACTGGTCATGGTCTCTGGATAGTGTGGAGAGGTGCCTTGGGCAGCATGACTCTGTGACCTTGGTCTCATCAGTGCCACACGCATCCACCAAAGCTCAGGAACAGGACGACCTGTTCCTGACGGCAGTCTTATTGCCTGGCTCCTCCCATCCTGCCATTCATCTGAAAGTACAGCCACGTGGCATTTCTCTCTTCGTCCCTGGGTCCAACCTCCGTTCATATCCTTTCTGGCTTAAAAAACCAGAAGCTTGGCTTTAAAACAATTTCATTCAGAACCTCAGGGTGCCCTAATGGTGTTTGAAATAGAGCATTCTAGAGACCCTGTACGGCAGTGCAGGCTGACTGTACAGAATGAGCTCCCCACATATTCAGGGGAACTCGGGGGAGACTGTAGTCAGAACTTGACATGCTACTTTCTAGTCATTTCTGACCAGCTTTTCATTCTCTAGACCAAGAAGGCCCTAGGGTGTTCAAACAGTGGGTGGGTGGGGAACAATTTTCATATTTGTTTAACCCTTTGTATCAATAGTGTCTCATGGTTACATTTCTCTGTAATGACAAAGGGTCTAGAACCTGGGTGTGAATAAGGACCTGGTGTACATAAAACACAGAATTGAAGGCCCCCTGGGGCCTAAAGAGGAAGTTTGGTAAAGAGCATAAGTTTGCAACTCTGGCTTAGCATCAGACTCACCTAGGGAGCTTGGAAGACAGGTCCAGGTCCAGAACCCATCCCTAACAGTTATGTCCAAACCTCCAGGAAGTGCCCTGGTGTGGGTCTATTGTCATAGCTTCCTAGGGAGGAAAACCACATGTGTGGTGGAAGAAGCATGAGGGTCTGCCTCAAATGGGTACCATCTGTCAGTTTCCTGTGTACCAGCCAGGTGTCCGCTGCATTACCCGTGGGGTCTTCTTGAATCTTCACAAACACTTCAGAACATAGGAATACTATGGTTACCTCCATTATTCGGATGCAGACACTGAGGCTCAGGGAGTTGGGATCGTTTGTCCAGGGTCATACAAATACAAAACGCAGAACCAAGACTCTAAACCCAGGTGACATTGACTCCAGAGTCCCAAGCTTTTCACCATTATTCTAAAAAATATGGATCACCAAGTTCATGGTAGTTTCTTTGCAGAGTTTTTGTCTGTTTGAATAGTCTTTAAACTGCATGTGGATATGCATGTGGAGGTTGTTTATTAATAGTGGTCATAGTCATAAGAAGACTGGGCAGGAAATTTCAGTTTATGAGACATTGGACCTTTGGAACTGCTTATGCTGAGCCAGCCAGGCTTTACCGAGGTCTGGAATCGATTCAGAAATACATCTGGGACACTTTCCTCAGGACCTCTTTTTACCTTATGTTTATGTCTGCTAAATTTCAGGTTCTTTCTCAGTGTACTGAGCTAACTATGTATCATCAGGAACAAAACTACAGTAGTTTTAAAAAAAGAGAGATGTAATAGTGTATTTGAATTAACTGCTTTGACATTTTTCAGTGCTAGATTGATCACATGCATCCAATTTCACTCTCTTTCAAAGCTGTACCAAAACTACAGTGAAGGGACTTTTTAAAGGGATAAACTCCCAAGGACATGGGGGGAGATGGGGGCAGAAATCAAATTTGGGAAGCTAGAAAACATTCGAAGACATAGTAACTGATTTAGCAGATCTAAAATAGAAGTCCTAAGCAGGCAGTTGGAAAAGCTGAGAATCAGTCCAGTTCATGTCACAGAACCTTCAGGAAGCCCAGGTATTGTTCCCTGGAAGTGGGAGCAAATAGAGTCTGAAATATAGAGGATTGGTTGAGAACTGTGTAAGAAGATGTTAGACCCCTCATTCTCCTCCCTTACTCTTCTATTCTCCAACCTCTGCAGAACATGGGAGGTTTATTTTCTGAGAGCATAAAACAGAAGCTTGTACTGGGTTACTTGCCTGGAAATGGGGACATTAAGTAAATATACATGCACCACCAACCAAATTCGCGGACTGCCAGGCTGCTTCCCACAATGCTAGCTACCAGGATTTGTTGTGATATTCCAGAAAAAAAAAAAAAAAAGGAGGTGAAGAGAAAAGTTCACAAGGTTTTCAAACAGAAAGCTGGAGGAGGGGAGGGGAGGGGAGGAGAGGAAGAGGAACAAGCAGGTATCATACAACATGACAGAAATAAGAATGGATATGAACTTCATAGCAACATTGGAAGCTAGAAGAAAATTTTCAAGGAAAATTACTTCTTCCCTAAGGTTTCTACCTAGCCACTTTATTGGTCAAGTGGGAGGGTAGAATGAAGACAGTTTCAGACATTCAAGATCTCGGAAAAATTTGCCGCCAGTAAGCTACTGGAGGATTTGTTTTTTCAGTGAAGTAAGGGAATATATCAAGGAAGAGAATATATCAAGGAAGGGAACACAGGAGCACCAACATAGGAGACAGGGAAGGGCAGGCTTCTGCAGGATGATGGTGAAATGAATCCCACACGTAAAGGGGACCAGTCTAGGTTGGGCGAGGTCAGGAAGCTCTGAATGAAATTTATCAAATTTATCGAAGATCAATTGATGGTATTTCCACAAGTAGGGAGTTTGGGTTGGCATTAGTATTAATTACATAGAAAAATAAAAGATGAGGATTAACTCCAAAGCATTGTGCAGGAAAGGAAGATCGGAGTTTACTAGATGGCTTAGTGTTGAATAGCATATGTAATCATAAGAATGTTAAAATAAATATTGAGGGGACACCTGGGTGGCTCAGTTGGTTAGGCATCTGACTCTTGGTTTCAGCTCATGTCATGATCTCATGGATTGTGAGATTGAGGCCACATCAGGCTCTGTGTTCAGTGGAAAGTCTGCTTAGGATTCTCTCTACCCCCTCCCCTGCTCATGTGCATACATGTACTCTCTCTCTAAAATATATAAATCTTAAAATAATTTTTGATGTAACCAAACTTTTTCTAAGATATGTCAGGAAGATGGAGGGATGGGAAGGACTTCAGTTGGGAGAAAGAAGGAAGGTGAAGCACTCATCTTTCACTGAGGGACATAAATGGTAAATATCTGAAATTGGAAAATCAAGAAATAGCCATACAGTTGTGTCATGTAGAGAAATGGAGCTGTGTGTGGAAAGGATGAACTCAAGAAAAGTAATGCTTGCCTCTTGAGGAGGGGGAGGGGGAGGGGGGTTAAGGGCAGAGCTGGAGACCACTGTTTGTTGTAACAAATCATTTGGACCTAGTGGACTCTTTAGGATGGTGGGCATATATAAAATTGATAAAATCCCAAGCATCTTCTCATTTTTGCAAATACCCAGTGGATAATAAATACCTTGAGAGAGAAAATGAACAAAATAATAGAAGCAATTTAATAGCAAGGAAATGGGCTTTGTCCCTCCAGAGGAACATGAGCCTGCCCCCACCAGTGATGGTCACTTGCGCACTGGCATGACTGCCCAGTTAAGGGGCCAGGAAAACAGCACAAGGACCCCTTCATGGAGCCAGGTGTCTTCTCTCCTTGCCTAAAAATCTGGTGGTCCTAACACAAAGACTATGGGCACTTTCAGGATGACCTCTGAAAGGAGCAGAAAGTAGGATTCCTATGTTCTAATCTCCTTGTCTAGGGATCACCACTGTCCCTAACTTTGCCATTAGCATCACTCTTTAGTATTTAAGCTCTCTGAATGAGGCTAAATAGCAACATGTTGAACACTGGGACAGATCCTAAATACCAGTTAGCAAGGTTTAATGAAATCCAAGAGCTCAGCGCACAGGAAAATCATATTAACAGACATTTGTAGACATTTACATAATTGATGCGACTCAGTCGTTTAGCCAGGAGAATATGGGAAATATTTGTTACTGTTTTCATTTCCTTTTGTCTTTCTGCATAATAAAGATGTGACAGTGGTGATATATATTGACTAAGTCCTCAGAGAACACGATATATCTTGACACTGTGAAAACTCCCTGATAAACTGGAAGAAATTATGCTGAGTGAAACTCTCACTGTTCTTAATGAATGACTCCATAAAGGTGCTGTGTCAACACTTCCTGTCACCAGGTAGTGACCAAGGGGTTCCTGTGGCTGGACTCTGCAGAGAAAGGACTAGCAACATCAGATGGGGCAGAAGAGGATGAGGTTGTCCAAACTACTGTGTTTTCTGGGGTGCAGCTCCAGTTAGTTCATTTGAAATGGATTGTGCCTTGGAGTTTTCCAGGACCCTCTGTTTGTAGGGCTTTGCAACAAAGAGGAGAGCTTTTAAACTGGAAAGTATTTAATGGCATTTAAAATCTCCAGCCCTGCTGTTTTTTTGAGTTGCCTTAAGAAAGACCCTAGAAGGGGGTGGGGATCAAAGGTGGGCAAAGAAGGGAGTGCAGTAATCTCAAAGAGCACAGTGGGCTGGCCAGGGACTTTCTTTCTGTGCACCAGGTAAAATCCACACAGGAACCCTTAATTGCATGTTGTTCTATGGTATTATTAAGTGAATACATTTTTCATGGCCCACCTGCTAGTGTAACTAATTAACAGCCATTCTCATTAATTACATTGATCAGGATCATAAAATAATTTCAAATTGCTGAACATGATCAGCAGGAGTAAAATGGTTTCACTTTAATCCCTTAATGATTTTTTCATGATTAATCAAACAAAATATATGTAGTTATTTGATCCACTTTTTTCATCTTGGAACTGCAACTCAGGGCAATTATAGTAGACATAAAGTTGATGCAAACAGAACTACATTTCATGCAGTAGCTAATTAAGCAATAAGGCACAATGGGGTGGGGGGATATGATTATCATGAGATAATCACCCCCCTGAGGAGTCACAAAGCAAAAGGTACAGTTGAGTACCTCTGCTCCCACAGGGCTGTGATTACCTTCAGATAACCACATACCCCGTCGGCACCTTACTGCTAATCGGAAACTTTCTCTGTTTTACACAGAAATAAATTGAGGAAAAATGACTTTGATCATAGGAAATGGTTCACTACAGTATAAAGATTTCATCTATTAATAGGGATAACATTAATAAGTGCTTTAGAAAGTTAAATAATCAATCATACTGTTCTCATGTTATCCATGGGTGTTGGAGCTTATTTTAAATTTATTGTTTACACTTTGGAGAATGCCCACATTTGGTGGTTTGGGTGTGTACAATGGAACCTCCAAATGCTCATACGTCTAGTAATTTTTTATCAAATGGGAAAGTTCTTGCATTCATGGTACCAAATATTTTTTTGATGAAATCAACAAAGAATAGTCGGGCAACTTACGAAGTCTAAGAACAAAATACATCTGTTGGATTTCAGCAGTGATCTCCTCCATCGCTTCCAGCTCCAGACTGAACAGTGGGAAGGCACAACAACTTAGGATAATTCAGACTCTTTCTAGGACATGGTTCCCTTCCCTTCTTCCAAAGAAAAGAGGAACGATAAAGATCACACACAAAGAAGAGCAAGCAAAATGACCAGTATCCTTCCTGTGCCCGGGGCTTGCCGGCAAGGTAGAAGGTTCTGCTCTCTTGGGTCTGTGGCATTAGCTTCTCTGTGTTCCTCACCTGTGCACTCCATGGTGTGGGAAAGGTGAGTTCACCCCCAACCCCAGACTGACTTATTTCTTCATTTAGCAACAATAATGAGGTTAGGGCAGGGTCATGCGAAAGGAAAGCAAAATAAGAACAGAAATGCCGGGGCACCTGGGTGGCTCAGTGGTTTAGGCTGCTGCCTTTGGCTCGGGTCATGATCTCAGGGTCCTGGGATCGAGCCCCGCGTCGGGCTCCCTGCTCTGCAGGAAGCCTGCTTTCCCCCCGCCCCCTCTCTCTCTCTGCCTGCCTCTCTGCCTGCTTGTGATCTCTGTCTGTCAAATAAATAAATAAAATCTTAAAAAAAAAAAATAAGAACAGAAATGCCACCAATTGTACCAGCAATTGGTCTAAGCAACAAAGAGTGAAGTTTAACGCCTCATGGCTGACAAACTTCCGTCTGGGCAAGGTGGCTCACAGTGTGCTAGTTGCATTTACTGTGCAGAACTATTTCCCTCTTGCTAACTGTAAAGAGATAGCCCATAAGCTTTATTTTGACCAATTGATCTTCCTTTTTTTTTTTTTTTAGTAAAAATCACTATATTTGAATTATATTTAGTGAGCAGATCTATTTCATTTCATATTACCTCTCTCCCCCTCCTTTTGGCTAAAAAATTTAGGGCTTTTTCCAGAGCGGTTTTCTGTTTGTTTGTTTGTTTGTTTGTTTCTATTTTAACTATGGAGCAATCACAAAGAACTTGAATGACTGTTGATTGGTGAACACATTCATCCAAATTGGCCCAGGTTTGTTTCAAATTGAGGATGCCCAGTTTAGCATCTGTGGGCTTCCTGAAGGAAATGTAGTAGTGTACTTATTGTGACCCTGCACAATGAAGATAAATTGTGTCACGTGCAGGATACATTATCGACTTTATGACATGCATGAATTGACAATTGAGTGCATCCCTTCCATAAATGCATCCTTCCATTGCTTATATTGTGTTTTTAATGTAACTTTGTTAACAGTGCAATGCTTTGAAAAGATCCAAAGGTAAAACAGTTGGACACTAGACCCAGGGTTTTGCCTTCAAGTGTCGGTAAGTGCTGGTTTTGAAAAGAACAGTCTCACTTTAACCTTGATAAGTATTCAATTCAAGCCATATTGCTTGATCAGGTCAAACCATTTGGTTCCATGCAGCTCAGCTTGGCATGGGGCTCTCTCCCCTCAGAAGCCCATTTTGGTCAGGGTTAAGAATAAGCAAGATTTTATTGAAAAACAAAATAGGCACAAGAGATAGGCGATCAGTATGATCTGGAAACATTGGCTTCCTACGGAGTGCACTGGTCTCCCGGCTTATCTCAGATTCGCAGCGGTACTCAGGCTCACATTATGCATTACGAAGAGGAAATGTCAGTTATTAACTTAAGTAGAATAGGTACGAATTGTAAAAGGGCTTTTAAAGTGCCAGAGGCTGAAAAAGGAAATTAAATGTAGTTATTTATGATGGAGCTTTAGAAATACTTCAATTTGTTCTTGGGAGACCTGGCAGTTAGATTTGAAACTGTGTGCACTCTTCAAACTTGCACAATTCATGTCCAAATAATAATGCAGGCATCTTCCAGAATAATCATCCACATGTGCCATAGACGTGTTTGGCCGTGAGTGTTCCTTCCCCTTCCCCCAAGCAGCCAACCCTCATGACTTTAGCCGTCTCTATGATGTGAAACATCATGGTAGCTGATGAGTTAAAATGATGACAGGTGAATCTTCGTGGATGAATAAAGGTCATTTGGAAAACTCTATCAGTGGGACTGAGTTAATTTTTCTTTCTTTCTTTTTGGTTTGAATCTCTGCTGCTCGTGTACATTTGTTGGAGGCTGAACAGAGGAGTCTGCACCTTCCAACACATTACAGGTGTTTTTGATCTTCCCAGGCTCAGCAGACCTGATCACGTCTTTAGCGAGACAGCCCACATGATATCAATGAAGTGCCATCAAGGACCTGCTCAATGACCCAAAGAAGTGGGGACTGGCTTCGCAAGACAGATGGAAAGGGCTCCTTTAAGAAGGGATGAGAAAAGGCATTGCTCCTCCACTGGCCTAAATCCACTAATCTGATGTTATTATTAGCGATAAGGAGCAGTGGCCAGAAGAAAATCTCATTCTCTGCAGATGTCATTTAAATAGGACTCTGATATTTTCCAGTCAAGTCGACAGGCTTTAGTCAAATAGTGAGCACTTTATTTGTAAATGCGGGCTGGTTGGGGGGAGGGCAGAGAAAAGCTTCAGTTCAGCAGTTCTTCGGATGTCAGCTTACCAGTATTGATTAATTGTCCAGCAGTGGCAGCTGCTTCTTTATTAAATGTGCAGCTTGCCAGACCAGAGCTATCAGGTGTAGGAAATGTTTGTTGACAATTCACCATTTCTCCCATCATGACGCACCAGACTCTTCTGCGTTTCTCAACCACCATTCCGGGGGGAAATCACCCTCTTGCCCTCTCCACCCATCGCCCCCCATGCAGGCTAACAATGACCAAAAAGAAGATTTTAGAACTATTTTATCTTTCTTCTTCTTTTTGGTCATTCTTAGCCTCCATGGGAAGATCTTGCTACTGAAGTACTAATTGTAATTATAGATGTAGCACGTATGTTGCTAATGAATTTTGTTCTCAGAATTGTGAAGCTATGCCTAGCTTGGGGAATGAGGGCTCTTAAGAAGCCCTTAATGCTCCATGGGACCAGTGGGGGTCCTATTTAACAAGTTATCTGCTTTTTGTTTTGAAATCGTGCCCCAGTGAGGGCAAAACCTTCTTGGTTTCCTCAAATATCTCAAAGTTAGAGGAGAGTTGACACTTTAGAAGAATCCGACATATATGTAAATCTTCAGTGGGTTTACCCCAAATGCACCTTTAATCAAAAGACAACTGACAGAATGGGAGAAGATATTTGCAAACGACATATCAGATAAAGGACTAGTGTCCAGAATCTATAAAGAACTTAGCAAACTCAACACCCAAAGAACAAATAATCCAATCAAGAAATGGGCAGAAGACATGAACAGACATTTCTGCAAAGAAGACATCCAGATGGCGAACAGACACATGAAAAAGTGCTCCATATCACTCGGCATCAGGGAAATACAAATCAAAACCACAATGAGATATCACCTCACACCAGTCAGAATGGCTAAAATCAACAAATCAGGAAATGACAGATGCTGGCGAGGATGCGGAGAAAGGGGAACCCTCCTCCACTGTTGGTGGGAATGCAAGCTGGTGCAGCCACTCTGGAAAACAGCATGGAGGTTCCTCAAAATGTTGAAAATAGAACTGCCCTATGACCCAGCAATTGCACTATTGGGTATTTACCCTAAAGATACAAATGTAGTGATCCAAAGGGGCACATGCACCCGAATGTTTATAGCAGCAATGTCCACAATAGCCAAACTATGGAAAGAACCTAGATGTCCATCAACAGATGAATGGATCAAGAAGATGTGGTATATATACACAATGGAATACTATGCAGCCATCAAAAGAAATGAAATCTTGCCATTTGCAACAACATGGATGGAACTAGAGCGTATCATGCTTAGCGAAATAAGTCAAGCAGAGAAAGACAACTATCATATGATCTCCCTGATATGAGGAAGTGGTGATACAACATGGAGGCTTAAGTGGGTAGAAGAAGAATAAATGAAACAAGATGGGATTGGGAGGGAGACAAACCATAAGTGACTCTTAATCTCATGAAACAAACTGAGGGTTGCCGGGGGGAGGGGGTTTGGGAGAAGGGGGTGGGATTATGGACATTGGGGAGGGTATGTGATTTGGTGAGTGCTGTGAAGTGTGTAAACCTGGTGATTCACAGACCTGTACCCCTGGGGATAAAAATATATGTTTATAAAAAATAAAAAATTAAAAAATAAATAAATAAATAAATAAAATAAAATTGAAAAAAAAAAAAAAAAAGAAACACAAATCCGATCCAAAAGCTTTCTAAGCTCTTCCCATCTTTCAAAATCAATTTTCAATGCATTTACCTTTAGGATTCCTCAGCTCCTTAAGCTCCCTTGGCATTCTACTTCCGGGGTCCTCGCTTGGCATTTGGCATAAATTACATGTGTGTGCTCAAGTGCGCACACATGTTACAGGTGACTTTCTCCCCCTCCAGTGGGAGAATTCATAAGGCAGTGACTTTGTCACTGGAAATTATATATTGTGAATTTTCATGAACAGTTCGTTTTAAAAGATTTTATCTAAGTCTCATAAATCACAATGCCTTAAAAATTTCAATATCTCAGCATCGTATCCACAAACTCTAGAAGGCTGTCTCAGCAAGCAGCATAAAAGTGTTTGGTTTTACCCTATGTCCTTGTCCTCATCAGTGATACACAAAATACGGCCAGTACACTGATGATTCATTCCTCATTGGATAAATTACTATTGAGTGACTAATATGTGCTACACATTCTAGTTACTTGAGGTTAGAAACATCATGAGAAAGCAAAAGGCGATGCCTACTCTGAACAAAATAGCATTGGCTGATGTTGCTAGGGAAGGATGGGTTGAAACGGTGGAGTGAGGCACTCCCTTTGATAGTGTGCTCAGGAAATGTCTTTCAGTGGAGGTGATATTTGAGCAGAGACATGAAGGAAGCGCAAGGAGAAGATTATTCTGTGCTAACTGTACAGCATTTACAAAGGCTCTGAGATGCGAGGGAGAGAAAGGAGGCCGGTATTGACATGAAGAGAGTGATTAAGTTGGACAGGAACATGAGATACATTCAGAGAGAAAAGAAGGCAATGAGTGAGTGAGGTAGGAAGCCACTGGTGGATTTGACTCAGGCAGTGACCAGATTTGATTTATGTTTCATTAATAAGATGTTGCTTTGACTTCTGAGTGGAGAATGGATTGGAGGGGGCGAGGGTGGAAGCAGGAGGTTATTATGGCAATTGTCCAAGTGGGAGTTGGTTCTGGCTTAGAGCAGAGTATGGACTTATTAGAGATGGAAGGAAGGGAATACATCTTGGAGGTAGACAGAGGATTAAGGAAGAGGGGCGCAATGTAGCGTCATTGTTAGGAGTTCACACATTGGAATGGGGTCCCTTCCTTGATTTTGATCCTAGGGCGAATTAGTTCACTTCTGTAGATCTGACTTCCCCATATGTAGAAAGTGAATAATAGCTACTGCACAGGTTTTTGTTGTTGTTGTTGTTGTTGTTGTTTGTTTGTTTTTTGTTTTGTTTTGTTTTTTAATGGAACGTATAAGAACTAAAGCCAGTCAAAGGCTCATTAGCACAGTGAATCCTAATAAGTGCTCTGAAGATCATTACAAAGGGATGTTAAGAGATGAACAACTTTGGAAATTTGTGTAAATTTTTATTAAATTACCGATTAGGGACACCCCCCCCCCACACACACACAATGTGAACTTTCCAATCCAATGGGTTAAAAAGTCAAGTCAGAAATTCCAGTTAGCTGAGAGTAATGTCAGTAGCATAGTTGACAATCTTGAAAGATTCCCATGCACCCCTCCCCTGCCCCAAACTGGAATCATAAGAAAGAACAGCATTGGAAAAGTAAATTCTACACAAAACCTAATGCTCAGTGTAATTTGAAGATCAAGAATGCCAAAAAGTGTGAAATAACTGTGAGTAAAAAGGGAGAAATGACCAAATCGCAGTGCCTGATCTTATTCTACAGCTCAGTCTCCTGCTCTGACGAAAGGCTTTGTGGAGACCAAAGGGAATCTGAGAAAAACTTCAAAAAGAGCTCGTGAGTGGAATTCCCTGAGTTCTTGTATGTTGAAACATTTTTTTCTTTTTTTCTATAGCCTTGATGAAACAGCTATATACAAAATCTAGTGACGCTCTTTCATTGGATTGAATTTTTTTTTTAGAGCTGCTCCATTGTTTCTTTCGTTTTGTAAGCTCTGATGTCAGTCTTAACTCTGTTGCTTTTGTGAGTTACTTGAAGGTTTTTGTCAGGAGGTTTTGAGAGCGTTGTATTTATCTTTCTAATTGAATGGTTCTACCACCTTTTGTCTTTGAGTTGGTCTTCTGGATAATTTTCCTAGGTATGCATTGAGCCACTTTCAGTGAGTTTATTCAGCCCTTGCTTTATGTTTGGGGAATATTTTCTTATATTATAATTTTAAACATGAACTGTTCCAGTCTTGTTTTTCCTTTCCAGGGGCTCCAGTAATATGAGTTTTACTCCTTCTTGTCTTCCTTCCATTTGCACTACTTTCTCTCTTTTTCCCTTTTGTTTCTGTGTCATTGGCAATCTCTCTTGGTTGTTTTACTTTCTTTAAGGTCTCTTCTTAAATTTTCATTTGAAACTATTTTGCCTTGTAATTTCTTATTTTCCAGATAGTTTTGTCTTCTCCATTTTGTTCCTCTATTTCATGAACTCGGTTCTCATTCCTTTCTGTATTTTCTTGTACATTTTTAATTTTAGTTATTTAGTTTAAGTTATTTTTAGTTTTAATTTCTGACTCAAGGTGGTTTTTCATATCTTCAGATCTTTTGAGAATGTTCTTTTTAGTCTGTCTCTTTACAGTGTTAGGGCAATACTTTTCTTGTTCTTCAAAATGGTTTCTTGGAAAGGGAATTCACACAGTTGTTGAGTATAAATTTTCACTTCCTATGCAATGACAGCTTCACAAAAAGTGATCATATATTAGGTCACAATGCAAACATCAGTAATGTCCATAAGGTAGAAATAGTGCAAATGACATTCTGTAATCATTGTATAATAAAACTTAAAAGCACTAACAAAATAAAAAGTAGAATGTAACTTTTACCTAGAAATTTTGAAAGCTCCAGTTAACTCCTTCATGAAAGAGGAAATACACACTGAAACTATAGGTTCAAAGATACAAATGAAAACATCACACGTAAGAATCCATGGGATGCATTTCAAACAATGATGAGAGGAAAATTCATCACAGTGAACACTTTAACCAATAAAAATAGAAGATGGAAATAAATGGGAAAATAGATTTAAAAAACTGGAAAAAGAACAACAAAATACATCAAGAGAAAGTGCAAGGAGAGAAATAATAAAGATAAAAATGGAAAATAATGAGCTAGGGAACAGAAGAAAGAATAGATCTAATCAAATCAAAATCCTGTGTCTTTAAAAAAAAATTACTAAAATAGAGAAACCACTGACTAAATAAAGAAAAATAAGGGGAAGGCAAAACTTTACCAAATAGTAGATAGGAGGAAGTATCTATTTGAAAAGAAGAAATTTTTAAAAGATCACAAGAGACTACAGACATCTAGGGAGAGTTGAAAACTAAATAGAATTGACAATTCCCTAGAAAAATACAGGCTGCAGAACTTAGGCAATTTGATTTAGAAAGCTTAAATTTATCAGCACCTATGAAAGCAATGGAGAAAGTTATTAACGAACTACCTCACAAAAGACCAGATGGTTTCATAGTTCTGAAACTATCTTACCTTAGGGTTGGCCAAACTTGTGATTATGTTGTAGATAATGAGTGTAGGTTTCTCACTCTTGGAAGAAGGAGCTAAAAATAAGCAAAGGGAGGAGGGTGGAATGAACTTATTTTTTTAAAGATTTTATTTATTTTATTTGACAGACAGAGATTACAAGTAGGCAGAGAAGCAGGCAGAGAGAGAGAGGAGGAAGCAGGCTCCCTGCTGAGCAGAGAGCCTGATGGGGGCTCAATCCCAGGAACCTAAGACCATGACCTGAGCCGAAAGCAGAGGCTTTAACCCACTGAGCCACCCAGGTGCCCCTGGAATGAACTTTTGGTGTTGGATTTCATTTGTATCTAATGCAATTAGATGCAATCAATATGTATCTAATGAACTACTGTATTTCAGATAGATAAGTGACAAGAGTATGGATACAGATACACATTTCCTGGCTGGAGCTGCAAGGATCGCCTAAAAATAATGGCATCCTCATAGCAATGAGCATACCTAGCATCTAGATTTTGTTTTTTAAATACCATATTCCAACATAGGAAACTATGAGCACTTGGTGAATACATTGATTCCAGCACTAGGACAAGGAAAAATATGTCTGGGGTGTCCTTTTTTTTTTTTTTTTTTAAAGATTTTATTTATTTATTTGACAGAGACACAGAGAGAAAGGGAGCACAGCAGAGGGAGTGGGAGAGGGAGAAGCAGGCCTCCTGCCAAGCAAGGAGCCAGATGTGGGGCTTGATCCCAGGACCCTGGTGCCTTGACCTGAACCAAAGGCAGACGCTTAATGACTGAGCCACCTAGACGCCCCAAGTCTGGAATATCTTGCGTCAGAAGTAAGGAAGTGCAAAAAGTTGTTGAGGCGTGTCAGAAGGACACAGGAGCCAGCATGAAAAAGCACATAATGGTCAAATCTCAGACAATTTGAACAATAGAATAAATAATGGTAGTAATGCAGTATAATTCATAGACTAAAATAAATCTCCATGAGCTCTTGCTGCTAAAAAGGAATAAATGAATGAATGATTGAAATACCAAGGCCCCATTTAAGAGAGACCATGCATGGTGTTATCATGACAGGCAAGATCACCAATGGATACTAAAATCTGTAGATGAACATTTTAAGGGAAACAAGATGTTAGCATGACCTCAAAATCTCTCCAACAAATTTTGATCAGTGGCAAAGGGAAAAATAAAATGAAAAAAAAAAAAACTAGCAATGTAGCAGATATCTCTTAAACTAAACGATGAAGGTTCCTTCGCATCACCAGTAATAAGATAGATGGACCTGATGAACTTCCTGAGGTGATGTGATGAGCAGAGTAAGATGACTTTAATGTCAATTATGTGGAAATCTTGCCCATATGCCTTACTTACATATAACCGTGATAAAACACTTGACCTTCTCAAATTGAGAGACCATGTACAAAACAGTTGACCAGTATTCATTGAAAGTGTCAAGATCATGAAACTTTGACCTTGAGAGAAAAGTATGGAATAGTCACAAACTGGAGACAGAAGAGACACAATTAAATATAGTGTAGAATCTGGAATGGGATCCTGTAATGGAGAAAAGGAGATTAGGAGGAAAACGATGAGATTTAGTGTTTTTTTAATGTCAATTCCCTGTTTTGTAATAATTGGATTATAGTTACATTGGTTAACGTTGTGGAAGCCTGGGCAGAGGATGGACATGTTCTTTGTACTAGACTTGCAACTTTTCTATAAAGTCTAAAATTTTTTCCCCAAATTAGAAAAATTAAGTCAGTCTTACAAAAAGATTCATAACACTTTCTAATGACAGCCCACTTCCTATCAGCCCTCATATTTTTCACTATGTTCCCACGTCTTATAAAGGCCGTAGTATATTGTTATGAATGGAACGCTTGGATCTTCCCTAAAGTTCATATGTTGAAACCCTGCCTCCCCATGTGGTGGTATTTGGAGGTGAGGCCTTTGGGAAGTGATTCGGATTAGATGAGGTAGTGAGGGTGGAGCCTCATGAATGGGGTTAGTGCCCTTTTAAGTTTGTTAAGCCCCCCAGTGTGTGGTAGTCTGAGCAAACTAAGAGACATGTGAAAGCTCTACACCACATTTCTCACGGTTTCTGTACTATGCAAGGACTACCAGTCTTTGTTCATGTAATACTAAAACTATACTGGATGTAAGAAACACTTCCAGAGTTTGCATTACCTCTGGGTCATGATTATGAACATCTAGTTCTCCTTGTACAATGTAAGAGACATGCACGGAAGTGCCAGTTAACAGAGGATTCTGGTTGATACAATGCCATGAAAAGGAGTTTTTCCCCAGATGGAGATCCGAGTTCATGAGAATGAAATAAATCACTTGTTCTCTCTCTTTTTTAAAAGCATGAACTCTGAGGGCAGTTGACCTTGTTTCTGGGCATTACACAGCTCTATTGTCCCAAGGCACAGAGGAGAATTTGGCCTGGTGTGCCAAGCACCATATGTAGGGTCCTGCGCATTTAGATGTGAATAAGAACGTTGAGGTCCTGCTATGTGCTCAGTATTTCAAGATGAGGATACAGACTCTCTGAGAGGAGCACTAAATGGCCCCCATGCTCACTCAGCTTGCAAATGACCCTTTCACCCAGATCTCCTGGATTCCACAACCAAAGTTCTTTGCATTATCCCCCATCGTTTCTAGAATGGGGGTATGAAGTCACTTGAGGACACAGTCAGTCTAGACTTGGGAAACAACATCACAACGGTATGTACCCATACTATGTACACACCACTCTTTACAGATCTTGCAGGAAGGCCCTGTACGTCACCGATATGTGACCTAATACAAACTTACTTTCATTGTCTGAAGATTTAGATCAGTAAGTTTATGGCATAAAAACTTATTTTGTATTTCATCATAAGAGAAGAAAACTCTTTGGAATCATTCTAAAGCTGTTTTCTTTTCTCTTAAGCTACATGCGGATAAGGTTTCCGGTAGGCC
This sequence comes from Mustela lutreola, assembly GCF_030435805.1. Taxonomy (NCBI): domain Eukaryota; kingdom Metazoa; phylum Chordata; class Mammalia; order Carnivora; family Mustelidae; genus Mustela; species Mustela lutreola. The sequence goes on from NC_081308.1 coordinate 127,429,891, forward strand.
CTTGCTGTTTGATCAGACCTAGAGAAGGGTTTGGACTCGGGATGATTCCTACCAGTCATGTGCAGTTTAGAAATAGAATAAGACGAGCCTTGTAAGAAGTGGTTGCTGCCTCACCATCTTTAGAACTCCTGCTAGAAGAGCGTATTTAAAGTATCTTATAAAGAGGCATTTGTATTTTGTGTACTGGGAGCTCACCATACAGCCAGAATCTAGCCCTATTGCTTTTCCTGAGGTCTAGGAGTCAAGATGACCCCTGAGAGTAGGGTCCTCTGTTGGCACTGGCCTTGCTCTCTATCTGGTATTTGATTAGAGAAGTTGACAACAAAGTCATGGTGGGTTATTGGAGTCTATGGTCTGGCAAGTCTTGTTCCAGAGCTAACAGCCCTGAGTTCTACATGCCCCAGCATGTTGATGCACTTGTCCAGATGCAAAGCTAACAAAAGGTTGTCCAATAAAAATTAATTTTAGTTTTATTTAAAATAAATATCTCTCTACATATCTGTATCTTTATCTATATCTATATCTGTATATATATCAGACAGTACTTTTCTATAAGGAATGGGATATGGGGTGTCATGAAGTCCGAGGAACACAGAATCCATGGGAAATTCGGATTGCCTGGTGACTTTGGGGAAGGTGCCTGGTTCTGCAGGAGGCAAAGATATTTGTTTGTTTTTTTGTTTGTTCGTCGGTTTGTTTGATTGGCAGAGGAGTTGGCAAAATATTCCAAACTGTTCTGTGGGCATATCTAAAGTCTGCATTTTAAATTCTTGTCCTGAAATTCAATCTTATTTTGTAATGGCATCTGTGTGTAAAGGTGCTTTTAACAATAGGAATGTTTAGTGCAGTGTAGAAAGTCTTTGAGCCAAATCCTGCCTTCGATGTGCACTTAAGTTTCCATTAAAGGGGAGTCGCAACTGAGCTCGCAGAGCTGAGGGTAAAATTTGAATTCTGCTGTAGGAAATCAGAGTTTTAGAAGCTGGGATATAGAATTTCACTTTTCCCCCTGCTGACATTGACTTTCCTCTGGAGCATCACCAACTAGTTCAGTTGTGATTTTTAAAATTTTTATTCACTAACCCAAATCTAGAGATACAAATCCAGGGCTTGTGGGGGGCAAGTGTCTCATATAGATTTGTGATATTCCTAAGGGTCTGTGAGATCTTAATCACCTTCATATTTTATTTATAAAGCAAATATTTCATGACATTAGAACATTAAATGGATTTTATTCAACCATGTGCAATGTATAATTTTCTAAAATCTCCGATTAATTTAATATGGGTGACTTTCGTTCTTTGATATGTGGCCTTACTATAATTTACAACAAGCTATAAATATTTGAAATGCCATGGGAATGTGTTTTGGATAATAGTATTAACACCTGCCTTATATGCTAGTTGGGTTATATTAAGCTCTGAACATACATGGGTGTGTTTCTGGGATACCATTTGAGTGGTGTTCCATGTGAACTTGTGTATATAATGACTGGTTGGATTACAAGGGGTTCTCACTATTTTCTTAGCTCTTGATCCAAAACCAAGGCTCAGTTTTGGGAATTTTATTGCAGCAGTCCTCCTTTTACACACTTTTAAATTTTTGTCAAAGCAGAACTGCCAAATCCAATCCTTCCCCGCTTCTGTGGAAAGGCAGGAGGAAAGACCACCTGCAGTCCTGAGAGGAGAATTTTCTCTGAGATCAGTGGCCTGCCTTTTGCTCTTCCTGCATCCAGCTTGTCCTTAGGAAGTAGGGGAAGTGTGAAGCACTTGCCCAGCTCTGCTGCTGAGTAATTGGAACATCGCTGAACCTCATTTCTCTTATCTGTAAACTAGGATTGTTTTAATAATTATTACACTCACACACAGAGTGAGGGAAGGAGGGCAGGCAAGCTCCTGGTATACAGTATGGGTACAGCATGATCACTGCTGTTTTTCCTTCCCTGCTGTGGATAATCCTGATTGGAAATGACTTGGTATTAAGTCACAGGTGGTAAAAATGGTCTGTGCACTGGCCATTTGGTCACTTGGATTAATGGCCCACCCACAAGGAGAATCTGGGGTATCTGACTCCTAGTTTAGGGTTTATCCTACTTGATGGGCTTCCTGCCCTCTCTATATTTCTTGGCAAGTGCTGTGTCTGCTGTTATGCATTTCCTTTCCAAACAATACAACAAAACAAAACAAAAGAGAAAACTAAGGTTTTCACATGTATGAACCTCTAGTGAGGGCAGATCTAGTTGTACTTCTCTTCTCTGCTTCCCCCTTGCATTTTGAGGGAGCCATAAGAGTATGTGTGAAAGGTGTGTAGCCGCCTCTTTTGTAGTCTACCAGATTAGTGATTCATGGAGTCAGCTGGGGATCTATTCCTCCAAGTGAATTTCTGACATTCCAACTGCATCTCTAGTGGGTAACTTGCCAGGAGAGTCTTGTGGACTGACGTGCTGATGTGACTGACACACCAGGTGCGGGCACAACCTGGCATTTTGGAAGTGGCATCAGGTTATCTCCGCACAGGGTGACACTGGCTTCAGCTGGTTCCGTCAGCCTTTGCAAAGTCCATGGTGTTAAGAGTTAGGATAAAATCTGTTTTTCATAAATTCCATTTCTCCATATAAATAAATTCCCCTAAAAAGGTAAGTCAGGGACCTTATTAAATGGTAAATACAGCTAAGGAAGAAAGAATACCTTGAAAGAGTTGCATTGCAAATTCCAAGAAGAGTGGTTTATTAAAAATGTTTGAGGGGTGCCTGGGTGGCACAGTGGGTTAAGGGTCTAACTCTTGGTTTCTGCTCATGTCATGATTCTGCTATAAACATAGGAATTCATGTATCACTTTGAATTAATGTTTGTAAATACTCAGCAGTGTGATTGCTGGATTCTAGGGTTGTTCTAGATTTGACTTTTTGAGGAACCTCAGTACTATTTCCCAGAGTGTCTGCACCAGTTTGAATTCCCACCAACAGTGCAGGAGGGTTCCCCTTTCTCCAAATCCTCACCAACACCTGTTGTTTCCTGTGTTGTTGATTTTAGCCATCCTGACCGGTGTAAGGTGGTATCTTGTGTGGTTTTGATTTGCATTTCTCTGATGATCAGTGATGTTTATAATCTTTTCACGTGTCTATTTACCATCTGTATGTCTTTGGAGAAATGGGTGTTCATGTCTTCTGTCCATTTTAAACTGGATTATTTGGGGGGGGGGTTTGGGTGTTAGAGTTATAGAAGTTATATATTTGAAAGGTTTTATTAGTTTGAGAGAGAGAGATCATGAGTGGAGGGGAGGGGCATAGAGAAAGGGAGAGGGAGAAGCGAGACCCCCTGCTGAGCAGGGAGCTGGATGCCAGACCCTGTTGAGGGAGCCAGAGATCATGACCTGAGCTGATGGCAGATATTTAACTGACTGAGCCTCCAAGGCAACCCATAGAAGTTCTTTATATACTTTGCATACTAACCGTTTAGTGGATATGTCATTTGCAAATATCTTCTCCCATTCTGTTGGTTGTCTTTTAGTTTTGTTGATTATTTCCTTCACTGTGTAGAAGCTTTTTATTTTGATGGAAGTCCCAATAGTTTATTTTTGCTTTTGTTTCTCTTGCCTGAGGAGATATAACTAGAAAATATGTTTCTATGGCTGATGTCAAAGAAATTACTGCCTAGGATTTCTCTAGGATTTTTATGGTTTCAAGTCTTACATTTAGGCCTTTGATCCATTGAGTTTATTTTTGTGTGTGGTGTAACAAAGTGATCCAGTTTCACTCTTTTGCATATAGTTGTCCAGTTCTCCTAATGCTGTTTGTTGAAGAGACTTTTTTGCATTGCATACTCTTGCCTTCTTTGTCAAAGATTAATTGACCATATAATCATGGGTTTATTTCTGGGTTCTCTATTCTGTTCTATTGATCCATGTATTTATTTTTGTGCCTTCCATGGTGCATTCTTGAGATGTAGCTTTCTAATTTATTAAAGTTAACAACAGCTAATGCTCTGGAACTGTTGTAATTTTGAGAATTCTGTACTTTGGAAGGTAACACTTCTAGGGAGGCATTTGAATTTTTGAAGGTAATCTCTTGGGAGAGGATGGCTTGTTGCCTCCTGCTTCTGGATGGTTCTCAATGTCTTGCTGTTATGTCTACAATTTGTTGAAATGAAATACAAATTTAAGGTAGTACGTTTGGTGGTTAACGTGAGTCTGTGGAAATTAGAAATATATTTGTGTATACATATGCAGTATTAGTTTTCTTTGGCCACTGCAATAAATCACCATATACTTGGTGTTTTAAAATAACAAACATTTATTCTCTGACAGTTCTGGAAGTCAAAAAGCTGGAATGGGTCGATAGGGCTGCACTCGTTCTAGATGCTCTAGGGGAGATTTTCTTTTCTCATCTCCTCCAGTTCCCAGAGGCTGCTTACTTTTCTTGGCTGTTGGTTCTGTCACCCTGACCTATGATTCTACCATTTCTACCCCTTTCTCCTTCTCTGATTCTGCGTTCTTCCTCGAAGAACCTCTGCGATAACATTGTTCCTGCTTATATAATCCAGGATAATTTTCCCATAGTAGCACCCATAACTCAGTCACCTCTGCAGTCTGTTTTGCCATGTAAGACAACATAGTCCCAGGGTCCAGGGATTTGGATGTGGGCCTCTTTGGGGGACATTATTCTACTGACCACACATATGATTAACTTTGTGCCTCAGTTTCCTCATTTGTAAAGAATGGACCAAAACACCTCCCACCTCCCCATGATCCTTTCTACTCTTTGAAATTTAGTGAGGGGTTTCCCCGAAGTGCTTTAAGCACCTTGGGAACCAGTTTTGATATGAATAAAAGTGGTTAAAATGATGTGCTAGTTGAAATCTGAAACATGAAACTCAGCATTTTCTTGGGTTCTTACCTGCCCTTCCCTGTATTACTTGGTATCTCCCACCACGTTTTCACTGACCAAATGTGACTATAGTTATTCTCCTGCTTATAGCCACTTAGCCCTTAACCCATTTGATATCTCCTTCCCTGAGCCATTTGAGGGAGCCTCCCTCCCATACCTTCCATGGTGCCCCCAAACTACTTCCGCATACTTGCCTTCCTTTGATTCCCAAAGTGTCCTCTTTCTTCAGACAGACTCAGACACTCACTGTACCCTGAGTGGGCTGTGTAAACTCCCAGCCCTGTATCTCATGTCACCCTCATTCCCTAGGCCTCCTTGGGTAGCCTCCCCATGTGGCAAACCTCTGGTTTCAACTCATCGATAAAGCCTTGCTTGTCCACTCCAGCCTTCAAGGGTTTCCCTTCTATGAGCCCTCTGCTAGTTATAATCTATATCACTCATTTTGGCCACTGTTAGGGAGTATCTCATTTGGTCAATTATCTTTACGTGTCAATAGGTCTTATTTCTCCAAACAGTTATCCTCTCAAGATTAAGGGCCATACCTTTCACACTGGCCAGCTCTCCACACAGCATTTAGCACCCAGTAAGCCTTAAATACTTGTTTCTTGATAACAGTGTGTGTGAATAGAGATTAGCTTTTCAGACCTTTTGTTCTGGGATTTATTTTCCTGTGCTATTAATCAGGCACTTCAGGCCATTTAAATATATGGACATTTAATTTCTTAACTTACATATGGAAGCCTCCTCTGTCTGCTATAGAAAATTATGTACTGGTTCATTTTTGTGACTATGAAACTATATGAAAGCTCATGTAATTCTGTAGTAAGCTACACAGGCAACATTTTTTAGTTCTGACAATAGGGACTTTTCTTCAGCTTCCCTCCATATATCTGACCAAGCCCATCTAAAGAGCTCTCTTGTCTCTGGATATTTTCTCCCTGCTTGATAGGTACTCTCTCCCTGTGCTCTGTTTTTGTAAGGAATCATCTGTTTTTTGGTTGTTTTTTTTTTTTTTTTTTTTTTTTTTTTTTGGAGAGAGAGAGAAAGCATGAGTGGGGCTGGTGGCAGAGGGAAAGAGAGAGGGAATCTTAACCAGTCTCCACACCCAGCACAGAGCCCAATGTGAGGCTCAGTCTCATGACCCCGGAGATCAGGACCTGAGCTGAGATCAGGAGTTGGATGTTTAGCCGACTGAGCTACCCAGGCACCCCAAGTAAGGCATCATCTTTTTAATTTCCTCCAAAGATGCCCCCAATATGAGGCAGTAGACTCTCTATGAAAGCTTCTACCTGCCACCACCCTTGCTGCTGCCAAACTGAAAAGTATATGCAGCCGTATTAGCAAAGGAATACAGATATTGTATGTGTAGGAAAATGTCTCTAGGGGCTTTCAAAGTGATGAGAAGACATGATCTTTAGACCTGTCCCAGGTTTGTGGGTTCCATAAGAGGTGGATTTGTGAGTTGATAATTTGCCTTGGGGCTGACTGGTCGCAGGAGAAAGCCAGCCCTGGACATTTAGTGCAACAGAATTTTCTGGTTAGGAAGAAGAGAAAATAACCAAAATGTGCAAATATTTATGAGCTTAATGGTGAAAATTTCAAGTGATTTGAGGCCTCAGAAAATGGCCTTCCTGATCCTGTATTTTTTTTTTTAATTTGATCCTTTAAAAGGAAGGGGAGGGAAAGACGAGGGCTTGATCGTCCATAGACATTACAAAATAATCACCATATTTGTGTCAAAGCTGTCTTTTGAGGCTATAATAATGATCACATCACAAATTTTAAGACAGTCTTTCACTCCAGTTTCTAAATTGGAGAGGCTCTTTCCAGGACACTCAATGGTAACCATAAGGATGGTCTTTAGCTTTCATTATGGCATGCCTCCATTTTGTACCCCCTAATGTACAAGGCCATAGAACTCAGATGTATGAATTCAGCCTTTCATTTGTCATTGCAGTTCCCCACTTAGCATTAAAATCCTTAATTTTGAAGGCTCAAGTGGCCTACTGTGCTGGCAATTAGCCAATTGCAGGTGCAAAATCTTGAAGGCATCGATTGAGAGGTCTTGGTGGGAATCATCTTTTTTTTTTTTTTTTTTTTTTTTAAGATTTTATTTATTTATTTGACAGAGAGAAATCACAAGTAGGCAGAGAGGCAGGCAGAGAGAGAGAGGAGGAAGCAGGCTCCCCGCTGAGCAGAGAGCCCGATGCGGGACTCGATCCCAGGACCCTGAGATCATGACCTGAGCCGAAGGCAGCGGCCTAACCCACTGAGCCACCCAGGCGCCCGGGAATCATCTTAAGAAGTAGATCTCTCATTATGCACTGGGGTATGGGATTTGTGAAGGGTAGGTATAAAGAATCGTAAATGGAGACAGATGCCATTCCAGGAAAGAATTGTCAAAGCCAGTGAAAGTGAACTTGACATTGCTTGTCTGAGGGTTGACCTTTACTATAAGCCCTTCACAATAGAAATGGCCAGGACAAACTGGAAAGGGAGGCCATTAGAGGCGCACCATAGTGTTTCCATCTGCCTGTGAGAGCTCAGTAGCTGTGCAGCTTTCTACCCCTCTCCATCCCTTAAAATCAAGGCCTGATGTTTGGGCTTGGCTTATAAACCCCGGCCCAATTTGTCCCCCAACTTTGCCTCCCATCGACCCCCAACCCCCACCCTATGGCTCCTGAACCCTGTTCTCTAGTTTCCTATTTTTCCCCACCCAGGTGCTTCCCTCTTTCTGAAATGCCTTTCCCTGCTCTATGCCCTTTGGCCAATCTGTCAAAAACTACTTCTTCAGATCCTCATCTCTTCTGACAAACTTGTCCAGATCCTGCAGCACCTTGTATCTCTTTTTTTTTTTTTTTTTCTTTTTGGTACTTAGGCCTGAATTAGAGTGATTTATGTCTCATTCATCTGTGTATTCCTATAAAACCTAGCCCAGTGTTTTGGCACCAATTCATTAAATTAATAACAACCATGTATCCAGCTTAGGAAAAACTTGGCGTAAGAAAATCTGAGCACATTTCTTTAAATAAGATATATGAAGAGTTGAGAGCTCATTAACGACTTAATGGAGAGGCTGGGGGCCATCTGAGACAAAGAGCTGAATTGTTAGGATAAACTATCAATTGGTGATCAATTGGAAGAAGACAAACCATTTTTAAAACTACAGTCAATGAGAAAGTGGCTCACTGACTGATGGTACTTAAATTGGCATGCCCCTTTGCAAGAACAGTGTCACATAGCCCTGTGACACCTCCAAGCTGTGTTCTGTTTTTTAGGTGGTTATGCCTTTCTGAAATATCCGACATTATTGTCGAATTTGATGGGAAACAGCATTGTCCCTTGGAGGGAGAGCAGCATCTGTTAATGGCACTTGTGCATCTAATGTTAGGGGTCTGAGGGAACGAATGAGATCCAGTATTCCTGTTGCCAGCCCCTCTAAGCAGTGATCCCTGCTTGGCATGCCTCATCCCAGCCAGCTGGACTTGTGGAAACCAAACTCAGCCAAATCCAAATTTCTGTAGCAGGTGACTTCTTGCACGGCTGTCTTTTGTTGGCTATTGATGTTCACTCTTTACTTTTCTTTCTGGGCAAAGAAAAAGGACTGATCATTTTCCCTGAATGAATGATTCTGTGCGAGAGATCCTATGCATTGCTGTCCCATCCTTGCTTTCTCTTTTATTTTTTGTTCCCCAAACAGAAGTCCATTTCTGTTAACCAGAATAATTTTTTCTTAGCTCCAGTGATTTTTTTTTCATCAGGTCCTGCATGTCTGCCATGAGTTTATATGACCTTGGACACTCCGCACACTTGCCTGCCTTTTCTTCCTGTCATTTCCAAAGCAAGGGAGTTCAAGTCGTTTTTTTTTTTTTGGTGAAGAGAGTAAACAGAAGCGTGAAATGCCAGAATGCTCTCAGCGGCCAAAGATAAGACTCTTCTTAGCTCATGCGCCATTGTGGAGTCTCTTTGCAACTAGCTACCTTAGACACAGAAGGCGTATGATAAGTTGGGAAGAGTTATGAAGGAACTTTCCTTTAACAGTGTCATTCTGGGCATTTTAAAGTTTGGAGAGAGTTGTCTGCTATTACTGTGGCTCCACATCATAATCCCTAAAAGAAAATTACTGTATGTGAAATTAAAACGAATTGTTCTTGATTTTCCCATCTCTGTTCTATTTGTGCCTTTAGGGGGCCTTCAAGGACTAGGAGGCAGAACATTATGAAAAGAGATATATTTGTTCTACTCCTGAGAAGGCTCGATGCTCTTGGCCTCGCCGCCTGTGAATCATCCTGTCTTTTCCTCCCTTGAAGGATAAATATGGCATTCATTCCAACCCATTTAGCCCATTATTCTTTTGTATATAAAATAGGCCCAATTAAGACATTCTTGTGTTAATTTCTGGATTCTATGTATGGCTAGAAAGAGTTTAAAAATATCCATCGCAGCAAACGTCTCAAAATGTTTCATGCATACTGAACTTACAGCCCTGCCCCCCCTTCCCCAACCGATGGCAATAATTCACCCAATCATGGAGATTTGCGATTTTCTGTTTTCCACTTACCTACATTAAGGGTCTGTCTATGCACAATCCAATATTTAGATGAAAACATGTGTTTGTAAATATCTCGGATTTAAACTAAGAGTTTCAGTTTTTATCCAGATGTCTGGCATTGTAGAGACCCAGACTAGGAGGCTTCTCTCTCTCTTTCTCTCTCTCTCTCTCTCTCTCTGTGTTAACTCATTCGTGGCTACTCCAATGCACAGATGGAAAGGGACACACTTCCCTTGTTCTTCTCTTGCTCATCTGCTTCTGCCTCCTCTGCTCCTCCCCACTGATATGGGGGTAGGGTCATTGTGTTTGGAGGTGTCTTACTGAAATTCTATTTTGTGTCTGCAACTGGTTATGCCAAGTCACTAGACAAACCACATTTAGCCAAGTTTGGAAGGTTCTAGATCTTTGGAGACTCATTGAACTTCTCTTGGGATCTGGCTTCTCTAACATGGAAAACAAGAGTACAGGGTTGAACAAGGACCCTGTAAATGCCAAGACTCCATTGTAACCCAAAGTTCTAGGAATTCCTTTTGTTCTACCCAGTATATAGATATTAACTGCTGATGGATATTACTGTGCCTGTGTGTCTTTTGGTATCTCTACTGGTTTTGAAGTTATTTTGTCATCTTGTGGGGAAATTGTTAGAGTACACAATAACTGAAATTATGGTTCTTGAAATTTTTTTTTAATAAAAAGACATTTTAAAAGACAATTCCATTTTATTTATGTTGATGTTACTCACAGTCACCTCACATTTACTTCTTATAAAATCTTTCATTATATATATATATATATATATATTTCAAATTTAACGTAAATAAAAATATATACCTTTTCAATAAACTTGACATGTAAGAATCTCATACAAAATATCTATCCCCAAGATACCATAATATTTGGTTACTAGAAAGATTAGCTTCCAGAAGAGATTCAATAGTTTCTCTGAATTATGATACAAAGCTTTGAATTTCAAAATGTTGCTTTATGTTAAAAGGTATCTTACAGCAGGGAGAACTTGATAAGCCTTTAAACTGAAGTGACATCTAGTGAGAATATATAAAGTATATATAGTGAACCTTCTTTATTCATGCTCCCTTGTTCTCTCTCTCTCTCTCTAAGCTCTCTCTCTCTCTATATATATATATATATATAGAGAGAGAGAGAGAGACAGATTATTAGAAGAAGCTGAAAGATATTTATAACCTGAATTCTATCCCTCCTGTAACTAAGTCTTACAAAAATTCTAAATATCTGTTTGAGTCATTAAACAAAATTCATTTTCTTACCTAGGGGACAATCGAAGCTTATAACCTTTGAGATTGAATGAATCTAATTAAAAAATCATACCATCTCATTCCTTTATGAAACGTTCCCTGTCTGATGTCATCAGCAGAAATTGGTACAAGGTAGAATTGACAAGAGGATCTCATTTTAGATGGGTTTATTTAGTCATGGTTATAATTTTCTTGATGAAGAAAATAAACAAATTCTGCTACTGGAAGACATGGGTGAGTCCTACACTGGAAGAGATTTCTAGCCGAGATGGACACCTACTGAGCAACACTTCTGGAACTAACCCAGTTTGTTGCGCCCTGTGTCTCACTGCAGGCCATAGGCCCAGGCACTGTTGGCCAGCCCATCAGGAGGAAAGAACCACCCAGGCACCTGAGGCAGTTTATGTGTTCAGAGGACAAAACCTGTGTGGGAACACTCAAGGACTCTGGGGGAATTGAGGTGAACATTGTTTTTTCCTATCTCTTCTCTGGCTGCTTGTATTCCGTTATTCTTCACTAAGGCCTGTTATTCCTCTAAGAATCCCTCAAGCTGGGGCTTTGAGAGGATTCTCCAAATAGCCCTACATACAAGCCCTCTGGCTTTCAGAAAGGCCCTATAATATGTCCTGCAAGAGCCCCTTCTGACCTCTCTTATCCTCGGGCTGCAGACTTCCTTGCAAACGGCTCAGGAGCTAATGGTGGCAAAGCGATGCCAGGAATGGTGGGTGCCATGTATGTGGGGTGTGGCCTTACTATTGAGGCAGGACCAGAACAGGGACTTCTGACCAAATATATGGCTGAGCCCTGAGCTTGCGTTATACAAACAATCCTCTGACTGCCCCCTTCGACTTCTTGTCCCACATAGCTCCAATGTGTTTGGTATACCGACATTTTAGCAGAGCTGTTAATGACCAGTTTGAGAAACACGAGTTTCACCTTTTACTCCTGCTGCTGATCTTCTATGAGGCTGTAGGGTGGCTAGAAGAGAAGGGGGTCAATGGAAGAGGAGCTGTCGCATCGATGTGAAACTTTTCTGTATTGCTTATAACCACATACTCCACATACACATTCTGGAAACAACCATGTGGGGGTGCCTTGTTGTATTTTGTGTGTCTGAGTTACATAGAGAGGTCAAGGGGATGATACATGCATAAATATATAACATTTGTTTTTGTCACCTTGCCTCTATGGGTGACTTTCAGATGCTATTTCACATTAGGGATAGGTGGTTTTCTGAGTTCTGTCTTATCTACCAGCACATTTTTGTTTGCTCTAGCAGTTTTGCACAGAAATTCTTAATTGGGTTTATTGTCCTGACAAAGCATTTTTCTCAGTGTGATTAGAAGTTCATCATTTGAGAGAGTGACGGTAATTACCATCTCGATGCAAGCCCTTTTGTGCTTTGTTTGGGAGGACTAAGTCCTCCACATACCACTAAGATGAGCATACAGATGTAGTTAACATCATCAAACCCTGGAATTTGGGCTGGGCAGAGTTGTCACCAAGACAGGAGTCAAAAGCATTCGTTTTTTCTTAGGGAATAATGCCTTGGGCCATCAGTTGTATAAAATAAGGCTTGTCTGTCATTCCTACTCAGTGACCTAGCATGTGATTTTTCTTAGGAAATCCATACATGGTGGTTTGTGGCTGGCAAATGTGAAGGGAATGAGCGAGGTGGCAGAAGAGTCGGGTTTGTAATAAAAATTGTTTTCCTGTTTTCAAGAACAACCCTTTGTCATACCATTCTTGTTCATAAGCTATACCTTAGAACTCCTCAAAATATAAGGCCAGGATCGTAAACAAAACAAAACAAAAAAAAAAAAAAAGAAAACACTATCTTAATTTGTTCACTGGAATTATAAATTGGTGCATTTCATCTTATCTGATTAATTTCAGAATCATTCAACATCCCCAGGTTTCAACACAGAAAATAGCCATATCATCTCTTTTTGGTTGTAAATTAGATTGGCCTTACTCTGAAAAGATGTCCAGATTGGAAGAGCTGGATTCTAGTCTCTCTGACATTCTGATAATGATTTGTGACTTTGAGCAAATCGGCTAACACATCTCTACTGAGTCTTAGCTACTCAGTCCCTAGTGGGGCTCTTTTTTTTCCCCTCTCTAGGAGGTTTCAGAATTCTGCTTTCCCCAAAGGAAAGCCATGCCTGTCTAGTCTCCAAATTTTAGCCAACTGTCATAACCACTCGTTTCATGAAAACCTTTTATCAGAAGTGCCAACTCATACCATAAAGGATTGATGGACAATCTCTTCTTTTTCCTAGTCTGCCCTCCATTGGTAGTATTAGTGAGTATTCACACACTTAATGACTCTGTCAGAGTGCAAAATAATGATGGAAAGCACTCTCAAGGAAGAGCTGTCCCAGGCATTAAAAGCTTACAAACCAAACAAGTGTATGAATTCAGAAGAGGTGATCTCTGGGAGCTGTCTTGGCCTGGCTGCTATAGAAGTGTTGTAGAAACTAAGGGCTGACATTTTTTGAATTTTGGTACTTATATTAGAGCAGAAGCCTTTTGGATGAGATTGGGCCCAGTGGTTGGTTCACTAATTTGAAAGTCAGAACAGGGAAGTATTGAAAAACTATAATATATAAAACATTCTACTTTTTTTAACATGCATTTTATACACACACACACACATATAGATAGATAGATACAGATATATAGATATATGAGATTTATTTATTTATTTTAGAGAGAGTTGGGGGAGGCGCAGAGGGAGAGAGAGTCTCAAGCAGACTCCACGCTCAGCATGGAGCCCCAAACAGGGCTTGACATGGGGCTTGATCTTACCACCCCGAGATCACAACCTGAATTGAAACCAAGAGTTGGATGCTTAACCGACTGTACCACCCAGGTGCCCCATGTATAAAATATATTTATTTACTAATTTTTGGTGGTCTTTTAAAACGTATTATATATAATATAACAACATCTAATATATGGAATAATACGTCTCAGGAGATCAGCACTCTCTCTTAGTGAATCACTACCCTTCTCTTGCCCTCGCTTTCCTCACATGTAAAAGAAAGTGGCCACATAAAGTGTTCTTATAACTAACTGCCAGTGATTTTGTCTGACTCTCATGAAGTAGATCATGTGTTGTAATTAATATGGAGAGAACCACACCACAGACTTGGTTTTTGAAACATTTGAGAGGCTTAGAGCTTGAAAAAAAAAATGTTTTTCAGGGCACCCGGCTGGCTCAGTTGGTAAAGCACATGACTCTTGATCTCAGGGTCATGAGTTCAAGCCTGACATTGGACATGGAGCCTACTCAAAAAATTCTTTTTCTTAAGATCTGTATGAATGGGCGTGTCTTGAAAAAAATGAAATGATGTCTTTACATGTTTGAGTCCATAGTGGCTAACTTAGTGCCTGGCATGGGGGAGATATTTGCAGAAACTGACTACAGGAAGAACAGAAGTATTGGGAAGTTTCTTTGAGTCCTTATGATTTACAGAAGTGTATCAATTCTATTGGGTAGTTCATACATATATGTCCTGTGCAAACATTTGAATAAAGATGTCCTTTTTCACTTGGTCTGGAATGAATGATCACTTGTTTAAAACCACCTCAAATAATTTGTGGAACATGGAGAGTTATAACTAGATAAGTAAGTAAAATAATACAAATAAACAGATGACCCCCACTGGGAAGACTTGGTGAGATGTTAGTCCTTAACAGAAAAGAAACTGCACCTTTCAAGGTGTCTTCGAGGCTTCAGGGGACACACTAGACCCACAGTCTGCAGCAGAAGCTGCTCTTCTCCCACCCAGCTCCTTTGGGAGCTCTGCTCTTTTCACAAGGGGTTTCCTAAGTCAGCAAGCACGTGTGCCCTTTAAAGCCTACAGGGTCAGTGGAAGGGCTGTGATAAGCTGACAGTTTTATATTCAGATAGTAATTTTGTAAGTGCAATTTGACAAATGTCACACATTTAATTTAGTTCTTAAGCTGTTTCTAAACAAGTAACTCTAGACATTGAAAGCTAGTGATAAATACCATAGCATAGTTTGTTTTTTTTTTTTTTTTTTTTTTTTTTTTTTTTTTTTTGGAGCCAAATCTTTACAATTTCTGATTTATTGGGCAATTTTGAAGTGTTGAGAAATGCATCTTCTAAAGTTAAGCTTTTTTGAATCCACAGAGGTGTTACAACCCTCAGCCTTCCCCCGTCACTGCTCTTAAACTTGTCACCAGCCACTCTCTTTGGGGATTCTCTCCTTTACTGCCAATGTATAAAAAAAGAAAAATCTTGTGCACACAAAATTATAATGGCCTAGCTCTATTTGTATTTGATGACAATGTGACATTTTAATTTAATTTTATTTTAAGATTTTATTTACTTAAGAGAGAAAGAGTGTCGGCAGAGAGGGTAGGAGCAGTGGAGGAGGGAGAGAATCTCAAAGAGCTCTGTGCTGAACAAGGAGCCTGACCTGGGGCTTGATCACATGACCTTGAGTTCGTAACCTGAGTCCAAATCAAGAGTCAGATGCTCAACTGACTGAGCCACCCAGGGGCCCCCCGGCATTTTTTTTTTAAAGGCTTTGCTTTCTTTTTCAGTGCAGCATTGAAGTTGCCTCCTGCCTTTGAAAGTTATGTAGCCATATTACCAGCATGATTTTACATTCTGTACCTGTGTCAGTATACCTTATATCGCCTATGTAAGACACAGTTAAGTTGCTGTTCATAAAGGGATGAGTTAGAACTCATTTTTACATTTTCCCCTTTATGTATACATACATTTTTAAAAAATATTTTATTTATTTTTTTGACAGACAGAGATCACAAGTAGGCAGAGAGGCAGGTAGAGAGAGAGGAGGAAGCAGGGTCCCCGCCGAGCAGAGCGCCATGAGGGGCTCGATCCCAGGACGCTGAGATCATGACCTGAACTGAAGGCAGAGGCTTAACCCATTGAGCCACCCAGGCACCCCATGTATACATACACTTTTTTATAGAACAATAATGACCAGAGGGAAAATAAGACTAGATTATTCCAAATAAATGTATCTAGTATTCACTTCTTTTTACATTTCTTTTTGCTCACACATCAATAGAATTTATAATGTCAAATAACATTCACTGTTACATTCAATGTAAGACAAATTACCATTGTCCAAAGACAGATGGTAGGGCATCTGAAATCCAGGTGGGGATTAAAATCTCTGTCACAAATCCAATCCTATCTCCACTCTTTCCCCATGATGTTGGTCCTTTTTCCATTTGGAAATTATCTATATCTTAAAACTGTATTCGGAAACATCGATGCCCTAAGAATGGATTTCTGCAAACTCCCGGAGGACGTCTGAAATTTGGTTTGTGTTTAGCCAATAGCACAGTACAAGTGAACATGAGAAACCTGCGGCAACATTCAAGTCTCTGTGTATGAGCTCCATTTTATCCATTGGCTTCACCCTTTGCGTGCTGATCAGACATAGTGGCCTTCATGCTGTATCCATCTGGCAGGCATCAGAGCAGTTTGCTTGGGAGTAGGAGGGACCTGCCACTTCTCACCAACTCTGTCCTTGCAATGTGCTTTCTGTGTGGCCTTTGCTTGTCCACGGGTATTAGATACTCCAAAAAAGGGAGATCTAACTTGAAGATCCCCACCCAGCAGCCAGAGCCGGTAAGGTTAGCCATGAATACAGACCTCTAGGCATTGAGCTGCAAGACAGATGCCTCTGTGGCCAGTGTGACTTGTGGAATTGTTATCTTGTCAGTGACAGATGTGCTTAGTGGTGCTGACTCTTGACCCCCTTCTCCCCCTAAAAAGGCCAAAGGAGCAAAAGGAAACTTCAAAGAACAGGAGAGTTTGGTCACCCCTGGCAGGCCCAAAAGAACACATACTGTAATCAGCCTCATTATCCGTCACATTTTGCCTTGCACTTAATCAAACTGCATTTCATTTCATGATGTGGTGCTGCCTGTCTCTTCCTCCTCTGGACTGGACATCAAAGGATTCAGTTCTTTCATTTCCCTAGTCTTATTAATGTGCTGTAAAAAAAAAAAAATCACAATTTCTTTCCACCATTGGAGAAATGTCTTTGTTCCTAAAGATAGAGGATCCTTCAGCCTGTCTGACTTCGAAGGAGAAGTAAAATGCATTAGTTCAATTTAAGCACGAAAGACCGTTATCACCAATGACCTGTTTCAGCAGGGCGTATCATGGGGATTAATGACAGACTCAGGGGAGCTGATGACCCACAGCAAAACCAAAGGGCCATTAACCCCCATCAGTCATTTAATTCCCAGGGAAAACCCATTCAGAGGTAATTATTGCTGTTATAATCTGAAAAAAAAAAAAAAACCAGAGGCACATGAATTACATTAATGAGCTCTGATCATTTTATTTTATAATGTTAGTCCAAAAATAAGTAGATGGACTTAGAAATGTGAGTTTCCTTATTTGGTTTTCAAGGAAATATTCTTTTGGAAATGTGGCCCACAAGTTCAGTGGACTCCCTCCCCTGTTCTGTGCTCAGTTCCTGATCCCAGATGGCATGGACTGCAGAGACACTGACTTCAGGCTGTATAGTCCTAGAGTGGCCTCTCTGGACCATTTCCTTTCAGTGTGTTACTTGTGCTCAGAGTAGGGAGGAGGAATTGGAAGCCAGACAGGCCTTCTGCTTTCTAGCCTGCCGCCAAGTCTCTGCCCACTATGGGAGCAGGGTCAGCTCTGTCTCTCCATCCTTCCTGCCCTCTCCCCTACCTTCAAAAGTATGGACCTCTGTGCGCCAGATGTAGTTTACCAAGATGGGGCAGATGCCAAAAATACATATAGATCGATATAAAGGAAAAGTAGATTAGCTGCTAGGATTCTGAGATGGAGGGATTCACTAGTTTCCTCAGACTGCTGTGACAAATTACCACAGACTTGGGGTCTTCAACAACAGATATTTTTCCTCTCGTACTTCTGGAAGCCAAAAGTCTAAAATTGAGGTGTCGGAGGGCCGCACTCCCTTTGAAGCCTTGAGGCGGCAATCCTTTGCCTCTTCCTGCTTCCGGTGTTCCCTGGTGTTACTTGGCTCGTAGGTACATCACTAAGGTCTCTACCTCTGTCTTCGCATGGCCGCTGTGTGTCTCTGATCCCTTTCTACCTTTCTTTCATAAGGACCTCAAGTCATCTGGAGATCCTTAATGGGTGGCATATACACTACAAAAATCCTTTGTCCAACTAAGGATACATTCACAGGTTCTGGCTGGACATATCTTTGGGAGGTCACTGTTCAACACATGACAGGGAGCAAATTCTATCTGTATAGATAACAAGGGGGAAGAATCAGAAAGAGGAAGCGAACTGCTTTTAAAATAGTCGCCCCGAGAGAACCACAATTGGAAAAGTCATGTATTTGCCCGCAGTCATTCTACTTCATTTGGCCATTTGGATAAACATAGTTGCATTAGTGGGTTGCTTCCTCTGGTGCATATCTTAGCTTGGCATTATAAAAAGATTCACGGCGCTGCAAATGCGTGGGCTCCTTAGAGCCAAAGTGGTCATGTCCATGCTTAAACATCAGAGCAAGAGAAGGTAGCTATGAGATATTCCTTTAGGAGTGCAGTCACAATGCTTATAGATAATGATATGCTAATTGCTGTAAAGATCCAGTGACAGTTTCTTCAAGACTTTGCCGCCTTCTCCGGATTGATGTAACACCTGCATTGTAGTGGAAAACGAACTTTTCCTCGGCAGATGAACTGTGGCGGTCTCTAGCAGGCACCTCTTGGAATGCTAAGCTGTTAGTTTTGCTCTAACTTTTCTTGGATGTGTTGGCTGGCATTGCCCATAAGGATTAGCCTGTGCAGCAGACATAAATGTAGTTTTTGAGAATTATCATCGTCCCAGTTGATAAACTGAAATGAAAGACGCATTTCCTAAACTATGTCCTGTTTTAAAACAATTATCCAAGGGCATCGAAACCTCTTACAGAGTACTAATTACTCTCACGTTAGTCACGAGTCTGTGGTGAGTGAGTGTGTGAGTGTGAGTGTATGTGTGTACATGGCAGGGGGTGGCTGGAATGAGTTTTCTCGTCTGTCAATGAGGGCACAGGACCAGCTGACCTCTGAGAGTACTTTCAAGTATAAATAGTATAAGCCCCTACTATTGTGACTAGAACAGCAACAGGCATGCCTAAAAGTTTGAGATAAAGCCTTATGTGCTTTCAAGTGGCAAGTTGTTAGTTTAATGAGTCAAAACTTTGAAAAGTCAAATATGAGATTAATTGCACAATTAACCTATTCCTATTAGTTGATTGAAACAAATTGTTTATTAAATTAATTTCCAGTTTGTAATATGTAAATTTGTAATTGAATTAAAATCCCTCTGTATTTTCTTAACACAAAAGGCACATTGATACATAGTTTGATGAGTGAAACATAGCAAATGCTAAGAAATCAGCTCAGCTGCAAGAATGATGCTCTCTTACCAAGCTCTTTGCAGAGGGAGAGCCGGGCCAAGCAACCAGACCCTCTTAGAACAGTGGGAAAGCAAGAGTTTTCACGAGTGTGGTGCACTGACCAGTATGGTTCACGCTGCCCTCCATGAATTTGAAAAATCAGCATTTCAGAGATGCGGAGGCTTTTCGAGATCATCAGGCTCTCTTCTGGTTGTTTGAATCAGCAGTTGTGTTTGAGTGCCTTTGGGTGAAGCCAGACCTTCCCCTATGTTCCCCTGTCCCCCTGTCGGCCCCTCAGAAGGCTGCTCCTTCTGCCCCACGACTGCCCTTCAGAAATTGAAAACCAGAGCCCCTAGCGTGCCTGGAGCCTTGTCTTTCTTAAGCAAAACATCCCAGCCCTTTCAGTCAGGGTCCACAAGCTTGTGCCAGAGCCCCCTCTGCTTCCCTGGAAGTTGAGCACATTCCATTTTGCTGAGCACTAGCCCATAGAAATGTTCCCTGTGGGGAGTCAGGGTGACCAATTAGACTTTTTCCTTCAAGGTCTTTGTGCAGGCCTGGGAGACTCCTTGATGAGGGGGCAGGTGTTTCCTGAAAACATCCCTAAGTAGGCATTTCCCAGCAGGCATAAGTCCCTCACTGGGCTTTGAAATGCATGGAGGACCCTATGGTGCATTTTGGTTCCCATTTTCTGGGTAAATGACTGGGAGCAGTGGTCAGGCGATACCAGATACATTTGCACTTGCCTTTATACTGTATTTCTGGTTTGTTTGTTTGTTTTTGTCTTTTGTTGGGGGGAAGTATTTCTCTGCTTCGTTGTCCTCAAAGCCTTCCCTCATTCTTGCAGGTGGGAAACCCACAGGTGACCTGGGGGCACTGTCCAAGCTGTTTTCCATGCTGTTGCCAGCCGGCCCTTCTGTCCGGCCCCCCGCCCCGTTGCCCCGCTGTAGGCCCAGGTGTAGAAACTGTCTCTGGGACTTCCCTCCACTTCCCACTGTTCCCATTCCTGCGGGAGCCTGGGAGCCGTGAATAGGTCTGGCAGACATATGACCTCTCTTGCTCCTCCTCTGCCCAGTCCTATCCCCTGGGCAGCTCCTGGCTAACCTTCATTGGTCCGCTCTCCTCACTGTTCAGCAGGTCTCTGGTTCGGCCTGACATCTTCTTCATGGCTGCCATTCCAAAGCTTTCCTTTCTCTGTGAGCCTTGCCCTCCCGTCTCCTAGCTCTGAGCAGTTGGACTCATCTTGTCACCGCATCTCTCCAGCACTTGTCACTTTCTGCCTTAGGAGAAGAGTCCTGCCCTCTCCCCCATTCACCCCTCAGTCTTGGTACACTGGAGCTTTCTCTCCTCTTTATGTCAGTGTTGAGGGCCGTGGAGGTTATATTTGCCTGAAGACTCACCCCCAGAGAAGCTGCAGCCTGAATGCGAATCAGCCCCTTCTCCATCTGAGAACATGTTCATGCTTAAACCCAGGAAGGAACAAAGACACAAAGTCCTGGTTTTGCTAAGATTGCTTTGGGGAAGTTTTCAAAGAAAGCAAAAAAGATATGTATGGCTGTCAGGCACACACAAGCAAGACAAAGCCAAGGCCAAAGCCTGACGGATCTGACTGGAAAAGATACTACAGCAAGACAGTTTCAGATTGAGGTCCCCTCCTGCTGAGTGAACTCAATATAAAGGAGAACTGGGAAGGAAGAGGGGCCGGATGAGCTGTGGGGACCCTTCTGCTGAAGAGTTCCAAGATGCAGGATGGATAGGGATTGGCTCGAACCCAGGTGTTGATGAGAAACTCTATCTTGATGGGCTTCCAGGGAAGGAGCTGAGGAGGCAGGTAGGAGCCGGCCTTGCAGCCTCTTGTGTTCATGAGGAGCACAAGGCATTCTGCCAAGGCTCAGACCTGCTGTGGTTCAGGCCTCTGCTTCCGTGCAGCAGTAAAGGACCAGATATAGCACAGATAATAATGTCATGTCTTTGTGTCTGTTTTCAAGCCTGCCTGTGTAAGATGAGGGATTCCATTGAAATGCAGCCATCATTTTGAGTTTCAGTGGCCTATGAACCCAGTAGTGAAAGACCGAAAACTAATTTCTCTTTAACTTGAATGCTAACTTAATAATCATATAAATACCTTCATGTTTAATGCTTAGGCAGAATTTCATTAAAATTTCTTTGACGTCAAGCCAAATTTTGAAGTGAATTGGAACTGGTTTGCATTTCTTAAATTGCTCTTTCTTTGGAAATAATGAAAAAGTGTTAGAGTCTTGGCCAAATTCCAATGACTGTGACTCAACTTGTTAAAGTTAAATTTTAGTATTTACACATTACATAGTATAATATTTATACTAGGTAACAGATTGGGACTATGGAATTCAAAATAGGATACACTTTGCCTTGGAATTCCAGCACGGTAACCATTACCCCCCAGAACCTGGGGATTATCTAATGCCCAGACTGGGGCAGCTGGAGCAAACAGTTTTAAAGGTAAATGCTGCTAAGTGTGCAGTTCTCGCTTGTACTCGTGTGTTGGGTTTCATGGCACTGTGTACTTTGTATACTGGCTGTTCATTGATTTCTGTCTCATTGAGATACTTGTCCACCACACCAGTGTAGAGGGAGTAACCAAGAGGTGAATAGGATCACAGAAGGACTCTGGAAATGAACCCCTGCAAACACTGTGTTTTACTTGTGAGTAAACTGAGGCCTCAAAGAGTGACATAATTTGCTTGAGGTCACCAAGCTAGTTAGTTGTAACTCTGAGATGGAAACCCCAGTCTCCAGACTTCTACCCGGGTAGCTGTACCACTCCCAGCAGGAAACCCTCATGCACTGCCTGAAGGTTATGTATTTGTTGCTGTAAAGTGTGTTCCAGGGTCAGTGGGAGGAGGGCAATTGGATGATACATTTGTTCCTTTCTTCTTTCTTTGTTTGCAGTAGAGAGCAGGGGGAGGGGCAGAGGGAGAGGGAGGGAGACAATCTCAAGTAGACTCCCCACTGAGTGCAGAGTCCAATGTGAGACTCCATCTCACTACCCTGAGATCATGACTCACACCAAAATCAAGAGTTAGCTGCTTAATCGACTGAGCCACATTTCAAACCCTCCCAGTCAGGCTTCTAGGGGAGCTGTGAGAAAAGAGCTCAGGTCCAAAGCCAAGAGGGGAAGGATTCAGCAACCCTTTCTCCCCAGTCACAGCCATGCATGAATGGATTGTCAGGCTAACCCATGAGAGTGTTTTGTTACTGAGTGGAGGGTTGGACAGTTGACCCCAATGACTTCTGTGGTCTTTTCTATTCTTTTTTTTTTTTTTTTTAAGATCGATCCATTTATTTATTTATTTATTTATTTATTTGACAGACAGAGATCACAAATAGGCAGAGAGGCAGGCAGAGAGAGGAAGAAGCAGGCTCTCTGCTGAACAGAGAGCCCAATGCAGGATCCCAGGACCTGTGGGATCATGACCTGAGCTGAAGGCAGAAGCTTTTACTCTCTGAGTCACCCAGGCACCCTGGTCTTTTCTATTCCGAGATGCTCTGGTAGAAATCTTCCTCACCCCTGAGTTGTGGATGCGCCTGTGTGCCCACACTCATGCCCTTAACTTTCACTGTGGCCCACCATTCAGCCAGACCATTGGGTTAAGAGCCTCATGTTGTGTATACAAGACAACATTGAGGCAACCAGTTACAAAAAACACATTTTGTCACTCACTTGGCCATTAGTCGGCCCCTCTTATTTTATTTAATAACTCTCTCTGCTTTGTGCCAAACCATGGGCTTTCCTTGGAGAGCTTCCAAGTTACTTTTCTCTTATAGTAATCCCACACAGTCTGGAATATGACAGCCTTTTCACATGGAGTTTGTTGCCTGTAGACACTAAGGCCTGTTTAGTTTTTAGTGATCCATGAGCATTTGAAAGCAAATTTCCCAAACACATTTTATTGGCTCAACCTCCTGTTTACAAACCCCTGGAGCGGAAGAATGCCCCTTTCACTTCCTCTGTTGCCTGGCCTTTCTCTCCCAGAGCAGTGAGCTGGGAGCCCTGAGTAGGGGTCAGGGCACCTGAAGAGCAGCACAGAGAAGAGAGCACTAAATTAAGAGTCAGGACTTGGGCTCTTGCCCAAGTCATAGATGACACTGGGCCACCCAGTTTCCCTCTTTATGCTTGATCTGCCCCATAATGGGAAGTGACAGCTTTGATCTTAATACCCTCTCAAGACCATTTGATTGAAAGTTGTTTTCATGCTCAATTTTCTCCCATTTTCGCAACCTCAATTTGTACTACAATAAATTGTTTTGCAGGTGTGTGGTGCCTTTTGGGTTAATTTTGCTCCTATTAGAAAATGTATTGTCATCTCTATTGTAATGTCATGGAACCATCTTATTAATCAATAAAATTGATGGTTTCATATGTGGGGTTTGATAAATGAGAAACAACATCTGACTCTGAAGATGTAATATGTAAACAGGGCGAACCCATCTTTGACTGTTGTATTCGACTACAACGTAAGAAGGCAAGTGTGGCCTCACTTATCTTGAGCAATTGAGCATATAGTCATTTGAAGTAATTTAAATGTCTTGTGTCAGTCTCTCAAGCTACTTGCATATGAATAGAAAACACAGTTTTGGGTCACTTTCAGCTGGTTCTTCTTACTGAGGTTTACTGAGTAATAATACCTTACATCTTTGTGGAAGTGGAACCTATTCCCTCTTCTCTCTCCCAAAGGTCTGCTTTGTCTTCTCTTAGTGATAACAAGGATAAGATTAAGTAACATGGACAAAGCAAGTTATCTTCACAGATGTTTTCATACATGTGATCATATTTGAGGGTCACAGCAATACCTAGAGAAAATTACTAGTGAGAAAAGTCAAGCCTTGGAGGGCTGAGGTAGCTTTACATGATAGAGCAGGTGTTAAAGAACAAAGAACACGGGGCTTCAAGCTTTGCCCTATCTCGCCCATTGGACACTCTTTCTGTGTGAGATATTTTTCAGAAGAGGCCTTTGAAAGCTTTAATGGGTCATTCTCATGCATCCATTCCCTTGCCTCTGCTAATATTGAAACCCTACTAATGCCATGTAATGGCCTGAGACACTGGGAGGATGAGAATTGTATCTGTGGTAGACGAAATAAGGTTCCCCCAAAAGACATCTATGTCCTAATTCCCCCCAACTTGTGAGTATGTTACTTACAAGGCAGGAGGGACTTTCCTGGTATCATTAAATTAAGATCATCTTCCTGACGATAAGTGATGTTGAGCACCTAGTCATGTATATTGGTTACCTGCGTATCTGTGGGAAAATGTCTACTCAGATTTAATGCCCATAATTTCATTGGATTCTTTGCTTTTTTATGGTGTTGAGCTGTATAAGTTAATTATATATTTCAGATAGGAACTTAAAAGATATATTATTTACAAATATTTTCTCTCATTAACTAAAAAAAAAAAAAAACATTAAGATCCTCAAGCTGGGGAGGTTGTCTTGGATTGAACCGGTGGGCCCTGGGAGGGTGTGTAAGAGAGAGATGCTACACTGCTGGCTTTGAAGATGGCTCCTGGCCTGGATGGAGGGTGCAGCATCAGGTGACAAGGAAGATGGGTCACAAACATCTGGATCTCTCTCAAGCAAAATGAAGAGCCTGAGGATTCCACTTGTCCTGAAGAGTAGGGACTGAGCAGTAGAGGATCCACTGTTCCTGAGGAATATGTGCTCTGTCCCAGTCTTGGCAGAGTCATTCCATCTGCTTCCATGGAGGCAAGCAAGCCCACTAAGCAGCCATCGATTAGGGATCTGCGTGAAATCTACATACATGAAATATATATGAGTGTGCCTATCTCTGACTCTGACGATCCATCTCGCACAACAAAGCATATATATCAGCACAATATTCAACATCCATTAACTTAGGGACACACTGTGGAATTTGAAACAGCTGAAGCTTGAAGTTGATCATCTCCTTTCTTTCCAGTTTGCGTTAGAGCATACACTACGATGAATGGAGGCAATTACAGGCGGATTCAATGACAGTGCCATCATTTATTGGAGTATAATTCTTCTAGCCAATCAGTGCTCTAAGTAATGATAAATTATATTAGACTTCCAAGTATGACTTGAGCATGTTGGTGACTATGGATCAATGGGTATCTGATACTTGAAAAGCTTCAGCATTCTGTTCTTGTTGAATCTGTAATTAACAAATGAAACTAAACTAATCATAGCAAATTGTTCATTTGACTACATTCTTGTTTTTGAGCACACTGCTGAGGAACAAGAGTGTGAAGTGCTGCAGAGAGGGGGCCTGTGCTCTTATGTGTTGAGGTGCCCATCAGCAAATGAATGCAGCTATCAGAGCATTCGGGTGGTGTGTTACTGTGATCAAATGCTTCATCCTTACAGGCTGCTGATTCATCTGGCTCACACAGTATGTGTTAATCAATGATTGTTTTATATTAAAAGGCACAGTTTAATTTTGCTACAGATTGGCTGGCGTTTTTCCAAGAAAATATCAGTAAACTTAGGAGTTTCAAAAGTAATGTGTTAAATGTATGTGAAACAGGTAGAAAGAAACTGCTAGTGGTTTATGCTAATCAACATTATTCCTAGCTATTACAATCATCGTGGAAAGAAAATAAGCATTAGAAGCCCCTGAAACCACACAGGGTTTAGATTTAAAGGCACAGCTACTGATAGGTTAAGTCCCACTCTATAGATATGAATGGATTTCTATATCTGAACAAATGCCTTTCTCTTATAAAATGAAATTGACATTAGCCTAGAAGAGTGCTTAGGCTCTGATATTTCAGAGATGGGCCTGCATTGGGCATCCCCACGTGAGCAGGGTGCTTGCCATGCTCATTAAAAATATTAGGGATCACAATGTTCAGCAACTGCTTAGTATGATTTTGGTTTACTAGTTTACTACGCACCAGTGATACTCAGTTGAGTCATAGCATTAATACGCCCATAAAATACAGTGCAGTGTCTCCGTATGGTGCACTGTGTAGAAGCATATTAAACATATTACACAAACAGAGCTCAAGAACTCACATACAATTGATCAACAATGCGCCAATTAGACAATACCACAGTCATGAAAAGAAACACTGGCATATGTGCCCAAGGCCTAAATGAAAATGAGATTGAGGGAGCAACTGAGAATAGATAAGGGGACCGCTGGGTTAGACTGTTACAATGAACCCAAAGGTTTGAAGTCTCCTATGGCCCTGAGGTAGAGCTCTGAACCCAGTCTCATTCAGGGTAAGTGGGGTATTGCCTAGACCTAGAACGTTGCTCTTTTTAGGCCTGTGCCGTCCAACAGAAAAATAACAGAGCCACAAACACAAGCCACATAGAATGATTTTAGGTTTTCTAGTAGCCACATTAAAAAAGGGAAAATGAAACAGGTGAAATTAATTTAATAAACTTTGACTTCATGTACGACACATAGCATTTCAACATGCTGTCATTATCAAATTATAAATTCTGTATTTAAAACTGTTTTCATGTCAAGTCTTTGAAATCTGACAGTGCAGTTAGAGATGATCCCATTACAATTTTTCTCCCCCTATATTGTGTATTCCTTTGGACAAGTGGTTCTTTTGAAAACTTGACCATGAGGCTGAATGTGCTGACTACAAAGGCAGGCCAAGAGGGATCCTGGGACTTACTTAAGGGCACATGGCTTTAAGTGAAAGCCTCACTCTCTGAGGTCTTTCCACTGCATAGCGTCTTCCTTCCAAAAGTTCGTTTTATATATGTCCCTCCATTTTATGGGCTATTAGCTGACTATTAGTTATGGACTACTAATAATGATAACCCCTAGAA
This sequence comes from Mustela lutreola, assembly GCF_030435805.1. Lineage (NCBI taxonomy): Eukaryota > Metazoa > Chordata > Mammalia > Carnivora > Mustelidae > Mustela > Mustela lutreola. The sequence continues at coordinate 127,456,821 of NC_081308.1, forward strand.
GTCTATTTTCTCCTCCTCCTCCTCCTCCTCCTCCTCCTTCTTCTTCTTTTGCTTTTTTTTTTTTTTTTGAAGACCATTTTCAATAAAACCTTAAAATAACATCCCTTCACTCTCATACTTAGCAATTTTTCCCATGTTCTAGAAGAACAGAATTAGTAAACAGCTAACAGTTGAGCATTAGGCAGTTAGCTCATATGGGTCTCAGTGTCTTCTGTGCAGTGGGAGGTCAGGAGGTCAGAATGAGCACCTGTCCCTCCTGGCTGGCAGGGTTGTTGCAAATCTCATATGAGATCATACCTGTATAAAGTCCTTTGCACAGTGAGAAGTAGCCTGCAAATGTAAGAGTCTGTTGCTTTTCAAAAGAGAAGCAAAAATCTAGACTCCTGGCGTGTAGCAGATTCATTTCTGTATTTATTTTATAATGATGTTGATAATAAGTGAATCTGCTAAGTCCTCCTCAGTCAACCCCCGATTTCTTCTCCATCCCCCCAGCCATCTGCTGCGAGTCCACGTATACAGAACTTTTGTCAAGGTGGGGACATTGGGGTTTGGGCCCCTCACTAGATACTGAACAAGCAGTCAGCACGTGCACACTTTGGAATGACAGGCTTACTGCAGGTAAGCAAAAGGCCCTCCACCTGCCTCTCCTTGCAGACTCTTTTCTTTTCACAAGATCTAGAAAAACAAGAAAAGCTAGCACTTTATTTTCCGTATTAATTGGCAGGAATATTGGCCATTAAGCCTTCTGTGACAGTATTTGCTGTAGAGAATTTTCTCTTTATTCAGTGAGGATGGTGGAAGGGAAGAAAAACTATGCTGCCAGACATTGCCATGGCACCTTGAGCGACAATCAGGTAATGATTATAATGATGACAGATACAGACCTGCTGTTTGATCAACAAGAGCATGTTAGTTTTGTTTCAGTGTGAAATAGTAAAACACTAAATTGCAAGGCATTGTCCATTTTTATTCACTGCTCTTCAGAGAGCAAATGCAAAGTGACAGAAGGATTTTACCATCAATAGCAAGCACACCTAGGATAAGCATTGTTAACTGATGTCATTAACATGTGTCATGTTTCCAAAGATGAACATGTTGTTTTAATTTGATTTTTAAATATCCACAACAGTCTCTCTAAGCATTTAAATAAAACAGAAATAGTTCATTAGAACAGAAGGAAACTATCTGGATATATTGGTCACAACTAGCTTGCAAGCATTTCTGACAGCAGCCCTCTGTTGAAGGGAAAATTGCAAAAATTGCTAGTTATTATCATTTTTAATAAATAAGCCTCTTCTATCTTCCTGCCTTGCTTCCTCCCTCCCTCCCCCTGGCTTCTGGGTGATTGTGTTCAACAAGCATATTTTCAGTGGGACCATTTCTATTACAGAGTGATTGAGCTCTGATTTACACATCAATTACCCACCTTCATGGAGATTTTCATGCTCCCCTAGCTGACATCAATGAAGCATAACTGGGTAAACGCTTTATTTCATACCAGTTTTGGATAACTGAGACTGATAACTAATCATATCGAGAGACAATGTGCTATAATACAGGAAACAATAAATGCTTCCCTTTGAAATCTCATCTATCCTTTAGGAGCTCACCATTCACATGCTTATCTCAGGCATCCATTTCTTTCCATATGGCACTTCCTCTCGGTATCAGAAGTGCAATTAGGGTTTTACCCTTGAGTATGAGCATCTGCAAAGACCAAAGTCTGATTTTCCTGCTTCCCTAAAGAGCAGAAAACCTTACCCTCCCACTGCCACAGTCATAGACCAATTTCGCCAGACATGGCCAAGCCTAGGGACTGGGTTTGGCTGCCTCTTTCATCTTTTGTTCACTTGTCCATGTTTGTCTCATGGGATCATCTTTGGTTAGCATGTACTTGAACTAGCCAATGTGCAGGGTGTGAACCCTTTCATCGTGCAAGGCCCAGCTGGAACACAGCTTCCTGATTTTGCTTCCCACCCCACCCCAACCTGAGAATGCTCCCACAGTACTTTATTCCTATAAGCACAGCATGCCTCACCCTGTACTAGGATTATTTTGGAATAGATTTGCCTCCTCTTCTGGGCTGTGACTTTCTCCAAGACTCGCACTGTGCTTTATTTTTTTCCAAGCACCAAACATGGTGCCTGATGTGACGTAGGCACCTAGGAAAGGTTTGTGGATTAAATAAACAAATTCATGAATATATTAATTAATAGATCTTTGTCAACATTTGTCACGAACTTGGGTAGAAAAAATGTGTTTGCCTGTCATTTGTTCATTCAGTCAAAAAAAATATTTATTGAGAACTGAACACTGAGTTTGGTACTTTTCCAGATAAATGGGAAGCAAAAATACATTCGTTCCTCCTGGTGACAGTTTCATTGAATACCCACAGTTGTCTCAGACAGATCAGGAAAGAGGGGAAAACAGAGAGTGGTGCCAGAGTAGAAAGGAGAGGAATGGGTGGCATGTAATTGGAAGTAAACAAGGGAATACTGAGGTCTCCATCCCCTGTGCCCACTGTGATGTGACGTGACATTTTCCCCAGGGACTAGCTCAGAGGTGTGTTCTGAGGGCATGTGAGTAGGCTAGGGCTGCCATATCAAAGTACCACAGAGGCAGGTTTTAAGCAATAGAAATGGATGGTCTGTCTTACAGTCTGAGAGCTAGAAGTCTGAGATCCAGGCATGGGCTGTGAAGTTGGCGGGGGGTGCTGTGTTTCAAGCCTCTTTCCCTGGCTTGCTGTGGCTTGGCGGACATCTTTGGTTCTCCTTGTCTTGTAGCAGTATCACTCCCATTTCTGCCTTCATCTTCATGTGTCTGGCATTCTCCCCATTCAAATGTCCCCTTCTTACAGTGTCACCAGGCATATTGGATTAGGGGCCCATCCTCCTCCAGGATGACCCCATCATAACTGACCTAATTTCATCCATAATGACCCCATTTCCAAGGAAGATCACATTCTGAGGTATGAGGGTCAGGAGTTCATATGAATTTTGAGGGGAACACACTTCCACCCCTAATGATGTGGGGTGCCTGGTCAGGCATCTCATCAAGGCAAGAGGGAGAAGAGGGACCCAGGAGAAAGTCACCATGCTAGGTCCATGTGACACATGAGGAAACAGGCGTGGGCCGTGAGAGCAAGCAGAGGATCAGAAGAGCAGCCAGAGCTCTGGGGCTGCTTGCCATGGAGAGGCAGAAGCCCAAAGGGTGAGCTCTTAGGAGGTAAATTTTGCCTAGATAAAAATCAGCCAGTCCACGCCAATCAAAGGGTTTAGTGAGACATGAAAAGAGAGTCCACCTCAAACTGTCCATTATCAGCTGTTTGTTAAGGACATTAATTTCCTTAGTTGGCAAGTAATTAAGAATATGATTTCTGAGAAAATATGGTTTTAAGTAGTTTTTAAAATTGTCTTGCTTATTGGTAACAAAAAATAAAACACCTTCTAAAAAGTGTCATTTTTGAGAAGCCAGGTTCTGTTAGGGCTTTGACTTGGAAAAGAATTCCCAATATTTAACGGGCATAGAGGCAGCAGGTATGGAGCTGGGGATGTGGCATGTGGGACAGTGCCAGGATCTGCCTTGGCTGGACAAGAGATTGTCAAGAGCAGAGACTTAAGCCAAGCCCTGGCCAGCCCAGGCCAGAGACCTTTTGAACCATCAGGGGCACACAAAGCTTGTCACCACCGCTGTCTTATGTGTGGATCCATGCATTCATGTCTGACAACACAAAGCGCACTCACATTTCCTTCCAGTAGCTCCAGGTTCAGCTCTCGAAGCTCTTTAAAGCTCAGCATTAGCCTCCACTCTGATTAAAGAAAGACCTATAAATGAGATAATTTCAAGTCAACATAAAAGCGGGCATGAAGAAACATTGGACAAATAAACAAGAACAGAATAAAACTGATTATGTGTGATTGGCAGTGGTGAACAGGGTAGGTACCGACGAGAGAGGGAAAGAGAATGTTCTATGGCATTTTGATTTTTATATGGTTTCAGTTTTTGGACCAGTTCAAGCGTCATATAAGTAAATACATTCACTATATTTGCTCTCTCATTGCCAGTACTCTTGGTGGTAGTGTCCACTTCAGGCCCTTGCTAGAAAGAAAACTGCTTTGGGAAGCTTCTGAATCATGGAGTTGTTTGCAGCTCTCTTGCTTTGGCTATACTGAATGCGAGGTACTTGTAAGACACCAGTTTGTGTGAGCCATGGGTCAATGAGCCAGAAAAAGTGATAGTGAATTCTCATTTTTAATGGGTGGATCAGAAGTAGAGTTATTTTTAAGTGATTTTCAATAAAATTGGAAATCAGACACTTAACCTAAGAAAATGATACAAAAGCCGCAGAGAAAACTCAGGGATGTCTATATATGTCTTGTGCAATGCCGTCTTCTTGTAGTGGGGTTCCTGAGTGTGGAAGAGGTGGGGCTGCTTGACATGAAGATGAAGGAGACACAGGCTCACATATTCTGAGCTGCTGAGAAGAGGAGGGAGATGACACTTGCTGAGGACACAGAGCCCTCTCTCCAGCAGTCGCAGATATTGGACTATGTCTCTTAACTGACGGTTAGAGTACATGAGGACAAAAGAATTTAATTTCTCCACAAAGACTGCTTTTAAAGTACATTTTAACAGGCTTCTAGAAAGTTATTGAGAAGTTGAGTGCCACTGCAGGCAGATGAGAACATTTGCGTGCTGGACTCATGGCCATTCAGTATAAAAGTTTCATTTCCATTAAAATGGAATCCTCTGGAAAAAAAAAAATGGACTTTTAGTGCACTCTTAGAATATTGTCAATAATCAATATTCATTTGAGTGTCTACCTGTGCTTGCTGTTCTGAGAAGAAGCTTTAAGAGCCCCTGCTAAGCCAGGATATTGTGCAGGGAGTTCAAGTTTTAGAAATTCCTCCTGGATCATTTGTCCTGTGCCTGTGCCATTCTTGCGGTAGCTGCTTTTCACCTTCCAGACATCTGTGCCGACATGTATTAGCAATGTCGATTTCCGCATAATAGAATACATCTGTTCCCCACAGAGGCCTGGTTCTTGATTTACCTTCATGTTAAGTCCATCAGATTTAAGCACACCGAAATGGGTCCAATAAAGAAGTTTATATACAAATGATCCTATCGTATGTGAAGACCAAAAGTTGTTTCCTATCCAATGCCTGAGATCCACTCTGGGACCTTCTGATGCTTTTGGCCTGGCTTGTGACCAGGGCATGAGGATTTATATGATCTTCCCTGGGTGATTTCCATGTACAGCCAGTACTGAGATGATAGAAGATTGGTAATATTTGGAAATATTTTAGATTAAAAAGTTATGACTTTAAACCTCATGTCAGTATTAGTTTTTGACTGAATTCCCTATATATAATGCCTCTATCACAAAGATCATTTTTGAGTCTATGGAGAAAATGTCTCAGAGGGTAGCTGATGACATATTCTTTGCCCTAAGCTGTTACTAGAAAGGCTTTAGACCTCAACAGTAAAAAAAAAAAGGTGGCTCTAATTTTTGTGGCATGAAGGGAACTTGTGCAAACTACATGTCTCAGACTTTTTACAAGAGCTCTGAATTAGGAATCAGGTCAGTGGTGTCCTGGACATAGCTCTCATAGTCTGGAACAATCTTCTGACCCTCCATTTCCCATCCTTACATGGAAATGATATTTGCTGCCCTGCTAATTTGCTGGGTGTGGCTGGGGCACACATGATTAATGTGCAGTGAAGTTCACAGGGCTGAAGGTCAAGACCGGTTGGGGTGCCAGTGATCCCAGTCATTAGTAGTTTCAAGAGCCTTTCTTATCCACCTTCATATTTAACCTTGATACCACCTGCAGGAAGAGGGAAGAGAAAGATTATTCCCATTTTACAAATAATGAAACTGAGGCTTAGAAATAGAAAGTGCTTTATAAATGATCAAGTGACTTGGAAGTGAAAGAGGTGGAGCCCCAGCTCAGGTCTTCTGAGAATGGTGACCATCATTTCTGGACACCTGCAGAATTCTTGAGAAACTCCATAACCTGTCGGTTGATCTTGGGTTTGGTTTTTACTAGGTTTTGGCCATTCCTAGATGTAATCAATTGCCTTTGCCACTTAAGTATTGTGTATTTGTTAGAAGTACTACAACATTTGCGGAATTTGATAGGCTGGTGTAAATAATTTTATTCTAAGCCTAAGGCAGATGTTTTTTTTTAAATATCTGTGTTTGTATGTCTGTATTTGACCTGGCTTATTTATGTTCAAGAAGCTTTGCTGTGGTCACCTGTAGTGTGGTGTCAGTGACTTAGAAAAGACAAACGTTTCCTTTAAGGAGTAAAGTCTAATGGGAGACATAGAGGACCCCGGTGAAATCATTATAAGCTCATAACAGTGAACCCCCTTAATAAGCATGGTATAACATAGTACCAGGAGTATACAGTGAAGTATTAGGTATACAAGGAGTGAAGAACTGATTTTTTTTTTTTTTTTAATGAGAGCCAGTGTCCATGAGGAAAGAGTCCGTTTGGTGAAGAGAGTGGTTCTATGCAGAGGTCCCAATAAGTCCTACAGTCTAAACATGACTTAGAGGTTCCACTGATTTTAGAAACTCCCTTTCAAGGCTGTGTTCATATCTTCAGATCCACGGTTCTCATGCATCTCCCCTATATGTGTAAAATAATTATGGCTTGCTTTTAACTTTATTTAATAGTTTTGAATTTAGTACTTTACATTTTTTTAAGATTTTGAGAGAGAGAGTGCACACATATGCATGAGTGGGGGAGCAGAGAGAGAGAAGCAGATTCCCCGCTGAGCAGGAAGCCCAACATGGGGCTCCATTCTATGACCCCAAGATCATGACCTGAGCTGAAGGCAGGTGCTTAACCAACTGAGCCACCCAGGGGCCCCTAACACTTTACATTGAAGTGCTGATGGATATTAACAGATAAAATAAGTACATAACTTGGGGGGTAATTTTGAGGGTATTCAATAGCAGAGATTTTTTTTTTAACTAATAGAAGCTGTGTAAAGATTAGGTCAATGTCAAATTGAAAACAGGACTAGCTATTGACAAAAAAAGGGTAGCACTTAGAACACTGGAACATGTAATAAGTATAAATACAAATTTTATAGAAGGCAGAAATTCATTCAGGAGAGTCATAAGGAGTGAGTTATAGCTTATGTTTGTCCCTTGGGTGAATTAAATATGTATTTTTTATGCTTTTACAAAGATATTAGCCAAAATAAAGAAATTTTAGTGCCAGTTGGATTAGATAATGAGATTGAATTATCTACTTTCATATATGTTGTTACTACAGTAAATCCTATATTAATATTTTTAAACAAACTTGTCATTTTAAGATAACAGTGTTTTTAAAATATTTCCTCACCTAGCTTTGTAAAATCACCAAATTAGGTAAACAATGATTATTATTATTATTTTTTAAGATTTTATTTATTTATTTGACAGACAGAAATCGCAAGTAGACGGAGAGGCAGGCAGAGAGAGAGAGAGGGAAGCAGGCTCCCTGCTGAGCAGAGAGCCCGATGCGGGCCTCCATCCCAGGACCCTGAGATCATGACCTGAGCTGAAGGCAGCGGTTTAACCCACTGAGCCACCCAGGCACCCAACAATGATTATTAAACTTCATGAAATACACAGAACAAATGGACTTCAACTGGTTTTTACTCTCCCCCGCTCAGCCTCTTGCAGATGTAGTTAATTTTTATGATCCCTTTAGGGTGTGTATGTTCGGTGTAAAGAAACTAATGTTTATTCTATACTAGAATCCAAATTTAATTCCTATATATTTTTTTCCTACTGGCAATCTCTAATCAAATGCAATCCTAAGGAAAGTTGACCAACAGAGTGCCAACAGAACCGATATTTATTCTTGAGTGCAATGGGAGCATGGGCTGCAGAAGGCACAGACCATGGGGGTGTTAGGTAGAGACGAGGTGGGGCACTGGAAAAATTGGGTTCTTGGTTCCCAGTGCTGCTACAAACATGATGCAAAGCCCATTACCTTTCTGAGCTCAATTTCCTCATCTGGAAAATGAAGAGACCAGAACAGCCTGACTGCCAACATATCTTCCTGCTCTAATAGTCTTTGTTCTAAAAGATGAGCCTGCATCATTAGCTCAAGCATGCTACTACCAGGAGCTAATGAAGATGACCTAATTGAACTTTCTCAATCTCCATGAATCTACATGTGCTCTGGATTTTATCATCCTAGTGATGCACCTGTGGCTTCTAGTGGTGAAAATTGGAGTTACCTATGTACATGATCGGTTTAAGTGCAAGATTAGGAGAGTATCTGAGAGAAGGAGAAGATGAGGAGGAGAAATCACTTGACCTCCGAGGTGGAATAGACCCAGATTCACAGCTTCTTTTGCTTTTCTCTTGTTGAGGGTTTAACCCAACTCCCCTCTTCTCTGGAGCACCTTAGTTTCCTCCTGTGTTAACAAGGGCAGTTTTTCAGGCAGAGGCGAGGGGAATGGACAGATGGGTGAAGAAATCAGAGCTAACAGAAAAGCCCCATTCCAGAGAGAAGCTTCTCACCATCACACCTTACATTGGAGTGAGTGACAGAGTAACAAGTAACTCGTTATTTCTGTCCTTTTCCTATCAGCTAGTGGGGTGGTCAGGAAAACTGGAATCCTAAGACATAAGATGCAGAGAGAGAGAGAGAGAGAGAGAGAGATCGATCAGAGGTTTTTGGTTAATTGAGAGTAAAGTGAGTTATGAGTGGTGGGTCAGTGGTTTTGATGGCACCATAATGTGATGAACTGTGTTCCGTCTTGGGGGGAAAAAGCTGGAAGAATGTCCTGACTTGCTACGAAGGAAAAAGTCCTCTGGTTGAGATTTTTGGCTCCACCTCCCAACAGGGAAATAGGTTTTCACACTCATAGGACCAATTCCCCCAGTCCTCCTCAGTGTGAATAAATTTGAACTGTTTAGCCCAATCATATGGTGATTAATTCACATTTCTGGCCTGAGCATTTCTTTGGGGGCCATGGAGCACTTCCTTGCTCTGGACAACAAGCCCACAGTGTACATGGTACATCACATCATTGGGGGACAGCCATATGCTTTTCTCTGGTCCCCACGGGGCAAACAGGTTCAAATGCAACCTGCCTGAATCATAAGAACTTTAATTGAGTAGATAAAGAGGTCTCCATAATTATAAACTGCAGTAGGTATAACAAGAGGCTAAATACATAGCTGTGGTTTTAATTAGCCGGTGCTTCAAATTAGTTATTTTGGTTTCAGTCAGAAATAGGTGATGTTCTGCACTGTGAAAGCCTTATCACTGTGGAGTTCATTCCCCATTACACCTCGCCCTGTGAAGCTTTCAATACAACACCATGCTGAGCAAAGGAGGAAGAAGTTGGAACGATTTGGTTGCCTTCCAAAAGCGGTGATACTCCATGGAGATTCAATTCATTCTCGCCAGAGATAGGAGAATTAACTATTCTTTGGTATAGGTGTTAAAAAACGCAGCAGGCACTTTGCTTGCAACAGATAACACCCATGTGCACACTCAATCTGCTATTCACATTTTGTCTGGAATTTGGTAGCTAATGAACTGATGCAAAATGGAGCCAGGAGCCTCCCTCACAAATCAAACCCAGGTTGAAAGCGCCCAGAGTGCCCTGGCTGCTGGCCGCTCAGTATTGCACAAGTGGAAATACGTTTCCTTTTCTTCTCCTCATCCTTCTCTTCCTTCAGGGTTTTCATTATATCTTTCCCTCAGAGAAGAAGGAAAGTAGTTTGCACAGCCAAGAGACCAGAGCACCTCAGTTCTCTTCATGGAAGAACTGAATGTGTGATCTATGGGCCTGTCATTCCTGGCTATCAGATGCACTGAATGAACAGATAGCTAGAAAGCTGACATCTTGCTCACATTTTTTGGAAGCACGAGATTTGGGCTCTTGTTTTTGTGTGAAGAGCCAACTGCTGTGGCAGGCAAAGAAATGAAGTGTCTTCCTTTGCAACAGAACTTCCCGGCTTGCCTCCCCCCCACTAAATATTGCTTTAACTTGGTGCACCTCCACCTCTGATGCTCCACCTCTCTTTCTTATATTTGGACACACTAATGATGGGCTTGGGAGATGCACGGCCCGTGCATCGTGCTCAAGTCTGATCTCATGCTCCATGTGCACGTTCTGAAGATGTAACTCTGTCTGCTTGATCACACCTCAGCCTCCAACACAAAGACACTGCGACCCATGGCAACCGTGTGGGGTTCCGATCTCAACTCATGACCAGTGAGGAGAGATGATGCCAGCAAGTGTCACCTCTGTGGATGGTGTCTGAGACTCTGAAGGACAGACTGCCTTCCAGGATCTGGATTTGTCATCTTTCTCGACCAGACGGGCCCATATGTGGGGTCTGGGCATGGTGTAGTGCTGTCAATCTCCCTTGTTTTCTCCAGATGGTGATAACATTCATTGAGCCCCCTCATGCCTGGCCTAGCAAGCTCCTCTGTGTCTGGCATTGTTTGTATTGTGAAAGTATAACGTACGTCTGAGCATTCTTTAAATGTGGCCACTTTTGAAAATCAGAGGAATGAAGTGTTGTTGATTCAGAAGATAAGGCTATCAAAGTCACTTTGAATCTGTCAGTTCAAGGATTCCTGTGGAGAAAGGGAGTGATTAAGTGTAAACTCATACTCCATGTATATAAATATCTAGTTAAGCATGGCTATTTCATGCTCCGGGCTCTTGTTTTATAAATTAAAAGTTATGATACTCATGAGCAAACTAGAAGACCAAGGGTAGGCACTAAGGTCTGGGATGTATTCAAAACCTGTCGACTCTACTCTTCTATCATTTATCTCTTGTAATTCCTTTAGCTATTATGTTCATTTGCATGCCAATTATCTAATTAAGTCTTAACATGGCAGTATTAACATGGGGAAGGAAAGCAACATTTGTACACCACCTGCTAGGCATTTTATATATGTTCGTATGACTTAGATTGGCTCCACTTATATGTGTTCACTTCAGGTAAGATTTTGATCAAAGGCAGGGGAAGAGAAAACCCAATGGACAAAATAAATCCACCACTTTTGAGACATACAGGTTATGGGGTAATAAGTATATTCTTGCCTAATTCTTCATTGGGAAGCATTTCATACTAGAAAATCCCAGGGCCTGGAGTATATCTTAGATATTGTCTGGAAGCTTCTGTACTGATTCTCCAATGGGAAAGCCTGAAACATGAAGAGTCACAGAGCTATACAGCATTTATAAAACATGTGTGCCTTGAGGTCATTCAAGGCTTTTAATACCTTTTGTTGTTAGCTGTTTGCCATTCAAGCCAGACACTTTCTTTGTGAAGAGTTTCCTAAAGAGGCTGTCAGTCTCCTATGACACAACTATGAGGAGAGAAAAGACACGCCCACCACAAAAAAGGAGTGTGAGCAAATTAGTGGTTCAGTGTTTTGTAGACTTCCAAAAATGCTCGTAAACTCCCCTATGATTTCATTACAACAGGCTAACTTTGGCTATGGGCTCAGGACAGAATTATAGGTGGCCTGTGACATCTTGGTTAATTCCTTTCCCTTAGGACTTTATGACGTCTGTGAATTCTGAGCCTTAAGCAGTTGGTAACACAAAGCAACTTGAATTCAGCACTTTTTTTGCAAGTGGACTAACTTTCAGGGAGCATCTAATTGCCTGTGGTACTCAAGTAGGGACAAGAGAAGAAGATTCTGGAACACTTACATGGGCATGAGTATGGTTGCTAATAAGCATGTTTCCATGTTCTTCTATATTCCAAAGAACTAGTCATGATCTTAAACCCCTTGGGAGTCAAGAAAATGTTTCTCCACTCCCCATGCAGTATATCCATTTGGGTAGCCTTGGATTGTGTTGTTTTTCTTCTTATTGATAACAAGAGAGATCTGAATGACATGACTAATTAATATTTTTCTTCTTTTGTCTTTTTCTTTTCCTATCAGTCACTATGAACAAGACCGTAGTGCACTTAAAAAAAGGGAGTGGGAGCGGAGGAATCAAGAAGTCCAGCAAGAAGATGATCTCTTTTCTTCAGGCTTTGATCTATTTGGGGAGCCCTACAAGGTAGCTGCATATGTATGTAATTTGTCTTTCTGGAAAATGGTTGCTTGTTAAGTTTTTGAACATACTAATCAACATTTCATCTATTATTAAAGCACCCAAATCATTTCCAGGAGAATATATTTGACAAATAAAATCTATAAACACATTGTATTTGGGGCAACTGCAGCTTTCTGAAGAAGTCTTCAGAGGCAAATTCTGTCCTCGGATTTCAATGGGACTAGTGAGTCTTCCTGTTTCCGAGAAGTTCTGTCTCACCCAGCACTTCCTACAGCAAGCAGTGCTCCCTTGATGCTTTTCCCCACCTTGGCTATTGGCAAGGCAGCCCCTGAAGACTTCATCAGAAAGTCAATGGCTGTGTCTTTCTCCTCCCAATCAGTGCCATCTGTTGCAAGCAAGGCCACTGTTTTCCTTTTCCGTGTTAGGTTGTTAGTAGCTGTGGAGTGGTTTGAGTGCTCTTTGAAAATCCTTGTTCTAGGATGAAGGGAAAAGCTGATCATTTCCTCCTGGTGGTTAATCATCCTGGATGAGGATGGGGGGGGTGGTCAAGGGGGTAGCATAGCCAGGTGGATTGCCTAGCATAGCCACTAACACTCCTGCTGCTCTCTCTATAACTACTGATTTCATGATGACTGCCTCTGAACTTTCTATTCAGGGTGGGGCTTGGGGGAAGAATCTGGTGGAATAGCTGGCAGCTGGTTGGTGTTTATTGAAATTTAGTAGCAGTGTAATTTCCCATAATGAAACAAAATGATGTAAGAGTTAAAACAACAATAGAGAGAAATTTCTGAGAGTCATGCTTTTAGACGGGCACCAATTAGGGGACAATGACTTCTGGGAAAGGAAAGGACTGCATTGGCACAAGTACCACGTTGGGGTATAGAGTGGTATAGAGTACGCTGTTGGGCTCAGTGACCACTGAGAGCAGAGTCTTGCTGCCTTGTTCACGATAAGTGAGCATCTCTTGAATGAGACTCAGGTGCCTTCCGAGTTCAGGAAGTCTGACAGAGAGAGTTAGGTTACCTAAACTGCTACTTTCCAATTTGTCAATAATAGTATAATCCTTAAAAAAGCATTTCTCCTATCTCAATTGATTTAATTTACATACTGCCTTTGAACATGTGCATTTTTAAAATATTTTATTTATTTATTTGACAGACAGAGAGAGATCACAAGTAGGCAGAGAGGCAATCAGAGAGAGTAAGGGGGAAACAGGCTCCCTGCTGAGCAGAGTCCAATGCAGGGCTCGATCCCAGGACGCTGAGATCATAACCTGAGCTGAAGACAGAAGCTTAACCCACTGAGCCACCCAGGCGCCCGTGAACATGTGTATTTAAGGATATGATGAGTTTAGTGAACATTTGTTGAAGGCCCACTACATGCTAGTCACATCTTAGACAAATGCACAAAGAAGAGTAAGACATCATGAGCGATGGAAGGGAAGCGTACAGAGCAGCTGCCACAGAGGTAGGCAAGCAAGAGGTTAGTGGAGACTTGGTACCTCATGCCAAGGAGACTGGACACAATTCTGTACATGAAGAGAAGTTACTGCACAGTTTCAAGTAAGGGCATGGCAGGACAGACAGAGCATTTTGAAGATGCTGTTGGCAGTGTGGTGAGTTGGTTGGAGGTGAGGCAAACGAGAAGGCAGATAAAGAAGATTTTGTAGTTAGCTAAGGGGAATTCATGGCAGAGAGGATTTAAGACAGCAGAGGGACAGTGACATGATGAGATTGGATGTCTGACTGGCTGTGGAAAATGTGAGGAGTAAATGATTCTCATATTTCTGACTTGAGAAGATGGCAGTCTCATTAATGGGTTGTTCAGGAGGAAACAGCATTGGTGCTTGCAAAGGAAAAGAAAATTAATTCTGTTTTGAGCACAGTTGGTTTGAGATGCTGGTGGGATATGAAGAGAGGCCTACTGGTAGGCATTGGGTGTAGGGATCTGGAGATAATGAGAGTGCTCAAGAGAGTTAGATGTGAGCAGGGAGGTGGTCATGGAAGCAGTCAGATGACTGAATAAGGAGGACAAAGAGAGAGTCTTGGGGAGGAGCAGCATTTAAGGAGTAAAAGAGGTGGCAACGTAGACACCAGGAAAGGTAACTAAAAAAGAGTGAATGATCACAGAGGTAGGAAGAGAACTAGGAGAATCATTTAATAGAAATCAAAGGGATATAGGGTTTTATGGAGGAGGGATTTGTTAGTTATTTGTGTCTGGGAGAGCAGGAAAGGTCACCCCTGGAAAGTGGCTGTTGGATTTGGTAGTTGGGGGATGGGGGGATCAATGACCTTAGGAAGAGTTGTTTTATTCTGTTGATGGTGGTGCTCATTGTGGGAAGTAAACTGCCTGGGCTCAGGGAGTAAATGGGAAGTAGTAAAACAAAGAAATACAGTAACTTTTTGTGTGGAGGGAGGAAGAAAGGAAAGTAGGTTAGAACCTGAAGGGAGAAATTTTATGGAAAGAGGCTCCTTTTTTCATAATGGGAAAAATGTGAACATGTTTAGAGATTGATGGGAAAGACCAGATGTCAGTCAAAAGGGAGAGGGTAAAGGGACAGGAGGAAAAGGTGACGACAAGTGGAGCAGGGTCCCAGAGGAGATGAGCAGACACAAAGTCAAGAGTGTGTGAAGAGTGACTAGCCATGGCAAGACATTGTGGCCTTCATTTTTTCCAGAAAATGGAAGAGAGGTCAAAGGATGATAGGTGCCTTATCCATTCTTAAGAAAGGAATAACCAGATGAGTTTTATGTCTTAACTTTGGATGAGTTAGAAAAAGGAGGTTTACTCAGAGTCATTCTTAAAGTTTAAAGTCTATTCCATGTTCAATGTTATTAATATGATGAGGTGTAGAGCCCTTGGTTTATCCCCTCTTTATAACTTAAATCATGTTGAATTAATGGTCTTATACCTTTAAGGTAAATGCTATCTCTTATTAAAAAGGTCTGTAATATAGATACATATTTATTTTTAGATGTCAGCAGTGTGTTTTTGAGTAGGCAGTTTAAAAAAAAAAAAAAAACCTGTGATCAACATTGCCAGACATTTTCAGAAGTCATCTGTCTTGCTATGACAAGAGTGCATCAGGTAGAGATGCTAGGAGGGAACATTCATCTAGCTCAGGGCCAGGCCTGTTGTGTGATTAGTAGCCTGTTGCCTTTCTATTTCTCAACAGGTGATAGAGGTTGTGATTCAGTTGAGACTGTATAGGAGAGGAATTGAGCTAACAGTTGGTGACCTAGTGATTCTGTTTCTTTCACCATTGCTTTGATGATTAGCTACCATCTTATACTGTGTCCGTGTTCAGGATTCCCTGAGAAATCACTAGAGGGTTTGCTTTCCCTTCCCCCTCCCCCAGATGATGATACTAGAACTGATGTTCCCCTCCATCAGCTCTCTATACCTGGACTGGTATGGACACCCTTGGGGTATCTGGACATGCCAGTAGCAGTGGAAGTGTTAGAGCTGGTCCATGGTCCATTGGTAGACCCTTCCTTAGGGTTGTGGTAGGAATACTTATCAAATTAAAAATCAAAACTCCTGGTGGTGGATCAGGACTTTCAGGAAATTTCTTGCCACCCTAAAACCTAAAACATGGCCTATTAAGTTATCTAGTAGTGTTGGTGGTTTGTGAAGTAGCCAATAAGCATCAGTCCCTAAGACCCACTGCCTTTCTCAGCAGTTAGAATAAATGGTTATCTCTCATCATCCTGGATGATTTCTTTCCTTTCTCTGCTTCACCCCTACCATTCCCAGAATGGAAAGAAGGTTGACCACCCTTATATTCAGTTGGTGAATGGGGCTCCATGGGACTGCTTCTATTGCGTATAACTTTCAAATCTGACTTTGTGCTATGGTGTTGAGAAGGATGCCTTCAAAAGTGCTTGAAGAACCTGAAGCTATTTGACGTGTCTAAGCCAGTGTGGAAATACTGGGAAGGCTGAGGAAATGGTGTGTAGCAAGTGGCTGCTATCTGCCAGACACATGCTAGGGCTTTATATGGGCCTATTTAGTCCTTCCAACATCTGGAGTACTCGTTTTCCTCATGTGGCCCACAAGGAATCTGAGACTCAGAGAGGAGAAGTGGCTTCTCTACAGCTTATATCTGTGCCAGCAGTGAATCTAGAACCCAGTTATGTGGTTCATTACCTGTAACAGGAAGCTGCTGATCTTTCCACAGGGGGTGAGAAGACCTGATAAGCTTACCTACCTCCTGTGTGACTTTGGTGAAGAAAGTTTATTTCTCTGACTTATAGTCTCCTCCTCTCTGAAGTGAATAATAATACCTGATATGAAGTAATCCCTGATAATAATAATAAGCAACAACCACAACTGACATTGTATAGCTCTTTCCACTCTATGAGAATGAGGAAAGTGAGTCACAGAGAGATTAAGTGGCTTATCCAAGGTCATTTTTATTGGGGAGGTAGAAGCCAGACTGAGATCAGAGCTGCTCTCCTGACTCATGTGGTTGTTGTAAGGATCAAATCAAATGAACCGGGGACCTTGCTTTGAAATCTGCAAAGTGCTATACAAGTTCAGCATGTTAATGTTATTATAATTAAAGAAAGAAATAGCAACTTACAGCTTAGAGAGATTAACTATAAAAATATTACAATTCACAGACCTGGGGATAAAAATATATGTATATAAAAAATATATGTTTATAAAAAATAAAAAATAAAAAAAAAAAAAAAAATATTACAATTAGGAAAAAAGGAATTACTAAATCATATACAAGAGCCACACTGAAATAAAGGGGGGAAATGAGCCTCAAAACTTAAATTATTTTGCTACTTTTTATTAAAATAAATACTATGGTACAATTGCCTCCTAGTACGTTAATTTTCAATGAACCTCTACTACTGATTTGTAGATAGCATTAGAAGCAAACTGAGGCAACTTTGCATTTCTTAGAATAATGAGAGGCAAAAAGCTTCAATATGAAGGAGTGCTGTTAGTCATGGGCCACAAACCAGACATATAATTTATGCCTGAAAATACTTGGAAAATTAATTTCCTTGATGATGGAGAAATTGTGATTATTTAGAAAATAAGAACTGCAGAGGTTACCTTTAAGAATCAACCAATCATCTAGAATGGGAAGTAAAGAACTGGCCAATGGAAAGAAGCCTATAATTGAATGAAATGGCCAACTTTCATTTTTGCCATTTTTATAATGTCCAATCAAAACTGTCAAGAATACCTTGCTCCTTAATAGGAGTACTAAGAATCCAGAGAGTGCAAAAGAACATTCAGTGCAAATCAAGTCTCTGGGGTCTATAGTCATCCCCATTGTGTAGGGGCATAGAAATGTATTTCAGGCCCCACTGGGGTTTTTGTTTTTTTTTTTTTTAAAGATTTTTTTTTTTTTTAATTTATTTGTCAGAGAGAGAGCGAGCGAGAGCAAGCATAGGCAGACAGAGTGGAAGGCAGAGTCAGAGGGAGAAGCAGGCTCCTTGTGGAGCAAGGAGCCCGATGTGGGACTCGATCTCAGGACGCTGGGATCATGACCTGAGCTGAAGGCAGCTGCTTAACCAACTGAGCCACCCAGGCGTTCCCCCACTGGGTTTTTTATCCAGTGGCTCTTCTATCTACATCTAGAGTAATTTAAAAAACTGGTTGACAGTTACCCAGCACTGGTGGTGGAAAGGCAGAGAGGTGAATCAGGTGACCTGGACTGTCCTGCTAATTATTATTTGGAGATTGTTAAATGGTGGACTTTTTGAGGCTATGTGTCTGTGTGTCCTCTGTGCCTAACCCTTCTCGTGACTGTTTTGAATTTACCAGTATGTGTCTTAAGCATGGCCATGGTAATTCCTACTTGTAGCCACAGCACGTCTGTTTTGCAAAGCATATGGATCTTCCTTCAATCAGAAACTCAGAAAGTGTCGCCAGTGAACTCAACCTTGAACTGTCTGCTTCGCAGTTCTGATCACAAGTCCCTGTGAGACCGTTGCTCTGTGAGGAAGCTAGTCTAAGGGAGTTGACACCCTTTCATTCCTCCAAGGTATCCCAGCTCTGGCCCTGTGTCGTCTGTGCACAGGAAAACCCCACACCTGGAGCTCTTAGTTTAGCCCCCCAACTCCACATAGAGATATGCCTTCACTGAGTTAGACTTTAATGCAGTGCTCTTTTTTTAGTCATCATAAGAATAAGCCACATGAAGAACATCTTTGCATCTTCTGTGAAGTTGGTGCTAAAAAATTTGTTTTCTTGTTAAAAGGTTTCTTTTAAAAGGTTTATTTATTTGAGAGAGCAGGAGAGAGAGAGAGAGCAGGGGGAGGAGCAGAAGGAGGGACAGAGTGAGAGGGAGACAGTCTCAAGGAGACTTCACACTGAGCGAGGAGCCCCACACAGGCCTTGAGCTCATGACCCATGAGATCATGACCTGAGTCAAAATCAAGAGACAGATGCTTAACTGACTGTGCCACCCAGTTACCCCATGTTCAAAGGTTCTTATAACTGAACCAAAGAGAAGAATTCTTTTTTACATTTTAGTATCTGGCAACCATTTGTCTTATTTAATAAATTAAGATATGCCTCCTTTCATCAGACAAACAGAATTCAGTAAGCTGTGAGTTTTTCTTTTTTGCCTTAGCTACCAGGAAGTTCAAAGTTCAATTTAATGTTCAATCATAGTAACCAAGTCAGCCTGACTTTTGATTTTCTGTTTGTTTATTTACTCCAAGCTATTGCAAAGCCTTTATTTTGATATAGGTAGGATATGACTTATAATTGGATTCAATTTGTGTCAGCAACAATTTTTTGAGTACCTGATATGCACCTGACCTGGTGCTCAGTCCTGAACTGAGGTGAATGAAAGGTGGTCTCTGACCTTTAAGAGTTTATAGTTTTATGCAGAAAAAGAAATCATTGCTATAGTAAACCCTACATGGTGGGAGGTTGATTTCCTAGATCTATTCAGAGAACTTTAGTTTTCTTCTAATTTTGTTTAAGTAGACATAATTTTACACATTGGCTGGTTTATAAGTTCTAATTTTAAACATATTTTAAAACCTAGAGATGGGGGAAAAAAACCTCAGCATGCATTGGAAAGCCAGATCATTATAACAGTAGAAGTAAATGAAGAGATATTCAAACTTAACCAAGGTTCTCTCCATTGAAGAAAAGATAAGCACATCCCTTTTATTTACTGTTGAACAGGAACAGGAATGTGACTAGCTTGCTTGCAAGCAAATGAGTCTTAAGATTCTTGAGTCTTGATTATGTTGACCTGGAGAGAGTGAATTACTTTTCAAGAATCTGAGGTATTGTCCTGGTCTCTCTGACATCTCAAGGCAAGGTTCTGATGCTGTAGAGCTTAGTTTCAATGGAAGTTCAATGAGCTTTCAATAGAAGTCCAGTAAACTCCCAAAGAAAGTTCAGTCAGTTGAACTTGGAGCTTTCTGCTAGCTAAGGCAAAAAGAGAAAAGTTCTATAGAATTCTTCTTGTGTGAAGGAAGGAAGCAACATCCAAATTCATTAAATGAGTCAGTGTAAAACAAAGGCATTTAACATGAGAAACAACATGGTGTTGTCTCCCGCTTTGCTGGGTCAGATCCTTAAGGATAGCCAGGTATTGGTGTCTGTTAAGCCATCATGTGACCCAAGAGGTAAACTGTTTGAGGGGCCAGAGCAACTCTGTAAGTATTTAAAGCTTGCACTAAATCCTTTTTTTATAAAATATTTTATTTGACAGAGAGAGAGGGATCACAATTAGGCAGAGTAGCAGGCAGAGGAAGAGGGAGAAGGAGGCTCCTCCCTGAGCAGAGAGCCCAATGTGGGGCTCTGTCCCAGGACCCTGTGATTATGACCCAAATTGAAGGCAGACGCTTAATGACTGAGCCACCCAGGTTCCCCTGGAGCTTGCATTAAATTCTTACTGGGCCCTCAGCATTATAAAATCACTTTGTTTTGAATTAAGGGACTGAATAGGAGGGAGACTGGGTTTGGCTGCTACCCAAATTGTTGGTCATGCACCATTTATCAAAGGAGACCACTCTACCCAGAGTGCATTCTGGTCTTGGCTGAAGAGTAATTTGTGCCATTAAAATGGACAAACCTAGGGATTTTCAGGGAATAGAAGTGATCTCTACCTGTCTCTATCTATTAAATAGGCCTTTCAAATGTACTTCTGAAAATGGAGCAATTATTCAGCTGAGGTTTATATGGAATGTTAATTGTTTAATCACTGCTTTAGCACTAAGGTTGCATGTGATGCAATATCAGATGTTCTTGTGGATAAGAAAACTGAAACAGACATTTATTGGATTTCCAAATTCTCCACCCCCAACAGGACCCTCGTAGCAAATATTGAATGTACTTTTTTGTAATCTCTGGAATCCTATTTCCCTCACAGCCCTTATTTCTTTGGAAATGTCTTATACGATTTCACACATGCCATGAGTTGGATACTGCTTACAATACATGGAGATCATGTTAACAACAAGGCCAAGGTCACCAGTTTGATTCCCTCTCTGGTTGCTCCTTCTTGGTATCCTTTGTCGGCTCCTCTTCTTCTCTCGATCGCTTAAAGGTTAATGTTCCCCAGGGTTCCTCCTGAGCTTGATCTTCTCATTCTGTATTTTCTTTCTCTGGGTGATTTCATCCATTTCCAGCACTTCACCCTTCATTCATATGCACACTTCCATCTTCACATACAGAGAACAGCACACAGCCAGACAGCCTAGGTCTAGACTGAGATCCCAGCCTTGGATAGGCACACTCCCCATCCATGTCAGGAGCTTGGGCTGGGTTAAGGGCATGTAAGAGTTCTGAGAAGTTAAACATCTATCTTCAGTGGATGCGGTGTCATTGGGGAAGTTGTCACCCCTTCCTGCGAATGGAGGGCATGCCTATGGTCCCAGAGACCTAGAGGCTACATAGGGTGGGTGTCTAACCCATACAGTGGTCCTGCTACCACATGTCTCCATGGAAGCCAATAACCTTGTCTCACTGCAACATCTTGGGCTAGAGTAGTACAGCCTAAGCACAAAGAAGTCCTTTGCCCTTCTGAATCCAACAGCTTGTTTTGAAAACACCTTTGGCAGGTACAGGGTATAATAATATAAAGTCACTTTTAAAGATGAACAGCTGAGCTTTCATCCAAGTCATTTCTTCTAAGTATATAGGTATCTACCATTTTCTAGTTATGAAAGCTGTGCTTTATGTATTACAGAAACCCATGCAGCAACTTAATTATTGGAAGAACAAGCACAGCCATTTTTAACAAGCTTAGTATTTCCTATGGGGGATGATATAGCCGGATCTGTTGATTGTCCATATAATGATTTAGTTGCCAACATCACTTTGGAAATCTGGCTTTGTTTTCATTTACGTAAGCAATAGCTTAAAATTCTTGAATAATTTTTCTAAATCATTGAAAAAACACAGGAGAGCTTGAGTCAGTGCTGATGAACAATTGCACCACTTCAAAGTAAACAAGTATGAGTCATCAATACATAAACACAGTTGCCCCAGAATATGTGGGCAGACACTAGTAATTTATACAGTCCTTTGATTAAAAGGAATTAGATTTGCTTTAGTCATGTTAGCTCAATTAGATGTTGAGCTTTTCTAAACCAATATATTCATGATCGCACAATTTCACTGACTTCCTGATCCAATGGGCTAAGCCTTTTTCATGGTATAATGTGGCACAAAGGGCTGACATGTCAAGAACAAATATATGTTGAACATTCCATTACAATTCCGGTGATCACTAAGCTGAAGTTGTTCATCACAATATGGAATGTAACCATTCAGCTTATCTGACCTAAAATAAGTTACATTGCTAATAAAATTTATAAGTGATGTAATTTAAAACTTTCTCCCAATGAACATATTTAAAGACAGGCCAGGGAGCATACAGACATTAAGCACACAGCTCATTCCAAGAGGCTCTTTCAATAGTGTTACTGATTTTTTTTTCTTACATAGCACATGAAAAGTATGAAATTATATAGCAGCATGAGAATTTTAAAGCACCCTATATGCTAGTCTACTTAGGACATCTGTTTGAAACATTAACATTAGGAAACACAAACCTATTCATTCTCTCTCCTCCCACCCCCATCTTTTTGTTATTTTAGACAAACAAAGGGGATGCACTTGCCAACCGAGTCCAGAACACGCTGGGAAACTATGATGAAATGAAGGATTTGCTAACTAACCATTCTAATCAGAATCATCTAGTGGGGATCCCAAAGAATTCTGTGCCCCAGACTCCCATCAACAAAAATGAACCGAGCTTTTTCCCAGAACAAAAGAACCGAATGCTCCCACCTCACCAGGATAGCACTCATCCCTCAGCACCAATGCCTCCACCTTCCGTCGTGATACTGAATTCCACTCTCATACACAGCAACAGGAAATCAAAAGCTGACTGGTCACGTGATAGTCATAACGCTAACATTGTCCCAGCCAACCAGGCCAGTGGTCAGCCAAACAAGCTGCCGCCGTCTACACAGGACCAACCCCTAGCCCGACTGGAAGACTTCTTTGTCTACCCAGCTGAACAACCCCAGGTTGGAGCCACTGAAGAGTCAAACGTGTCTGCAAAGGAAGACAGTAGTCTCAAGTCCAGTGCAGGGGATACGTTCAAAGAAATCTTTCAGTCCATCTCATCAGAAGAATCTGAATTTACAGTGCAAGCTCCTGGGTCTCCCCTAGTTGCCTCCTCTTTGTTAGCTCCCAGCAGTGGCCTTTCAGTTCAGAACTTTCCACCAGGGCTTTACTGCAAAACAAACATGGGGCAGCAAAAGCCAACTGCATATGTCAGACCCATGGATGGCCAGGATCAGGCACCAGACGTCCCTCCAACACTGAAACCTTCAATTGAATTTGAGAACAGCTTTGGGAATCTGTCATTTGGATCACTCTTGGACGGAAAACCCAGTGCAGCCAGTTCAAAGCCTAAACTGCCAAAGTTCACGATTCTCCAAACAAGTGAAGTAAGTAATTTTTAAAGTTTTGTTTCTGTTGTTTCTTTCTCCACCCCCCCCCCTTTTTTTTAGTTCACTGCTCTAACTTCTATGGTCAAGTATTGACAAGCAGCTCTTATTTACCTTCTTGAGCCAGAAATGAGACTCTTCAAGGTCTGTCCGTGTCCCAATCTTCTGTCGCTTATGACTTGAGTGATTACCATTCTGCAAATACAGTTAAATCTCCATAATGTGGAATGGCCAAAGACAAGGTCAGTCTGAGTGAGTGAAAAGTTGCACTTACAAAAGAGTTTCAGAGAGCGCACTTGTAGTTATATGTACAAATTAATAACACTGGATATTGTAATCGGTCGTAAGCAGTGTGAGGTCCACGAAAAGATTGGGAGTCACCATAGGCCTTCACTAGCAAATAGCATTTCATAAGCATAAAACACAGAAGCTCCTTAAGGTACAAGAATGTAAAAGTGTGATTTGCTGGCATCAGAAGTGGAAGACATTCTTTAAGAATCTTGGTTTCTTGAGTGCTTATGGGGCCATTCCTTGGCAAGATCTTAACGTTATCTTCCATGTCCCTCAGTCTTCCCTTCTGCACCACTGTCTTCCACATGTACCTCCATAGCCTTCTTACACTACCTTGATCCCTTCTGTCAAAGCCAAAGGCATTGTGCTCAACCACAATCCCCCTGGGTTTAGAATGACTAAATGTCCTACCCATCTCTGGAATCATTGCCTTATAAAAGAGAAGTTGGAGGGACCCAAGCCTCTCCCAAAGGAATGAATCACTAATGATTGGATCCCAGACCTTGTGGCTGCTGGGTGGGGGACATGTACTGGGTGCCCCTCAGATGCCACCATGTAAGCGGCTGCCTACAGTACCTCCAGCACTTGATTGGAAGAAGCTACTTCTTTTAGATTGGATTCCTGTTACTGGTGCCTGAAGGCTTGAAAAGATGTAGAGGAAGAAAGTAGGTTGAAACTTTTGCTCAATAGGAGGCCCAGACAGTCGATGTGAATTGTTGCAGATTCCAAGTTAGTGGGGTCTGAATTAGAGAAGTCTGACCATGTGCACCTCTGGCTCTTGCGCCGTTATTCAGTACTCGTATTCAGCACACGCGGTGATTGCAGAGGACAATGGGACCGTGAAGTGGGAAGGAGGAGTGGGGCTGTGGATTATATTTTTGGAATGCATGCTTTCCATATTGTTTCAACCCTGAGGCGGTTTTGCTTCTTGTATCATCATTCATCAAGTCTTATCAAGCTTCCTCCTAAGTATCTCTCCAGCCTGTCACCTCTTTACCCTCCCTACCTTCAGAGTCCCCATGGGCCCCTGTGACTGCCCCTCCTCGCTGCTCTCCTTCCCTCTGGTCTCACCTCTCTTCCAAACCGTCCTCCATGTGGGCTGACTTGATGGGCACATCCAGCCATGTCACTCCCTGCTTTTGATTCTTTTGAGCCTTCTCATTGCTTCCAGGACAAGGTCCAGATTTCTTAGTTCCGCATACAAAGCTCTTCACTCTGATTCCACACTCCTTCTCTGACTTCCCATTTTACCATGTCTTTACATGCAAAGTCTCAGCATCGTGGAGCTACCTGTGGTTCCCTGTCACATCATGTGTCATCACACTTCCTTGCTTTTGTGCCTGCCGTTCTCTCAGCCTAGAATGTCTTTCCCTACCCTCCCTTGTTTTCTGGTGAAATCCTGTTCCTTCTTCAAATCTGCTTGATTGTTCTTTCTCTGTGAAAGCTTCCTTGACTCCACAGGCTTACTGTAGACTGCTTCCTCTGGGCTCCTCTAACACTTTACGTACACCTTGACTAGCACTTTACTTCATGTACTGTAGTCACTCATTTCATGTGTCTATCTCCTCTATTAGACTGTGAACTCCTGGAGAGCAAGGGTTGTCTCCTTCCTCTCTGTATCCCGAGCGCCTAGCAAATGCCTGGCACATAGTAGATACTTAATAAATGTTTGTTGAATGAATGAATTTCAGAAATGGTTACTCAAGTACATTTTCTAAGCCATGGCATTAATCAACTAACACGAACCAAGGGAAGCAAATACTAGCAAATCCATCATCAGTTTTATCTCTTGAATGGTACCCTGTCTGCCTATGTCTTACTCTGCTCTGCTACTACACAGTTGTTTGGAAATCCTCATCCTAATTTCTAGGGGATGACTTCATATGGGATCATAATGCTAAAAATCCAAATAGAAGCCTTCCTCAAGAGAGGAGTATAATGAGAGGCTTCTTGTCCCTTTTCTTGCCCTGCTATCTACGGCAGTGCCATCACTCAGGGCTGGTCTGGGAATGGCATTGGCACATCAAGAGGTCCATCAGCTTGCATCCATACCTCGTTAGCCAAGTGACAGGTCACAGACCCAGTGAGATTCACTCCATTATAATCCTCTCTCTTGTATCTCTTGTACATTCACAACATGGCTGACCCAGACTCAGAAATGACTTCATGCTTTTTTTTTTTTTCCCTTAGTGCTTTGGCACACCAATGAGAGGGGCATTTCCAAAGAGAGTCTGAGCTGTCTTCAGCTCTGGAGATGATGATCCAAGGAGCTGCTATGTGCACTCAGCCTTTGGTGATGGTACAAATAGATTTTGGTAGAGCCTTGTATGAAAAATGGGTCAGGTCCAATAAAGTAATGATGAGAGATCAGTGGAGAAGATACCTATTTTAAAACCTAGGTCTCAAGGAAGTATTTGAAAAAGGGGTGAGACAGAGGCTTAGGGCCCTAAGGTCAGGAGGACATACTGGCTTCAAGAGTAGTGGGAAAACTCAGGATAGGACGAAAGAAAAGAGGTCCAACAGCCTGCCCGGGAGCTTACAAGGGTGTAAATTCAAACATGGGCATAAATATAGACAGGGTTGAACATTATGGAGCTTTGTACCTAATAGAGTTTATGTGGCTGGATGCACTTTTCAAAAGCACTCAGCTTGAGAATTCAGCCCCAGTCTTTGGTGTCAAGAGGTTCAGGCATTGGGATCTGGGTGTCCAGTCAAAGTAGCCATCAATGATGAGTGGTAGCATTATTCCTTGGAGTTACTGCTAAAAGGGTTTGTCCAGAGAGCAGTCACAGGGTCTCTGTGAGTATTCCCCACTCTGACCCTGGATCTAGGGAAAGAGGCTGTTCCATGTATTAGTGAAGTGCTTTTGGGAGCAGAGGGGCAAAGTGGGGTAGGTGGGGGTTTGAACACAAGAAAACACAGCATTCTACGATGTACAAATAAACAGATAGGAATATACTTGTGAGTTGAGGGACAAAAACTACTACTGAAATGGAATGAGCCTGTGTGTGTGTACGTTTGCTTGTATGTCTATGGTCGTGTATATAGTGGGGAAATTTTAATTTCAGCCCATCCTTGTAATAGTCCCTTGGCTCTTAGGATTTCTCTATCAATGATAAAGATTCTAGGAGTCTAAACAACTTTATTGCAGAAGGTCAGCATTTCAATTGAAGCATGATTTTGGAACAAAATAATTTGTTTAAAGACTTAGTTTTACAGAATTTACTAACATTCCAGGCAACTCCCCATTCCCAACCCACCAAAAAAGACTGATATGTTCTGCAGTTGAACTTAGGAGAATTTTCTAGGAACTGCATCTGAGAACAGTAAAAGATTGACATACATCAAATGGAAACTGGGGGTAGCTTGCAGATGGTATTTTATTAGGAAATGAATTTGCTAATAAATGCAGATTTATATGTGATTTCGCGATGTATGTTTTTGCTTACATTTCTCATTAGGATAAAATCTTTTGGTGTGGCTAGCTTTGCTTTTGGGTGCAATTCATCGGTAGCCTGGTTTGGGAAGTAAATAATTGCATGGAAATGAAAGGATTGATGACAGGTAGTATTTCCATCCTAGGTCAATAAGCTTTCATAAGTACAGTACTAATGTGTAGAATGCTATCACCATAAAGGATTATTTGCCTTACAAGTTGCTCTTGGCTGTGACCTAAGGCTATTCCAAGGCTCTGAATGCCTCAACATTAGGAGGCTCTTAGAAGAGTTTAATGGAACTGATACGAATGATGGGATCTGGCTTTAGCTAATTTTAGTGGCTGGCTTTGTCAACCAGCTAAAGTTATGGCCCACATTTGTGACTGTGCCTGTTTTGGTTTGTATCCTATGCAGTGAACACCATGGGTATAATTAGCTTTATTTATTATGAGGTAGATAGGAAGCTCAAGTCCCTTGCATGAGAACTGCGGAAAATGCTGGGAACTTAGCATTTGTGTGCTGAGTATGCCCAGGCAGCTCCTTCAAAAAATGGTGGATCACCAGCTGCTATGTGCAACCGGGATGATCATTTTCCACTTGATGTACCTCATGAGTTTAATTTTTTGGCTCATTCTTACAGAAGTGAACTAGTATCCAGTCCGAAGCTAGGACAGGTCTTATTCTCACCACAAAATGAATGAATATACCTCTGGAATTCCTCCCCCTTTCAGGGTGCCCCAGAGGCCTTGACCTTAGCACATATTTCCTCTGAGAAGGGAAGCCGGGAATGCAGATAGATCATGGAGCCTTGTGTTGTTTGTGATGGTGAGGTCAGAGGTGCTGCATGATTAGTAAGGGTGTCTTGCTCTGGAGACATCAGCTTTTCCTCTCCATGCTTTCCCAAGGCTCTTTATGGTTCTCAGCCATGTTTTCCTTCCTTGGTGCCCCCACTCCACGCTGTCCCTTGCCCTCCATTTGCTCATCAGCACTAGGCCAACTGAGGTCTAGAGCTCAGCTTGGGCTTAGGAAAAATCTTGAAGATCCCCAGTTATGTTTTGTTTTGGGTTTTTTTTTTTTCCTTCTCATTTCCTCAAGTTCTGTTCTGTAGCATCTGTATTTTCTTTTCTAAGGCTTTATGTGAGTGATTCTTGCCCTTGGCATTCTGGAACAATATCTGCTATTTCTTGGTGTTCTGTGATTTTAAATCCCTTGTCACTTTGAGCATTCTTTTGGTTGGAAAGAAGCCAAAAAATTGACTTATTTTTATTCCACAAGGAAAAACTAAAACCCTTTAATTCCTACACCATACAAATTTTAGTCCTCTTTTATAAATCACACATTTTAAAACATCAGTATGTATTCATCATTTCGGTGCATCTTTAGAAGAGAGCTGAAAGCCAATTTTATGTGAAGAAGCACGTGCTATAGTAGCAAACAGGGTTTAGATGAGGTCCTACTGAGCTGTGGTTTCCAAATCTGGCCTTTACTTGCTCTGTGAACTTGAGAGTGATTTTGGCTCTTGTTTTGTGGGGACTTCACACTAGCTCACAAATGTGGTTTCTTCCAGCGGTCCATCCCTGAGGGTGAGCTAATCCTTTGTGATGGGCCCAAACCTGCCTTGTTTGTGAAGTGACTGCAGCCGTCCCCTTGTCATCCAGACCCTACCAGGAATCTGGGGACAGCGTGGAGGGATGTGATCTCTGCCGGCACCATCCCCTTACTGTCATCCCTCAGAACAGCTGGGGGAATTTTAAGACTAGGTAACTAAGGGGAAACTAGAATTGGATCCTCTTTGGGGATTAGATACTAGTTCGGCCCAGATTCAACTCATTCAAAAAAAAAAAAAAAAAAAGATAAACAGTTATCTGCTATACTTCACTGGAAAACACCAAGCTGTGAACTCAGGAAATAGCCTGCTAATCCCTTTGTCGCTACCCACTCACATCATGAAAGATGGAGAACTTCTATTTTCACATTAATTCTCAGAAAATATTTTGACAGATTCAGCACGCAGTAAAGTGATAAGCTTTTGTTACGTGTGTTCCAAATCATCCTGTTATCACTGGATATATCGATTAGCTTAGTACATTCTGAGCCAGTCATAAAAACAGGCTGCTCACATTCTATGTTAAAGAATAAGAAAAATTGGCAAGTAGATAACCATATTGATTCAACCCAAATAGTGAATGCAAAGGGCTTTAGAGAGGAGTTATAAACTCATTATGGCTCTTGTAAGTCTCTTTAGTATTTTTTTAATTGATGTGAAAACAAATAATCTTTAATTAACTATCTTTTTAAGAAGTACCATGCTTTGATTACCAAATGGAGTTTATAATATAAGTGACTATAATAAAAACCTCTCCTTTTTCTACTTTATAATTTACAAATGCTTTCACATACATCATCTTATTTTCCCCCACCTGTATTGAGGTGTGATTGACAAGTAATAATTGTGTATGTTTGAGGTATTCAAGATGTTTTGATATACATGAAAATTGTGAAATCATTTCTATGATCAAACAAATTAACATATCCATCACCTCATATAGCTGCTGTTTTGGGAGTGTGTGGTGAGAACACTTAAGGTTTACTCTCTTTGCCAATTTCAAGTATACAATACAGTATTGCTAACCATAGTCACCATGCTGTACCATAGATCTCTAGAACTTAGTTATCTTGTGTAACTGGAACTTTGTACTGCTTGACCAACATCTTCTCCTTTTCCCCTCCCTGTAGCCATCTTATTTGGATACTATTCTATCAGAGTCCAGGATTATCATTATTCCCTTTTCATAGATCAGAAGTGTAGTCTGAGAGAGACTTAGAGTTTTTTGTATAAAGTCACACAGCGAGCAAGGGACTCTCCAGGGACTAGAAGCCAGGTCTTCGGTGCCATTTCCTTGATGGCATTTGGTGCCCAGGATGCTACTGTATATGTATGGCTTAATTTTCTCAAAGTAGCTTCTCTGCTGGCATGTAAGGGGCAAGAGAATAACGAGCTGAATCTAGCTTAAGCTGAAATTCTCTTGCTGGATTCGTATTTCAAAAGTCTGAGGCCAAGCATACCAAAAGAGCAATTTTTCTTGTGGTATTACAGGTTATAGTCATGTGTTTTTCATTTGCAAATATGGTGAGAAGTAGTGTTTTTGCAATATCCCTAAATGAGTAACATATGACACAACTTGTTAGAGGATCTTTTCTTGGTTCATAAATTTTCTGAGTTTTTGCCTAGTTGGTAAGATGACTTTAGCAGACTTTAACAGAGCACTCAGACAGCATAGCTCAAATTTGGATTTCTGGGACTGAAACTCAACCACTGTGGAACTAAACCTGACATGTGAATGAGAGGTCAGTAAAAAGCAGGCATGAACATGATTGCTGTAGAAGGTACAGTAAGACTTCTCTCAAGTGTTTGACTACCCTCCCCCACCCGCACCAAGTAGACTGATGGAAAAAGTTTACAGATCATCAAATTGCAAGAGTAGTTAACAAAGGACAGACAGGATCCCTGGCTTGTATTTGTAGGTACTAAGAGGGTGAGTCTCCCTGGATGTCTGCCTAAGAATGCAGGTCAGCCATGGATGCCTGCGCAGAAAGTCACTGTGAGCTTAAGCGAGCTACATAGCTCTGAAAGGTCTTTGAAAAATGTATAAGACTCTGGAAATGGATGATATATTAGCTTTCTGTAGATGCCCTAACAAAGTATCATAAACTGGATGGCTTAAAATAACAGAAGTATGTTCTCTCATGGTTATGGAGGCTAGAGATCCACAAAGGTGAAGGCAGGGCTGAACCGCCTCCACTTGCTCTACAGGCAAATCTTTCCTTGCCTCTTCTAGCTTCCAGGTGACCCTTGGCTTATAGCAGCATCACTACCATCACTGTCTTTCCAATCACCCATCTTCTCCTTTGTAGGTCTCTCTGTGTCCTCTCCTCTTCTCCTCTTCTTATAAGGACATGGGTCATCAGATTTAGGGCCCACTCAATATCCAAGACAATTTCATGTCTGCAAAGACCAGATTTCCAAACAGCCACACTCTGAGGTTCTGGGTAGACATGAGTTTTGGAGGCCACTACTCAACCCACTATGAGAGGGGTCATTCCTTCCCTTCCCAGACCAGGAATAGAGGGAGGCCAGGCAGTGTTCATTGTGAAAAACCCAAGCTGGTACAGTGGAAGCTGAGAACTACCCCATCTCAGAAACCACTGCAGGTTCGGAGCCTAGTTCTCTAAGCTCTTCACCTTGACTGTGCCTATTAGCGAGATCGTTTTTGTGGATAAATGATTAAAGTACAACTGTGGAAAAGTGATTTTTAAAAAATATTTTAGAATAGTAAGAATAAAGGTGTATTTTTTTCTGATTAAGTAATAGAGAAGAAAGAATTTGTCGATGCAATGGACTCAATTATGAAGGAGAGCTTAGGTGGCCAGGCTTATTCTGTGAAATAAATATTTTCCATTGTGTGGGCCATCCAGCCAGTGGCAGGTACTCCACTCTGCCACTGTCATACGAGAACAGCCAGAGATGGTACCTGAATGAATGGGCATGGTTGTGTGCCAGTAAACTTACATTTGAATACCAAAACTCCAATACCATGTATTCCCATGGGTCGTGAGATGTTCTTTTGTTTTCTTTCAACCATCTTGGAGCATATGAGCCATACATTAGCTTATGACCCATACAAAACCAAGCAGTGGGCTGGATCCAACTTAGAGAACGTAGTATGCTGACCCCTGGACCAGATCTAGACAAAGCCTCAGAAAGTAAGATACATTTGGTATCCTTTGTGTGTCATCAACAGGAAGATGGCTTTGAGCAGAGAAGGGAGAAAGGTCGGCCCTTCAGCAGGTAGAGGGCAGGATCCTAGAGACAGGAGAGATGTCAGTAGTCAAGGTAGAGCTGGCCCCTGGAGTAGAGGCTTCATTAGGTCTTATACAGGTGGATAAGAAGGCTCTGCATGCAGAATCAGAAATACCTTTCACACTACAAATCCCATCGGCATTCAGGAGGGTTCTTTTTCCTTGGTAACTCATGAGGTAATGATGATTTGTCTTTTGCTGTCTTAGAATGGGAGTGCCTGTGTTCCTGGGGCACTGAAGTATGGATTTGACTTGGGTGTGAGGTTATAGGGTTGTTTTTTTGTTTTTGTTTTGTTTTATTTTGTTTTAGATCCCAGGAAAAGCAAGTCATCCTGCACAGTCTGAGACTTTGTCTTCAATGGGACAAAAGGACCAATGTTCTGTGGAAGTCTGCATGGGCTCTTTGGAGCTGATATGTGGGGGTGGGGCATTTGTACACGTATCTCCCTGGGAGGCCTGAGAAGCCAGTGGACTTCTAGGGTAGTATCTAGGCTCTGAAGAGCTGCTAGGAGAAAGGATCTGTCTCCTCCAGGCTTTAAAGATGAAATGAAATTGAGCTAAGGCTTCAAAAAATTAATATATGTGGGTTGATGGAAAGAAGGGAGAGAGATCTTAGCCAGATCAAACGAACTGAAATAAAGCCTTAGAAGTTGGTGGAGTTTCAAGGGCCATGCTCCTGTGATGGAGGGATGCCACAATAGCTCTCTGCTTGAAGTATGTACCATAGAAGAATTGTTACATCTGTGTCATAATTTTATTAATGAGGTCGGGGGTGGCCAAGGCAGCTGCCATCTTGTACAGTCTCGGGAGTCACCATTCACATAGACTACACAGGTGAACAATGACTCCTGAAGCTGTTTTTAAGGAAATGGTGCTGGCTTTAGAGCAAACCTGCTGTTGGACCTCCCTTTCCTATCAGCATCTAATTCATCCAGATCTTCAGGCAAACTTACCAGTGAAGCTGGCCTCCTCTGGGATACCCAGAAATGCCCTCCCAGGGACTCACTGGAGATGCAGACCAGGATGCTTATGCTGACTAGGGTCTCACCGAGCATACCCACACAGAGTCTCTCTGCAGCTCTGCTTGATTTGCTTGAACAAATGTGATCTTCAGATCTTCGGGATGATGAATAAATCTAACATCCTCCCAGGCAAGATTAATGGGTAAAGAGGATCCATGTTAGAGAATTCAATTTGAATCCACAATCCACCTATTATAAATCTCAAAGGAAATGGTCTTGTTGGATATGTGAGCACATTTGGCTCAAGAAGGACATTAAAAAAAAGTGTAATATTTTGAGTTGTTCACATTGAGTCTGATATTATGAACTGTGATATGTTAAATCTGAAAATATTGTCATCTACATCATTGGAAAGGTCTGTTAGATTATCTATAAGATATTTTATTTTATGTTTGTTTTATTCATTCAATGATTCCACAGACTTTTATTGAGTACCCATTGTGTGCTGGGCGCTATGCCAGGACCTTGAAGGCCGAGATGGTGAAGACATGTTGCCTGATCTTAAGTAGTTTAAGTCAGGGGGATGTGGACACAAAAACAGAAAAATCACAGTGAAATATAATAGATGCTTGTTGAGTGTTCTTTGGGAGTGGAGAGAATGGTTAAGACTGTCTGAAGTACTCAGGAAAGCCTCTTCAAGAAGGTTGAAACTGGTGTGCTGGCTCTTGAAGCATGATTGGAAGTTGTCTTGGTGAAGTGGTGGTAAGAACATTTACTACAATGTCAGCCTACATCAGGCTGTAAATGGGACTGGCGATTCCTGAGAGGCCAAATAATCCACTCTGTTTGGGGAGTTTGGGTAGAAGATTGGTTGGGAGGATTGGGGTCTTAGTGTCAGCCCTAGGTTTTGAAGAGCCTTTTAATGCTCTAAGCATTGCAGATGGTGTTTTAGATAAGTCATGCCAGAGGAGGGATTGGCCAGGATTGCAGGAAGGGAGTAGCAGGCATGATAGGGCTGGTGAGATTTTAGGCAGAAAAGAGCACTGAGCAAGCTATTAAAATGTTCCAGGCCAGAAATGCCATAAATTTGAATTAGGGCCGTTTTGTTGATTTTTAAGGTTGATTTGATGAGATTCAGGGATCATTGAGAGAAAGCTGGCAGAGAGGTTCTAAAATGACTTTGAGGTTTCTAGCTTGGGCAGTCAGTGGTTAGGGACACCATTACCCAAGATTCTTTACTTTGATACCCAAATCCTCACAAAGCAAGTAAGTTTCTTCTATCTCTTTTATTGTTATGTTGTCATGATATTATAGGCTTTGAATGTCATGATATTTGATTAATGTTTGCCCAGTGCTTTTTGTGCAAGTCTTTGTACAAAAAATCATGATTATTTTCTCATGCTTTGATGAAGGATTTATTTCCTATAAATGACTTTTTTGGTTCTTCACTTAAAAATTAATATCTTATCTCAGAAAAATGCTAGTACTTCAGGGAACATGGGAAACTATGCTGAATACTTTCATAGAAATCACAGAATTGAAAGTGACAATTTTCTGTAAGTCACGGAGTATATGAAAGACCACATTGTTTTGTATGCTATAATTTTTGAAAATTAAACGAACACATTTCATTGAATTTCTCTTGTAATGATTACTGTGGACTCTGCTATGATCCTTCCTGATTTTTTTCCCTTTAGACTCACGCTGTCTCCACAGGGAATGTGCTTACCATGGAGTGTTGGTGTAACTTTCCAGCCATGATAAAATCTTCAGGAAGAAATTGCATCCTTTGACTTTGGTGAAGCTGGAGTACGGTTATTGCAACTGGCTATTTAGATAAATTGTTACCTTAGAAACTGTTAAGCTTTGCTTCCTTACCTTTATTTGGTGGACATGGTCATTGCCTTTTCAGTTAAGGTCATGAATTTCTGGTGGAAGCAGGAGAAAGGAGCAGAATTGAGTTTACAACATGTTTGTGCTCCATGGTTACCAGGATTGAAATGTGTTTTTCAAATATAGGAAAAGATCATAATGTATTTACTATATTTTACTTATCTACTCTTCTTCTGTCCTCAACTGTTTTACCTTCTCTCTGTAACTCCTACTTATTTCCTTATTTGAAAATTCTACTATACTCAGACTTCAGGAGCTGAGAGCCTCATTTTTTGGCAGTGGCAAACATAGAAGCCAGGTGGGAAAAGTTCTCATCAAAGGCCTCACTGTATCCAGTTACAGGGCTGAGCCTTGAACTCTAGACTCATCTCATAGCTCTGGACATTAAGTTAAAGGAAAAAGTCGTCAGTAGCCTAAAGAGCAATGGTATGGTTTCTAGAATTAGAGAACCTTCATGATGGAAGAACTCTGCAAAGCCAACCAGTTCCACTGGTTTCAAAAAGATGCATCAGTCTGCTATTAGGCTTCAAGTTCCTTGCTCAAGAATAGGCAAGTCCTTGTAAGCCATAAGTGAAACCTTCATCGAAGAGTAATTGCACCAAAAATAATCACGTGCAACATGGAACTTGGCTAGTCTCCACTATTCAAAGATACAGATTAAATTTCCTTCATAGGGTGTTGCAGCAAATATATTACTATGTGAAAAAAATAACATCTAGTTTCCTTATTTTGACTTATGAAGGAAAAAGCATCCCTACCACATAAATATGTTCTTTTTACCTTCTGGGAGGAAAAGAAAGGAAATTGCAGTTACAGTGTGTTATTGAATCTTCTTGGAATTTGCCTGTAGAGTTTGGGAAGTTTGAAAGATTGAAAGCCAATGCCTTCTACACACACACACACACACACACACACACGCACACAAAAAACCAAAACCAAAACCAAAACCAAAACCAAAACCAAACAAAACCAAACAAATACTCTTCAGCACTGTTTAGCCCTTAAATAGAGTTAGTCCTAATCCTATTCAAAATGTCCATGTGTTCTTTATTAAAGCTTTGAGACAGCAAAATGTATAATGAGTTGGGAAGAAATTACCAATGAAATGTTACACTTAGTTTGTGGATTTTAATTGCAACATAATTTATTATGTGATTTCTATAGATAGACATAAATATATTTCTTTTCAAATTGTTATATAACAATATAACACATAAAAGCCATATAATAAAATAAGCAAAAATTATACTTCGTCACTGCTGAGAAAAGATTACTATAATTTTTTTAGTGGCAATCTGATAGTAAAGTCAAAGTGGCATGGGGAAAAAAAGATTTCACTAACAGAAGCTTAAAAATTGCGTCTTCATAAATCAAGAGGATATAGTACTTAGAGCTAGAAATAACAGTGTTGTGAGTCCTGTTTTGAATATGCCATTAGGCATTTTTGTCTTTGCAGTCCTATTTAATCTGTACAACATTATTTATTCCAATAATTAGTGTTAACTTTCTTGGCAGTAGGCAATATAATTACCTTTAAAATTTAAATGGGATAAAAATGCCTTGAGAACATGGTTTAGGAAAACTCTCAATATTTATTTTCAATTGCCTCTTTAATTATTCATTTATGTAGTATTTAGAAAAAAATCTTGGAAACTGGGAGGCCACTGACAGAATGACATCCCAGATACATGGCTTCATTTCCTCAGTTGGTTGAGTAACATCCAGGACAGCTGAGACCTTAGTCACGCCAAATTGAAGTGCCCCTACCTGTGTGCCTTGCTGATCTAAATACCCTTCATTTAGATCAGCCCATGCTGCTTTTTCTTATGCTGTTTGGTTCTCCTTAGAAAAAGTCTCTATCATCATCCCTGTTCCCCTCCCTTTCCAGGTATGTAAAATCGCAAGGTTGTAGCTTTCTGAATTATAAGCTTTGAACTCTCCATTCCCCAGGCAAGGAGGCACTTACTTTAGTTTATTTGAAGCCTCTTAGTGCCATTTATGTGACTCTTGATTTCAAATATAAATATGAAAGCAATTATTTTCTCAACTATATAAGTTAATTAGAAAGTACTTTTTAAGCTTAATAAACCCTATAATTCTGAATAAGCATACTGGTTTCAAAGAAAATCAATGTTTCTAAAGATGGGAGGCCTAGAACTAGCCTGCTCTGAGCCATTATGAAGAACAAAAGAAATCTCCAGGTAACATTGATTGTTATTCAATCATTCATTATGTAGTGAGCACATCTCCATGCATAATGTAGTTTCAGTCTTTATGGAGGACTCAAAAATGTTAGAGGAGATGACTGGGTTTTTGCCAATTCCAGTCAGATGCTTGGCACAGAATAGGTGCTCATTAAACATGTGCTGAATAAGTAAATGGATCCATGGAAGAAGTAAAGAGTCCATAGTGTGTCCGTGGCAAGCAGAAAATAGTCACAAGAAAACACATCTTCTCTGGTGGGGTAACAAGGGACAAACAGAGGGTATTTTAGGAACAGGCCTTTCTTGAAGATGAAGACCCTAAGATTGACCAGCCAAGAAGGCTAGGGCTTGAGGAGGGGAGCCCTCTAGGTGAGGGGAATTAGATGACCAAAGATGAAGAGTAGAAGTAAAAAGAGTTTGGGTAAGGAGCAGCCAGTCACTGAAGCAGCCCTGTTTGACCTTGTCTAATACCCCTGATGTGCAGAGTATGGTGCTGGGGCTTTGGGGGAGACAGAGTTGGACAAGATTGCACACTACATTAAAAAAACTTAACTCTAGCAGGGCAACTAAGATATTCACACAAATAACCACAGAAGGAGACCAAATACCAGGGTTCCAGGAGCCCAGAGAATGGAGAGGGGCAAGCTGGCTTGCAGATCGAGGATAGTTCTGGGGAATTGTCACCATCTACACCAAGTTCTATGAAGCGCTGGGGTTCATTATCTCCAGGAGCCTTAGACCTTTCTGAGAAGCTGATGAAACCTCCAGTTCCTTTCCCCGATTGAACAAGTCCAAACACGTATATATATGATTGCTTAGATTTCTTGAAGACTACCTGTACAGCCTATAGGGAGTCCCTTTACCCCAAACTGAGACCTCTGGCATAGCAGGAAAAAAATGGTTTTGGAAAATGGTAAAGCCACATTCAAATTTCAACCCTGTCACCTCTAGCTATGTGAATTGGGCAAGTTTCTCAAGCCCTCAGTCTTGGCTTTTTTGTCTATGAAACAAGGACAGTAATACCCATTTCAGAGTAGCAAGACATAAAACTAGTCAGAAGAAGTCACGAGGTTATGTTGCCAGGTGCCAAACACAAGCAGGGGGATTGGCTGCAGAGCTAGGTTGTTGTTTTGTTTTTGTTTTTGTTTCGTTTTGTTTTTTAATGTGTGGTCTTTCTTCTATCCATTCCCACCAACAAGTTATTTGTTTTACAATAATCCCCAGTATATAACAGGGAATGAGCATATGGGGCAAAATTAACTGGGAAATATCCTATACTGGATTCCTAGGAAAAGCAAATTAGAAAATGAGGCAAGTGTTCTCTATTGATGTTGTCCATCACAGTGTGCTGGAAGAGTCATGGCTATGGGTGTGTGTGCATGCATATTTCTGTGTATTTGTGTGAATAATGGGTATTTGTGGTCTCTTTGTTTTACCCTTCCCTCCAGAGGGCTTTCTGAAACCATATTACCATATTTCCCCATGGTCTGTTTTGATTTACTGGTGGGTGCCTCGATATTTGGGTAGGACATCCATATTCACACAGAAACACTCACACAAATACAAAAGTATACACACACACACACACACACACACACCTTTATAACAACAGAACAAAAGTAGCAGGTGACAAATACATACTGTAGTTGTACAAACTCATAACGTAGCTTTACAAACATGATATTTAGAGAAGAAGTAAAAGGAGGGTGGCATACTGGGTATTTACCCTAAAGACACAAACGTAGTGATCTGAAGGGGCACGTGCACCCGAATGTTGATAGCAGCAATGTCCACAATAGCCAAACTATGGAAAGAGCCTAGATGTCCATCAACAGATGAATGGATAAAAAAGATGTGGTATATATACACAATGGAATACTATGCAGCCATCAAAAGAAATGAAATCTTGCCATTTGCGACAACATGGATGGAACTAGAGTGTATCATGCTTAGTAAAATAAGTCAAGCGAAGAAAGACAACTATCATATGATCTCCCTGATATGAGGAAGTGGAGATGCAATGATGGGGGTCAAGGGGGTAGAAGAAGAATCAATGAAACAAGATGGAATTGGGAGGGAGACAAACCATAAGCGACTCTTAATCTCACAAAACAAACTGAGGGTTGCTGGGGGGAGGGGGTTTGGGAGAGGGTGGTGGGGTTATGGACATTGGGGAGGGTATGTGCTTTGGTGAGTGCTGTGAAGTGTGTAAACCTGGCGATTCACAGACCTGTACCCCTGGGAATAAAAATATATTATATGTTTATAAAAAATTTTTAAAAAATTACAGAGTACTAAGTACAATAAAAAAAAAAGGAGAGTGGAAATGGGTGGTTGGGTTTAAAATCAAAAGTTACTCAGCTGGTCATCATCTAGGTGACTCTCGTTGGCTTTGTGTCCTGTGAGTATTTTGATTGCAGGGCTTAAATGTATGTGATCCTAATTTTAAGAAAACTGGTAGAATAAATGCTCATTGAGCAAACAAAAGCCCTTCCATTCAGCTTTTCATTGCTCTGCAGTTATTTTCTCCCAAATAATATGGGTAATTATTTGAAAGTACTTTTAGCACACACGCCTTGGGGGCAAGCCTTGTTCCTGACAGCCATAGTCTTTGAATGGAAGTGCCAAAGATCCCCTGCCAAGATGGGCCACAGCCAAGTGTCATGTGAATCTGAGTCTCACAGGTTACATGGGAAGGAAAAGGCTTAGAAGGATGCAGAATGGAAAGTCTAAAGAAGAGCAATGCGGTCTTGTGTGAGACTAGGCGCTGAGTAGGTATTTCATACATGTGTATTAGTGGATGGGTGGATGATGGTGGGTGGATGGATGGATGAATGGACGAATGGGTGGCTGTTTGGCTGGAGGATGGTGGGCATTTTGAGCTAGCCTAGTGGTGTAGCAAGATTGGAATCTTCAGAATAGATCAAGGCATGGTTACTCCTTATGTAAAAAAGGAAAATTTTCAAAACAAGATCCTTGGGATTTGGTTTACAATAGTGAACACTCTGTATTTCTCTGATCAACCACTTCCATAAAATGATCTTAACCTGTATTATTTGCCTTTCTTCCCCTTGGTATGGAGAAACTCCAATAAATTGATGATTTGAGTAGGTACAAATTCCTAAAACTCAGGTGTTGGTGGAATGTATCATAGATATTGTGGTGCTCAGGAAATGGCATATATTACTCTCTTGATGTTATTATTATCAGAAATATAGTTGTTCTGGAGCTGGAAGAGTGGATATGCATTTGGCTACACCACACCCTTGCATGAGGTGAGCAGGGTGCAGAGATCAGACAAGAACTTGACCAGCAACAGCTGGTCTAACTTGTGGTCTTGGGTCTTTTTGTATCCAGCAAGTCACATCTCTTCTTTGAGCCATGTATTTCTTGGCTCTGTCAGAGGGAGAAGTAACCCCTGCTTTCCTTTCCTTCAAAGGCTACACAAAAATATACCAAGGTGATGGGCATGCAGGTGATGTATACACGGTGAAATGCCTTATGCATGTAAGATGAGAGTGTCCCAGATCCTTTTCTCTACCCACTTAATACCACACATATGTCCTTTATTGCTGTGATTATGAGCTGGAGTATATCTCTCTGTGTAGTAGTCAGCAGCTGAATGGATTGATTGTTGAGGTGAAAATGCCATGTTTTGAGCTCTTGTTTTACGTATTTGTGAAACTCAGGAGTTGCCCACGTAGAGTTGCCTTTTCTACTTCACTTTCTTGGGATAAGGGGAGGGTCTGGAGGGTTCCTGGAGCATTGCTACATTAATTAATTAATTAGCTAATTAATTAATTAATGTACACTTTACATGTTGGTCTGGGGTATTTCTAAGCGCAGAGTTTACATCCAGGGCCTGTTCTCCCTTCTCCTTTGCTGAGTTGTAACTGCAGTTTTTGTCAGCTTTCCAAACCTGGCCATGCCTCATTCCACTCAGCCTTTCTTGTGACAAAAGATGAGCCCCAGGTGACTTGCCTATTCCTGGTGAAGGTTTAGGGCCGAGCTAAACTTGTAGTTGTCTTCTTGTCTCTCAGAAGTCCACTTTCTGGGATTGCTGACTTTGTTGGCTTTTGAGATTTGGGAAACTATTTAGAACATTTCTTTTTATGAGGCAGCATTGCCCGATAGAAACTTGCTTTCTGTTGACTTTACATCATTAGAATGAATTTGTGCCTGCCTCACATTAATTTTACCCATACCTAATTGCCCCCAAAGTTACCCTGTGTGAAAGCCTATGCAAACATTTTAAATGAAGATAAACTAATGCACAATGTCGATCTGAAAGGCATTAAAAAATTTAAAAGCATTGTCATCAGAGAGGAAGTGATGGGGAGGCT
Source organism: Mustela lutreola (assembly GCF_030435805.1). Lineage (NCBI taxonomy): Eukaryota > Metazoa > Chordata > Mammalia > Carnivora > Mustelidae > Mustela > Mustela lutreola. The sequence continues at coordinate 127,497,829 of NC_081308.1, forward strand.
CTTCTTAATCTGAGTGGGATCATTATTGTTAGAAAATGATTAATGAATATAATTGGACCTCCCTAATCGGAAACCTTTCAAATTAGAGTCAGCCCTTAGAATTCTGACTTCTTTCAATTCAGCAATGCCCAACAGCTTTGATTTTGAAGGAGGCTTTTGGTTGCTCTTTAACTTTGGACATTTAGCTTCAAATGCAATCTCTTTCAGCAGTGTGGTGTGTGAACCTAAATAGCATTTCCTGAGAAATGCAATTCATTTCAACAAAATATTTTTAGAAGGCAATATACCAAATCTGATAAAGGGATCACCTGTAAGTACATCATTAATGAGGCAGAGTCTGATTCCCTAACCTGGGCCCTCTCTTCAAAGCATAGATTCCTGTAACTGCTCAAAATGGAACTTAGGCACTCAGAACAAATATATACCTGGCCACCTACAGACCTATTTGATTTACTGAATGTCAGAGCAGAGCTCCAGACTTTAAAAGTGAACCTCAGTAAGCAAGTATCAATTTACAGAATGAGTACCCCAGTTGCTAAATTGAGAAATGCAATTGTAATTATCTGGCAAAGCGGAAATCAGGTCATTGGAGTTGCACGTTGGTGGTTGTGCCATAAAATCAAAAGGGAAATGTCTTGATTTTTTTTAACCTCAGGTGTGTTAGCACCTATTTTTCCATAGACATTATCTATATTACATATGTTTAGACACCGAAGCTGTTCCGAGGATCCAACAGCTTAAGCGGAAGTAAATGTGTACTTGTTAAAAAGCTTTTCTAGTATACAAGGAGGGAACATTGCTTTTCTGATTTGAATAGTATAACTTGGGACGGGATCCATGTTGGACATTTCCAACTAAAGATATTTCTGTAGGTGCTTAAGTTCAAATTAAATACATTAAAACCCAAATTAGAATCAATCTGATGTGAGCCAGTTTAGTCTAAGCCACGGTCCTGGACAATGACAAGGGAAGTGCTAGATCACGGCTTGGTTGGGCTCTTGGCATTGACTCTATGGAGGAGGGCCTGGAAAGAGGGAAGGGCAGTTGGATGAATAGTGACCAGTGGCTAGAAGTAATGCAATAATTAGTTTGGCATACTCATTAGTTCTTGCATTATTTAAACAAAACCAGGAACATTTTCAACCTAGTTAGTTATGCCTGTCCCATAGCAAAGGTTATTGGAGGATGCCAAAGGAACACCCTGGGTCACCTAAAGCATTGGCATAGAAATTTTAAGGTTTCATTCTTGTTTAATGCAAATTAGCACAGGGGGTCACTTGATTTTCCTATGAGTTCAGTTTTTTTTTAATAGTGGTAAGGTATTTGGAATTATGAAGACCTAAATGAAATGTCTGAACTCTAGAATGGACAATAGAATCCTTTTGGACGAACAGCTATTCCAGTGAAATACCACTGTAGAGAGGAGCCATTTCAGAGGTCATGTTCATGAACACCTAAGGGCTTTGAAATTTAATGCTCCAAATTGCCACAGGTCTCCCTTTTTCTGAAGAGCTCCTTCCCCATCCCCTACCAAAACATTACTTTACCTTCATTTTTAAAAAAATTGCCAGTCTATTTAACTCTTGTAAAATTTCAAAACTCTAGTATATCACTTTCATTCATTTATTTCATCCATATCATTCTCTTTTCTGTCTCTCTTTCTTTCCCTCTGTCCCTCCCTCTTTCCTCCTTCCTCCTTCCCCCACATTTTAATCCTACACTCCCTCCCTCCTCCCTCCCTCTCTCTTCCTCATCTTCTCCTATACTCCCTCCCTCCTTACCCCCCACTCTGATATGTGCTTTCATTTTCTTCTCAGAATATTTGAAGTCCAAAGGCCTATGTACTTTGTAATTTCAAAAATTGCCGACATGGAATCCAGTAGCCTATTGGCAGTGGAAATTATCAAGTCTGTGATTTTTAGCAAAATCTACATGAATCCGGCCTAACTAATAAAAATGATAATAAACTGTTGCATTTCTATAATGTTTTCCCTTCTGACAAATTCCTGACAATTTCATATATATATATATATATATATATATATATATATATATATATGCGCCATTCGGAAACTGAGGAAAGAAGTGAAATCATTGACCTCATTTCACACATGATGAATAAGAGGCCCAGGCAGAGAGAGATACCACACCTTCCACCAGCAGGTCATCAGACCCTCACATGAATGTACACAGCAGCAGTGACCCCTTCTCTTCTGTTCTTCATTTGTCCAGACAGCTCATGGTGGCTGAGCACCTACTCTGTGCTGGATACTGTGACAACATGTGACCCAAATGACAATATGAGTTATTCTGAGTGGGATACTTTGGAAGTTAAAAGAGACATGAACCAGTGCTCAGGCAGTCGACCCCAGGTGACAGACCTGTAGACAAGTGACTTACTAGCCTCTCTAAGCTTCTCTCGTCTCAACTGTGGAAGAGAATCACCCACCCACAGGTAGTGTGTGCATGGTGCCTAACGGTGCCTGGTTCACACATTAAGTCCCCCCAAAGCATTAATTTCTTCCTCTTCACTGGAAATGTTCCCATCACTGGAATCCCAAGCATTTTTGTCTAATACTTAATGGCCCTGAGCACACACTTTCTTCTGTAGGGGTGTGTAGCATGCACACACATCTTCTAATGCTATTTGGAGCGTAATTCATTGGAGAGCTGTGTGTGCCTTATTTATCTCTGCATTTTCCAAGAAACCATTAATTAATTGATAAGTTACTGATGAAAAACACTCATTTAAGAGAAATATTTTTGAAAACAATGTGGGTATAGAGAGGCAGGTAAAATAAAGCATGCCTGCATGGAATGAATACATAAGAACTTGGGGGAAATTAAAGAGCTCTTGTGGCCTCGTGCTCCAGCAGTGGCTATGACCAAGGGAATTTTCCCAACTAAATTCTGATATTGGAATCATCAGTTTAGATTTCATAAAACACATATTGCATTTTAATTGGAATGGGGTGAAAGTGAAGAAATGGTCATATGTATATGACAAGGGTTTTATTTAAAAAAAAAAAAAAAAAGAAGAACATTTTGAGGAACCTCCATGCTGTTTACCAGAGTGGCTGCACCAGCTTGCATTCCCACCAACAGTGTAGGAGGGTTCCCCTTTCTCTTCATCCTTGCCAGAATCTGTCATTTCCTGACTTGTTAATTTTAGCCATTCTGACTGGTGTGAGGTGATATCTCATTGTGGTTTTGATTTGTATTTCCCTGATGCTGAGTGATGTGGAGCACTTTTTCATGTCTGTTGGCCATCTGATGTCTTTGCAGAAATGTCTGTTCATGTCTTCTGCCCATTTCTTGATTGGATTATTTGTTCTTTTGGTGTTGAGTTTGCTAAGTTCTTTATAAATTTTGGACACTAGTCCTTTATCTGATATGTCGTTTGCAAATATCTTCTCCCATTCTGTCAGTTGTCTTTTGGTTTTGTTAACTGTTTCCTTTGCTGTGCAAAAGCTTTTGATCTTGATAAAATCCCAATAGTTCATTTTTGCCCTTGCTTCCTTTGCCTTTGGCGATGTTCCTAGGAAGATGTTGCTGTGGCTGAGGTCGAAGAGGTTGCTGCCTGTGTTCTTCTCAAGGGTTTTGATGGATTCCTTTCTTACATTGAGTTTCTTCATCCATTTTGATTCCATTTTTGTGTGTGGTGTAAGGAAATGGCTCAATTTCATTTTTCTGCATGTGGCTGTTCAATTTTCCCAGCACCATTTATTGAAGAGGCTGTCCTTTTTCCATTGGACATTCTTTCCCGCTTTGTCAAAGATTAGTAGACCATAGAGTTGAGGGTCTATTTCTGGGCTCTCTATTCTGTTCCATTGATCTATGTGTCTGTTTTTGTGCCAGTACCATGCTGTCTTGATTGATTATGACAGCTTTGTAATAGAGCTTGAAGTCCGGAATTGTGATGACACAAACGTTGGCTTTCTTTTTCAATATTCCTTTGGCTATTCGAGGTCTTTTCTGGTTCCATATAAATTTTAAGATTATTTGTTTCATTTCTTTGAATGTTGAAAATAAACTACCCTATGACCCAGCAATTGCACTACTGGGTATTTACCCTAAAGATACATATGTAGTGATCCGAAGGGGCACGTGCACCCAAATGTTTATAGCAGCAATGTCTACAATAGCCAAACTATGGAAAGAACCTAGATTTCCATCAACAGATGAATGGATAAAAAAGATGTGGTATATATACACAATGGAATACTATGAAGCCATCAAAAGAAATGAAATCTTGCCATGTGCGAGGACATGGATGGAACTAGAGAGTATCATACTTAGCGAAATAAGTCAAGCAGAGAAAGACAACTATCATATGATCTCCCTGATATGAGGAAGTAGAGACACAACATGGGGGGTTAAGGGGGTAGGAGAAGAATAAATGAAACAAGATGGGATTGGGAAGGAGACAAACCATAAGTGACTCTTAATCTCACAAAACAAACAGAGGGTTGCTGGGGGGTGGAGGGTTGGGAGAAGGGGGGTGGGGTTATGGACATTGGGGAGGGTATGTGCTATGGTGAGTGCTGTGAAGTGTGTAAACCTGGCAATTCACAGACCTGTACCCCTGGGGATAAAAATATATTATATGTTCATAAATTTTTTTTAAATTAATTAATTAATTAAAAAAAGAACTAATGATCAAGTTTCATTTTCAACTATTCAAAAAAAAATATTGCCAAGAACTTGCCTTAAAACTTGTAATTTTGTCCATTTTGGGATGAGTTTGAGGGTTTTTTCTTAGATGTTTAAAAATAACTTACAGAGATTACAAAAATTGGAAGTTTTCTCATGGTGGTAGCTTTGTTTCTTTATTTTTAATTAAAGTCAATTAGGTGCATATCAACGTGTTGATTTGGTAGCAGCAAAAAATTCAGTAGTGCCTTTCATAGTAGAAAAATGTTGAAAGGCATATTTTCAAATGTCATTTAGTTGATGAGATTTAGAGTTTTCTACATATTTAGTTTGCTCCTTAAGATGATATTGGTACTTAGATAAGAGCTCATTATCTTGAGACTTTGATTTCCCTCTGCTTGATCCTGCTGTGAAACCGAAAGCTTGTGTCTGTAACTTCCTGGTCTCCTTCTATATAGTGTTTTTTCTTTTCTTTTGCCACACAACCCCAGGCATAGCGAAGTGTATCAAAATGTTGAATGGAGGAGCACCTGAGGGGCTCAGTGGGTTAAGCCTCTGCCTTCGGCTCAGGTCATGATCTCAGGGTCCTGGGATGGAGCCACGCATAGGGCTCTCTGCTCAGTGGGGAGCCTTCTTCTCCCTCTCTTTCTCTCTGCCTACTTGTGATCTGTCAAATAAATAAATAAAATTTAAAAAAAAGTTGAATGGACACTGGTATTTAAACAGTTGAAGGTGTTAGAGAAATCCAGCTGGATAAACAATTTGGACTTACATATGATAAATAAACCTCATTGCCTTCTACTTTTCTCCTCCTCCTCTCCTTTCTTCCATTCTGAATACCTGCTCTGGCTAGAAATCAGATGCCCATACATAGATGCCTTTTAGACATCTGGACTTGGGTACTCCCTCAGGTGCCCCATACTTCACTAACATGGAACAGTTGATGGTGCTACTATGTAATCACCGAAGATCCCTTCCCACTCCCTCTTGCTCTGTTGCCTATCAGTCATGAAGCCCTACCTTCCTTTACTTTGAAACTATAGCTCCAGCCCTTTGGCCATCACCTTATGCCAGGTGATCGTCACATCTCACCTGATTGCTATACCTGCTTTTCTTGTCCTCCTTCCCCTCACCCCCACCTGCTCCAGTGCCTTCTCTAACTTGCAGCCAGGCTGACCTGCGAGTGTCTCCAATTGCCTAAAGACAGAGATGAAGCCTTTGGAATCACCCTTTGACCCGACCTTGCTGTACTTGCCAGGGGTGTCTTAAACAAGACACTTAGTTTTTGTTTTGTTTTGTTTGTTTGTTTGTTTTGGCACTTCTTGAGGCCAAGAGTCCAAGTTCAAAATGTCCACAGCAGTGATTTCTTTTGGGGCTTCTCTCTCTTGCCTGTAGATGTCCTCTCCTCCCTATGTCTTCACATGGTCTTCTGTGTGTCTTTGTGTTCTACTCTCTTCTTCTTATTAGGGCACTATTCATCAGATTAGGCGCAAATGACCTCATTTTAACTTACTTCACTTTTTAAAGGCCCTGCCTCCAAACACAGTTATACTCTGAGGGACTGGACCTTAAGGCTTCAGTATACAAGTTTGGAGGGGACAGCTTAGCCTGTAACACTTGGTTTTGTGATCCCGGCAGTCCAGGAACGCATACCTGCTGAAGACCTATCTACTAGATGTGGAAACATGTCAAGAGTATGATTTTCAGGGGTGCCTGGGTGGCTCAGTGGGTTAAGCCGCACCTTCGACTCAGGTTCTGATCTCAGGGTCCTGAGATCGAGCCCCACATCAGGCTTTCTGCTCAGCAGGGAGCCTGCTTCCCTCTCTCTCTCTGTCTGCCTCTCTGTCTACTTGTGATCTCTCTCTGTCAATAAATAAATAAATAAATAAATAAATCATTAAAAAAAAAAGAGTATGATTTTCACAGTGGGTTCCTGGGGTGTTGGGGAGTCCCCGAGTTTTAAGCATGTGTGCCCCCAAGACTGCTCCTGGGCATAGTGCATATCTTCTTGTAGTCCGTGGCTTCCGTTGACCTGATTACTTCAGTGGCACTGCCAATGGTCTGTTCTTTAGGGCAGGGATGAATGGATGCCCTTTGATAATGCTGGCTCTACCACTGGATCCCAAGGGCTTTCCCCCAGCATAAGGCCATGCTGATGTGATCAGATCTAATCATTTGCTTTCAGCAAGCCTATTTGAAAAACTTTATCCTTAGCTCCTCTGAGTTGATTTGCTGCCACAGAGTGAACTTGGGTACTCAGAGAGCAGTTACCAAGGTTAACCTTGGTGCATTTTGTCCCCTTCTAAGATGAATGGAATCTATTAGCTATTGGTTGGTTCAGACAGACAAATTATCAATAGCCTATTCTATCCCTGGTATATTTGATTGACAAGCATTGTTTGCAGCCTCTAAAGTATTCTTTGTGTACAAAATTCCAGACTCACATGCAGTTGAAATATGAAATTAAAATGTTATTGAAAGACTCAGGCTTTCTCACCCAGGCCTCACAGTTCATCTGATGGGAGGCCTGTTTGAATCAATGGACCCCTGATGTCGTCAGACCCAGACTGCTCTATTCAGAGGAGAAGAAGTATCTAGGATCATAGATCTTCCAAAGGAATAGTGCTGCTTGCCTACACAGACTGCAGTTTGCAGTGTGGGATCATCAGCAAGAGAGAACTTGATCAATTTAACCATAGCATATTTGAGGAAGAGAATGCCTCAAACGGTCAGCATATACAGTTGACCCTTGAACAGTGTTGGGGTTAAGGGGCCAACCCCTGTGCAGTCAAAAATCCATGTCTAACTTTTGACTCCCCAAAACTTAACTATCAATATTCTACTTAGTTTACCAGAAGCCTTACTGATAACATAAACAGTAGACACATACTATGTACGTTATATGTATCATGTACTGTATTCTTTTTTTTAATTTTATTTATTTATTTGAGGGATAGAGTGAGAGAGAGCAAGCATGAGCAGGTTGAGGGGCAGAGGGAGAAGCAGACTCCCTGCCAAGCAGGGAACACAATGTGGGACTCAATCCTCATGTTAGGATCATAACCTGAGCCGAAGGTAGGGGCTTCAGTGACAGACACCGAGGCACCTCATATACTGTATTTTTAACAATAAAATAAACTAGAGAAAAGAACATGTTATTAAGAAAATTACAAGAGGAAATATATTTATAGTGCTGTCCCATGTTTCTAAAATAAAAATCTGTGTATATGTGGACCTGTGTAGTTTGAACTTGTGCTGTTGAAGGGTCAACTCTATAATCATTCAATGGCAAGTCAAAGATCACTCCGTCATGTGGCAGAAAGCTTTTTGTTTTCCACTGGATCAGCTGTTACCACCAGTTCTTTGGCCATGTGGATCAAAGACTTGTTGAACTACAGGGCATGAAGGAAGGACGCATAGAGATCATCTAGTCTAAACTGCTTAGACACTGGGGGAAAATGAGGCCCAGTGATGAGAGGGAACATGTTGCTTGGGTCAATGTATCATGCCAGCAAGAGGGCAGGAACCAGGATTTAGATCTGACGCTCAGTCCAGCCTTCTTTCCTTAATATGCAGAGGTGATTAGAGCTCACCATTTTGAGGGACCGTGACCAACCAGCTCAGTCAGTGGAGGGCAGTAGAGCTTAGTGGTTTAGAGCTTGCATTCCAGAACCAAAGTGCCTGAGTCAGGATCTCATATGAGCTCTCTGACCTTCAACAATGTGTTCTGTTTGTATTAGTGCGCTATGGCTGCCATAAAAAATTTCCCAGCCTAGATGGCTCAACTCACAGAGTTATTTCCTTACAGTTCTGGAGGCTGGAAGTTTAAGATCAAGGTGTTGGCAGGGTTGTTTTCTTCTGAGGCCTCCTTGGCTTGCAGATGGCAGTGTTTTCCTGGTGTCCTCACCTGGCCATCCCTCTCTACATGTCTGTGTCCTCAACCCCTCTTCTTACAAGGACACTGGTCATATTGGATTAGGGCCCACCACAGTGACCTCATTTTTCCTTAATTACTTCTTAAAAGGCTTTATTTCCAAATACAGTCCATTTGAGATATTGGGGCTTAGAACATTAACATACAAATTTTGTGCAGACACAATTCAGCCCATAACCATGACTCTAGGTCTTGGTTACCTGATCTACAACCTAGGAATGATGATAGGTCCTACTCCAAGGTGTAGGAATTCAATGAGTTGGCTCCCCTAGAGTACTTAGACAAGTATGTTGTATGTGGTAAGCCCTCATGAAGCCTTGCCTAATGTTCTGGAAAGTTAGGTTCAGAATAGTTTTGAGGCTGTCTTATTGTTGACCATATAAACACAGCAACAGTATACATTCCTCATTTCCAAATGATCTTTAATTCACAAACCAAGACCAGATCTAAAGTACTTTGTTAAATTGGACTGTACCAAATGGATCAGTATAATTTGAAACACACCAAACCTTCATACAGAGGCTTCTGAGAGCCAGGAACATATTATGTTTAAAGAGACAGTCCTAGATAATGTCCCCCGAGGGTAAAAAATAAGTAACAAAAGATAGAATTATGGTTCTCCTGGGGCATTATTTAATAGAACCTTCTTTCTTGATCAGTTGACTAGCACTAGAAATTACTTTTGGGCCTAGCACCCTGGTGGATGGGATGTATGAAATAGAGACTTTTGGAAATGTACATACATTTTTCTACTTTCATTCATTTACTAAACAAATGTTTATTTCGTGTATCTTACATTGCAGTAATTGTCATCTCTCCCCTCAAGAAACTCGTATTGTACAGGGGAGATACAGGATTAGAATCACATGAAATGATAGACATGAGAAGGGGGCCACTAACTCAGAAGCCCTAATTCAGCCTAAAGGAGCCTGCAAAATTTCCCAGTGGATATGAGTGAAGACCGTAATCATGAACTATGACTATGAATTGGCCAGAGCCAAATGAGGGTATAATATCCATAAAGTCTAGGGAATCTGGAAGAACAGGTCATGAGTGGACCCATCATAGTTTGCTGTTGCTGGACCATCTCATGTGCTGACCAGAGTGCTGAGATTGAAGGTTCTATGCCATTTTAGGAGGTCAGGCTTATACTCTGTAAGGTGGAGTTGGTATGCATAATGGTCAGAATTACTGATAGCTGCACTTACTCCTAGTGAGTCTGAATGAAGCTTCCAACTCTGTCTCTACACAGCCATAGCTACTCATCACCTGGAGATGGCCAGTAGCCTAGCTGTAGGCAGTGGCAGTTATCAACAAACAAAATGAAGTCAGAAATATTTGTCTTTCCTAAAAACAACTAGTCTTGGGGTCATAGTTTGAAGCCATCCAAGTTTTTAGTTTTCTAAATGTTCTTCCTTGCCTGATTTGTAGGTGTGATAGAAAAATTCCTCAAAAGAACTAAATTTAAACGAGAGGCAACAATTTGGGTTTATAAGGGTTTCCTGAATAAAATAAAAGATAGAACTGTCCCCACATGGTCATCTGAAAGTATAAGGTATATACTTATAAGGTATATAAGGTTCATAAAGTACAACAGAATGTTCAAGTAACATCATCATACCATAGCCATGGGTATCTTGGCCTGAATTAGCTGAACTTTCTAATCAGCATTAGAAAGTTCAAAGAATGATTCATCTTAGTATTTTTGCTTTCTCTTATGGACAAATTATTTTTTTTCACAAATCCAAGCAAAACAAAACACCTGAGATTACCTATAATAAGGTAGTCTTTTAGAACACAGTATATTGGTCAGTATTAACCAGTTTGTATCACAAGGGTCCATGGACTGCACATAACATTCTGGAAAACTTGACTTTATTTTCAGTGTGCTGTTTTAATACTTGTGTTTTTGTTCACCATGGAAGAGGTTGCTGTTAAGGTAAATTAAGGTTAAATGGTCACTTCTGATTTTGGTGAATTTTGTATAATTTTTAAGAATCATGGGTTACTAATTTCTGGCAAGATGAAGTCACATCTGTTTTAACACTAGACATATATACATACAAAATTTAAGATACAGTTGCACATTCTATTTACTTTCTTGTGTTATGTGTGCAGAGATAATGGATGTTATCAACATCTATTGAGGCTCTCACAGATTAGTTTCTCCAGAAAGCCAATTCTGAGAAGGAGATCTGTACATGGAGGGCTTTTTGGGGAATGATTTTAAGGTCAACACCTATGAGGGAGTAAAGAAACTGAAATAACCTTTCAGAGTTGTCCTGAATTGAAACTAGGTTCCAGGCCTTTAAACCCCTGCATCATCCAGTTACTGTCCCTGGAGAGGGGTACGATTTTGGGTGAGGAGTTCTCTTCAACTAAGGGCAATGCCTGGGAAGGTAACTCAGTTGAGGGTAGCCAGCAGCCAAATCTCTGAACTGCTGGAGGAATGGGTGCTTCTCTCTGGAATAGGGACAGGGGTCTGGGACACCGGGGATACTACATGGATCCATGCATTTACACAAATCTGCATATTCTTTGCATCTGATGGAAAGTGGGCTTTCCATAGATGATGGTGCACTTAATAGATGCTTAGCTTAGGCTTTTCCTGCCTATTTTTAGTTCTTTCACTGTTCGTCTCTGGAGTGCCCTGATGTATGTATATTTCCTTAAACTGTCTCCAGTTGATGTAACCTGATACTTGTTTCTGGCCCCTTGGACCACGCCTGTTGCTGAAAGGCTATCATTCGCTATATACTGACATAATTCTTTCTTTTGTATGCCTGTGAGTGCCCAAGCCCATTGGTTGTGCTTGCCAAAGGAGAGGAAGTCATTGTTTCAATCCTATGAGAGTTTCTGGTCTCAACCTGCCAGTAAGCTGTCATTTAGTATACACGTACATTGACTTCATGTCCCTTAACTCATGCCACCCCTTCAAAATGAAAGTAAAAATCAGAGTCCCATTTAAGAATGAAATACTTAAGGACAGAAAGCTGTGTTATTGGCTAGGACCAGCCTACTGCTGGTGCATTATTGGTGAAACTGTTCCCTGGATAAGATTGTTAATTCACAGGCATGTGCTCTAGGGCATGACTCTTGTTAAGCTTAAAGGGACAATTGCATACAATCTAGTGTCCATACACCTTGCCAGGAGGGGGTAGAAGAGGGGCAGTGAAGCTCATCAAGTTCCCAAGCTGCCCTTGAGCAACACTCTTGAGTATTTTCATAACTTAAAACCCTGGCTTCATTGGGCTTAAATTACCTGGGGTTTGTTTTAATCTTTTGGTGCTCTAACTCAGGAGAGATACAGTCACAGAAAATTCTAATTCATGGTGCAATTGTCATTTAATTATAATGAATGAGTTTAGGAGAATTATTTGGTTAACAATTTCCAGTAAGGGTTTTTGAGATTCTGTGTTGTTTTTAAATTTGAAAATAGAATGTCTGTTTCAAACTATGCATGGGATAGAGGAAAGCAGGTAATATCTTAACCACCATACACTGTGCCCTGTTAGTTACCATTTGTGTGAGCCAAGTTTTATTTCTAGCCCCATTTCACTTCCCAAATATCAACTGAGCACCTATAAAGTAGAAAGCGGTATTCATCTGATAAGACCCCATCTGGTGACAGGTAGCGAGGCTATGCATTTGGATGGTGCTGATGTCCGGTCACAATGGAATCAGAGCCATTGGAGACAGTGCCCCAACTCTGTCTGAGATAATGACACTGTAGTCTAACGCATGTATAGAGAATCAGAAGACCGCCTGATGAATAACAATACCATCTGACAGCAAATAATCAACACGGGAAATTTAGGCCACAGCAGCTTGCTTGCTCTTTACACTGTCATGGTTGATTGGTTATTCTCATCACCCTTTGTTTAAAATCATTTCAGAATTAATTGGCATTCATTAACGAAAGTCTTTGCAGTGGAATTGCAGAAACAGTCATTAATGTAGCTAATAAACATAAAAAAGAAAAAAAGGTCCTATTACTGGGTCCCTACAGGCTGTTAACTAACATTTTGAATAAGAATACATAAACATAAATTAAGCATTTTTCAAACTGCTAAGATTGTGGGAATTTCACACGACAGTCTGTAATAATGGTTTGAACTCATTTGTTCCTTCTTAAAATGTGTGCTCCAGAGAAAGTAGTTCAGGTTAGGAATCAAATCTTGAATGACCTTTCATAAGAACGAACTCTGGAAAATATCCACATTATTTTGGAATATGGAATGATGCTGACCTCTGTTTCTCCCCAGGGACCTAGACACTGGGACTTGTAATATTTCAAATGAGCTTTTAACCTGCATCCTTGTATATTTTCATATGCACAGATCCATGAACACCCAAAAGGTACAGCATTCTGGAAGTAATATGCAACCAGGCCAGAGAATCCATCTGAATTTCTCATTTTTCTTATTTTTCCTGTGATACCACCAGGCATTTCCAATGATCTGAATGGAAATGAAAACAAAATATAGTTTTAAAAATTCATTTTAGTGTTCAAAGGATAATGGTCATATGGCAATGTGTTTTTAAGAACAGTACAAGTTGTGGGAACGGAGAGAACCTTTGCTCTAACATTAAATACCATAGTGGCTTCCTTAATTTACCTACCCCCAGCTGTGAACCTGGAAGTTTTGTCAGTGCTCTCTAAGCCCTGTGGGCAGTCTCCTGGCTGCCTAGGACCTATGTACTGATGGCCAGAGGCAACTTTCAGACACACCTGCTGCTTCAGCTCCCACTTTTTCAAGCGTATGACTTGCGAGGGTAACATTTGTTCCCAAAACTGTTATTGACATTTGTATTTAGTATTATAATTATGTAATTTAACTCAGCATTGTGTAAGCCAAAGAAAAACAAGTGTGAAGAAAAGGAAGTTGTTTCTTCTATGACATGATATTTGAACAAAATTAGTTCTGTTAGTTTCCTACTATTCCCATAACAAATCACCACTGATTTAGTGGCTGAAAACAAATTTATTCTCTTTTGCTTCTAGAAATTAGAATTCTGAACTGGGAATCATAGGCAAAAGTCAATGTGCCTGTGTTCCTTATGGAGGTTTTAGGGAAAAATTTGGTCCTTGGCTTCTTTAGTTTATAGAGGCTACCTGCATTCCTTAGCTTATAATCACTTCCTCCATCTTCAAAGCCAGCAATGCACCACCTTCAAATCCTTCTCTCTGTGACTTCCACTCCCATCCTCATGTAGCCTGTTCTGTCCCTGCTTTCACTGTCACATCACCCTGACTCTACAGCTTCCCTCTTCCACCTTTGAGGACTCTTGTAATTTTGTTGGCCTGGGATAGTCCAAGGTAATCTCACTATCTCAAGACCCTTAACTTAATCACAGCTACAAAATCATTTTGGCCTTGGAAGCTAACATATTCAAAGGCCCTGGGGATTGGGCTATGGTCATCTTTGGGAGAGGCATTCTTTCCTCTACCATAGTCCAATCTCTGGGCCCCCCAAATTTATGTCCATTCCACATGCAAAATATATACACCTGATCCCAACATACCCACAAGGTCTCAACCTGTTTCATCCATAAATTTCAGTTGATTAAAGAAGTATTGAAGAGGGCACCTGGGTGGCTCAGTGGGTTGAGCCTCTGCCTTCAGCTCAGGTCATGATCTCAGGGTCCTGGGATCGAGCCCCAAATTGAGCTCTCTTCTCAGTGGGGAACCTGCTTCCTTCTCTCTCTCTCTCTGCTTATCTCTCTGCCTACTTGTGATCTCTCTCTGTCAAATAAATAAAACCTTAAGAAAGAGAAGTATTGATGAGACAACAATTAAAGGTGAAGGAAACAGCTATAAAAACCTAAAATATCCTGGACTCAGATTGCTTCTTTAATGTCTTAAGTTCCTAGTCCACTTGCAAGAATCTCAAATGGCCTATCCTGGAGGATGCCCTAGAGGTTTGCTTCATGTGAGAAGTATGCTGTAGAAATCCAATCTGTGATCTGTACTCAGAGACTTTGACATTGGATGAAAAGATTTATGTATGAGTTAACAATTTTATGGGTAAAATTCTATAGTTTTTAATGTATCAAATGTTGTGATACCCTCTGGAACAATCTTTTGATTCAATGACCCAACTACAGGTTGTACTCAAGTCCAGTTGAAAAAGCTTCTTTAACTCTAGAGTGTATTTCTAGGCTGAGTTACTGTCTCAGATGAATAAAGAAAGTTGGGAATTAGGGTTCTAGTGTTGAGGTCTTGCCACTACATCTTCTTCCATGGGCAGAGTGGGCCAATCACTGACCTCCCAACTCCTCATGCACATTTCTCTCCGTGCCGTTGTTCATATCATTTTCTCTTGCTTGCAGAGCCCTTCCCTCTCCTCTTTTTTTTCTGGTCACCCCTCTTCCTGGCCAACAGGAGACATATATCTTATCTCTGGTTCTCCTTTAAAAAGAGCCAATTTAGGTAAATTTGCAACTCTGAACTTTGCCAATTTGATGAATAGTCTCTATACCTGAGTATCTGAGGTCATTGGGTCTGCAAGGACCTGGTAGGGGTGTTGGATATGTGCATCTCTGGATGTCTTGTCTACTGGAAACTATTATGGAGCATCTAGAAATAATGGGACTATAGCTGACTTCTAGTATGTGTTATAGGTTTAGCCTAGGGAAAAAAATGTTTTGCTAAGGTATTTGAACATAAAAATACCAGGACAGTTCATTGGTAATGGGATGCCCACACACTTTTAATAAAAACCAAATATCCTCAGAACTACAAATGCTGAACATATCACAGCAAAACCTAATTTTATTACCGTGGCAAACATACACATGTGTGTCTGGAGAATACATGTAATTGCAGTCCTCCTAGTATAGGGGATTTAATATTTAACTCTTAACTACAACCAAAGTTAGTCCTGATGTGATAAAGAAAAATTGTGTTAACCTTTGGTAATTAGAATATAAAATCAGGAAGACTAAAAATTGTTAGTCTAACTTTTGTTTATTGACTAGAACATCTAAATGGCTTTAGGCATCACAAAACAATAAAAAAAATGTGACTTCCTATTGGGTCTTTGATCCATTTTAATTTATTTTTGATGCTGTATGCAGTTTCTGAATATCTTTTGTGGCTTGTAATAAAATAGCCGCAGTGCAATTTTGCATGTATGTCAAGCGACGCGTGACCTGCTATGCAAATTTAATACCAAGGTGCCAAAGCTGAATTCATAATGTTTCCCAGCTACAGAGCTGTTTAAGGCAGTTTAGAAATCAATGAATATGTAATATGAAGGTGATAAGACCTAAATAAAAACCCTATTTATCTACTATGAAAAAGTATTTATACACAGAATACTTAGCACAAGCAGAAAATGGACAGAGTTTCCAATTATATGGTTTGCATAAACAAATGTTAAACTGCGTGCTCTGCATAGATAATAACGAAGGCAGTCCCTCTGCATTGTGCTTTCAACTTTGAAAATGTTTACAGATGTGTTCTCCCTCATAGGGTATAAATAAAATGAAGTGTGCTGCTGAAGCAGTGAATGTCCTCTGAGTTCTAGTATTTCTTCCATGTAATACATCAGCTTAGATTCTGTACTTGGTCTAGGACTGAACTGTGTTACTACCAAGGTAAACAGATGTGTGTTTCGTGGAGTCTTGCTGTCTGTTTGGTAGTTGGAGAGATCGATTGGCAGCAATTGATGAGAGCAAAAAAACCTCATGCCCAGGTTGTTTTCAAATGTGTAATATTATAAGGGTCTCACCTTTGGATATGCCACTATTTGAATCAATGTCATGATCCTGATGCTGACAGAGTAGCCATACCATGACATGAAGAGACATTTTGGAGTTGACCGACTGGTTCCTTGTATAGTTAGTTACTGGCTATCCCACAGATGGAGATGGATGCAAGTGAAAGACTGGGCTTGATCAATGGGAATCAGTCCTAGCTTTTTATCATGAGAAAAATATATTTGTCCTTCCCCTGAGAGGGTTACAAAGCAAGCTAGTGTGTTTGTGTATATGCAGTGTGTGTGTATACACATGCATATATGAGTATGCATGTGCATGCAGGTGTTTAGGTGTGTGCATGCAGGTGCATGCACATGAACACAAACACACACACACACACACAAACACACACACACATTCAGTCTGCACTGTTTTATGATACCCCTGCCAGTCAGATTCCAGACATATTTATATCCTTTGACTTAGAGGAAGCTGCCACAGTAATTAGTAGTGTGTAGAGCAGTCGAGGAAAATGTAGAGGTGGGATTTGAAAAAGGCATCCATAATGCCATCTGGGTGGTGCTGATACTTGGAAGGGCTGGGGATGAACCTATCTAGAGGCCAAATGCTGTCATAATAAAGTCAGAAGGAAGTCCAAGTGATCAGGGACATCACAACTCTTGGTGAATAATAATGAACTTTCATACTGGGTCTGTGTTTGGGTCTTTCAGGGGGGAAAAATCAGTTTCTAGAAATGCAGCACAGTGAAAGCCACAATGTGTCCTCAGACAAGTTGCCAGAATAGACGCTATAGAGAGAAAACTGGTGGGTCTCTGCTTTTGAATTTTCCCTTGCCATATGCTTCCCTTGGAAAGGAGCAGATTCACTTAAAGGGCTTAAAAATCAGACAGTAATTCTGAGGAAGGACAAAATAAAGACTCAACATATCCAATATAATCTCAAGATTTTCCTAGCAAATTGCATTTGTATTGGTGTTTGTCATTGTGTATTTTCTGTTAAAGCTTAAATACACAGTAATTTATGCATTTCACTGGAAGGTTACATATTGCTTTCTTAACGAGATGTGATGTCAGGTACTGTTCATCTTATTTAACAAATGGGGAAGCTGTCAGGGTAAGTAATGTGATCCTGCAAAGATTGCTGACATATTTGGGTTGTGGAGACTGGTGAAATGGAGATTTGGCAATTATCTGGGTCATTTCATCAACAGAGACAGCCAAACTTGATAATTCAGACAAAAAATAATCTACCTTGGCCACTTTTATTGAACAGATGACCTGAAAAATAGCCAAATCTCTACTTGCTGATGCTCTCTTCAAACCAGCCTTGTGTGCCACAGGGCCAGGCGCGCAGGCTGACTCCCAGGGTAGGATCTCCTTCTACTTAGCTTAATTAAATGTACCAGACACCCAACGTGATGGAGTTACCCACGGGCGTACTTGAGCCCCATATTGAACCAAAGAAACGTATGATGTTGGCGTGAGGAGGTTCGATTTTCAGTGCCCACCTTGTGCTGAATAAAGCCACGGTCTTGACACTTCAGCCTGCTCAGCCTCCACATGCTCCCCTCCCCTAATGCGTTCTTCCCAGGAAGCTATTCTGACCTTGGCCTGTTGCTGATGCTTTCAGGAAGAAGCAGTTCATAAGGGATGTTTTGGAATATAGCTACAGAAAAGCATTAAAAATTGACGTCATCATCATCGTTGTTTAGAAAGAACATCTGTAGACGTTATATTTCAAGATTTGAATTTACTGCTGTGCAAAAAACAGGCCAAATTACATTATCTGTATTTAGCCCTAGTCTGTTGCTGTACTCTTGAGGATTGAATTGGCAAGCAAATGTCCTGTCAGAATACTTTCTGGGGCTGGAGATCTTTCTAGCTCTTAGAGGTTGTAAGGCTCAAAATTAACTAGAATCCTCCTAATAAAATTTTTGTTTGTCACATAGGGCTTTTGTCTTTTGTATTCTGTGAAAACCTTTCTTTCATAGGTATAATAATAAGGAGTGTGTGTGTGTGTGAGTGTGTGTGTATGTGTGTGTGCATGCATGTGCATCTCTGTGTGTGTTTTGCCCATGTGCGCATGTGCCCACACCATTATGGTACATTGTCTTGGTGGATTCCACTCAGCTGTGCAAAAATATGCAATGCTGGTAGGAGCAATTATGTCATGTCCATAATATTGAAATAGACCTCCCAGATTGAGTATGACATGATGTTTGAATCAGCAGACAAAATCATGTTCTAAGTGATGTGCTTGTAAGCATTTTGATGAGCATGAGCTTTTGTGAGAAAAACGTCTGACCTGTCTCTCAATACCTGGTCAGACACTGGCCAGTTTTAACACTGAACGTGATCTTTTTTTTTTTTTTTTTCATGAGATGTTTAAAAACTGGATAGGGCCCTCTATCTCTTCTGATTTCCACTCCTTCATGGATATAAAAATTCTGGTTTTGGTTGTCATGATAAATAACAAAACTTTGAGGGAATTCATATAAAGTCCAAATGATGAAAATGAATCCAGAGGGATTCAACACCTTGACCATTTAAAATACAACACATTGACCATTTGCAATGATTATCCATGATTTTGGGTTTTCAAAAACGAGAAAGTTTTGAAATTATTTGAATACTCATTCAGAAGAACACTGTTTTCCTGAGTACGGATTTTTCTAGACTCATTGCTTTAGAATGTAGTTTTCAGTGCATCTTATGGACCTATCTTGTGGCATACCCCTGCTCTCATTTTTAACCCTGAAGGGTAATCTACTTAGCAGTTAAATTGATTTCATTTGCGGTTTTGTGTCTGTACATCAGTCTGGGACTTACTGTGAAATTTGCCATCTTTGCCATGACCAACCCATGAAATTTGTCATCTGTCTTTCTGATTTACATAAAACTCCATTTATAATCATCAAACCCAATTCACAAGTGAAAAGTGTCTGGCGACAATCCTCAACATGGAGCATTTTGACTTTGTATTTGGTGTGCAATGAAAACGTAAATTGTGAGAGTGAACCATGTACACATATTTTGACATTTATATATTTAGGTTTCATTTGATCTTAAGTATGCCATCGTTATGAATTCATTTGCTATTACTGGAAAAGTACTTAATATAATGGATTCATTTCGTATCCATGTGGATGTCACATGTTCTTTTATACATGTTCTACTATAATTTTATCTCAATTTCACTTTAATTCAGAATTGGTTAATGGACTTTATCATAACTATAGTCATTTTTAAAAATCCAGACCTCCCAACTAAATTTTCTTGTACGTAAAGCTATTGAGCTATATGCCTTAGCATATATGCAACATGGAGGCTTAAGTGGGTAGAAGAAGAATAAATGAAACAAGATGGGATTGGGAGCTATATGCCTTAGAAACAGCAAAGTTTACTTGGTCCTTCTCAGAACTATGGGGTAAAGCAGCTCCATTAGAACAGTGTGCATTGTTGACAACTAGGAACAGAGCAGTATAAACAGAAATGGGAAGGTCACCTGGGTGGCACAATCCATTAAGTGCCTGACTCTTGATTTTGGCTCAGGTCGTGATCTCAGCATTATAAGATCGAGCCCAGTGTGGGAATCAGGACTGGGCATGGAGCTTGCTTAAGATTCTCTCTCTCTCTCCCTCCGCTCCTTGCCCCCTCGCTTGCATGCTCTCAGTATCTCTTTCTTTCTCTCAAATAAACAGATAAATAAATAAATAAATAAAATGATGTTACAGGTTAGTGGTGGTGAGAGAAAAACACCATCTCTAAGTGGCTTTTTTCTGTATTTGATTTTTTTTTCTGTTAAATGGTGCCTTATCAATCCATCCTTTGTTCTCACTGTCCCGCCACCCAATCTTAGTACTTTTTCTGTCCCTTGTGTGTGCATCAGGAGGGACACTTCACCTGGTAAAGGAATATTTAGCACTGTCAGGAGTGTCATATGAAAGCCCAAAGTGCTGATATGTCATTCCCCTCCAGAGGGTTCTTGTAACTCACTTTGATGCTTAGTGAAACCTTGAAGAGTAGAATTACCTAACATTGCAGCCCAAACCCATATGATTAACAGTGAATCTTCCTAGAGTATTTAAAGCAAAAGTGGCTTCATATCCCATTATATTAGAAAGAGCAGACAGTCTGCATCAATAGCATAAGGTCATAATTTTAGCTTGTTTGTAGAGCAATAGTGAACTGTTTGCCCAAGATTCAATCTAGGGTAAAAAGCCCCTCTAGACTCTCTTGGAAAAGCCAGCAAACTCACTGAAGCTCTTTGCCTATTAGGCTCAGGATGAAAAGCGAGGCTGAAAGCTGCCAATATTTATATACAGTAATTGATTCTGTTGTTTTATCTTCTAGTAAAACCAGTCAGGGGGAGAAAAAGACTTTGAGGGGACAGAACAAACAAAAGTACATATAAAAGTATTTAATCACGGTGTGGTGTAAAGGTGTTTAGTCCTCTCGATCCTACTGCCTGGATTTCTTGCTTTAACAATGTGCCATTTTTCTACTTTAGGATCTACCACAGTCTTCTAATTCAGGAGCAAATTTCATACCAAAGTTCTTTCCCTCTCCTAGGGCCATGAAGACAAAGGACTACTCAGCCTCTACAAGATACTTGTTTTTTTTTTTTTTCTGGCCCTCATTTATCACTAAATATGAACTACTCCTCCCATTCATGAACAGAAACCATGTCTCATGCCAAATGCTTCCTTTAAATTCATATCTGGTTCCCATATTGTGGCTGGACACGTCTCCCAGAGAGAGTGGGTCTCATGACTTGAATGTGGCCCCCAAAGCACATCAACTTGGAAAAGTAAAACAGTGGGTTTATTGTAGGTGGCTCATGGGTTTTGAAATTTAGTTTTTGTTTTGTTGGCTTTGAGGGTAAAGCCCTTGCTTTGTAATGACTGATCCAGTGGGACAAGCAATATGTCAGTGGTTGATTCTAAGGTAAAGGAATTTCAGAGGCTTTACCTTAAGGTTCTCAGCCTTGTTTGCACTCTTGCCCTGCCACTCATGCTGATGATACTGAACGTACACCTCCTGTCCACAATCACATTTCCAAATGCACAGGACATTTTTACCTAGATGCTTTGCACATACAAAAAAACCAACTATTTTATTCTTAAGTGTTACACTTAAATTAATGAGTTATGTTTATTAATAAAAACATATAAAACTCAAAGATTGAGCTCTATATTCTTTTACAACATAGTATTTTTCATTTTTGCCTGCTAAAAGACCACCATTCACACAGGCGCCCAGGCTCAAACCATGCCCCTCACATCCCATCATTTGCTGCCCCATCCATTTACCACCATGGCTTTGCCTGTCACCACCTTCTTTTCATCTCCTGTTGGGATTATTGCAAGAGCTTCTCCAACTACAACTACTATTGGTTCTGCTATCAATTTCTGCTTTCTCTTCCATCTAACTCACTTTCCATATTCTTTCATTGTCGGATTATTCAAAAAACAAAAACCTTTCTCAGCATTTATTTCTGTGCTCAAAAAGCTGAGTGATATGATGTTTCCTGAAGAGTGAAATCCAAACTCATCCTAACCCTCAGGCCCAAGCCCTTCTCCCATATTTCTTCAGAGTTCCATCTGCCCCTTGAGCCTTGTGCTCCCACCTGTGATGAAGGATGATTTCCCACCTCTGTGCTTTGGCACGGAATGGTTTGGGTTGGAATAATCTCCCTTCCTTTCAAAATCCTATTCATCCTTTAAAGTCATCCACAAAAGTTCCTCTTTCTGGGGCATTTTTAGTGCTCCCATATCTCCGAAGCAAAATTGATGATGCTTTCCTCTTTGGACCTTTTTGAATATTTTAATCATAATATATCTCACACTTTAATTTTTTTTTATTAGACCACCTCTGCCTTTTCCTCTAGAATTTATGTTTCCTGAGTAGGCTTCTTGTTGTATTCATCATGGCATCCTCAATTTCAAACAGAGTATTCAACATCCTCAAATTCAAACGGAGTGGGTACTTTACAAATGTTAATTAAATTTACTGGAATCAAATGGGATCCACAGGCATGACTTCATGGCAGGAGCCCTATGCTTTCTACTGCTTGCTTGGGCTTCATTTTTTATTGTGATCAAAACAGCAAATAGACACTTAGTTGGTCAGGAGGAAGTCTAGCGTTTCACAAAAGGTCAGTGATCATTGTAGTTGACTTGGAACTTTCAAGACTATGACATGTGAGTTTCACTGATGGCTGAGTGCCATAGCTGAAAGGACCATAAACTGGAATGGATGAGAAGGGGGAAGGGGGGGTTCCAAGCTCCCATAGCTTCTCATAGGAAGCTATGAATTCTCTGCTTCTCATAGGAAGCAGAGGCAGTGAACTTAAGGGAACAGGATATACATCTCACAATCTGTCAAATGGAAGGAAAGCCAAATTAAGCTTGTTCTATGTGGTTCTAAGAGATGGAATCCCAGTCAGTCAGGCAGGCCAGTTCTGGCTGAATGTTGAGTGATGTATGCATCATCCTGGGGCAGAGGAGGTGTGAGGTCCCTGTTGGAGAAGGTACATGAGGAGACGCTGCACAGGAGAGTCAAGTATTGGTTGAGGATTTGAGCTAGATGACCACAACTTAAAGACCTTTCTGGCCCTACAGTCCTACAGTTTTGTACATTTGGGAGGGCTCTCCTTGCATTCTGTGTAATGGGTATGAACTGAAGTTGTCCATGGACATTTTAATGCTTTATCAAGCAGCTAGGTTTCTTGAGCCCCTTAACTGGTTTATTTATCTAGCTTCTTTCCTTTTTTAAAGAGATTATATTTATTTATTTCACAGAGAGAGGGAGCAAGATAGCACTGCAAGGGGGAGCAGCAGAGGCAGAGGGAGAAGCAGGCTCTCTGTTGAGCAGGAAGCCCAATGCAGGGCTTAATCCCAGGACCCTGGGATCATGACCCAAGCTGTGGGCAGATGCTTAACCAACTGGGCCACCCAGGCTTCCCTATTTATCTGGCTTCTGATGTAACCTTCCTAATCTCAGTGCCAGAAGCACATGTGCTGTCCAGTTAAGTCTGAAACCTTGTTTCTCAGAACCTTGTAGTGCATTTGCAGTTTCAGAGGTGAGGGTTCTTGTGGCCATGCTAACTATAGTTCTTCCTAGGAAGCCATATGGTCAGGATACTGTTTAGGACACTGTCCCTCCAGCAGGGAAACAAGTGCTTAACCTTGGCATATAGAGCAGCAGGATTGTACCTAGAAGGAACTGTTCATGGTTTCTGTAAAGGATCTCCCACCGTCAAACCCGCCAGCAGTACTTTTAGCATAAAGGACACATGTCACGTAAGCTCAGCTATTGGAAAATTTGAGAAAACCCACATGTTAATGGTATTCACAAGATGAGAAGAACACCCAATACTGTAATGC
Organism: Mustela lutreola; assembly: GCF_030435805.1. Lineage (NCBI taxonomy): Eukaryota > Metazoa > Chordata > Mammalia > Carnivora > Mustelidae > Mustela > Mustela lutreola. The sequence goes on from NC_081308.1 coordinate 127,521,528, forward strand.
CTGTACTTTGAGTTGTCTCCACGTGCTCCATTTTCCAGATCAAGAATGTTCAGGTTAGGACCATGGGGTGTGTTGATGTCCTATCTAGCTTGGAGCCCAAGGATGCTCTTTCTTTAAGGCATAGAAAATGAAATGGGAGAGTTCTTTTGCAAAGAATATGGCTATCTGTATTTCAATGGCTGTCTCACTGACCATTTACAAGGTTATTCCATACTCTATGAGTGAAGCTTACTTTTGAATGTAGTGGGAAAAAACAAATCATCGGCCATTTTGAACACTGTCTACAAATGTGTTGTCTGATGCCCACTTAAACAGAAGATTCTTATTTTCGGAGAGAGAACATTCTTTCTTCCATCTGGTTTTAGAACCAAGCCACCTCTCTCAGTGGTCTGTCATCTCCTTGAGGGCAGAGATTATGTCTTGTCTTTTTTAGTGTTTGCAGAGCCTGTCAGGGCCACCTGCACCCATACTAGTGGCTTTGGAGCCATTTGCTGGAGTAAATGGTATTAGTTTAATTTGGAAAGTTTTGATCTGTTCTAGCTTTTAATTTTGGGGTTTTTTTCCCTAACAGTGGGTCCAATGCTCAAGTTGGAAGAACCTAGACTGTAGAAGAAATCTCAAAAAACAATATGAATATACAGAGAAACAATTTAATTCTCATTTCTAGGGATAATAATAAGGTGACCGCTGACATTCCTCTCAATTACCCCTTTTTGAGTTGATATGCTCTGCTTGCTGTATTTGTACAAGGATATCTTTTATTAAAGTTTGATCCACTCATTGTAGAGACTGGAATCTGTGCATTGTAATCCTTAACATATTCATCTGTTTTAATTATCCAAAATAGGGTCTCTTTGGCACTTCTGTGTTTGGAAATTCTGTCCCAGAATTAGGCAGACTTATTGCTTTATAAAAAGTGTACCCTGTTACAGAATTTAAAATACTATGTGTTTTTTCTATTTCTTTTTGGTCATTTGGGGAGAGGAGTAGAAGTTGCATTTAGAGAGTATCTTGTATATGCCCCAAAAATGTGATTGGTTTTGGTATGCAGGATTTAATTTCATTTCTACAATTCCTTGAAGCAGGAGCTATCATCATCCCAATTCTATGAAGTTTGAAACTGCAGCTGTGAGGGATTCAAGTATCTGGCCCGAGGGCACAGCATACAGGTGTTGAACCCAAATCTCTCCAGTTTCAAAACTGATGTTTCTTTATACTACAATATACCCATTCAGTTGGACTTTGGCGCTGTGGTAAGGTGTGTGGGTTTTTTTTTTTTTAATTTTTTTATCAGAAGCATGGAGGGGCAGAGGGAGAGGGAGAGAGAGAATCCCAAGCAGACTCCATGCTCAGTGTGGAGCCTGGCATGAGGCTCGATCTCATAACCTTGAGATCATGACCTGAGCCAAAGTCAAGAGCCAGCCACTTAACTGACTGAGCCACCCAATTGCTCCGGTATGGTGTTTGATGTTAGCAGCTGTTTTAATGTTGATCCTGTGCGTGTCACCATTAGAACTTTGTAATGCCTGTCATTTATTCCAAGAATGGCACAGATAGAAAGAGATGCAGGGGGGCACCTGGGTGGCTCAGTGGGTTAAAGCCTCTGCCTTCAGCTCAGGTCATGATCCCAGGGTCCTGGGATCGAGCCCCGCGTCAGGCTCTCTGCTCATCTGGGAGCCTGCTTCCTCCTCTCTCTCTGCCTGCCTCTCTGCCTACTTGTAATCTCTGTCTATAAAATAAATTTTTAAAAAAGTACTATTAATTAAAAAAAAAAGAGAGATGCAGGAAGGCTGGTCTCTCAAATTTTAGTGTTGGTGATGTCAGGGAGCTGAGATTTCTAGTGGTTGAAAGTATAAAATAAATTCATAAAATAGAAAGGATAAGCCTTGTTGTCAGAATTATTGTGCAGCACCCCTCCGCCACAGGCATCTTTTAAGCTCCATTAAGTTATTGTTGCATTTGTTGCCTTGTCATTGTTACCATTTCTTTATTTCTTCTTATTTTTTTAATGCCTGCTCAATTTTTGTTCCAAAATGCTCTGATAATTATATCTTTAAAAAAATCTTCATTATATTATAGATGAGCTTGTCTGTAAATTTGCATGTGTTAGAGCCTGAACTGCATGTCTTAATGACCACATAGAGATATTTACAGCATCCTAGGAATTCATGCCATGGAATAAAAAAGGAGTTAAATTGAAGATTAATGTTAAATTGAAGATTAATGCTATCTCATGTCACTCTATTAAAGATAACTACTCACATGTACCATTGTAGTCTAGGTGAAAAGTGAGTTTTACATGTAATAACTTTGTTCTTATATTCTTTGATCAACTCAACTCAGTTGGAAACACAAAAGCAATAGAGAAATCTCCAGCAGGTTAACTCTTTGCCTTTCATCTCCTTCAGTCACAAGAAGAAGTCTAGAAATAGGGAAATATGATACAAAATGGACCACTTCAGACCAACATTTCATGGGTCAACTTTTACAGTAAAATTGTAGGCTAATCAAATTCTAGAATAGATTGAGTATCAGCCAGATGTGCTGGAGTCTTTTCATTGCTTCTTGACCTACTGTTAACTTGAATGTGAAAAGATAGCATTAGAGCACAGGGTGTTATACACAGCTACTGAATCATTGAACACAACATCAAAAACTAATGATGTACTAACTGAACTGAGCTGGCTAACTGATCATAATAAAAAATAAACAAAAAATGATAACATTAGAATGAGTACAATGGCAATTTTCAAAACATGTCTTTGTGTGTTCTTAACACTAAGACTAGTGGCTGTCACCCAATAAATGGTGGGCACTTAATAAATGTGGTTTTTAAGTGTATGAATTAGCATCTTTAATGTGAACCCTTGGGGGGAAAACACAATGTACTATGTACCACCTCTATAAAATTATAATTACTATTATCTCATAGGGTTGGTATAAGGATAAAATTATATAATCATGTGAAGTCCCTTGACTAGTATGTGGCATATTGTAATCACTTAATAAATATTAGAGTATAAATTAGATAGTAATGGCTTCCTACAGTGACTTTGCTGTTGGAACTAAGTTTGAGACACACACATGCACCTACACACACACACACACACACACACACACACACACACGGTGTGGCATACTAGAAAGGGCAACATCCTGGTGGCCAAGAGCACTGGTTTCTGAAACTTGTTCCATAATTTGCATGTCCTCTGACCCCAAGAAAGCATCATTAAATATCTTGCTTCATTTGTCATGCCTGTAAAATGGGAATTATAATACTTGAACTTCTATGAAGACAAATCCTCTCTCGAGGGTTTTTCTATGATATTTAATGGCCACAAGCCAATGATCATCTTAACATAAATTATGAAAGCCTGATATGAGAATAGATTTATGATTTATAAATACTTAATCTGAAAATTGTTATTGTGATGATGATCAGAGACTCTGAAATGGTGACAGATTATTTGAACTGAAAGAATTCTTCAGGCAACAGATTTGAAAATAGAGTCCCAGTTGAGTGACGTAAATTTGCCAAGGCCGGTCACTGTCACTAAGGGGAAGATTCTTGATTAGAAATTAGGTGTTCAGTTGGTGATGAGCTTGATCAAGTTATTTTTATTGCATCACTGACTTGGATGAAAAAAATGGCACAACAGAACAGAAGACAAATAAGGCTCTTAAAACATATGCAGTGATAAAATGGATCTCTTTGAAAATGGATGATTCCCTGTCCCCTTCCTCTGTTGATAGTGGTGCCCATCCATCATCTAGGCAATATAGATCCGCGAGCAACATTTATAAGTTTTTCTAGGGTTCTGTTCCATCTTCCTGCATAGACAAATGGAAACATTTAAGTTCTATGACTTTATAAATAACATAGCATTTAAATTATTTTATTGTGGTGGAATATATAGAACACCAGGTTCACCATTTTAACCCCCTCTTTTTTTTTTTTTTTTTTTTTTTGGCTGTACAGTTCCATGATATTAAGTACATTTGCAATGATGTCTAACCAGTGCCACAATCCATTGCCAGAACTTTCATTATCCAGAACAGACATAGAGCATTTTGGAAAATGAACTAGAACTTGATTTTTGGAAAATGGTGTTGGGATGGTGCATTATCTCCATGTAGATAAGTGGGTTTGTTTCATGCACTTTTCTCCTGTTCAATTTAATTTAAACAATTGGTTTTATCTTCTGAGCCTGTGCCATACTCCTCTGAGGCAATCTTCATGATTTTGCATCTGTGAAATCCTAACAGTTCCATAAGATGGGAGGAGACATTGGTATTAGGTCAATTGGCTGGCTGACCTATAATTATATCTCTCTTGAAAATAATGACATGGCTAATTTTAGTATTCTTCATCCTGATTGCTGTTTTTATTTAATTATTTAGAAACCTCTTTCTGTAATAATGAATTGTACCTAATGAAGTTATTAGCATTACCATGTGTTTAAATGTACCAACTGTAGTCAAACATAATCATGAAAATGCTTAATGTAGCAAGTTTAGACTTCATTGTCAAGAGCAGCTGAGGGAACAGGGGATGAAGGCGATAGCTCCATGTACAGTAGTTTTCCCCTTGCTTGTATATATCATAGTCTAAAATTTTCTAAGAGAGAACAAAGTCTTCAATCCAATTTGGCTCTGGGAAAAAAAATCTTTTTGTAAAATGGATAAACTGACATTTTCCATACCCAGTGATTCATCATGTATTTCTAAATTCTGATAAAAATTGTTACAAGTCTTTTCTGTAGCATTATTTGAAAATCTACATTATTATGTATGACAGACCATGTCAAAATAATTGTGTGTGGGACTAGTCTGGGTTAAGGGGAATCATATTTGATGTTACTAATTTTCACATTATTTCACCCATAAAAATTCTTCTAGCAGCAAAAGTTTTATTGCACTGTATTTCAGAATCTCTAATTTATTCATGGGATAAATGTTTCATATAATGAATTTTCAAGTAAATGTATTCTGAAATTCATGCATAACCATGGCTGCTGTAAAACCATAAAAATTTGGTTAAAATTGAGGGATCTCTCCATTCCTCTTGGAAAGTGTAGTGGGGAACCTGAAAGATTTTATGTTAATGAAAACAATATTGTTCAGCTTTCCTTTTGATCCAATATAGCCCTTTTATTGAGTTCAAACCATTATCACAATTAATAACTTGAAATGGAAGCACTTCATCAATTGTGCTGAGCTACTACCACAGTTTAAAATGTAGCGTGTGCTAGGCCCATTTTATGTCATTTCACACATGCCTTTTGCTAGACAAATGCTCTCTTTTTTGCCTTCTGAATGTCTTGAGTGGTAGTCGTTAAAAAACCCTCTCCCTTTTGGTATTCTAACCTGCCTTTCTCCCCACTGTGCCCTGTCTACACCTGTGGATACTTGTGGTGGTGGTGGTGGTGGTGGTGACTGAACTCTACATTGAATGAGCCTCTATGGGCCTTGCTGAGGGGCATTGCTCTACCTTGATCCATGTCCCATCAAGAGAGGTGATTAAAGCAGGGGTTGTGAGCTCTGGGTCTCATCTGCCCCCATTCTCACCTATAAAAGTGGGATCAGATTACTCCACCTGGGATTTTACTCTAGTTTTCATTCTTTCTGACTGGCAGAAGTAAGTGGTAATCCTAGGAATTGGAAGAATAGAATTTGTGTTTATCATGAAGATCAGGAATCCCTGTGATGTGGGAATGTTGCTCAGGCCAAACCTGTGGGATTACACTTGAAGATTAAGTTTACCTAAATAACTCTGATTTTGAAAGCACACTCTAATACTGCATTTGAATAGTTTTTAAACAGTATCCCCCACTTAAAAAAAAATCTGGAGTTCATGCTTCCACAAGATGATGTTTCCTGGGGACAAGGACAACACAGAAGTTAAAAGATCACATAGTATAGGTTCCTCTGTCTAGACAGCCACTCTGATTTGGAATTCTTCCCTGAAAGACAAACAATGATCAGAATGGAATGGGCAACCCTGCTCAGAAAACCAAAAAAGAAAGAAAATGGGCTATCAAATATGGTGTTTTAATGAGTAGAATCTGAAATTCAAGATCTAATTATTTGTCTCATTTGGAGAGAGGAACTGTTGCACATTTGTAGCTGTCCATTTATTCAACAGTGTCTACTGTATACTACTATGAACCTGTCACTTTCTTAGGCATTGGGGACATAGTAATAAAGCCAAGCCCCTGCCTTCATTCACCTCCTGTTCCTCAGAGGGGTGGGAGACGGGGGACAGAAAATACACGGCAGCTCAGTTTTTAGAAGAGTGGTTAAGAGTCCCCATTGAGAAGATGACATTTGGGAACAGACTTAAAGGGGGTGAGGGAACGAGCCATGGGGTTCTGGGGGTGGGGGAGAGCCTTCCAGACAATGATAGCAAATGCAAGAGTGTGTCTGAGAAATATAAAGCATTCCATTGAGGCAGGATCAGAGCACATGAGAGGGAGAAAGGTAGGAGTAGACAACAGGTTAGGGAGCATCTAGCAGGCCATTTGTAAGGGTCCTGGATTTTCCTGTAATAAGCACAGAGGCTTTTGAGCAGTGTGAGCTAGGCACACTTGCATGGCATGTTGGTCAATTAAAACAAATACATCAAATTTAGTTGATTTTCCTTAGTATGTGACATAAGCTTTGACATAAGCTTTGGTAAGAGGATGTGGTATAACCTATACCTTTGAGGACCAACACCTTCAGGGCAGGGGAAGACCAGCCTTGCACTGAAGGATGCCCAGTCTGCCCTGATCTTAAATAATGAGCAATAGATTTCACAGGAAATGCCTCTAGTATAGAATTTCCAGAGGTTTCTGTTCCATCCAACAGGCAGAATTTCCGACAATAAATTCCATTCCCAAACCACAAGCAGTCAGCCTAATTACAGGCATCTGAACCATCCCCTCTCTCCATTGGTAGAAATAAACTTGAAAAGTCTGCCCAGTTATTGACTTGTGTGCCAAAATCAATGTGAGGTAGTCAGTTCTCAAATAGAAGAGGCTGAGGAGAATGTAGGAAGAGGCTTGAAAAATTAGCCTCTTCAGAAATGCAGGAAGAAGATGTTTGCCATCTTGGGGCTGGGGGGAGGGGGGTGGCATACTTCCTAGCAGCCTGTGTTGGAGGGGCCCGATGAAGTTAAATGAGTTAATCTTAGTCTGCTCAAGAAGTTAGTTCCATTCCAATGGCTCTTTCAGGGGATGAAAATGCAAAGTGAATCTCTGGATGACCAGATACATGGAAACAGGTTTTAAATGACTACAATGTAATTGATCTATGCTGACATCAGTTGTGACCCAGGTAATAGTAGAGCTAAAACAATTTCAAGTGGGTCAAGACATCCCTGGAGTACTTGCTGATGTGATATAGAAATCTCACAGCGATGTGTCTTAAGTCCTGTAAATCATGTTAGACTTAATGAAACCTTTTGCAGGAGCGTTCCATTTCTATGATGCATTTAACTGCACTTGTTGACATGTTGTATCTGGAGTGAAGAAATATGGAAACTTTTATTAATTACTGTGGGCCTAGGAAGATAAAATATACAGACACCTCGTTTTTTTTTTTTCCAGTAAGATTCCGAGCGTATATCTTTATGTGTAATTACTCCCTAATTATTTAAAACACTCTCCCTTAGACTAATATTTGCACGTCGGCTTTGTGGGTTTAGTCTGTGATGTTTATTTTTTTTTTTCTGGTAGAAACATCTGACACTCAAGTCTGATCTCTGGTGTGGTCAGTATGTTTAGTTTCGTTGCTTTGGCACAATCAAGTTTGAAAAATACCACCGGTTTAGTTCAGTTCTATTAGATGGATTCCACTGGAATGCCTGTTCTGTGCAACACTGTTTATACGGCATCGTCACAGGGAACCCATAGAGACCACAGCCCCAACACAAGGTTACTGAGAACCAAAATTTAAAGCAACCTGTGTGCTTTTGCTCTTTTGCTCTCTCTTTTGCTCTCTCTCCCTCCCTCCCTTCGATCAGTCCTCTCTCCATCCTTGTACATGAACATACACTTAATCTTTTGTCTGCAAGTCCTGTCCATTATCTCTTGTCCCCCTCCCAGGGCTTAATAACTATCCATAGCCATTGCTCCACAACCATTCATTGTAAGTCACAGTCATAATGGTGGTGGAAAGAGCAACACATGGGCTCTGCCTTGGTGCTTCTGAAACCTAAATGTTGCCATTAGTTACTCCCCAAAAGATGGTGGGAGCAATTTGCTAGTAATATTTTGATAGTAACTATATAAACATATTTGTCATGCTATTCTGACTCCTACATCTTCATTCATGGAAGAACATTTTATTTACATTTTCAAGTAAGAGGGTGGCAGTTTAACTGAGACTTGCAATTTATCACTTGCTTTGCTTTCCAAGGCAGATCCTGGAAGTTGTTCCCCACCACCTCCTACCCCTCCCCTTGAAATGGATCTGTGATCATTCTTTCAAAATGTGTGTTTTCTGTTATGCTCACAAGGGAAAAACAGATATCTGTATCTGCATATTTTTATTCATATCTATATCAACCCTTCCTTTACATCCTGGGATAAATTTCCTGCCTTGAGAGGCTGAGATGATTCCAGTCCATTGGGGTTTATATGTCTCACTGCCCCTTGGCATTCCAGGCTTAAAACATACACATGGAGAATTCATCTCACTTGGTGGAGCAACTTTCTTTTGAGTGTATAATTCCTAATCAAAGCAAGACCATCCACAGTGTGAAGGGATTTTTTAATCACAAGAGTCAACATGAATCTGAACAAAATTGGGCAAGGCTAGAAGAAACTTACATGTGGATAGAGGGAAACTTGAACATGGAAGTGAAGGGCACATGGCTCAACCACTTATTTGCTTTGTGACATTGGAGAAAGTCTTTTGGGGTCAGTTTGCTCTCCTGTAAAATGTGGATAATAGACCCTGCCTGGGGCATCATCGTTAGTCTCAAATAAAACAGATGCATTGAAAATCACTTGTGAGGATACCACGAGATAAGGTTTATCAAGTGGTGATCATGTGGAATCACTTAATAGACGAGAGCAGCTATTATTGTTGGAGCAGATGGATCCCCGCTCATTATTATAGCGCCATGCACCCAGGGCCATCAGTGGGGGCCATGGAAGGATTGTGGACTAATGATTGTTCTCTGTTAGGGACAGATCATTTCATGCTTGAGGAGACAGGGTAAGCTTCATGGAGGAGTCATGATTTTATTCGTTTTGCTTCACAAGTGTATAAGAAATGTATTGTCACACAGTTCTGAAGGCTAGAAATCCAAAATCAAGTTGATGGCAGAGCCATGGTCACTGTGAAGCCTCCAGGGGAGGATTCTTCCTTATATCTCCCAGCTTCTGGTGGCCCCAAGTGTTCCTTGGCCATGTACTTCAATCTCTACCTCCTTCATCACATGGTCTGCTCTGTGTATACCTCTCTGTCCAGATTTCTCACGTCCTATGAAGACACCAGTCATTTTGGATTAAAGGCCCAACTTCCTGTTGTATGACTGCTCTTAACCTCATGAATTACAGCTGAAACACTCTGTTCCCAAACAAGATCCATCATAGTCACAGGTACTGGTTGGGGGTGGTGGTGGTGTTGCAGCAGTTCAACCTATCTTTTTGGAAGCATGTAGCTCAGCCTCTAACAAAAGGTCTAAACTAAGATTCTGATCCATGCTGGGTGCTGGTATTAATTCAGAAGGACAGGCAGGCAGGGCAGAGTGAAGGAGGACTTATAAGCGAGGGACATCATGTGACTTGAGGTTCTGGAGAAGAAAAGCACAGTTTTGTCCAGGAAATAACATGCTGATATGCTTGTCCAAGCAGTCATTTCCCCATGAGTGTGGCGAAGATGTTGCAGTGAAGGTGGGCCATGTCATGTATGTCCAGGCCTTATGACATTTGGAATCATACTGGTCCCTTTGGCCTTGTTGCCCAACTTGGGGACTGGCCCTTACCTCCACTTGGTCTTACAAGAAGTGAACCTGCAAGAGGTCCTAGACTTCCAACCTCTCCCCACTTCCACATGCCCCTCTTTGTTCAGTCACTATAGGCTGTCAGGCTGACTTCTTCCTATAGCTTTACTGCCTGGGACATGGCTATGCTTCTCTTTCTGACTTGTTCCTCTGCCACCAGGTCTTCTGTCTAATTTATTTAACATACTGCTGTAGAGCTTATCACCCCAAGCCCCTTCAGTGGTTCTCCAACACCAATACAATGAAAGTCAGGCTCCTTGCTATAGGACAAAGGCGTGAATGTACCTGCCTCTTCATGGTTGGACTCCATTTCCCCATAAGGACTCTTCATTCCCATCACACTGAACCCCTACCCAGAGTGCCTCAACCATCCCATGTGGTGTCATGTGCAATGCCTTCTTTATATCACTTTGCCCTGAGGAGTGCCTTTGTTCATGGTCTTGTTAGTTCCTTCTCAGCCTTCAATACTCAAGTATTATCTCCCCCAGGAAGCCTTTCTTGATTCCCTTTCTGGTCTTTGACAGGTGCTCCTCCTTCTCATGCTTCCCAAATATAGAGCTGTTGTCACTTCTGTGCCCGGTCTCATGGCACAGTGTACTACGGGCACTGATGACCTTGGCTTTCCACTCTACTACATAGCAAGGGCTTGAGAAGGGCCTGTATCTCATGTGCCTCTTTAGCCCCCATGCCTATCATGGGGCCTGGCCCAGGGAAGACTGCCAGGAGAGGTTCACAGCTGGAGACTGGAAGAGCAGAGGCAGGCTAACGTCATGGCCTAAGAGTTACCCCTGAGATGATTGACCTGCTAATGTCTTCTGGCAAAAATGCAGGTAGAATCATCCTCTCTAACCCCTATAAACCCTGTACCTGAAGAGGATTTTAATGCAACGGAGAGAGAAGGGGAGAAACTTTCTAATTATACAGCCCACGGGCCCCTGTCATTTGGCAGGGACCATATGAAGCACTCACTTTTCTCTGTCTTAATCTACCATTTCCCAAAGTCTAATTATTGAGAGAACATTAGGCAGAAGATGGGGAGTGAGGAAAAAACTTCAGTAGACAATCACCTTGTAAACATCTTGTGATGGGGATAGCTATTATACAGGAACGCTCAGTACCAACTGAAGCTCAGGCGAGTTTAGCTGAGCAAATCAATGCAAGTTAATCTTTCAGTGTCAGCTGGCTGAGTTTTGGACGAGTGATGAATGCCTTGACTGGAAAGATGGAATGCCGGAATGCCAGCCAGTGCTCTGACAGCTACAGATGGTGCCAATTACTGCCAGTGGCGCCTGCCCTGCTGTGAACCCAAGATGTCTGATTTGTGGCCACAGGAAAATGAAAAAGAGGCCTTCCAGCTGGGCCTGTCACCTGTCCTCTATTGTTCTGCAACCAAAATTGTATTCAGGTGTAAAGACTTTTTGGCGATGGTGGTGGGGGAGGCACTTCTTGAGCATGGAGGGGGACAGCGTGCCTCATGTTAATTACACAGCTGCGCTAATTGCAGACAATATACCTAAGAAGGGTGGGGCAAATCACTAGCAAGGTGGGTGACTTCTTCCCACCCCATATCCAGCAAACGAAAGACTAACTATAAATCATCCTGGATTACAGACAAAAGCAAATGATAATAGCCCACATACTTATCTTTTCTGTGGGACTTTGGACACAGCAGCAGCTCTTAGTGCACTGTTCAATTCGGTGTGCCCTTGCTAGAATTGTTGTGCCTATGTCCATGCTCAGATCATGGTTAACGAATGACCCCACGGTCCATGGCAGCCACTCTTGCTGGATGAGAGCTCCTGATGCACTTTAGCTACATTATTCTTAATCTTCCCAACAACCTTGCCTGTGAGATATTATGCCACTCAAAAATGAAGGGACTCGGCAACAGAGAGACTGAATGACTTTCTAGAGGGCTCAAAATTACTGAACAATGCCAAATGGATTTGAGTACAATTCTCCAACTCTTAAGAATACGTATGGCCAAGAACAGAAAAGAAGACTAAGGGTTTCCATTCCAAATAGTTGAAGAATGAAGGGGTGGATCAGTGTTGGCTGGAGCAGTAATGGTTCAGACGGAGAGCTAGGGAGTAGGAGTGGAATAGCAATGGGGCACGGAGACAAATGTAATGAGTACATCATTTACATTTTTGCTGTTATTGGTAGCCACATTTTCTCTCCAGTGAGTCACTGCTAAATCTTAACAGTTCTGGCCTTAGATAACAGTTAGGCACCAGGATGTGTTTCCCTGAAGCAAGTAAGGTGATACGGACAGCTGGCACCCAATAGCTCGAGTCAAGAGGAAATACCACCCTATTCTAGTTGCTGAGCCTTGGAGTGGCATTGGATTCTTCCAGAATACCCGAACAAAGCTCCTCCAGCCACACTCATCAGTAGTTCCATCATCCCTTGGGAGCCTCATAGATGCAGAGTGAGGAGTGGAAAAGGTGGCTGCAAAGCACTGAGCTAGCCCAGGGGCAGTGTCACACCCCCATGGCCTAGTCTTAACCCCCACACACCCCAGCCCTGTCCACACGGATGTGGTCCTCCACACACAGTGTGGTTTCCCTGGAGGTAGGGGTGTGATGGCTCTCTGCTGGAGTTCTCGTCTCCAGATTTGTGAGTATAGGTCCTGGGTCTGGGATATTGTCTGGTGCATTAGAAGACTCTTCCCCCTTTGATAAAACATGAAACAAAATCAGGCTTCAGTGACCTCTGGGAAAGCCTCAAAGACTTAATACATGGTCTTAGAAGACATTCCCTCTGAGTCTGCGAGAAGTTAGAGATGGAGCTGAGGTCCTAAGGAAACTTGGCTCACCAAGAGGCAGCTGGTACCTTTAAATCACTCTGCTTTTCTGACATAACTCTCATCTTTGGTAAACTTTCAGGACATTTCTCCCTTTCCTACTTTGTTCCTTTATAATTTTTTTTTTCCTGATTCAACACAAATTACCATTGACTGCACTTCTACTTTTCTGTCTCTTTGTGATATTTAATGGAATGGATCTAGACATCTGTGATCTCTAATTGATTTTTCCCCCGAAAGACAATTTGTTCTAAGAACTTAGGCAACTCACACTTACTTTATTTGGAATATTGTAACATTTTTGGACAAAATATCTGGGTCATTTTCGTTTTCCTTCTGCTTTTCTAGGTAGCCAAGAGTATCCTCTAGACTGTGTTGAGCAAATGTATTTTTGGAGGGATTTTATGTAAAACTAATATAGTGGTGACAGTCAAGTTGTCCTCAGTAATGGCCACGTGGTGATCATTTCAGGGGTTCTTAAGATCATCAAGGGTCCCCTGGTTTCCTAGAAGGGCTCATAGGACTGAAGGTACAGTCTTACTCACGGCTCAGATTTATTATAGACACAACAGCAAGGATATATAGCTGGATCAATACGGGAAATGATCCATCAGGAAGAGTCTGGTGAAACCCTCGTGGGGGCTTCTAATATTGTCTCTCTCCCACCAGGGGCCACACTGAATGCTCTATCCCCAGCAGCAAAAATGTTGCAACATGTGTGACATGTTTCTGCCCAGGGTATCCCCTTTGAGACTTAGTGTCCAAGACTGGGATCTGGTCACATAGGCCCACTCTGCCTAGTTACTACCAAATTTTCACATTCCCAGAATCTGAGGGTCATCAGTGCCCCGGCAGGTAAAATAGCCTTACACTTAGGGAAAGTTCTCTATCAGTGTGTCTTAGAGAGGCCTGGTGGCTTCTAATGTCTCCTCATAAACATTTGGACCTGATAGCAAGTTGGAGCTGACCTGAAAAGCTTCTAATGTCTCCTCATAAACATTTGGACCTGATAGCAAGTTGGAGCTGACCTGAAAAGCTTCCAGGATCAAGGTGCTGTCCTGATAGGGCACACACACCTGAGGAGCCCCAGGCTCTGCGGGCTAACAGAGCCCCCAGTGTGACTGACCTTCCACTGCAAGAGGCCATGGTGGGTCTAAAAGATAGAAGTCATGCTTTCCAGTCCAATTTAGATGTTTGCTGTTCTATTTACTTATTTATTTAAAATTAGTAATGATCTACTGATTGAGCAATTTAAGCATAATAACATGGAGATCTGCTTTCTTTCTCCATGGAATTATTGGGCTGGAATTACCTAACTGCTAATAGTTTATAAATTGTGATGGAGAAAAAAGCATTTTGTCCTCATTTTATTAAATGTGACATATAGGAATTGAGCTATTTTGCCCTCAACCTCAAACACAAACATTTCATAGATTTCAGGATCCAGTTAACAGTAGAAATATATTAGTAAACAAATGGCCCTATAAAAACGACCCTCTAAGCACCTGGAAATCAGGTCAGAGGTTCCAGATAAGTTTTTTTTTTGTTGTTATTTGTTTGGTTTTTTTGCCAGTTGCGTACATTCTATTTCCAACCATAACACTTTGGAGAATTGGTGGCTTCTGCTCCAAATGACTATGAATAGCTAAATCACTGTCTTTTAAGGGGGAAAGCGGCTTTCGCGTTACAACATTTAGAAGTAAAGGTGAACGGAGAGCATGACACAGGGGTCAATAAGGGTTTTATAGTTTACAAAATCATCCCAGCGATTCTCACAATTACCCTCCGTGGTTGGCATTTTTGTTCCCACTTTAGAGGTCAAGAAAAATGGAAGTGGGCACATGCTGAAAATCACTGTGAACAGATAGCGAAACAGAGATCCAAACATGGTCATCCTGCCCTCCTCCCGCCAACCTCTCTGCCCTTCACTGTCACCATGAGGCTCGGAACCATCATCGGGCCTCATCCAGCTTCAGCCAGGAAATGGCTTTTACAGTAGAGAAAACATTCTCCGTAGCCTCCTAGCACCTCAAGCCTGATGTTTCTCTTGCAGACACTCCTCACTTTTTCCATTCAGGGATTCATAGAGTCCCAATAGAAGGTGCATTTTGTGTGTTTTGATGTTTGGGGCAGATGAGAGCTACAGAAGGTCCTTCGAACGAGGGAAGATATCGGGAGACATAAACCTGCGGACTTACCAAATATCACATACGACGTCCCTTCTGAGTATCATGGGGGCCAGAGAAGCTTTGGCTGGTTAACAGTCCTGCCAACAGAGGAGACCTGCCAGGCTCCGGGGCCTATTGGCCTTCCTAGCCAGACCTGCTGCTGTGGAGCTGAGTCATCAGAATTAACACTCTACAGTGGTTTGTGCAGAGCAGAGTTGAGGGTGGAAGCTTGGAGCAAGTTGCCTTCCCTGGGCCTGGCTGCTCACTAAAGGACTCTCTGCCGGCTTCTGAACCCATTTTCATTTCCTGCCAGCAAGAAAAGAAGGGGTAAATCTGGCACAATCCGTAGGCCATAGGCCCCAAGTGGACAGTTCTCTGCAGAACTGGAGAGGACGATGGGCGGGTTTATGTAACATTAAACCCAAGCGGGCACTTACCCACTTTGCCTCGGTGCAGCTCGGTTAGGACTTGGCACGAATGAGTGTGTTTGCATTTCCTTCCACTTGGCCACTGGCCAGTGGGGAGACTCTATTTTCCTTGTGGAATTCCACTTGGCAGATCCTTAAAAGTCACCAGAGAACTTTTCCTAAGTAATAAAAAGCAACTTTTATTGAAAACTAATTATTTCTTTCAGATGAATATGCCAGCTGTTTGAAAATGTTCTGGTCACGTTAAAGCATATTTTAATAGTGTGCTTACAAATGCAGATTCAGTTGTGAAATCTTTTTTGACAGTAACTTATAAGCACTTTATTCCAATGTGCCTTGAAGCCCTAGTTCCATGCAGGTCTACAAATCTGATAAATGGGGAAAATATCCACTAGTTGTATAAATCAGTGATTTGGGGACTGGGCAAATGTTGTAAAATTCAACATATAACCTGGAGCATGTTTTCCCTTTGAGCTAAGACTGACAGAATAAATACAGATTTCATCCATTTAGCAGTTTAAAGCTTTTAGAAGGAAGTGGGATCTGATGACTCGGGAAGGTTTGGGTTATGTTGGGTATACTTGGTGTTGGGTTTCATTATTGGGGAAACTTATTCTGGTGTGTTTCCTGGGTTCTAGGCTGCATCCTAGCCATAGGGATGTGTATGAAACACTCAACTGAATTAGACACTGTCTTTGCCTGCCAGGAATTTACAGGCCCATGGAGGTGGATCAGAAGTTGGGTGAGAACAGATATATAAACAAGTGAGACTGATGTGGGTGTAAAATGAAGGTTTAAGGGGAGTCTTGAGCAAGCCCAGAGCCTGGAGCACATTCTGACCAAATGGACCAAAGGAGAGCATGAGAGAAGAGGGACTATTTGAGTGAAGCCTTAAAGGACTAAAATGTTATTGTTAAATGGACTATGGAAAAAGGCCATTTCTCATGGAAGGAACAATCATAGAGGCACAGAGGAGCACAAGGGCATGGTCTCTAAGGGACACTGTAGAAGGAGGTGAGGCTGGAGGGAGCAGATGATGGAAGGTCTAAATGTTATAGCACAGAGGTTCTCTTTTCTGCAGAAGTTTTGTGAGAAGGGAACTCACATACTTGGACTTTGTTTTAATTCCACTGGAGAATGGATCTGTGGGACAGGAAAGAGGTTGGGGAGGCTGACCAGTTAGCAGCTGTTGTAATAGTTCAGGGGAGGGTTGATGAGAGCTTGAGAGGGGCATTAAAACAATTATCTAGTGAATTTAATTAGATCTGGCTAATCTGGGAGTGGGAGGGTGGGTAGAGGAGGCACTTTAATCTCAATCACTTGTTTTTGTTGACTTGACTTGGCCAGATAATTGTCTCAACACTCCACTTTGCTTTGCCTTGTCAGAATCATTGTATAGTTTGGACAAATTGCTTGGTATCTCTAGGTTTCCTTTTTGCCAGCTGTAAAATAGGGATAAAAATTCTTGCCACCAGTGGTAATGGCCTCATAGGAATGCTCTACGCATTTGTGTGAGAGCTAGCATATTCTTGGCATGAAATGATCATTAATAACATTTCTAATACTTCTGCTACTGTGCTTCGAGATCTTATGAAAAGTCAACATCCCAAAATACTAAATATTTTAAATACGAGGAAACATTCAGGAGTAATAAAAGGGTGACACCATCTCATTAAGCAATAATTCCTGATGGTTTCCCCTTCATTCGCAAATCCTCTCTGATCCATTTTCACTTAATTCACAGAACTTCATTTTATAAAACAAATGCAACATCCAGTGTTGTCTGGAGAAAATTTCTAGGATTTTCTCCATGAATTGGAGGCTCCCTTCCACCAGCTCAAAAGATGCCCCAAACTCCTAGAGGTTGCCTGTCTGTGGGTGACAGTTGAAATTCAGTGGTTGTCTCAGAGTTGGGCAGAGTCCTTTGCTTGTGGTCCTAGGGCCCAGTGATTGAATGATGCTTTTTTAGTTTTCAAAACGGTGATGACAACTTTAAGGGAAAAAACAAATGCCTTTGCTAATTGATCTCAGGCTATTGTAGAGTGTTAAGGAAATAAATGGGCTGAATTAAGGGGGGGGGTGGATTTCGTTGGCGTTTTCTTTCAGGAATCCAGCCTCCCCATCGTCCCAACACATGCAAGACAAAAATGTACATTAATGAGATGCACAGTTCTGTTGTGATGCATTGACATGGCAAGAATTACATTTTTCAAAATGTCCGGGGTTGGTTGGCCAGGATTAGCAGTGCTTAAAACAAAACAAAATAAAACACAAAATAAAAACACCCAAAGCCAACAACGCATGTCAGTTCTACCACCAGCAAACAAATAGTGAAACTATTCCCAGGGCGTAAAACCAGTTTACCAGGAAACACAGGCAAGTGACAGCTGAGCTCCCCATTGCGGTGAAGTGTGACTTTCTGATGGTGCCATGGCCAAGCTATGGAAGAGAGGAAGCTTCGTTTCAGCTATTAACAACCCATGTGATGTGGAAGCACCTTACTCCTGGATGAGAAGCTTAGCAACTGAGAGGACTCTAAGCACCGGGCAAGATCCCAGACACCACTCTCAGAGATCAGCTCGCACTGGCATGTCATTTCAGTGAGACAACGGCTTCAAGGAAGGGCATCCAGTTTCTTAAGTGGCCTAAATCCCCCTATTGCTCCTCTTCCTCCTCTGTTGACCTTAACCTTAGACCCTGCTAACCTTAAAAATAAAACTATCAGCTATTGTACCAGCAAAAATGTGTTTATTTGGGAATAGCAAAGAATTGCAATTTGGGACACACAAGCTACAGCAAACAATCTGGAGAACAAAGGAAAGGAAGGCTCTTTCATAGAGGACAGAGAGAGTTGGGAGGGGCTGGGGCAAATAAAAAGCCCACTAGAGTAAACTGAGGTTTTGAAGTGTAGTGGCTTCTCATTGGCTGAGTTTCAGCAGTCTCTCATTGGCTGGACTGTTGTCAAGCGGGATAAAATCTTTCCTTCTCCTGGGGTCATAAAGTAGTAGCTTCTTCCTGATGGGATTGCAAGGTGTGCCTGTTTCTGATGGGGTCTGCCTTTGGTAGGGCATGAGAGCTTTCCCCTATTAGCTTCCTGACTCCATTTGAAATGACGTTTCCTTTGAGTAATGTTCTCATTTCCGAAAGATTTATCTCTGTGCTGCTCCAGATGTCTTAGACCAGCTTCTAGAGAAGCAGACCTTTTCATGTACACTCCTCGGGACGTGGCAGTATAGAGCCAAGCTACATGGCCTTCCCTAGCTGGTTTTGGTGAGGGACCAGCTGCAGTGAACTGCATCTGAGGTGGCAACATTTGAATGCATCTGAATGGGTTGCTTTAATAGGAATGGGAAGATTTCGCCTGCAGGATGGTAGGGCTGGCCCTGACTTGATAGGAGACTACTGACTCACTTCTGTACCACACTCCAAACAGCTCAGTGGAAGCATTTTCCTTCAGATTGCAACCTTTGCCCTGTCTTAGAGATAACAGGGGAGGGATACCCAGGTGGCTCAGTGGGTTAAGCATCTACCTTCGGCTCAGGTCATGATCCCAGGTTCCCGGGATGGAGCCCAGCATTGGGCTCCCTGCTCGGTGGGGAGCCTGCTTCTCCCTCTGCCTCTGCCTGCTGATCCCCTTGCTTGTGTTCCCCCTCTCTCTAACAAAATAAATAAAGTCTTAAAAAAATAAGTAACAGGAAAGGGAACATTTGGGACAGAGTGTTTACTTTTGAACTAGATAGAGAACCCTGTTTATTTTTAGAAAGGAAGAGTTTAAAAAAACGTTGGATACAGATTTAAAAGGCCTGAGTTGCAAGGAGAAATTCTACTGATGGTTTTATTACTGTGATTTGGGGTAAGTTACCATCTGTCTCTTCTCATATAAAAGGGGAATGTCTAGTACCAACTCCACTAGTCTCTCAGCATTGGTTAGAGGGCCAAAGAAGATGTTTCCTATTCTCATTCTTTGGAGACAATCAAGGGTTGTTTGGGGTGAGAAATGTGTTATGAGCATATAGCCTGTGATTGTCCACATTAATTACCTGTCAGTAGAGGCAGGAAGAATCCAATAACCCAGCAGACCACTCATATTCAAACAATAGTGAATGACATGTTTGTGGGTTCCTTTTTCCTTGTATATAAATAACACTAGCTTAGAAGTGAGTTGATCTTTGGTCAAGAGGTTATCACTGACTCTGATTTAGAAATGCAGTTAACTTTCCATCAATGGCTGTGGTTGACCTCAAACAATTATAATAATTTTTTTTCCCTGTAAGGTTTTGGCTGGAGGTGGGATTAACTCATTTACCCCATCGATGAACTGGTGAGAATAAAGCAATCAAATATTAGTTTATTTTGGCCACTCATGCAACATACTGCCCACAGATTTTAGGTTATCTCATAAGGACATTTGATTATGGATGAGTGATATTGTCGTTCATTTATTCATTAAAATATTGGTAACTCATATGTCTAGGTACTAAATAATGTAGGGTTATTTTATTTATTTATTTTTTTCTGTAAACCATTTTGTCTCTAAAGCCTACCATACTTTTCTGTCTTTTGTGTGTTCATTCATCTACTTGAGAAATTTCAAAATGAATCCTAATTTTTTCTATTAGACTCTGCTAGTACTCCAGAGGTGGGGTTTAGTAGACTTATTATATGATCCCTGACATGGAAGAGTCTCTAAATTGATTTTTATGAAAATGAAAAAATTAAAACACAGCTGATGAGAAAAACTATAATTTTATTAAACCAAAAGCCACACTTCCTTAAACTCCATGATTTATTTTTTTTCTGCTTCTAAGGTTTTTTTATTTTTTTCTCCTTTGGAGTGCTATCATTGGGTTCCCATATCAGTCGGTGCACAAGTCACCAACATATATCGTTAATGCTTGGAAATTGTAGCTTTCAGTCTTACCAAGCACAGGAAAATGTCTCCATTTGACAGTGGGTTCACCCAAATGCTGATTGGGGAGAAAAAAGAAAACTAACCAGTTATGTAACTGTGTGTATATGGTCTGGAATCTAAACAGAAGGAGATCAAAACCTACTCAGCTATTTCCACATGATGGCCTCACTTGCAGAAATAGTATCATTCTCAGTAACACTATTAAATATCCTCACAAGGCATCATCTTATGTAAGTATAATGGTGTAGAGCCAGAAGCCTGGAGACAGAACATGTTTGCCCTGGCTCTGTGCCCCCCGCCCACCCAGGGGAGACCTCCAGGACCATATTAACCTCACACAGGAAGGGTGATGGAGAAGCATTTGCTCTGTATATTCTCTGCCTCCAGTTCTGGTTTATGGATTCTTTTCCCATAAGAGGCCCTTTTTGGCTCTTGACCTTGAGGTCTTATCTGATCTCAGTTCAAGAGTTTGGTCCAAGTTTGGAGGAGGGGACCGCAGGGGTGGCAGTGCTATGGCGACTACCCATGGAAAAAGGAATAGTAAAGATTAAAGTTATTAGATACAGACTGTGTGCTTGGGACTCTGCTGGGCCTGTACAGATGTCATCTTATTTGAACGTCTCAATGTCCTTGAGAGTAGGAGCTAGTATTGTATTCCCACTAGTGACCAGCCAGCCTTTCCAAAGCCATGTAGGATGTATGGAGTCAGGATTCAAACCCAAGTTCATGTAGACTCCCCATGTTATGCTCTTTTCCCTATACCACACCGACTCCCTCTCTATCTGTCCACATTGAACCTGGATATGACAGATGATAGCCATTGAAGACAGGCTATTTTCTTGGGTGGCTTAAGTTGACCAATACCATCGTTTTGAAAATGTTCACTGAAACCACTTTAGGACTTTAAAAGATTAAAAAATCTAGCTCCAGATTTCCCCATCAAAAGGGAGAGGCCCCCCTTCCCACCACTTCCATAAAATAATGGGGGCAGTGAAACCCATCCACAAAAATAGTCTATTATATCCCTGGTTTTCCTTATATTTTGTGCCTTTGTGTTTTTCATGTGCTTTTAATCAGTTTAATCAGGTGTGAGAACTGAAAGTACCTTTCACGATCATCTAGCCTGTTTGACAGATGACTAAATTTGAATCCAGAGGAGACTCTTCTTACTTGCAAAATCACACAGCAAGCAAGTGGCAGCAGTAAAATGTAACCCTGAAGAAACTGTCACTATGTGCCTATAGCTATAAGTTAGATCACCCAAACTCATTAGGCAGCTGTTAAGATAAGAATAGACTCTTGGACTTTGCAGTGGCTTGACAGGTATGTACAAGTGGCTTGCATGGAGATCACATACATTTTAGGCATTAAAGCAAGAGACAGCACTTTATCTTTGATGATAGAAACATCGGAGACCTAGTAAAATCATTATTCATTGGAGAATGGGTACAAAAACACTATCTCAAATGTTTCTCTTTGAAGATCTGTGTACAGTTATATACCTACCCACTCTTTCTCTACTTATTCTTTCCGTCCTATATTTAGCTCTTCGGAATTTAAACATAGCCTGTGTTTTTTGTTTTGTTTTGCATTTTGTTAGAGCACATTAAAGACTGCATTGGAGGTAGAATATGGCTGAAAAGTGCCTCTACCATATAGTTCATAATTTTTAAAACAAGTCAACATATTCATACATATTAGAATATTAAAATTTACCTTTCCAGTACCTTCACCTTTTTCCTGCTTATTTAAAGAAATGAGTGCAAGTTAGTGTAGTCTCTTTGATTGAGCAGAGCAAATAAATTTCTCTAGATGCACATGAGTTAAAAATCAAGATGGTAGCTCTGTACATTTCAGTCTATTACCTTTAAGACTCTGTTTCAAGTCTTTTACAGATCAAAATACAAATTAATGTCCAAGTTTACTAGGCAGCTTTCTGCAACACATCCATGTTAGTTTCTGGATAAAAATTGTACTTGATTCACCATGTCCCCTCAAAACTTGGACTTAATGTTTTCATAATGGGGAAGGAGTAAGTGAAATTCTTGGTTTAATAACTCCATTTTATATGAAGTGGAACTCCATTTTTTAGGAAGTGCTAGAAATGACCAGTTTTGAGTTTAAAAAGTATAATTAAAAGCGCCAAAGTTAATGTAAACTTTTCATTTTCCGTTTGCTGAGACCTATAGCATGTGATAGTGGAGTTACTGCATCAGAGTCAGAATGCATTGGACATCTGTTTTTCTGTCTTTAAAGTAAAAATGGAACTCAAATTATCTTTAAGGTGCCTAAAATGCTGACATCATGTGGTTGGTAAACTTGCATCTACTTTGCAGGTAGGGAAATTAAGAACTCTGTTGTAAAACAAAATGTGTTTTGACTATGATTGTTTTGAGTATGATCTTACTACATGAATAGGATGATTGGATCATAATGTTAGTCTTCAAAATAGAATTGCCTGGGGGCACCTGGATGGCTTAATCAGTTAAGCATCCAACCCTTGATTTTGGCTCAGGTCATGGTCTCAGGGGTCATGATATCAAGCCCTGTGTTCAGCTCCATGCTGGGTGTGGAGCCTGCTTTAGACACTCTCTCTGGGATGCCTGGGTGGTTCAGTCTATTAAGCATCTGCCTGAGGCTCAGGTCATGATCCTGATGTTCTGGAATTTCTGGAATCAAGTCCTGAATTGGCATTGGGCTGCCTGCTCAGAAGGAGTCTGCTTCTCCCTCTCCTCTGCTCCTTCCCCCAACTCATGCTCATGCTCTCTCTCAAATAAATAAAATCTTAAAAAAAAAAGCATACCTAACCCCCACGTCTTATTTTCTAAATACCATTTTCCTTGCTCAGTGGGGAGTCTGCTTCTCTCTCTGCCTGCCTGTTTCTCTCTCCCCTTCTCTCTGACAAAAAAATACATGAAATATTCTTTTAAAAAAGATATTCCCTCTTATTCCTCCCCTTTCCCCTCCCCCATCTCAAATAAATAAATAAATAAGTCTGTTATTTTACCAGCAAAAATGGGTTTATATAGGAATAGCAGATAATTGCAATTTGGGACATGTAAGCTATGGCAAACCATGGGCAAGTTCTGAGAACGAAGGAGGGGAAAGCTCTTCAATGGAGGTAGAAGGAGAGTTGTGAGGGTTTAATAAACAAAATGTCCATTGGAGTAAGCTGAAAGCTGATATAGTAGCTTCTAATTGGCTGAGTTGTGACAATCTCCCTTTGACCGTGGTCTTGCTGGGTGAGGAGAAAATCTTCTTCCTGCTAGAGTAGTCAGGTAGTAGCTGAAGTATTATAGACTTGCAAGGTAGAGCTCTTCCTGTCTGGTCTACTATTTTCTTTTCTTTTCCTTTTTTTTTTTAAAGATTTTATTTATTTATTTGACAGACCTAGATCACAAGTAGGCAGAGAGACAGGAGGGGGGAGGGGAGCAGGCTCCCCACAGTGCAGAGAGCATGATGTGGGGCTCGATCCCAGGACTCTGGGATCATGACCTGAGCCAAACGCAGAGGCTTTACCCCACTGAGCCACCCAGGCGCCCCTGGTCTACTATTTTCGACTAGTAGGGCCTTGGAGATTCCCTCCACTGGCCTTCTAACACCATTTTGAATGAGGCTTGCTTTTATTAATTTTGCCACTAAATACTAGTGGTTCATGTTTTCTGTTCTGGACTTACCATTTCCTTCATGAACTTGTATCACTCCATCTTCCTGCCAGGACTCAAGAAGTCTGCAAGTTCTCTAGACTTACTGCCTCAGAGATTTTGTTTGAATACTGTTATAGCCTATATTGTCTTGATTTATCCAAAATTTACTTCTTTTTATACTGTTACTTTTCTCTTCTTTTATTGATTTGCTTCTATTGTATGTTTATTGGCAGAGGTAAACCACATACTGTTTGTTTACAACTTCATTTTCAGCTGCCTCCTCCCACTCTCACAATCGCTTTCTCTAATCTGGCCTTAAGATTTTCATTTTCTTGGGCGCCTGGGTGGCTCAGTGCGTTGGGCCGCTGCCTTCGGCTCAGGTCATGATCTCAGGGTCCTGGGATCGAGTCCCGCATCGGGCTCTCTGCTCAGCAGGGAGCCTGCTTCCCTCTCTCTCTCTCTCTCTCTCTCTCTGCCTGCCTCTCCATCTACTTGTGATTTCTCTCTGTCAAATAAATAAATAAAATCTTTAAAAAAAAAAAAAAGATTTTCATTTTCTTTTCAGTTTACAGTTGATTTTTCCCATAAAGCTTTTGTGATACTACTGCCTTGTGAACCTGAGTTATAATGGCATGGTATGGTGATGATATAATGCAATCAACTATTGTGTGGATGAGGTGTTTCTCAGTGAATAACAGTATTTCTCAAGTATGTGTTACTCCATTTTGAATAATAGAAGGCATTTGGTGTCCTTCCATAGTAAGAGTAGATGCAAGTGAAGATTTTACTGATCTAAGTTTGTATGTTTTTTTAATGAATCCGAGAATAGCAGTTGTTGCAAGTGTTTAAATAGAACAAAGGAATTCCTTTGTAGAAACACACAGACACACAATTACTCTTCCTGTGTATGTATATTTTGTTCTTCATGTCTTGCTAATCAATAAAAACTGACTGCTCAGTAACAAACCTTTGAATTCTGGGTGAGGAGTGAGTATATTTGGTATATTTGTCAGTGTGTACCTGTGTCTATAGGTTGAAAGTTGTGGGGGGAGCATTGGTGTACAGGAGATAGCTCTGTTTTCTACCCCTTTCTACTATTTTCATTTTACTGGAGGACCCTGAATTCTTTATTCTCTTAACCATGACTACTCACCCAACAACAAACATTGATTGAGGACGTACATGAAAGAGAAAAGGCTAGAGCTCTCATGTTATCTATAAAAAGGACTCTTTTTCAGCATCAGAATAAGGCCTACTAGTTATTTGGTTAAAAATGAAGTCCTTAATGGTTTCTGTCATAAATAAATACCTACATGATTACGGGGTATAGCATACTGGCAAAGAGTGGAAAAAAACTGTCAACCACAGAATGGATTTCTTTGAATGGCTTTTATAAGAGGGGTTAGAAGCATAAATAAATGCACTTATAAGAAATATATAGAGGGGCACTTGGGTGGCTCAGTCAGTTAAGCTTCTGACTTCGGCTCAGGTCATGACCTCAGTGTCCTGGGATGGAGTTCCCTGTCTGGTTCCCCGCTTAGCGGGGAGTCTGTTTCTCCCTCTGCCCCTCCCCTCACTCGTGTTTATGTGCATGTGCTCATTCTTGCTCTCAAATAAATAAATCTTTTAAAAAAGAAAAGCATAGAAAGAAATGTGTAACTGTGTGCTTATATTATATTGGGATTTCTGTATAGAAACAGCAAGAATTCTATTCCTAAGCATTCATATCTTATGTGTCCAAAGAAAGAAGTAAGCCAAGGTGCTAAGAACCCCAGAAGATCACCTTACACTTTTTAAATTTCTACCTTCTCCTTCCTGTCTTTCAGTGCCCAAAACAGCTGTGTGTTATGAGGAGCCCCTATGAGGATAATTAATTTGGGGTTCAGCAAGGTTAAGTCGCCATCTGCCCTGGAGTACCCTGCCAGTAAGTGGCGGGGCTGGGACTCCAACTGGACTTAAAACCAAGTGTGTTGTCTGTTTTTCATGATCAAATTTTATTGTTGGATAATGGTGAGAATTGTGCATGTATGTAAAAGTATAAAGAAGAAAACAAAGTCAAGGCATGATATCATCACCCGGAAATATCAGCTCTATTGGTTTAGGTGTGCACATAGACGACAAGAATTCAGACCATCATGACAGAGTTTTGCACCTTGTTTTACTCCTTTTAATATAACATCATGAACATTTCCCCACATCATTACATAGTATGCACGATTGAAATTTTCAACTCTTAGGGCCTTTCACCTGACTTACGCTGCCCCTTTTCAAGGTGACAGTGCCCAAAAGGGAAACAGGACACATGCTGATGTTCTAAGAGCCTTCGAATATTTATGATGGCATTGTTGTGTGGAAGCATCATGTTAGTGTTTTGTTTTGTTTTTGTCTCTGTTTCTTGTTTGTTTTGTTTTGTGTCAGTTCCAAAGAGGGACAGCATGTTGAGTGTTGAGTGGGGACTCTGTAGCTACCTGTCAGGTTTTTAAGCTGACCTTGCTTCCCTTTATACCCCTCTGGTTGTCGTAATCCCTCTTTTGTTTCTTTTTTTTTTTTTCCTCTTTTGTTTCTTATCTATAAAGTAGGCATGCCCCTTCCCAGTGTGGGGAGGATTCAGTGAAGATTCGGGATCCCTTAACATGTAAGACTGTGGCTAAGGAAATAAAAGATAGGCTGAGATTTCTCAATGTCTCTACAATGAGACACAAGTCTCAAGGTCTCTACAATTTGTCATGTCTCTACCATGGTGTGGTGGGTGGCGACCTTTGCGCCTGACTCCCTGCTTTCCTTACCTAGAGGGAGCCCTTAGGGGATTGTTGCTCTTGTAAATATCCCCTTGTCAATATCCTTTTGTGAATCAACTGGTTATTAGCACTGCTAGGGTTCCCTGTTTTCTTTTTCTAAATGCTGTATGGCCCCTAGCCAGCCATTTCCTCTCTGTGTCTTCATCTTTAAAATATTGGACTCTCAGAAGATTGTACTAACTAATCTCCACATGCCTACAAGTTCTAGACTTGGTATGTGATTTTCATCTGGACCGTGAGCAGCTGACCAAGCAGGAGCCCTCTTGTGCAGCTCCACAGGCAGGGACGGGAGGTGGGGGTGGTGGAAGACATACATTTTCTAATTTCAATTAATCCCTTCCCCCACATATCCCCACTTCAGGATTTCTTTTAGAAGGCAAGTGCTTCTTGGCTTCTTAACAAAACAATGTTTTGCTGTGTTAATTTAAGATGGATCAGCAACATATGGACTCTATTTTCCTTGAAATATCCATTGGTTTCAAAATGAAACAAACAAGAAGGACTTTGGCAAATGTTTTTAAAAGTATTTGGAAACATAACCCAGACTTCCTGTGCCTATGCCTTTCTATGAATGTGATGATTATTGTTCCTTTTTCTTTAAATCCCGAAGCCTCCAGTGTCCATGACGATTATATGTGCACTTAGGAGCCAGTGGGTGTAAACGGACAGTCAGACTGTATTATTGGAAACATGCACCATGTAGCTTGTCAACTTAAAAAAAAAAAATCATAGCCAAAGCTAAAACGAGGAAATATCAGTTGAAATGGCTCCTTTATTAGTAGTGTGTGGTGATGCTATAGGCAGACAAGGAACAATAGTCTTCTACTTATGTGTATTTTTTTTTTATTTTAAGAGATTTTATTCTTAAGTAATCTCCACACCCAGTATGGGGCTCAAACTCATAACCCCGAGATCAAGAGTCGCACACTCCACCAACTAAGCCAGCCAGGTGCCCTTACATCTGTCTATTCTTAATTAATCTTGAATCCCTGGTAGGCTTTTCATTGAAAATTATGCTTTCAGCCTTTGGATATTGGCCCTTGTTTGTAAAAGGTTACTTAGCTTTCTCGTAGCTATAGCCTAACCTTTTCTGGCTGAAGCCTTTAGAAAATGAATTATTTCATAGCATCATTTACCTTCTTTTATAACCAGAGTGTTTGGGAAACTCCAAAGAAACGAACACAGGTTGCAAAGCCGGGCAGAATCCCTCTTACTTTTATCGTATCAATCAGAGTGTTGGTTTCTCTAAAGGGATCAATGCCGTTTATCTGTTGGAGCACATTAAACCCCCGACTAAAGGATTTAGGCTAGTGTTTTCCCTTCTAGAAAGGAATTGCCACAGCCATACAAATCAGCAGAGTAAGAGGTTAAAGGCATTTTATGGATTGACTCATTCATTCATTCATTCCCCATTATCCGCCACCTTCTGTCTTGTGCAGGAGACAAAGCAAATGAGCAGTGGCCGCCATACCATGCCCTTTGTAGAGAAGCGCTCAGGGTGCTGGGAAGTCGAACAAGGAGGGACCCTGTGCCATCGGCGAAGGTTGTTCAGACTGGATTTAATCTGAAATCTGAGGGCCAATTCATTGGGAGAAATTGGTTGGGAACGTAATCCCAGCAGGTAGAAATAGACTGTAGCGAAGCCCAGCCGTGTGAGAGCGGTCCAGGCTGCCTTTGAAATTTCGGCCTGTGGAGCCATTGGCTTGGTGGCAGAGACACAGATGGTCTGGGGACAAGGTTCCCCAACACAACAGAAGCAGTAGACCTTTGATTACTTCTCTCAGAAAAAATACAAATCTTATTCAAGTACATGTTTCACTGTGACCTTCTGACTTTCTTCATGGAACTTTCCTGACTCACTCATGCAGAGACACAGGTATAAGTCAAAGTTATTGTTGGCAGTCACATAGACCATCACAAACTCCTACTCCCCCTTGAAGACCCAGTTGGAAGGGCTCCTGTGCAAGGAAGCCCCTCTTGATCTCTGCCTACTGGTATGCTCATGTAGCACTTATCACATGTGACAGGTATTCCTTTTTAAAATGGCCTGTCTTCTGCCCCAGTCTGGCCTCTCTGTGTTTGGCTCACTGCTGTGTCTCAGAGCCCAGCAGTAGTACCCAGTCCCTAGGAGGAGCTCAATAAGCAAGTACTGAATGTACAAAAAAATCTGCATGAAGCCCACTAACATTCTGTGAAGGACACAGGCACAGCCGGGAGTGTATATGCAAACAAGAAAAAACCTTTTGGCCTTAAAAGCACATGGAGGTAATTCAGTTTGAGGCTTCCTTGCAAGAAACAACTCTAAGGCACCCAGTAGAAGGTGTTTGGTTTCCCGAGGTTACTTCCCAGGTAGTCCTGCTTGGGACTGTTTTGTGGTCTAAAAGTTTCTTTTTTTTTCCCCTTGCTGTGATTTTCACCAACAACAAATACTTCAATGGGATGCTAAACTGAGCTGTATTAGATCAGCTAGAAATCTTTTAGGCTCTCAAAGCATGGGTATTACATATTCAAAACAGGACCTAATGTTTCAGAGCTTCATATTCTACTATAATTATATGGTTCAATGCAAGTGATTATATCTCTTCTTCAGTAACGGGCTGAAAAGTTTTGGTTTGCTGGTTCCCTCATAATTTACTGCCTAGGTATAATAGGCCAGTCTTGCGGAAAAAAAGATGATAAATGATGCTGGCTAGGATTCATAGATTTATTAAATTTCTATCAAACAGTGCAACAAAAAAAATCTGCTTAAGTTAGAAATGGGCTCAAATTTTTTAATCAAAATTCATGAGTCCTGATGCTTGGTTCAGTAGGTCCAAGGAAGGCTTGAATTGAAGACTGATTAAAGAAAATAAAAGGCTTATTTGAAGTAATTTTTCAATGACGGCTTTTAATTGGATGTTAAATCAAATTCTTATCTGCCTTTCTGCAGATAGCACATTATATAAAATACAGTTAGTGGCACTACCACTGTAACCGATACACTGAATAACAATTGACTTCTCACTTTACGCAGAGAGGGGAGAAGGGCTGTGGTTGTCAGCCTGTCAGAAATTAAGTATGTAAATTAATGCTTAAGTGTATGAATATGAATATGATTTACAAGAGGCTGGGAGTGTTGTTGGGGGAAAATACAGAGGTTTTTCCTTCCCCTTCAAGGTTAACAAGTGCTTGGTGACCTTTTCCACGCCTCAGGGGTGGGGCACATGTGCATTTTGCCACTGAGTTCTGGCCGGGTGCTAGAACATTCTCAAAGAGCAAATACTGTACTCATTTTCTCATGTCCCTTTCTGCTATCCATGAATGTCAGCCCATAGAGGCAATTTCATTAGCATTCCCTCATTTTCCAATGTAAGCCGTTGGTGAGGCCAAATCTTGGGCCCTCATCCAGCCTCTGCAGAGGACATGTGCTGTGCCTCTTGGAGGGAGGGGCCTGCCAGTGTAGGGGAGGGGGGCTCAGGGAGCACCCCAGTTGCCATATGGGAGCACTGGGGTCCCTGCTGTGGTTTGGGAACCATGGTGGGCTTTCCTGGAAAAGCGTGTTCCCTTCTGGAGGCTTCCATGGGGATAGGGGTGGAACAAATTCCTGACTTAGGTGGTGGTGGTTTACAGGAGTTAATGGAACTTTCCCGCAAATGCTGAGTTAACTCCCAGGATAGCGTTTATGGATTGAGGGAATGGGGTTTGCATAGACTGGTTTTCTCATATACATTTTTAATGGTAGATCTTTAGTAGACAGCTCATTAATTTCATGGTTCTTTATTGCCAAGAATAATATCCTGTAGGCTTGGGAAAAGTTTTTCCCGTTTTTGTTCTGATTTTAGAGGAACTGTAAAAGCTGTGCTTCACAGAATTTTAACAGGGGAAACCCTAGTACATAGCTCAGATCCAAATACATCTTCGTTTCCCTGTTACCCTAAATAGAATTGCATGTGTACTGGCTCTCTGTGTTTGAAATGACACACAATGTAGTCATTTTGCTGCTTGAAAATTACTCAACCTAGTGCAATTTATGTTGCCCAGCTAGGTAGTCTTTTTTTAAATTGCATGTTTTGTTGACCTTTTTTAAGAGCAGACTTTAGTTTAATTGCCTGATTCTGAATTTTGTTAATACTAATACTTACATCTGCTACATATTGAGCACTTACATTGGGCCAGGCCAGTCACTTTATTTATTTATTTTTAGACATTTTATTTATTTGAGAGAGAGAGGGCACAAGTTGGGGAGGGGCAGAAGAGAGGCAAAGAGAGAGGCAAAACTCTCTACTGAGCAGGGACCCAATGCGGGACCCCAGCCAAAGGCAGATGCCACCCTGACACACCAGGCGGGTCACTTTAGATTGCTGGTCACAGTAATCTGAGGTCAGTGCTGGGGCCCCTGAGGAATGGCCCATGGCCATTCTAGCCAGAGCTCAAAGTCAAAAAGCCCCGCGTTGCAGCCCTGCATGGGCTGACCCCAGATCCAAAATGCTGCTGCTCAAGGCCCCATGCTTTTCTCCTTCAAATCTTCACTGCTCTTCCAAGGAACTGGCCTGAAGCCCATTTTACAGACAAAGAGGCTGAGGCTGGGGAAGGCGAAGTTATCAAGAGCACACGTGGCTGATGTGTAATTTGAGTCAAGATCTCTCCATTTCTTCCCTGTGGCCCTTCTTCCAGCCCTCCTTGTGCCACAGATAAAATCTCCACCGTGAGGCTAAAGGCCTATAGCCCTGATTCTCATCCAGAGTCTCCTAAACAGCCACCCTTCCACAGACCTCATCTTTCTTGAGTTTAGTTTGTGAAGGAGCGAGTATGTACCACAGTTCCCCATCTTCTCTCAAAAACTCTCCCTGTGATTGTGTTCTATTGGTTCTCAGCACCTCCAATCCACCCCCCCTAAATCTATCATCCAACGTCTCTCCCTTCTGTGCTCCAGCCTGGGGGTTATGTCCGTGTTTTGATCTTGAGAAAACTCGGTCATTAGATTTATTCATTCCCAGCGCTGCTGGCTGTCCGCCACACACTCCTACCTGTGCTTCCTCTCCCAAGAGTCCCTTCCCATGCTCCTGGCTGGCTGCTGCCTGCATCAGATTCAGATTTAAATCTAAATCCACCAAGGTGCTTGACCTTTAACCTCCAGAAAATCAATGAACATTTGTAAGCCTAGTTTTCTCATTTGTCATCTGGGAAGAGTCAGTGCCCCCACAGAGTTTTGCCAGGATTAAAACCAAAGTAAGGAAGGTAGAGGACTGAGCACAGTGCCCAGCACGTGACACGCCCTTAGCCAATGGGAGCTGTTGTTACTGGTATCAGTCCTTGGTCACCTATCATAGCCTGCCTTACAGTGTCATTTTTAATGGCTGCGTCTTGCTTCCCAGAGAGACCACCAGCACCTTGAAACTATAGGTATCGATCCGTGTAGCTCAATAAAAAGGCAAACCCTTGACTCTTGTTTCCGTGGCCAGCATTTACAGTAGTTCATTTACATTCTGTGAGCTGAGTAGAACAATTTGTGCTTATTTCCAAATTCTCCAGTGTTTACAGACTGTAATTGAAACCACATAAAGATGCCATGGTTAGAACACAGAGCTAATAATTCTGTGCTAACAATATTGTCTAATATTTTAAGGAAAGAGCCAGTTTGAGAAAAAAAAAATGCTAATTTCACCAACATTTATGATGAAGTTACTGACTTGGTTTGTCCAGCTGCAGCCCAGTGACAGTGCTGGATTAGAACCTCTGTAGACAGCAGGAGAGGACCAGCAGTGTTCCGCAATGAGTTCATTAGCCTCAGTCTGATGTGCGGCAGACTAAATACACTCCGTGTATTGTGCTGCTCTCCGAAAGAGGGAGTTGCCTTGGGAATGAGGGGGGTATGGGACTTCTGGAGCATTTCGGAATTCCTAGATTCATAAAGTAGTGTGTGTGTGTGTGTGTGTGTGTGTGTGTGTGTGTGTGTGTGTATACAATAGTAGAGGCCGGGAGCTTATGAATTCTGAATCTATCTTACCTTGGCCGGCCCAATGACAGGTGTTTAAATTACTATAGTATGGATACCTGTCACCCTTAACTTGTCCTCATGGATTCTGCTCCTTTACCTGACATGACTTGTTTATCTGTCCTCCATGCCTTTTTTTTTTTTTTAATATTTATTTTTTTAAGTAATCTCTGTATCCAGTCTGGGGCTCAAACCCACAACCCCGAGGCCAAGAGTCACATGTTCTTCTGATGGAGCCAGCCAGACACTCCTGTCTTCCATGCCTTTTAAAAAACTTTATTTTACTTAATGATATTTTCAGGGGGGTAGGGCAGAAGGAGAGGGAGGGAGAGAACCTCAAGCAGGCTTCACACCCTGCACAGAGGAGGATGCAGGGTTTGATCTTATGACCCTGGGATCATGACCTGAGCTGTAATCAAGAGTGGGATGCTCAACAAACTGAGCTGGCCAGGTACCCCGGTCCTCCATTCCTTTAAATGTGCCCTTCCCACTGTTAAGAATGCCATCCTCCCTCTTCTCTGCTAATTGATAACCATCCCCACTCTCCAAATACAACGGAGCCAAGTGACTATGTGAACTTTGGGAGTCCTTGTGTTTTCTGATGCCAGGCTGTACACTTACCCTTGTGTGTCTGGTATTCAACACATTGCCTTGAACCTAGGATGAGCTCTCTGAATGTTTACAGATGGAAGGAAGGAAGAGAGTGGAAGAGGGAGATAGAAGGAGTGGAAGAGAAGCAGAAGGGGACAACTTAGTCAAACTACCGGGGAATCCAGCAACTCATTAATAATCTGACTATGGAGTTTGTGCATCTAGTTTTATTCCTGAATAGCATCCCAATTAAAAAAAAAATTGGATTCTAAGTGAGAATGTCATGGTCACATTAGTATTGAACGAGCCAGAGCACGCTCGTGATTTAATTATGTTATGTGAAAATCTAAGTAGTGATGTAAGAACATACCCCTTTGGGGACATTCGCTGTTTTTTGATTTAACCTTTGAGGCAGTTGAAACCATCTCCTCAATAAAGTGGTATTATCTGGTGAAGACCCTAATGAACATTGGCAGAAATTCATGTTTTTCTTTTAACTGCATAGAAGAAAAATAGTATATTACTTGTGCAGATAGGTTTCTAATTATAGCTTTTGCATTATACTGTTTTAATTGTCTTCTTAAATGCAGTGTTTGACATTCTGCCAAGAAGTGCTCAGTGATTTCTTCATTGAGCACAGGATTTTTAGACATCGACTCCACTTCTTAAAACTGTACATTTGAACAACATTAAAATCTCTTCTTTCCTCCTAGAATCATGTTGCCGCCTGAATGCCAAGGCCAAAGTCAGGGGAACCTGAACATTTGTAAGGCTCCCTTCTCCTTTTTCAGCTCTGAGACCTTGGGGATGTTGTGAGGATATAGCTGTTTGTCAGGGAGGAAATAGGATTAAATGAAATGAAACCATACCAGAATCACTCAACTCCACATTTTTATAGTATGCATAATCTGCTTTTTTTTTCTTCCTGGAAGTCATGAAAGATGTTCTTTATTTCTTGTTTTACAAAAATAGCTGCCCCTGGGTGTTGATAATGCTAGTTTAAATTCTTCAAAAGAATCCATGAATTGTAACTGCTCTGATAGTTCTGCGGCTATTTTTAAGTTTGGGTTTTTTGCTCAGAAAATTATACACTCTGGGGTGAATTTTGTGTGCAATTATATATGGCTGGAGGAAACTTTTGAGGCAAGAACATAAATGGACTTAGCCGATTTTGTGACATGTGCATCTGGTCCCACGCACTTTAGCACACTTTCATATATCTCATTAAATCGATTCTGACCCGTTTTTCATGTAATACCTTTTCTGATTTCTGTGGTTGGCAAAACAGCAACATTACATCTTTTGAGGAAAGATACTACCAGCTCTGCCTGGGTCTCCTGAGAGCTCTCATGTGTGCCCGATATTTTATGGAGTAGCAGAAAAGCTACATGTCCTTGCTGCTTAGGACCAGGACAACTTGTGGACACGGAAATTCTAGCCAGTGTCCTGAACTGACAGTTTCCCAAAGACCACTGATAGGAAGAGGCCACGTGGAGTCTGTGTTGTTCCCACATATGCTCCCCATTCTAGGGCATCCACCACTCCCTCGTCTGCCACTCAGCCTTTCAAACCTCGCTCCCACTCCTTCTGGATAAATCTTACCTCCCAATCCTCCTGCAGGCGTCTAGCTAAGATGTATGTAATAAATTTCACAATATCCCTAGATTGAAGCAAGCTCTTCTGTTGCCAAGAAGGGACAATGTGATGGCAGACCTTTGTTTCTGATCAAGAACTACCCGCCCAGTTCATCAGAGCTACTATCAAGAGTAGACCAGGAAAGCAGAAAGCACAACTGGAAGCCTCCAAAAATCACAGAACCTAACAAAATTATGTTCCA
The DNA here is from genome assembly GCF_030435805.1 of Mustela lutreola. NCBI lineage: Eukaryota > Metazoa > Chordata > Mammalia > Carnivora > Mustelidae > Mustela > Mustela lutreola. Next base: position 127,556,683 of record NC_081308.1, read on the forward strand.
AATCCTATTAAAAGAGCACTAATGTACATCACACATTGATTTTACAAGAGACCTCATTATGCCATATATTATATGCAACACACTTGAGCAACTGTACTATTAAGACTTTTAATCTCTATTAATCTAATAAGCTAAATCTAATAAGCATTAATTCAACATTTAATTACCAATAATTGTATTTGGTTTCCTAGAATTCTAAGGAAATTTTGGCAACTGATTTGCTTTTTCAGATCCCTTAAAAGTCTTTTTCTGGGAAATGTGAGCTGATAGCTGTTTTGCCTCTTGAATGAATTTCCCTAGGAAAGACCATCATTACCAATGCTTTGACCTTAGAACCCCTGTCATGTGTGTATCCGGGCTCCAGAAATAGCCACTGATGGACTGAAACCTCTAGAGGACTCACAAGGAATTCCATGATAAAAGCCTGGGGACCAGAATCCTCTTGGTTCTCTTTTCGTCTCAGTTTTGTGCCTCTCTGCAAAACAAACAAACACCTCTCTCTCTCTCTCAAAAATACAAAACAAAACAAAACAAAACACCAAGTGTATCTCTGAAGCACCCAGAAATCACAAAATGTCACAGAGTGGTGGCTGAAGAAGGTATGAAACCGGAAGATTTATTTTTTTGCCCTGAGGATACAAGGGCTGTTTATGGGCTCCCAGTATGGACGCAAACATCTGACCTTAATGCCACTAATGAAATTAGCCACCATTGACCCCTTCTTCTTGCTTTGCCCCCCCCCCCCCCCATTTCCTTTCCAGGACAAGACAGAGAGCCCTGCTAGAGAATCCATTCAGCCTTTGGGTATGGATTCTGCATTGCTGGAGGGACAGTTGGCCACTGTTGATGGGGAGTGTATCAAGTGCTGAAATGTGATGATTCTTCCTTCCTGTTGAGAGATTGTTCCATTTAAATGCACCGTTAAGAAATAATATGGAATATAATGCATTCCCTGCCCTCCAGAAGCTCATCATCTATTAGGAGGACTAGAAATATACAGAAAAGTGTAATGACATCTGTAACAGCATCTTTCTGGGCTGTGTACAAATCAGATGATGGCATAAACAGGCTAATATTGTTCACTGTCTCATAGATGATGATTTTCATGTCAGTTGTACTGGCAATTATGTTTTTACAAGTGTCAGAGGGAGTTTGGGAGTTAAGGGGATAGATAAGTATTTGAAACTTCCTGATTGTTTTCCATCTCAGCATCAGGTTATGCTTTACCTACGTTCAAACCAGAAACTCCCATGTTCAGTCAGTTCTTCCCATATTGTATTTTGGGCCCTATATTGATCATGACTGAAACTGCTTTTGCCACTTTTGTTTTCAAATCATGGTGATGCTGAAGCAGTTAAGTGCTTTGTCTGTGCTTAATTATGATATTTAGTTACAGGAAAATGTTTCCATTTTTTTCCAGACTACCTTAATCAGAGCCTTTGGTCTTGACCTCCCAGCTCTGGATCATGTTGTATTTGCTCTGCAACAAAATAGCAGAGGGGTTCCTGCTCCAGTTACACTAAATCCTAAACGAATGAGTAGTGACCGGTTCCGCAGTAAGGTAGAATCCCCTGAGTGATTTTTGCCTCTATGGGCCAAATTTTGACACAGACAAAAAGATACAGGCGGTCACTGCCCATGTGCACATAGTCTGAAATGAGGTCACAGCACCACAGTGACAGCACCTTATTCTTTAGGTAAGAGAAACATATTGAATTTTCCAACAGCAAAACTGCAAATACCCAAACATCATTAAAGCTATTCTACAATAAAATACCTATGCATATATTTATATTTGTGTGTGTCATATATTATTAAATATATACATATGTATATTTAATAAAGATGCAATGCTTTTGTACATAACTGTCCACTTCTGTCTACCATGCCATCTTAGGAGACATTTCCCAAATTTTGCTCAGTACTCCTGAATACGTTCTCTGAGACAAACGTGTTGTCTCTCATCTGAGCCTTTTGTTCCTTCAAAAAAAAAAAAAAAAAAAAAAAAAAAAAAAAAAAAATCACTGAAGCAGAACAGCTGATGTTAAAACATTGGCAGGTTTTAGTGTTTGTGATTAGTGATTATTTAAAAGTTTGACGGACTGAACTCGACCAGCAAAGTATGTCATATATGCACTCACATTTAAATAGAGTGGTCTTGGTGGAAGAACAGGGCTGGCTAGGGTTGGCGGAAGGCAAGAACAGTTAACAGCTGAATACAGTAATGCAGGTGCTTTGCAGACCTTGAACTGATACGATCTTATATGTGAGAGATCTATGCTTTCTTCTTTGCTGGTGAAAGATGAGAATTCTGAATTTTATGCCTTTGAGTTGTGAACATTTCATTTGATAGTGGCTATTCGCATCCTTTGTAATTTATAAACAATCAACTTATTTATTTGATAGAAGAAAGGCAGTTCAAGAATTGACTGATTTCTCTATGTTATCTCAATCTTGGTAAATCAGAGTCTTCACTCACTGTGTCTGAACAGTACTGAACCTGCCCAGGCACGATCACCAAAAGTATAGCTTTGAATTTTAAATATAAAATAAATAAAACCGATGCTTTGCTGTGAAAACTTCCTCATTCTCTGGATGATTAGATAGATAGATAGATAGATAGATAGAATGAATTTATTTTTAAGTAATCTCTATACCCAACATGGGGATTGAGCTCACAACTCTGAGGTCAAGAGTCACACACTGTACTGACTGGGGGTTTGGGGTTCATGTCACACGATCATAAGCACATGGAATCAATGACAGGGTCAGAAGTCTTGAATTCTTGTCCTCCAAACAGGGAAATCATGTGAGGAAGTTGAGCTGTAAAAGCCTGTCTGATTAAGTTTCGTTCTGATATATTTAGGAAATGTTGTTCTCTAACAGTATTGCCTCAGGGTCTAACTTTCCAGTTGTGACCAGTAGTATATCACATTCATTTGGTATAGGGTAGGGGTTTACAAATTACAGGCACCTGTTTTTGCAAATAAAATTTTATCAACACACAAGCATTCCCATTTCTTCACTCTTGTCTGTGATTACTTTTGTTGGTTGCCTTAGGTGCCCAATAAATGAAACTTATTCATAGATTCTTAAGGAATAGGGGTACTCCTCATATATTTGATAGATGTTTTTGTGGTTTTGTTTGGTTTTGGGGGTGATTCTTTGGCAGAAATTCCTAATAACTTGCTTTAATAAAAATAATAGGAGTTGATTGTGGAAAAGTGGGAAACTGCAGGAAAGTGTAAAGAATAGAATGAAAATTGCCTATAAACTTAACAACTAATAATGACCACTAGAGACATTCATTCAGTTATTTATCTCTGCCAAACACAATCATACTGTGTATGCAATTTACTGTCATGCTTTTTTGAGCATTCTCTCTTATCATTAATTTTTAGAACTTTATTTTAGAGGCTGATAATATAATATTATGGAACATGATTACATGATCACATCGTACTTGATTTAACCCTTCCCCCTTCATCGAACAGTTAGACTTTCCTTTCTTTGGCACAGTAAATAGAACTCCAATAAATAGTATTATGCATGAGTCATTTCATGCATGTCAGGCGTTTTTCCCTTAGGAGAAAATCCTAGAAGCGGAATTATTGGATCAGAGGTATGAACATTTTTAAGGCTGTTGATATTTTTTTGCTGAGTGTCCTCTAGAGGGACGAGAGAATGCCAGTATCCCCTACCTGCCCTTGACTAACATAGGTAGGTGGCATCACTTTGAAAGTTTTGCTGTTTCAAAAGCTTACATGTATTGTTTTGAAATGTATGTTAATGAAATATCTTCCTTTCCTTCTCCATTGGCTATTGTTCAGGCATTTAGAGATGTTCTGACAGTTAAGGCTGAGTCTTTGCTGTTCAGGAGGCTTTGTGGGAAAAGGTGTTTCCCAAAGTAGGCACATCATATCTCTCTTAGTTCTGAGCCCAGGCCCCCATAATGATTCAGATCTTGCTGCCAGGGAAAGACTATGTTCTAGGTAGAAAGATCAACAATCCTGCACTTCTTTTTTTCTTTTTTTCCTTTGAGAGAGAGGGAGAGCGAGCACACAAGCAGCAGGGAAAGGGCAGAGGGAGAGGGAAAAAGATAATATTAAGCAGACTCCATGCTCAACACTGAGCCCAACTCAGGGCTCGATCTCACCACCCAGAGATCATGAGCTAAGCTGAAATCAAAAGTTAGATGCTTAACTGACTGAGCTCCCCAGGTGTGCACTCCCCCTTGCCCATCCTGCACTCTTGGTGCTTAACTGGGCAATCCAATACCATTAGACTCTGAACTCACTCTGTTCTGCTTGGTGTCACCTGGACATAGAATTGAATCCTGGAAATGTTAGACAGGGGATTTCAAATGTGAGGGAGTCCATACAGAAAGCTACGTTTCTGTGAGTCTTTCCTTCGGTTCGCATGATCCTTTAAGATATTTACAAAATTGTAAGCCATTCTGCTTTTGAAGTTTTGAAAAGTTCAAGAACTGGACTTAATTATTTGCGTGACTTTACGGGTTCTGGGACATATGTTATTTCTTTTGAACTATGGGGGGGGGGGGTGGGGGAAACACATTTAAACCCAAACCAGAAAGAATGAAGGGCTTTGCTCCTCAAGAAATATTGTGAAATGAGTTCAAGGATTGTTACTGAGATAAGAAGGTCTGAATGCAGCGTGACAATGAGGGCACAATGTATTCAGAGAAGCAAAGTGGTTCTGAAAATGACATTTTCTGACATAGTTCTCGACTGACATTATGGTAACTACAGAAAGTGCTGTGTGTAGATGGTGTTGATTCCAAACCACAGTAGTGGAAGTAGAGGGTGGAGACATTTTTCATTATCTGTTGAGGATGGAAGGGGTCATCATGTTATCCCAGGGGTAGTTTTGTTAATGCGAATGCCTCCAATCTCCTCTATATCCATCATAAATAGACTCTGATAGCTTCAAGGACACTGATCTCGTCTCCCACTGCACTTCACCTGGGTACCTCGATTAGGAGAATGTGTGAGAAACCCAAGCTGCACTCAGGCTGGGATGAGAATCACTGTCCCGCCAAGCGAATCCAGTAATTTCATCAACTTCCTAGGCACATTGTAGGGGGAGGGAAAAAAAAAAAAAAACCTGTGAAGAGCTTTTCTTGAAACTTGTGTTTTGAGCCACAGGTGGAGAAAATAGAGGGGAAAACTCTCCTGAATGAGCGTACTCATTTTTCTAGGAACTTCAGCTGCCACAAAGCCCATTTTATTCTTTTCATAATAATAAATAGCATTTTAAAGTTAAAAACAAAACACTGTAATGAAGCTCTTTGTTATTTTTTTGTTCCAATGTATCATAGTTGGACTTTTGACTGGATTGGAAGTACAGCTCCCTCCCAAGCTCAGGCCTGGTATGTCAGGTTTACTAACCAGAGCCCCTGACCTAGCCAAACAAGGATTTAAAATGGAAACAGTGGCATAGCTCTTTGCATCTGTGAGGCATCATTGACCTGAGCTGTGTAAAAACCCCAAGTGGAATTTTCTATGGGTCTTCTTTTAAAGTATTGATGTGGTACAAGTTCCTGCTTGTACTACCCAGTTACAGAAAGCAGCATAAAGGACAAATGAGAGATGTCCCCTTTCTTCCTTTCTGACAGAATTCACAAAAATGTCCTCAGACTTTCAGTGGTGTCTCTGTGGCTCCTCAGGAAGAGAGATAGCCCTCAAGCCTTATGGAGAATCTCTTCAGGGAGAGAGGCCATGTTCGCACCTGAGGTGACTCCATGGATAATGGAAGGGCCAGCTGTTTGTTGCTGAGAAGCAGCGAAATCACTGAAAATAAATAGGGACTTTTCTGTGTGTAAAAGAGTGAAACACTCTGAAACATACTTTTGCACACCTAGACTTTATATCTTTCATCTTCTGGAACACTTAGAACATTTTTAAAGTGCCTTTAGCAAGGCATTGTTGGTTGGAGGGCTTGTCAGTAGAGTCAAATAAAGACCTCTGCAACTCTTAGGAAAGTTTGAAGTCATTTCTTCAAAACATAAACATGCAGGATTTAAAATATGCCTGTATTAGCCTGACTTTCAGTCCCAAGCCTGCAATGATAACACCTCAGCACCTTGATTTGCTGGTTGAGGATTGAAGTGGAACTCGTCTGTTTCTGGCTCTTTCTGTGTTACCACATGTGTCCATGTGTAGCGTTAGGAGGAAAATGGAAAACATAGTCTTAAATTGTAGTAACACTCTTCCTAGGTGTTCTGGCCTCAGTGTCTTTACATATAAAGTGAGCCTTATGTCTTCCAACCACTTGGTGGGTTTGTGGGGGCAATTAGGAGTGATTGCATGTTGGTCAGGCCAAAGGGCTGGGAGTTAGAGCTCTAGCTACAGTTAAAATATTCAGCTATTTGGAGACTTTCAGCGATCATAGTATTTTTTAAATCATTTTCACCTATTCTTTTAAAGTATTTTTAGATATTTTGCAGTTTGAGGACCAGTCATTGTACTTAGAGCTTAGTCCTGTGTGTGTATGTTGGGGGAAGGGAGACATCAAATCACAGAATGATAGAGAAAGGGAACGACTGGTATAGCATAGCATTCATCTGAAAGCATCCACTGTCCAGTCTATCGCGACTTCTTGTCCAGTTCCAGCCCTGACCTTTAGGTCAACTCCCTCCAACTCACAAGGCTCTGCAGACTGCAGACTTTTATTGAAAGTGAGTGCTACGGTTTTCTGTAGTTTGGGACTTTGTTAGCTCTAAGCACCTTTCTCTGCCGATTATGACTCACACCATAGGACTTACAATATCAGGATGCTGCTTGGGCACGGCCCATTGTGTCATTTAGTATCTTATTAGGAATATCTGGAAGACCGAGTTGTCTCAGATCTCTATCCAAGGAGAGGGCTCTTCCTTAGCATCTACGGGGGCCCTTCTAATTTTGTGTCCCCTCTCCCTCTCCTAAGCTCTCAGAGACCCCGTCGGATCCGGCTGCCAGGAACCGGCTCCTCCTTACTACTTACTTACCCTGTAGTAAGTATCCAGGATTTCATAGAAAGCATTTGGGCTACTAAATCCTGCCCTAATCCCACTCTTTTCATTCCTTGCACTTTTCTGTCATTGTATTAGGGTTATTTCCACAGCCCACCTGTTTTGTGACCAGCCAGTATTGAACTTGGAGAGGATAAAATTGAAGTGTATGGGGGAGTACAAGGCCACTGACCTTCACAGGCTAGGCTGATGAGGCTTTTTCTGGGTTACTCACTTCTGGAACTCTGGGTGTGTTGTGTTGAGTTACTTTATATTTTTAAATGCATCATGGTCCTTTGCAGAACCACAAACACTGACTTTAAAAAAACGAACCAAAACAAAACAAAGACTCCTTTTTAGGATTGAGAACCTCAAAGCATTTTATAGGCTAAAGATGTCTAGACCGTATGCTCCTGGTAAAAACTTTTCTAGCACTTGGCCTGGTGCTGGACACTCAAAACATATTTGCTGAATTGAATTCTGCTGCACATTTGACCTAAGGAATAAAAACCCAAACCCGAAATCTTGGTCCGTAAGATAGGTGTTAAACTGCAGCCTGGCTTTTAGTGCTGGATTCTGGAATCTGTATTTGATGACGCCATACCCCAGACACTCACTACAGGGTTGATTAGCTATTTTTCACGTCTTGTCACCTGATTATTTTTTGTGAAAATCAAGGTAGGAACTTAGTAAGAGAAATCGAGGATGAACACAGGGGTGCTCAAGTTCTGGACCTCCAGATAGACAACGGGAATCCCAAGTGACCATTTTTTATCTTTACCAGTCTTTATAGTGTTTCTGATTGGCAACATAGCATGCAAAAAGTGTCACCCAATAAAGGAATTTGCTCAGGGAAATCAACTAACACCATAGGGTTTTCCTGGGAGCAGAGGGAATAATTAGACAATAACTTTTAGAGACTTGATTTCAGAAAAGCTCATGCTTTAATGTTCAAATAATAATTATATTAATCTGTAGATTAGTCAGCTGAAATTTTAAATGCTTTGGCACAAGCTTAATGAGAATTGTCCTATTGGTGCCAAAAAGAAATCATATAGTCGCCTTTTAAATACCAAAGAAATTCCCCATTGTTGTGATAAAATACAAATGTGCTTAGAAAGGGACTTGCATAGTGAGCAGAAATAGAATATATAATTAGAACAAAGAGGGCTTAAATCAAATTAATCTTCATCTGACAGGAACAGTTACATTTACATCATTGAGTGCAAAGTCATAGCCAAAATTGAAATTAGAAACAGATAATTATGATAAGAGAGGACACTTATACTGACTTTTCTCATGCATAATTGGAAAGCATACAAAATGCAATGCTTGTTCTAATTAGAATTAGCATTAAAAGATGCCAGTTTTGATGAATTCTGGGTTTTGCTATAGAGTAAGTTGTTTAAATAATTGGACTATGGACATGCAAATTTATTGCCCTGTTTGTTCAAGATCAGAACAGGAAACTAGTTTAAGAATACAACTTTAATAGTAACAGCAATGTGACTTATGTTAATTTCTTTTGTCAATGGCGTATTGTAATTTTGTTGGCTTCGTTTTATTTGGTTTTGAGAATCTGATTAAAACCTTAAAACCTTTGGGGCACCTGGGTGGCTCAGTGGGTTAAAGCCTCTGCCTTTGGCTTGGGTCATGATCCCAGGGTCCTGGGATAGAGCCCCACATCAGGCTCTCTGCTCAGCAGGGAGCCTGCTTCCTCCTCTCTCTCTCTGCCTCTCCACCTACTCGTGATTCTGCCTGTCAAATAAATAAATAAAATCTTAAAAAAAAAAAAACAACTTAAAATCTGCCTTTTTTTCCTTTTGCAAAGCCTCTTTTTGCATGTATACCTACATATACATGTGCCTTATAAAAACAGAAGACCCACTTGTTCACTTGGCATGCACAAGTTTGTGACATGAAACTCTTTGTGATATTTCACAAATGCAGATTTCGAATGATTTTGTGATACAATCCCGTTATTTCATCTTCAAGCTGAAATTTGCTAGTTCTGAATGATTGCACTCAAAGGGAAAATTTGCTTCTCATTGACAGATCCTTTTGAAACACTTGTTCCTGAATTCCTCACTAGAATCAATGTCTTTGGCTGGGGGACATGTGCAGTGATCCTGGCAGTTGAGAGAGGCAGGGTAAGGTGTTGGCACACATTCTGGGGCTTCAAATGGGACCCCAGGAAGGACCCCCATTACTCTGTGGGACATGATTTACCACTCTGTATTCTCAGCTTTTCCTGATCTCTTGCCCTGTTTCTCTTTACTTCTTTCTTTTTCCTTCTTCTTAGGTGAATCTTCTGGTTTCTTCAGTAGCAACAGTGGGCTGAGCTGTCTAACTAAGCCACCAGGGACCCTTGGGTATGATTGCATTCTTTCCCATTAGACCCCGTATATCATATGGTGATGCACATTACTTACTAGATATTGGGAAATTCCTAATGCCATCTTTATCAGTAACGTATGGGTTCTTGGTGAGAGAGACAGACCGAAACATACCAGTGGAGTTTGATTTTAAAACCCCTTACTTCTTGACTGCGGTTAGAGTTTTAACTATGAATAAATAAGGTATAGCTTAGATGCTTTCTGCAAGCAGATGGATCAGGGTCTATAGAACCCCTTTCTGTGTAGCATATGGGATTTCTATGTAGGGCAACATTGAATGCCTCGCCATCTAAGTGACATTGTAGATTTCCTTCCTAAGAAGGTCTATATAAGCAAGGATTCTGATCTGGCAAGGATGGTTTTACTTTTTGTCTTGGCTTAGTGTTCTCTCATGAATAACTTCTTAACTGAAAGGTCTTTTTTAAAAGATGTTATTTATTTGACAGAGAGAGAGAGAGCATGAGCAGGAGGAGTGAGAGAGGGAGACACAGATTCCATGCTGAGCAGGGAGCCTGAGACCATGACCTGAGCTGAAGGCAGATGCTTAACTGACTGAGCCACTCAGGGGCCCCTGAATGAAAGGCCTTTATTTGAGGAAATGACATCATTGAAGTAAGTGTAAATGTGAAGCAACAAATGGCATCAATGAGACAGACCACCCCAGAAAGAGTTCTGTTAAGAAGCAAGCAGAAAGAGACGTACGGGCCAACTGAAGGCAAGGTCCACTAACACAGGCCTCTCCCGCACCCTAATGGACCCTGCCTTCAGTCAGCCTGTATGTCTCCATCTCTCAGTTGAAAACTCTTCTTCTCAGAGTATCCTTTCAACCATTTGCTGAATGAACTAATTTGCTAAGAACTTAAAAGGGCTGACAGACAAATTACGGCCATGTTGATAGAGGGTGATTATTGGCATTACTGACTCACTTGGTTATTCTTTTTTTTTTTTTTTTAAGATTTTTATTTATTTATTTATTTATTTGACAGAGAGAGAGATCACAAGCAGGCAGAGAGGCAGGCAGAGGCAGAGAGAGAAGCAGGCTCCTCACTGAGCAGAGAGCCCGATGTGGGGCTTGATCCCAGGACCCTAAGATCATGACCTGAGCTGAAGGCAGTGGCTCAACCCACTGAGCCACCCAGGCACCCCTCACTTAGTTATTCCTAATGAAATAAGACAGCATTATTTTCACAACTGGGCTTGTAGTGTAGGTGAAGGATATTTAATGTTTTTTTAATGAGCCATAGTACACAGCTGTTTTACGTTTGTGGATCTCACTGAAATCAGTTGTAGATTGTTTTCCTTCTGAGTCTTCTGTAGAGAAGGGATTACTGTACAGTGTTATAGAGTGTCTTTGGGATTCCCTTTCCAAATGGAACAAAAATGTGCCTGCACACACACACGTGTTGGTAAGCCCCAGTGTTTTGTAGGACCCTTCAGTTTGGGGGCACTAACTGGCTAGGTTACAGATGAGGCCTTCCCACAGACAACATGTAGAGAATACATTCAAAAGAGAAGTTCCTTCCTTGGGTAGAGATTACAGGGGGAGGGAAGCAGCATTTTGGGTTCACTGGCCAAAATATGCTCAGTTTGGCAGAAAATTACAGGGTACAGTTTTATGTGTTGATTTGTTCGCTGTACAACCTGTCTGTGAGGGAATCAGAGCTTGTATTCTCTCACTTCTTCCTCCTCCTCCTCCTCCTTCTTCTTCTTCTTTTTTACAATCCCAGCCTTTGCCATTAAATTCCCCTCCGTAGCCCTTGGAAATAGGATCTGTTCGCTCCCATTTCTGGATGAGAAGGTGGAGATTCAGAGAGGCCCAGGTGCCTGGCATGTGTCTGCAGAAACTGCTGCTTCTCATTTCACCCAGCGACACGGAGTGGGGACCCTGCTTGGGAGGAACTTGATAGGTGAAAAAAAACCACATTACAAAATAGACAAATGCAAATTTTTACTGTAAAATAAGGCTTACTAGAAAAATCTTTACCATTGGACTTGCTTTCTGGAAAGGCAGGTGCACCATCCTTCTGAAGGGGCTATTTCGAATACACCGGAGAAAAGGCAGTTAGAGTGGCATGAAGGCTGCGAGCAAGCAGGAAGCATGAGCGGTTTCCCCTAATGGCAAGAATACAAACTTGTAGCCGAAGAAACTAAGGTGACCAGATAGCAGGCAGGGCTGATGAGAATGTATTTTTGGTCCCTGTTGGGAAACTGTTAAACATTTTTTAAATGGATTGTGCTTCGTGTCCAAGTGTGTTCCTGGCTACCTTGGTCAGAATTATAGAGCCATTTCTGGGTATGTAGGGGACAAAGACTTCGGCCCTGCCCCTCCAAGTTGGACTTGGCTCCTGTCTTCCTCTCGGGGCTGTAGTTTCACTGGGAGTCTAGAACAGACATTCCAAGTGATTTGGGAGCAAGCCAGAGTTGTTAGAGTGATGTGGAAAATGCCGCTCCTCAGACTCAGGACTCAAAATTAATTGAACAGATTCCAAACCCAGACCCCTTCTCATTGCCCTGATATTAAATTTTGGGCTGTTTCCCAGGAAAGATCTGCAGATTTCCAGCTGTCCAAATGGGAAATTCATTTCAAAGAAGTACATTCTGCATTCAAGTAAAAACAGTTCTATAGCATTGTGATTCCTGCTGCCACAGGCAGAGCTTTCTTTGTGAACACATGCCTTCTTTATAAGTTCAGTTATCAGCAAAATTCATATGGGCCAGTTCAAAACCTTTCCAGATTATTCCATCATCCACCCAGCTGACATACATTTGTTTGGTGCCCACTAGCTGTGAGTACTGTTAGAAATTAGCCCCTGCCTTCATGCAGCTTGCGGCTAGAAGGGTAAGTCAGGACAGTATATGCGCGTGAATAACCATGACTCAAGGTAGAAACTACTATGAGAGGTAGAGACAGTCCTGCCAGGGTTGCCCGGGAAGGCTTCAGAAGCAGGAGATGGCATTTGGCCTGAACTTTGAAATTTCAGTGGGATTGTAATTGTGGAGTTGGGGGGCAAGTGTATGGTTTCAAGGGCAGGAGGCGGAACAAGTGGAGGAAGCCCAATAAAGACACAACAAAGGGGTAAGATCTCATGCTAATTTAAATTGCGTAATAAGTGATACTGCCAGGGAGTCCCTGATCCTTTGAGACATTAAAGGGATGACCATGGCCTCTGAAGAACTTGAATGGGGAAAGCCTCTCAATCCTTTATGAGGACTGATTGGAGAACATATTTTAATGCAGTGCCTCCCCCTATCTGCTTAAGATGAACCATATAGTATATGTGCATTTCACTATAAGTGTATCTATGCAGTACCAATACCATAATCTTTAGAAAAGTCTGCTTGCAAGGTTGGCCCTTGGCTGGTGTTTGGGAACTTGACTTCAGAAATATTCCCTAACTATAAAAGCTGGCTCACTGTGCCTAGACTGTTCCTACAAGCAACGTGCTATGTGCTGAACACCTGCCTTCTTTCTGAGAGTCTGGATTTGGAGTACGTGCTAGGTAGAAAGTTCCCACGTGGCCAGCCTTGGCTGCAGACCTTGTGTGCTAAGTCTATAACAGGCTTCCCTGGACAGAAGCATCACATGCATGTGACTGCACATTCACTGTTGGGGCAGAACACACTCTTTCGACAGTAAACTCTGTGTGGCCCTTCAAGGCAGGGAGGGAACATGAGGAAACATTTTTCCCTTATGGTGTTGTCATGTGTCTTTTCACTGTGGGCAACCTTAGCGATGACTCTAACTATACGCTGACTGACTCCCAGGAGTTCTCTGAATACCACAGAAGAGGACTACGGTGTACCTAGGACTAAATGGCTTTTCTGTGTCATCTAAGAGAAGAGACCATCCATTTTCAGATGCAGCAGTTGCCACAAACAGACCTGAGACCTGTGTTTGGTCCTTATCACCGTCTCCTCCTTCTCTTTTCCATCTGTCATTGCAAAAAGGTGGCCCCTGATTTCCATATTGTACTACCTGGTAATGAACATTCCTTCCACCCGATTTCATTCCCAGAATAGAAACCACTTCTTAGCCCATCACCATCTTGTCTGTGTTGTGACTGGCAGTAATTCAAGTAAAGACAGTAGTAAATATTTTTTCTCCTCTCACACCAGGTGATCCTCAGTCGATCTGATTGCTGACTCATTTGCTCCCTTGCTGTAACAGATGTTGCATTTGGAGATGGAAATCAATGTTACAAAGTATTAACAGGAGGAGGACTTAGAGGAAAGTGAACCCAAATGGCTCCCTGCTTATTTAATATAGCATGATCTTGGCCTGTTGTTATGTTGGGTTTTGCCAATAGATTTCAAGAGACATAATTTTAAGTAGGCAATTAGTTCTGTGAAGTGCATACATGCATCCCAGATAGCCAAGGTAGGAAGACAGGACCCCAATTTGAAATGCAAGGACAGATCGAAAGTTTACTTGCAAAAGATACCTGCAGAATTCATGCAAGACTGGATGTAGGCAGGAGACCGTTAGCCCCACAAATGTGTTTTTTGACCCATAATAGGTTACAGCCTGATTTAATAGGTCACATTTCACTGCCTTTATGGGCATCCTTACATCTTCTTTTCAGGGTAATTATCTCAACACACATCTGATGTGGCAATGTAATTGACTCTTGCTTTGGTACAGTTATAGGTTAATGAACCAGACTGACTTTTTAAAAACTAAATCACTCATGTTTTGTTTTTGAAATGAAATAGAAATGTATTTAGAAGGCGATGTTTGATACATTAAAAATTCTCAGATGGCTGACAACTTTGATTTCTCATCCTTTATGCATCTCAGTGTGTAGCCATGAAGAAAGGATTATAGAGGCATTTGAAAGGAGCTCCAATGTTTGAAATTTGGAATCCAAGAGGAAAGAATGGCAAAATGATGCTTTTTATGAGTTTAACATGAGATATATAAAATACCATGTGATGATTATAGAAGAGTGGTTTACACTTACAAAGGTTTGGTTTAATTTTTTTTTCTACCCCTATGAATTTCAGGTGTACTATTTGGTGGTGTTAAAATTTCTCTCAAAAACCAATTCCAAAAGTCTGTTTGGAATGTAATTGTTTTATCTTCTAATGAAAGCTGTGTAAAGATGTCTTTATTAGGAATCTCCAGATAATTGAAAGCAATGAAGAAATAAGGGATATTTGGGCTTAGAAGTGGGAGTGAGAAAACTGATGCCTTATATATTTTATTTTACATTTTTTAATTTGTCATGTAGTTATACTACTATGGAAACAAACCAGCGTAAGAAGACAAAATATAATGATAACAAATCATCCATCTACTGATCAAGAAGCAACTGGTTATGTATGGTATAATATATTTTCTTTCTTCAAGAAGCTTATGTGTGTAAAAATGACAGAACACTAGAAGACCATGCACTGAGATGTTCTCTCTAGTAATTTCTAGGTGGGGTGAGTCTATAGAGTCTTTTTCAATAACTCTATTGCCTAAATTTTATTTAGATACCATGCCATTTTTGGTTGTAAGATAAAATTACATATCTTTGGGGGCTCCTGGATGGCTCAATGGGTTGTGTCTGACTTTGGCTCAGTTCATGATCCTGGAGTCCTGGGATCAAGTCTGGCATCAGGTTCCCTGCTCAGCAAGGAGTTGGCTTCTCCCGGTGCTCCTCTCTCTGCTCCTGCCCTAGCTCTTAAAGAAATAAATAAATAAAATCCTTAAAACAGTATGTATCTTTTAAAAAGAAGTAATTAGTTTGGGGTGCTATGAAAATAATAATAACTATACATTTGAATGCAGTTAATTTCCCCCCATCCCAGATCTTTAAGAGGAGAAAGTGCCCCTCCAATATAGGCTGTTTCTAGCTCTTATTAACCAGCCTCTTGTAACCAGATTGAATGAAGGCCAGGGCAATTTTACAAGCACTGGGTGAAGAGGGTAGCCTCCTGAGTAGTAAATGAGATTCATCCTCAAAATATGCAAAACTGGGGAGAGAATTATTCAGAATGACAAATGCAAATGATGAGTATGCTATAGAGATGAAAAGCTGCTGTTGGAAAAAAACATTGTCAAAGGTCTGGTAAAATTAGCTTGCACTGCAGGAGCCCTTAAAGTAGGAAGATTTTATGGGGGAAAATAGGACAGAAGGTAGTTTTTCTTTTTGTCCTGGATGGAAACCATCTCAGCCAGGTACACTGGCTTTGGAGAGTCCTTCAGTATTAGAAGTATAGACAGAACAAGGATGAAGATGCCCTCAAATGTACAGGAAAGTAGGTGTCTCCCAGGAAATCAGAGGGAGCAGTCGTTCATTTTGCAAGGAGTTAAAATATGAGAGATGTGTGACCACCAGGCTCCAATCAGTTATTTCACGCACACTGTCTTGAGCTTTTGGGAGAAAACCTCCATTTCCGAGAGTTTCCTCTTCGAATGAAGATGTAGGATTCAGTCTTCCCTTATTGCAGCTACAACCAGCAGCACATACTGGTCGGAAATGGCAAGGCAGAGATGGCTGCCTCTATCCTAGCAGATAACTCACTCACCATTATTGGTTTATCGCCCAGATCGCCCCCAAAATGAATCAAGGCCATCAAAAATTGAAAATGAATATTGGCAAACATAATTCAAATAATGTTTAAAAGTGATTAAGGCACTATTTAGGAGAATAAGGAGGAGGCATACCAGAAACCTTCCATACAATCATCATCCACAAGTGAGCACTTATTTTAGCTCTGATAATTACCTTTTTAGCATGAGATAGATGTCTTCTTCTCCATGTAGGAGCACAGACCAACACAGAAGGGAACAGAAGAGTCTGGAGACAGGTGCCTATCCCCTTATTGACGCAGACCATTCTTCTGCACTTAATGACAAGCTCTTTCACCATCTTATCTCTTCCCCTCCTTTTCCTTCTTCCTTCCCACTTTGCTGACTTCATATCCTACCTCTCTCCCTCATTCATCAGCCTTTCTTGTGTCTCCTGCCAAATTGAGATCTCTCTGCTATAGAGTTGGCTACCATGGCTATAATCCTCATGGTCCCTTCCTTCTCCCTCATGTTTATGGGAACTTAGGTTTTGCTTGGGGGGAAATTGCATTCCTTTGGCCTCAAGACCAGTAGGTAGGGAGTGAGGTCCACAACTAGATAGACAGACCAGTCTCTGCAGAGGGATTGCCCAGTGCTATTCCCTTGTTTGTAGGCCACATGGCAGAAAAAATTAAAAATCTGTTAAGGGTTTCCTCACATAATGAACTTTGGGGGCCTATTCATGATCAGAAGAGCTGGTTGGACTTTATTGGACTGGAACCTGAAGATCAATTTTTATGGATTGGGTAGTTTAGCTCTTTTGCTTGATTCTTTGTAATTATGCACGATCAGTACATCCTTATCTGCCCTTAGTGAAAAGCATAGTGTAACCTTCTCCATTCATTTTTACATGGTTGGTGTCAGCGCTGGAGTGCACTTGGCCTTCCACAATAGCACAAACATGGCGGTTAAGGGTGCCAATCCCCCATGCAGTTGAAGATCTGTGGATAACTTTTTTTTTTTTTAAGATTTTATTTATTTATTTGACAGAGATCACAAGTAGACAGAGAGGCAGGCAGAGAGAGATAGACAGAGGAGGAAGCAGGCTCCTAGCCGAGCAGAGAACCTGATGTGGGGCTTGATCCCAGGACCCTGGGATCATGACCCGAGCCAAAGGCAGAGGCTTTAACCCAATGGGCCACCCAGGTGCCCCTGCGGATAACTTTTGACTTCACTGGAACTTAACTACTAATAACCTGTTGTTGACCAGAAAGCCTTGCCAAGAACATCAACGGTCAACACATCTTTTGTATGTTATGTGCATTCAATATCATCTTCTTACAATAAAGTAAGCTAGAGAAAAGAAAATGTTAAGAAATCATATGGAAGAGAAAATATTTATTCAAGAAAATCCATGTATAAGTGGGCCATTGCAGTTCAAACCTACAATGTTCAAGGGTTAACTACTTACTCTTAAGTTTGTCACATTGCATCTGTGAGGTAGACTTTGCTGGCCTCATGTTACACCCAAGCAAAGTGAGAGCCTGGGTGGTATTCATTTCTTCTGTCTGCTGTAATGAGTTAATGCAAACTGGGTGGCCTAAAGCAACCAAAATTGGTTCTCCAATAGTTCTAGGGGCTAGAAGTCCAACTTGAAGGTGTATGTGGGACTTTTTGGAAGCCCTTGGGGAGAAGACTCCCTTGCCTCTTTCAGCTTTTCCATATTCTCCAGTCTCTGCCTCTGTCTTCACATCAGCTTCTCTCTGTGTTGATGTGTCTTCTGCTATTCTATGTCTATCTCAAAACTCTTCCTTACATGAGGATACATGTGACTGTATGATCCAGGACAAATTAACACCTCTGAAGACACTTAAATTAATCACACCTTTTGTCATAGAAGCTAACATTTACAGATTCCAGGGATTGAACATGGACATTTCTTTCTCGAAATCATTTTTTGGTCTTCCACAAAGGTTATTCAAACCAATAAGTGGCAGACCTGAGACTGATCAAAATCTGGGTATCTTGATACCAAAGCTTATTTTCTTTCTAATACCATCTTAAATTATGCCTGCTCTCTGCTCCAGAATAAATGTGGAGATGACCTTTTAGAGTCCTCTTAAGGAGAAATGTTTTGGAGATATTACGAAAGATTTCTTTTTTATTTATTTGAAGGGGGAGAGGGCAACAGGAGAGGGAGAGAGAATCCTGGAGGTGACTCTGCTGAGCATGGAGCCTGATGCAGGGCTGGATCTCATGACTCGGAGATCATGACAGGACCCGAAATCAAGAGTCTGATGTTCAACTGACTGAGCACCTCAGGAGCCCCTTGGAAATACTGTTAAGAAATCAGAATGACAAACATAATAACAAATCACACCCACAGTTGATACAGGCAGAATGTTGTCTTGCCATTTCTCTATAAGGGAGTAAGGGTTTTCCTTGGTGTATTTCACACTGAAGACTTCGGGATATTATTTAGACTAAACTACACTAAAAAAATATTTTATATCATTATGCATTTTAGTGAGCTTATTATCATTAATATGTTTAGCATAAAATTTATTAGTGATATGCCCTTTAATTTAGCCTGTCTAATTGGTGCTAATTTAGTTAGATTGCATTAAATTACACCATTTAATGTAGCTATACGTGGGTCAAGAAATCTATTTCAACAAGATAGGTAATTTTTCATGCAGCTGAACAGTAAAAACAGATGACATTGAGATGGCTAAAAAATGCAATATTCCAAAATAAGAATTTTCCTAGAGTCCTGTTGGAAAGAAGTCAGCACACAGAGTTTATCTTCAGTCTCATCTCATTTTCCGGATCTCTAAAAGTTAGGCAAAGTACAAATGAGGAAAAGGGGATTGATTCTTTCCAGCATACGAGAATCTTTACAAATGATCCTTGTTCCAGCCTTCCATTTCTGATTCACAGTGTTATGGAGCAAATAACATTGTGGTGGGGGGTGGTCTCCCATCTTTGATCTACAGGCTTTCCTATTCAAATCTAATTGGCTAGTCATAATTTATTGACATTTCCCTTCTTTATATGGAAAAAAGCACTTGATATTCAGAAGACATAGGGACAGAACTAGAACATCACTGCAAACCATCTCAGCAGTGCATGGTGCTTAAAGGATGAAGAGCAGATGCAGGCGGTGCATTGGCATGCCCCCTGCTGCACGGTATCCAGGTCATACCTCCTGTTTCCTTTTACCTCTGCCCTTAAATGATGCGTATTACGTATCACCCATAGATGACTCAGTGGATGCCTCAATATGACTGGGGCTCATTCTAGAATATAAGAACAATCTTCAGGTGTGACTTGTGCCTTGTCTCTCTAGAAGAAAGCATTACCTTGGTCCCTGTGAGATCTACAGAATTGCCATTAGACCCACAGGTGGCTTTTTCTGCTGCTTCTTTTTGGATAGCTCAAACTCGGGGCAGAGCTGCTGAATGATACACAGATTGAACAGAAACCTCCAGCTTTTTCTACCAGGGTCCACAAGATCACAGGAAAGTCAAGCCCTGGGTGCCTTGTAAACTGAATGTGGGCACACTCCCTGGGTTTCAGCACAATCTAGCTTCTGCGTTTCCTCCTGGGCTTTCCACAGTAATGGGGGCAAATGGCTTACAGCCCAGTTGGCTTGGTCATCATGTACATCTGAAGCTTGAGCCTTTAGCGAATGTTCTTTTCAGTGGCAAAGAAACACTCACTTAGCCTGGGAGTGAACTGAAGAAAACTTATTAAATGCCAGAGAACTTGGGGCGCCTGGGTGGCTCAGTGGGTTAAGCCGCTGCCTTCGGCTCAGGTCATGATCTCAGGTTCCTGGGATCGAGTCCCGCATCGGGCTCTCTGCTCATCAGGGAGCCTGCTTCTCTCTCTCTCTCTCTGCCTGCCTCTCCGACTACTTGTGATTTCTCTCTGTCAAATAAATAAATAAAATCTTAAAAAAAAAAATGCCAGAGAACTTGCAAGGTGCACCAGCCCTGGCTGTCTGCATCTGAGTGTGTGGTCACTCCCGCCTTTGCCCTGCCCACTGGGGCCTGGCTATGGGTAGTACCCCATTCCTGGCACCGAGTTTCTGGGTATCTTTCTTGTAGGACACAGCTGAGGTGATGTTTTTGTTCAGTGCCTAGTGCTGAGCTCTCAGTTTGCAGACCCAGGACTTGGGGCACAGTGGAGCTGTGCTGAGACAAAGTGCAGGAAGCCAATGAATTTGAAGCGGGTTTCTAAAGGCAAGTCAAGAACAAGTTGGGACTCTGGCAGGGGTGCCTCTGCTTGCTGAACCCCTGAGCTGAATACCTTGATGAGCTGAACCAGTGCCTGGTACCTCATGCTACCATGCTCAAGGTTTAGCTCGCTCTCGCTGAGTACCAGTCCTTCTAATAATAAAATTAATTTGACCATTTGGAACAAGATTTAGTAATGGACCTCATCCAAGCCTCTAAATATGCATATTCCACTTTGGAACTGTACATAATTGCTCAATTGCACCTGCAAATCATGTTGTTAGCTCACTAATTATTCAAATAGTGGGGGCAATTCCACAATTGTGTGTGTAATTGTGTTAATTGTTAATGCAGTTAGGT
The DNA here is from genome assembly GCF_030435805.1 of Mustela lutreola. Taxonomy (NCBI): domain Eukaryota; kingdom Metazoa; phylum Chordata; class Mammalia; order Carnivora; family Mustelidae; genus Mustela; species Mustela lutreola. Next base: position 127,577,185 of record NC_081308.1, read on the forward strand.
ACAGGTGCACCGTGACTAATTACACACGCAGAAGCAGCTCCCAAACAGCCCACTGTCTCCATGCATGAGCCGTCTCTCTCAGAGGCAGGAATAAGTGGGTGACACACACAAAGCCACAGGCCATCAGTGGGGGTCAATCTGGTGAGGCTTCCACTTGGGAGCCACAGCATATACGTCTGGGAAACAATTAGGCCTTTGACTAAATTCAGCTGTTTATGCATTTGCTTCTCCTGCACCCCCTCCTCCGCCCCCCACATTAGCAGAGAGAGGCAGGGGGTGCATGCATAGTTACATGCTCAGACCCGGTCCCACAGTCACACACAGACCAGTTTGGGGAGCTGGCTCTGCTCATCTTTTCCGTAATGGTTTCCTGGCCTGGTGAGATGAGCCTTTAGTCAGGGGTTCTATTACTCTCTTTCCTGGTCACCCATATGGTTCCAGGACTCTCATTCATTTGAACCCAGTGTCAGGATAATTACGCCACTTTCAGGGTAAGCTACATCCTGGGAGGTGAAATTTCAGGAGTTTCTGGGACCCCCTAGTGCTTTATGTCTGTGGGACCAAAACAAGGACTCCTGCCATGTTCATTCTTTCTTTTTTTATTAAATTAATTTATTTATTTTCAGAAAAACAGTATTCGTTATTTTTTCACCACACCCAGTGCTCCATGCAATCCGTGCCCTCTATAATACTCACCACCTGGAACCCCAAACTCCCATTCCCCTGCCACTTCAAACCCCTCAGATTGTTTTTCAGAGTCCACAGTCTCTCATGATTCACCTCCTCTTCCAATTTACCCCAACTCCCTTCTCCTCTCTAACTTCCCATGTCCTCCATGCTATTTGTTATGCTCCACAAATAAGTGAAACCATATGATAATTAACTCTCTCTGCTTGACTGATTTCACTCAGCATAATCTCTTCCAGCCCTGTCCATGTTGCTACAAAAGTTGGGTATTCATCCTTTCTGAAGGAGGCATAATACTCCATAGTGTATATGGACCACATCTTCCTTATCCATTCGTCTGTTGAAGGGCATCTTGGTTCTTTCCACAGTTTGGCGACCGTGGCCATTGCTGCTATAAACATTGGAGTCCAGATGGCCCTTCTTTTCACGACATCTGTATCTTTGGGGTAAATACCCAGTAAAGCAATGGCAGGGTCATAGGGGAGTTCTATTTTTAGTTCCTTGAGGAATCTCCACATTGTTCTCCAAAGAGGCGGCACCAACTTGCATTCCCACCAACAGTGTAAGAGGGTTCCCCTTTCTCCGCATCCTCTCCAACACATGTTGTTTCCTGTCTTGTTAATTTTGGCCATTCTAACTGGTGTAAGGTGATATCTCAATGTGGTTTTAATATGAATCTCCCTGAGGGCTAGTGATGATGAACATTTTTTCATGTGTCTGATAGCCATTTGTATGTCTTTATTGGAGAAGTGTCTGTTCATATCTTCTGCCCATTTTTTGATGTGTTTGCCTGTTTCGTGTGTGTTGAGTTTGAGGAGTTTATTATAGATCCTGGATATCAACCTTTTGTCTGTACTGTCATTTGTGAATATCATCTCCCATTCCGTGGGTTGCCTCTTTGTTTTCTTGACTGTTTCCTTTGCTGTGCAGAAGCTCTTGATTTTGATGAAGTCCCAAAAGTTTATTTTCGCTTTTGTTTCCTTTGTCTTTGGAGACATATCTTGAAAGAAGTTGCTGTGGCTGATATCGAAGAGGTTACTGCCTATGTTCTCCTCTAGGATTCTGATGGATTCCTATCTCACACTGAGGTCTTTTATCCATTTTGAGTTGATCTTTGTGTACAGTGTAAGAGAATGGTCAAGTTTGATTCTTCTACATGTAGCTGCCCAGTTTTCCCAGCACCATTTATTGAAGAGACTGTCTTTTTTCCACTGTATATTTTTCCCTGTTTTGTCAAATATTAATTGACCATAGAGTTGAGGGTCCATATCTGGGCTCTCTACTCTGTTCCACTGGTCTATGTGTCTGTTTTTATGCCAGTACCATGCTGTCTTGGTGATCACAGCTTTGTAATAAAGCTTGAAATCAGGTAACGTGATGCCCCCAGCTTTATTTTTTGTTTTTCAACATTTCCTTAGCGATTCGCATTCTTCATCTTCTCTCTCATCTCTTCACCCTCTTCAGTCTTGGTGTTGGGTATGGGTGCAAGTCCTGCCAGCTATTAGATGAGCTGTGTGCACCCTTCATGCTGCAGGAGATACACTATAGATATGCCTCAATGTTTCAAGACTCTCCCCTTGAATATCAGATATTCTGCCCAATCATCCCCATAAGCCTTAAGTCTTTTACCCTTTGATGGATCACAGTGTATTTTGAGAGTTCAATCAAAATGGTGGAACCTCTTGCCAGAAAATGCCCATAGGCATGCACATGAAATTTTTCACATGATTTCAGATCCCCCGAGACCCCCTTCGTGGATCCCAGGTTAAGAACCCATTCCACCAATCCTTCCTGTTTTAACACCAAGTGAGTCACCCAGTTCATCAAAGAGCCTTGATTGAATTAAATACATTATATTATGGAAGTCTGCTTTCGGATATATGATAACTAAATGAAGTTGGTAAGAATTACAGTCCAAATATACTCAAGTCTCTTCTCTCTCTCTCTTTCTCTCTCTCTCACACACACACACACCTGTGAGATGATCGTTTCTATTTTTTTGTTTGGAAGGATATGGTCAGCATTAGCTGTAGGTTTCTGTTATTGTCATGACCATCTGTCAGTTTCATAGTGCAGCTGATAAATTTAAAATTGAGTGAGTGTCCACCACCAAATATGCATTTGATGATTTGGAGCTTTTGTGCTCAGGAAAGGAGGGGAACATGAGTTAGGGTGGGGGGTGGTGTAGACACATAAGGGCTTGTGTCACCATAGACCCATTTGGACACAGAGTGTGGGAATCCCAGGCTGCGCATTCTACCTCAGGCCCTGTAGGGTCTACTGACTGTGTTGATCCCATGCTCTGTAAGCCTAGCTCTAAGGAATTGGCTTTCTTATGAGAATCTTTACATACCCTGCCTGCTATAAGGAAGACAGGTCTGTAGGAAAACATTATTTGGCACTGGCTCGTGAGCCCAATGTCAAAAGGAAAATGGACTACATGTGAGACAAATCAGTTTGTGAGCAATATGAGAGAAACTTTTTAGGGAACATTGAAGATAGGGGCCCAGGGAGCCACCTGAGTGTAGGCTTGATCTGGTAGAAGAGATGCAGTCTGCATCATTGCTGCATGGGGGGATGGAATTTACCAGCTTCATATCCACGTTTGTGGCCCAGCAGGTGTCCAGTGGAACACAAGGATAATTCTTGAACTTACCTCTCAGGATTGCTTTGAGGATTACATTAGATAATCCTTGTGGGGGATTTAGCACAGTGCCCAGCACATATTAAGTACTCAGTAACTGTGGCTAGAGTTTGTATCATTATTAATCATTATTCTTATTACAGTTCTTATTTCTATTGTTGTTACTCTATGAATATGGGGAATTACCCCACAGTACTATTGTCTTCTCCCCCTCCTCCAGTGATTAACACTATCCATCCCCACCACTGAATGTTGTTCCTACCTCCTTTTGTCATTTGCTTTCTTTCTCTATTTCTTTCTTTCTTTCTTTCTTTCTTTCTTTCTTTCTTTCTTTCTTTCTTTCATGAGGGAGAGAGTGGGGGTGGGGGAAAGGACAGAGGGAAAGAGAGAATCCCAAGTAGGTTCCACGCCCAGGCCAGGGCTTGATCCCAAGACCCTGAGATCATGACCTGTGCCAGAATCGAGAGTCCAATGCTCACCTGGCTCAGTCAGTTGCATCCCACCTTAGGTCATTTTCTTTTGTCTGCCTTGTAGCATAGGCATTCCTGTGTTTGTCTTATCCCACCAACTAGGCTGTATGACTGAATTAATTTGCTAAGGATGCTGGAGCAAAGTACTACAAACAAGGTGGTTTAAACAACAGAAATGTATGGTCTCAAAATCTGAGATCACGGTATTAGCAGGGTTGATTTCTTCTAGAAGGCATGTGAGGGAGGACAGTTCCAGGCTTCTCCTTGGCTTAGAGATGGCTGTCTTATCCCTGTGTCTTCACTGTCTCTTTCCCCTCTGCATGTCTTTGTCCAGATTTTACCTTTATGATCATGCCTCATTTTATTACCCTTGCTTTATTGGACTTTGAAGATACTGTGCTTTTTTTCTGTTTTTGTTTTGTTTTTGTTCTTACAAATTGAAGGTTGGTAGCAACACTATGTTGAGCAAGTCTATTGGTGCCACTTTTCCAACAGCATTGTCTATGTCACATTTTGGTAATTTTCACAATATCTCAAGCTTTTTCATTATTATTGTATTTGTTATAGTGATGTGTGATCAGTGATTATGACTCACTGAAAGTCCAAATGATGCTTAGAATTTTCCAGCAATAAAGTGTTTTTATTTAAGGTATGTACATTGTGGTTTTTTTGGACATAATTCTATTGTACACTTTATAGATTACAGTGTAGAGTAAACATAACTTTTATGTGCACTGTGAAACCCAAAAACTCATTTGACTCGCTTTACTATGATACTTACTGTATTGTGAACCACAGTATCTCAGGGTATGCATGTGTGAAGACACCGGGCACATTCAGCAAGCCTGCCCCCTGTTTAATGAAAGGTTCTGATGACTACTTCATAGGCATTATGAGTATTACAGTTTATATATATGCCAAGCACCAGCACATAATAGACACTCAGTAAAGGGTGGTTATTAGTCACAAATGTTTACTGAATGAATGCATGAATTAATTAAAAACCTAGGTTTCTAATCACAACTGTTGGCCAGAGTTAAGTTTTTTACTTCTTTGTTAAGATGGTATCTCTTTCATTGCATTTCATGATTTTTGACCCAGTCCTATGTAATGGAAAGTCATTTGTGCATCAATATATAGTGGTGTGAAGTTAGTCAACTTTCTGAATCAGTTTTTTGAACAACTATCAGTGTGTGTGTGTGTGTGTGTGAGAGAGAGAGAGAGAGAACAAAAGTAGTCCAAGCTGCCTCTTTGAGATGTGCTGTTTAATTTGTAAATAGGCAAAGCTATTTCATTATTACTCCAAACTGAAATATGTCTACTGCATTTCAAAAATATCTGTCATTTGGGGAAGGTATGTGCTATGGTGAGTATGGTGAAGTATAAACCTGGTGATTCACAGACCTGTACCCCTGGGGCTAATAATACATTATATGTTAATAAAAAAAAAATAAAAAATCAGAAAAAAAATCTGTCATTATGTAAAAAACTCCAAACCTCCCAAAACAACAACGTATTATAGATGATTGGCCTCAACCTCCAGTAGTTAGGAAGCAGAAGACAGGCACTCGTTATGAGACTAGGAAAATTGAAAGTTCATGTTGACATTGTTCTTCATTATATTTTCAGTTTGTTAGCACCGAAGTGTCAAAATCAAACTCAGATTTCCTTTTGCCTGCTTGTGTCAACATTGCAACAATGGCTTAATGGGCATTATTTGCACTTTGGTTGAAATAGATCGGAAAATCAGTAACACCAAAAAGCCAACCTCATAATCACCAATTTTTAACACTGTGTCAATTGCCATAAATCACAGAGCTATAGATATGTGCAGCTGTCATGTTGAAGGTGATTAAAAGGTGCTGAATCTCTAATCACTATAATGAAAGAGATTGTCATCAATATAGAAACTCCAGAGCTGGAGAATTGTATTGATCTGAGTGGAGGAATTTGCAAACTCTCTGTCAGTTAATCTCATCCTTCTAGAACTGTAGCAGATACCTTTACCTTCCACATTTGGTGGAAGACGAAAGTCCATATTTTAGTTAAGGATACTTTGTTCCATTTCAGCTTCCAGGTTCTAATGTGAGCCTGCTTAGTCATTTGTGTGATCTGAGAGCTGATGTATCTCTCCCCACTAAGTGCATTTGGCAGCATATTCTGACGGGTTTAGACCTCATGGAGAAATCATTTGTGGCAGAGAGAAGGACTTTAGCGATTGTTTATCTTCCTCAGAATTATCCACAGGCGGCTGCTGGTTTCATGCTCACTCCAGAGTGGTATAGAATCGTGTGTAAAATGCATACTAAATGGCCTAATGCAATAAAAATGAAGCATGTCCTTCCATTAGCTTTTCTGTTTCCAGCAGTTCCACACAGCCACATATCAAGAACCAGGTCTGGGGGGCTCCCTAGTCCTACAAAAGCTGTGTAATTGCGGGTCCAAGGGGCCCTGGCTGTTGAGAGCCGGGGGGCCTCCACTGGCGTGCCCGGAGCAGGGCCAACCCACCTTCCCGCTGGCCTGACGCTGTTCACACCACCCTCTTCTGCATGCTTGGGTGGTCAGATTCTGAAATTTCCCCAGGCTCGGTTTGTCATGCAGTCACGTTTCTCATCACATCTGAAGGCTGTTGTGCCTTGCATGGTAATGAGGCCCTCTTTGTTTCAGCTGCCGCCCTACTCCCAGGAGCTGCCATCCGTACCCAGTCCACAGTCTGAGGGCTAGCACTGCAGAGCCAGAGAACCTCACGGGGTCTCTCGAAGCTAGCGACTCACCTAGGGCTCAGTAGGGTTTTTAAAAAACTGAATTTACATCAGTTTCAGGTTTGAAGCTGTTATGTGTACTCCGTTTTTTTTTTTTTTCTTTAATGCACTAGAACAGATTACCGTGCTCCTGTGTACAACTTATTGCATACTTACTACAGAGGCTGAACTATGTGATGCCCCCTTAGATGTGTTCTAGGGAGAAATGATATACCTGGAAGGCATTAATTTCTTTGTGAAGTTAGGAGCCGGGATGAGATATTTCCCACCAGAATGACTGAAGAATATTATTGTCTGTCATCTCTCAAAATGCTTATTTGGTTGTAAATCACTTTAAATTGTGTCCTAAGAACACACTGCCTTTACAGAGATGCAAAGATGCCCATGCCTTATCTCAGCCAATGAAGAATCTAGTTCTGCCGTCCTCATCAGGACCCCAGAAATGAGTGGTAGCTTGAAGCTGGGAGTGGACAGTGGATTGCATTTTCTACTGTCCCAGTGGGATCTGTGTCCCATGAGTTGGGATGGAAATACTGGTTATCACCAGAAGTGATTATTTCATCCTAACATTGCAAGAGGTCCAGGGGATCACAGGGATATGGATGGAGGCTCATAGACTGTATAGATCATAGAAAGCCTCAGACCCCTTCATTTCATAGCAAGGAGGCTTTGACCAACAGAACAGAGGTGATTCACCAAAGACACATACTTGATGAAAAATGGACCCAAACTATCAGAATAAATAGTGAGGGATGCTTCAGGTGATGTAGTTTGAAGCTCTCAAATGTTACGAAGACTGTCTGAGAGTCCAACCCTTACTGAGCACTCTGGGTTAAAGTATAATTTACCTTCTTCAAAGGAATCATTGCTTGTAGGTCATTATAAAATGACTTCCTTTCAGTCTTAGTGGTTTCAGTATGACCAATTCACTTGATCACCAGTCATGGTATTATTTTGGGGAGCTCCGTAAAATCTGGGATATGTGCTCCTCCAGTTTCTTCATTTCCTGGGTGAGAGACCCAGAGAGAAGAGTAGAACCCAGGCTCTTCTGACCTCAGCTGCAAGATTTTCCCATTGGCTACCCTGTCCTCCCTCAGTAAACCATACATTTTAAAAATTCCTTCTCTACTGTTGGTTGAATTAGGCAGGCTTATTATGAGGTGTATTTATTGTCCAACCAGGGGGTCTGGAAACAGGGAGATGGGAATAAAAGGATACTGATATGTTGAATTGGCCATGATCAAGGTCAAAGGAGCATTTCAAACATGGCTGAACCACAAAGTTTTTCATGATAATACCAGAAAGAGTAGGTTTCCTCTGATTAGAGCCAGATAGAATAAACAAATGAGTACTCAAACCATTAGAGGGAATTTGTGAGAAATGCAGCCTTTGAAAAATTTGGCTTTGAAAATCCCTCAAGGGGGACCCATTTTGCCATTAGATTCTCAGTTGTGGGCCAGTATCTATCTATTTTATGTACATTCACACACGTATTTCACATCTGTAGAGAGAAACACTGAGGTTTCAAATTCAGAATTCCATAGCAGGCTAATTCAAGTTTTCTTTTAAAAAACTTTCACTTCTGAATCAGTTGTCTTCATTCAACAGGCTTCACATAATCTTACCTTCTGGTTTGATTTAATTTGTTATGTACAAAATAAAAATGCCACCAAGTCCTCTCATGGCCATTTTAATCAGCTTCTCTTTAAGATCATTTGAAATAGCCCATTAAGCTACACATTGCACTTTGTATAGATTAATCTGAAGTGCTTGTATTGGTCGTAGTAGTTGTGAATGCAAAGACATAATCATGATATCTTGTTTATCCTACAGAGCTGGGCATATATAATCTTATGCTCATCAGAACAATGGAAAAATTGGGCTTATTGAACTGCAACTTGTATGTTCACTACATTCTGTTATATTGGTACAACAGAGGAGTTCTGCAAAGTGAAAATAATTAACACAACTTTAATAAGGGCTACTGCATACCTTTTTTTAGTAACTTTTTTTTCCCTCATACAATGGTTGAAAACACAGGTTTGAAGTCATACCGACATGGTTTTCTGTCTTGGATCTATCACGTTAACTGTGTGACCTTGGGCAAATCACTTAACCTCTCTGAACCTCACTTTCATCATTTAAAAATGGGGATAATAATATATATCCTAGGCTTTGACGACATTATAGTTTGCGTTTTTGAAACTAACCATTAACTTAGTATACTGTTAAGCAATCCGTTGTGAAAATCATTATGCAAATTGCTGTTGTTGGGATGGTCTGCATATAGTGCTCAGTGTGCCTTGGGGGCAACAGTCACCAAGTGTTCACTCTAGAGTCTAGACGGATGAGGCCTGGACCTTGATATCAGGCCATAGTTTGGTTATCGATTTTGTGTTAAAATGGTCATTTAGATGCCTATTGTTCACAGAAATGCTTGTGGGGCACTTGTATTAGGCCAGGCTCATCCTTGAGCTTACTTAATCTCCATGACCATAAGAGGACATAGGCATATGAAGGATCATTTACAGATGTGGGACATGTATAGCTGCTCCAAAACATGTTGCTCCAGAAATTAACAGATACTATTATTTTCTGCACCTTAGTCAAAATTTACAAAATGAGTTTATTCATCTAACTTCTCTTCTCAATACTTCCCTTTTCCTGTCTTTTTGCTTTGATTGGCTCAGGTGTTTAGACTGAACATGGTGCTATCGAGGCCAAGGCAATGATCATGAATACTATGCCCCTCCAGCCAAAGAATCTAAGCAGGAGCTCTGGCCTACTGCCCAGCATACTCGGCTCCAGACTGAGCTGTACTCTGACTTTCCAATGATCCAGCCTCTGGTGGTGCTGGTGGGGGAGGTCGCCAGAAACGGCTTTACCAGAGGTCTTTCATCACAGTCTTAACAATTGCCACAGCATCACACTATTTAAAATTTTTTTAATTTAATTTTATTTTTTATTTTTTACAAACATATATTTTTATCCCCAGGGGTACAGGTCTGTGAATCGCCAGGTTTACACACTTCACAGCACTCACCAAAGCACATACCCTCCCCAATGTCCATAACCCCACCCCCCTTCTCCCAACTCCCCTCCCCCCAGCAACTCTCGGTTTGTTTTGTGAGATTAAGAGTCACTTATGGTTTATCTCCCTCCCAATCCCATCTTGTATCATTTATTCTTTTTTAAAAAAAATTTGAAGACCATGGCCATTGCTGCTATAAACATTGGGGTACAGATGGCCCTTCTTTTCACTACATCTGTAGCCATGCTCGCCAAACTGTGGAAAGAACCAAGATGCCCTTCAATGGATGAATGGATAAGGAAGATGTGGTCCATATACACTGTGGAGTGTTATGCCTCCATCAGAAAGGATGAATACCCAACTTTTGTAGCAACATGGACGGGACTGGAAGAGATTATGCTGAGTGAAATCAGTCAAGCAGAGAGAGTCACTTATCATATGGTTTCACTTATTTGTGGAGCATAACAAATAGCATGGAGGACAAGGGGAGATGAAGAGGAGAAGGGAGTTGAGGGAAATTGGAGGGGGAGGTGAACCATGAGAGACTATGGGCTCTGAAAAACAACCTGGGGGTGTTGAAGGGGCGGGGAGCAGGAGGTTGGGTGAACCAGGTGGTGGGTATTAGAGAGGGCACGGATTGCATGGAGCACTGCGTGTGGCACAAAACCAATGAATACTGTTATGCTGAAAATAAATAAAAAAATTTTTTGAAGAGACACTCCATTTAGATGCCATTTTCAGGGGTAAGGCAGTCACTTCTCTCCCTACTGCCCCCCACTGCCCCACCAGTTCCCAACAGAATACAGAGGAGACTGTGTAAATAGAGCAATTAGATCTTCCAGAAGAAGCTTGAGTAGAGCTGCTTTAGTAGTTTAATGGAACTGAAGTGACTTGAGGCAAATCAAATGGAATCATGAGCTAATGAGTCATCCATCATGAGGATTATGTAAGTTAGTGGTTGTATCATATGACGACAAAAACTTGACATTTTCTGTCCAATGGACCAGAGGTTAGTCCCAGTCCTTCCATTCACCTGGCTGTGTGACCTTGGGCCAATTCTTTTACCTCTCTGCACCTCATTGGTTCTTAGCTTTAAAATAGGCCACATGTTAGAAGGTTGGAGTATATAACCCCCAGGTCCTTTTTCTGACAAGAATATATTGTGAGATGAAAATATCCATTACTGGACAAGCAATTGAGAAGTAGTCCATTGACAATAAGCTCACAGATGACAGATGGCACATATATCATTAGAGAGTTGTTTCATTTATTACCTGGTCCTTCTCCTCCGTGCCCTCCAGCAGATTTAGTAGATCATGGTTAGAACTTGAACAGTTTGGACCAAAGGCTTCCACCATACCTAGAATGGCTATCACAGGAGGTTCTTTTTCAGAATGCCTATCTTACTCTAAGGGACCAAATTTCTAAAGATGGAAAGGTTGCCCCTGCCAGCACTATTTGTCTCTTTCCCCATTCCTTGAATGGAATGATTAAAGGGGAAGGGTATGTTGTGTTGAGTGATCAAGTGTCTTCCTTCATTCCAGCCTTGGCCTGGCACCAGTAAGCTTATCTCACCACATACTCAGGACTTCTCAAATCAAGCTTGACCATGACTGTTCATGGGAAGACAGTTTTCATGGCATATTTGGAGAGCCCATGCACCTGTAGGGATTTCTTTCATCTGGATGTAAATGGTGGAAACACAGAAGCCAGAGGAAGAGTGAAGTAGAGTAGCAAGGCACTGACCTCAGTGTTGAACCTAAGACCTCAATGCTTAGCAACTTGGGGGTCCTGGTTGAACCTAAAGGTTGGTCTACTGGTCATGACAGCAGGTGCTCTTCAAAGCATGGACTCTGATTCATGATTGTACAGGTGATTAACCTTCAAGATGCTCTTCTTCCTCTCTCAGGTTTTCAAAATGCCATTTCGTAGGTCTCTCTTTATGCTGTCAGTGGTCTTCTTCCCATTTCTGTTGATGGTTTTGAATTTGTGAGGACATTATTTTCTCTGTCACAAGTATCCTTTCATCCCATGGGGATCTTCATTGCAGTCCATGAACTTGGCTCCTGAATTCCTGTGGCTTTCATGGGAACTCTGTAGAGTCTATGTTTATAGACCAGCAGCAGGAAATGATGTCACTGGGGAGCTGTTCTTAGAGTTTTGCATAAAGGGGTTAAGATCTTCACATTAAGGATTTAGGAGATCTCACTTGCAGTTGGATTATCATTCACAGAAAAGAAACTGAGAATCTTGAGAATGCTAATTTGAAAGCGTTTCATTACAAAATAGATGTTTGATGCTGCTAAAGACCTAGGAGTATCCTGATAAGGTGTCATGTTTGCCTTTGGAGAACAGTTCCAAAAACAAAGGCAAAAACAGTTAGAAATTAATAAAATATGTTGTATAGATATCTGTGTGCAAGGCCAGATAATTTCGGACTGGTGTGATCACAATAAATTTTTATTTCCAATATGCCCTCAGCCCAGGGCCTTTTGGGTACCCAACTAAATGCGCACTAAGTACTGGTAATTACATCATTTAAGTTGGCACATTGCTTGTGATTTTAGAAGTCCCTCTTCTTTATGATAATCCATTCGAATGAAGAATGCCCTTAAACGGATTCTAAAGATTGTCAAATAATACTTAATAGTGTAATATATATCAGTGAGTTTATTTATCTCGAGTCAGGAGCTTTTATAGATTCCAGCTATGTGTCTTCTCCACAAATCTTGTTTTTTGTGCTCATGGCTTCAGTGAGAATAAATGGAAGTTGTGGAGTCTGGAAAGGCCACTGGAGGGGATTTCCCAATCTCCTCATATATCAGTGTCTCTTCGTGTCTGTTTCTGATGGGGTCCAACAGCAGGTCAACATCCTTAGGTAAAGAAAGACTTCCTCAGAGTGAGCAGCAGTCATTGAAAGTAAATTAATGAAAGACAGTGACTGCTGATCTCTTTGACAAGAAGGAGTTCTTGCTGCCAACATTTAGAAACCACTAGAAGTGGTCTCCATTGGAAACCAGGTTTCGACTTTCTGCCCTGGGCTGCCAAAAGTATTGCAGTAGAAAATGTGAAAGTAAGTTGAACTTTGAATTATAATTTCAATGACTGTCTAGTGAAATGGATTCGTGCTCTGGCATTGCACCTTGGAGGCTCGGGGTTGATTCGCATAAGATAAAAATCTGTCTGGTCTGACAGTCGAAAAGGTCGCAAGCACACTTGAAGTCCGGTGGTCTCAGTACAGTCCCAAATCTTGATTAAAAAGGGAAGATTTAGGAACTACTATGGAATTTTTCAAAATAATCTTTTTAAACAGAACCACTTCTACATGTTTTGGCTTCAAGTTTGTTGACTTAGCCAAGTCTAGATTGTATTTTCACTAACATTTAGCAATAACCTCTAACTCAATGAAATTTCCCATGATTGAGACTCTTTGACTTTGGGGTCAACATGTTATTTTTGAAAATGACATCTAATTGTTATTGTGGTCTCCCTGATAATGAAAGTCAAACTGTTCATATTTTAAATGCTTCCACTGAAGTTCTAAAGCATAATGTCTGTCTGTTTCCATTTTGAGAGTATTTGCTGGAATGGCTTGACATTTTTACTTCTGTAGATCATGTGGACACTACACCATTGAGATTCTTCATTTTAGATCGAAGACTTCTTTTTTCTGATACTATTTTTAAAAAATTATTTACTTTAAGTAGTATCTACACCCAGTATGGGGCTCAAACTCACAACCCTGAGATCAAGAGTCACATGCTCTTCTGGCTGAGCAAACCAGGTGTCCCTAGATTGGAGACTTCTATTAATGAGACATCATCTGATGAATACAGGTTGAAGTTTTGAAATTAATCTGCTTTGGACTACAGACTAATAGACTTGTTTTTAATAGATGGGAGTCACTTTTGAGACTGGGTTCTAGGCCAGCTCCTTTGCTTTATATCTGGAGAAACTGTGACTTGCCAAAAGGCATACTGTGCTGTAGTTGCTACCTGTCCAACTCTGTTCCCATATTGAAAGTTAAGGTCAAGTGTCCCTTCCTTTCCTGACTTTTCCTGGATCTGCAGACAGTTCTGCCTTCTGTGACTTTTGTTACAACTATTGTCAAAGCCAACCATATGTCTTTTTTTTTTATTTTATATTTTTAAGATTTTATTTCTACATAATCTCTACTCCCATCATGGGGCTTGAACTCACAACCCCGAGATCAAGAGTCGCAGGCTCCACCGACTGAGCCAGCCAGGCATCCCACATCTGTTTTGTTTTGTTTTGTTTTGTTTTGTTTTTTGTTTTGTTTTTTTTAAGCAGGATTGCCATGAAGTCTAGATTTCTAAGATAGTTTTGACGTGAAATAATCACTTTCATTCTTCCCTTATCAGATATTCTGGAAATCCACATATCTGGTCATCCAACGCACGCCATCCTCATACTCATCCTCATACTCACTCAAAGAAAAATCCTCCTCCCAAGTGCCTGATTCAGGGATCTGAAAATACAGGCTTTGTCGTCACTGTTTTAGGTACGCAGGTTCTGTATGCTCATCTGGAGTAGATGTTTCCTGTGGACATTTAGTCTTTTATCATCTGCTGCATTTTACTGAATTTCCCATAATGCTTCTTGTAGTGCACTGTGCAGAGTGGGGATGCAATGTATATTTTCCATTCAGGATGGTTTTCTTAATGCAAACAGAGTTTTTCTAAACTCCCAAGTTGGGAAGTACTCCAATGCACTGATTCGGGAGTAAGTGTGGTTATCTCACCGAGTGTATTTTATTTGTATCAGTAATGTGTTGTAATTGTATGTGGAATTATAAACACCGGCCAGGTGCCGTTTATCTTGCAGATTTTCACAGCTGAAAAGTAACCAATCCTGGGTTTTCATGCAGATGTGAGGCAAGCAAAGATCATTGGTGTCATGCATACACTGTCCACGTTGATTGGTATAAAACACTAGGCTCCATAAGCCATGGTTGTCCAACATCACTCCCTCTTTGGTCTTCAGGGTATGATGCAATGGGCTCAAGATGCACCACGGAGCAGGCCCACGCTTAATGCCACAGACCCCTTCTTTATGATGCTATATCAAGTGTCTGTGTTTGCAGACTAATATTCTGGAAAAGCATTACGCCCTTCCATGAGCCAAATGTTTCAGAGTGTCCCATAAATGCTGGGAAGATGGTGCCTTGGGACCAACTCTCAAGCTAACTAGAGATTTAACTAAGTAAGGCCCAGGGGAAGTTTAAGAAACAGGAACTTCTTGTATTTGTTCTATTGATTTTTCTGCCAACAAAATAGTGTGACCAGTTGTGGTGTTTTCAAATAAAAGCATCAGGACTTAAGTCCGCATTTAGGAGCAGTTTCCTGGGCACACGTGCAGGTGCACTTGGAGGAAGACTGGATGGAGCCAGAGACAGGCCCCAGTGCCAGTTCACCTAACAAAGCAGGAAGGATAAGGGCCAGGATTGCAAGTCGTTATTTATAATCAAACGAAAGGGTAATTTTGCCAACTCTCTGTTCTCAAATATGAGACCATCTTTCTGGTAATCAAACTATTATTCTGACACAGTTTACTTATCAGAAGACCAATTTGTAATTGTGACCAGAAAATGGAGGTTGCCTTTCAATTCATTTGAATTGCAAACCAGGTAGACAACCTATAGCTGCCATTGGCATATATTTTAAAGCAAATTCAGGCACCTACATTGACCTCCTATTTACATTTCTTTGAGGAGAAAAAAAGTCGCATGAAAGCCATCAAAAAACACATTTCACAGCAGGCAAATTAATTGGTTTTACAGTATTTGAATGGAGGGCTTGTCAAATAAAACATGCCGTGACAGTTAATAGTGTCATTTAGAGCCAGAAAATTATTGGCTTATTTGTTATTGGATAAAAGGAAGGCAAACATTTTGTATTAGGAAGTTTTAATGTGTTTAAAATCCTCATTAGGGATTAATGGACATGCTTGCTTAGCATAGTGCCTCGTTAATTTGGGGCTAAACAGTTACTTCTGTGTTTCAATCTCAGTGTTGTTTCTTAACATTTTTTTTTTTTACTTCTCTTTAATTAGATCTTGCATTTGAGTTTGGTCTCTATACCATTGGAGAAGTAGAATTAATTAATGAGATTTATAAATCTAATGGAATTTATTCTTAGCTATCGTTTCATTTTAGCAAGCAAAGAAACCACATGTAAGTGAGCACAGATCTAAGAGATTTCAGAAGTATAGAAAAAGATGTGAATTTCCTTGAATATATTTAGCAGTGTCACTTGGCATTAATAGATAAAATTGTTTTAATTAGAGTTATAAATAATAGGAGATCTGGAGAGGATTCAGTCCCCATGCACACGGCTTGTTCTTTGGGCTCATCACTGTGGGAGAAGAGCAACTGTAACTTTATCTGTGGAACCACCGTGTCATCCACTGACAATTAAGATGATCCTAAGTGCAGGGTTTATAGAGTCAAGAAGGCGCCAAGTTCATTAGAGGTTAGTCTGAAAGTGGGGCCACTTACAAACTTACAAAGCCTGTTCCGCTTACATGGCTTTAAGGCAAATTTAGCTAGAAGAAAATCCAACTGAAATCTGGGTTTCTCGTTTTGAAGCAGACATTTAAATCATTAGCTATGTATTTAGAAGACTGAAGTGGCTCCTTTAGGGTGAGGGATTGTGAATGTCAAGGAAAGACCTTCATTTTGCACAAGTTTGTCAGGCTCTATGAGACAAAGATAGGTATTTAAAAGGTTCTTTTATAAATGGGGTTACAGCACTTAATTGAAGAACCGATAAGACAGCCTGTGGCAATGTCTTCAGAAGCTACCAGAAAAACCTGAGCTCCTCCTTCATTTTTTTTGCCCCAGTGAGGAAGTCCTTGTATCTTTAAAAACCATAAATGCTTTTGAAGAACGTGTCAGTCCCAGGTATGTTATGAAAGATAATTGCATTTTGAAATATTTCATACTAAGCATCATGTGATAAATATTTGCTTAAACGCAAAATATTTAAAACAGCCCATCTTTACACAATTTGGAAACTTGCCCTTCCAGTGTTGTCTAAGAATGATCTCTCTCAGGAGGGTATGGGTTAATCGGGTTCTCTGCTTCCCTACAGACAGAGTTGAATTCATTTAGCCCCCGAGAGGAGATCCTCAAGCACTGTGGCCATATTTGGCCCTGGGCTTAATTTCATCTGGCCTTCTGAGTAATATTATGGGCTTCGCCACTGTGGGGTCCCAGAAAATCATTACTCCTGCTCCTGGGCTCTCGGCTTGTTTCATGCAGAATGAAGCCTCTCGCAGATTAGAGCAGTTGGAGAACTGTGAACTGTGGGTAATTAGCTAATCAGTGTTGGAAAGGGCAGTGCTAATAGTGGGGAGCAGAGTGTCACCTCCTCCTAAATCACTGGAGCTACTTGGCTTGCAGCTCTCCCCTTTCCCCCACCTCCTTCCTTTATCTCTATACTCAAGATATGCACACTGTCTCCTGTGTTTCCCGTGTAGCTAGCTAGCTCTTTCTCTCTTTCCCTTTGACAATTGCCAGATAGCTCTGTTAGACTTTCCTAGCAAATCCACGTTCCTGTCCTCCAAGACAACTGTTTCCTGCCTTTCCTTTCCCTTTGCATTCCCAACAGGCACCCCGCATTCTTAGCTGATGACCTTGCCACCCACTGCAAGGAGCAGTATAGATACAATCAGACTGTATCTATACAATCTATACAACTGCTGCATCTTCCCGTCTTTGATTGCTCCAACCCAACTGCTTATGTATCTAAACACTCTGCCTTCCCTCTTCTTACAATGGAAGTGTCCATGCTCCTATTTTAGGCTGTCCTCTCCAATTGAGTCCCAATGCGCTCTCTCCTTCTCAAGGACTTTGCTTTTATAACCATCCACTCTCTCTTTTGCAACACTTTTTTCTCCTCCACCCACTGGTATATAAAATGCCTTAATATCATCCCTCTTTTTTTTTTTTAAAGATTTTATTTATTTGACAGAGAGAGATCACAAGCAGGCAGAGAGGCAGCAGAGAGAGAGAGGGAAGCAGGCTCCCTGCTGAGCAGAGAGCCCGATGCGGGACTCCATCCCAGGACCCCGAGATCATGACCTGAGCCGAAGGCAGCGGCTTAACCCACTGAGCCACCCAGGCGCCCCAATATCATCCCTCTTAGAAACAAAAAACAAAAAAACAAAAAGGAAAAAACCTTGACCTGGCCCACATCACTACTTCCTCTCCCCCCATTTGTCCTTTCCCTTTCACAGGAGAAATCGATTATCCATTCTCTACTCCCATCCTCCCACTCCCTCCTCAACACACTCCAGTCAGCTTCATGCTCACAGCGTGTCACTGAAACAGCTCTGACCAAGGTTGCCCATGACCTAGACCTTGCCAAACTCAACCGCCAAGTCTGCATCCTTATCTTACTTAATGGTCACTTTCTCTTTGAAGCGCTTTCTTCTCCAGTCTTCTGGACACTGTGCTACCTGATATTCCTCCCGCCCCCCCTCCCAGTCCCTCCTAAGAACTTATGTTTGCCTTTGGAATCCATGGCATATGATAGATCACATGCTATGCTATAAGGAAGGTGGACTCTTAGCAAAAGACACTGCAGATGTTTTTTTGTCAATGGTCTTCAGGTTCATCTTGGGATGACTAAGGTGGGAGATCAGTTTCACAGGTAAGGCCCACAGGGTGTGCGTGCTGTGTGTTCTGTGTGACTCGTTGTGTTAAGAGTTGCCTTCTTAATTATTCTGGCATTGATTGGTCTAAAAATTAATTTGCCTCTCCCATGCATTTCAAAAGCATCAGCAGGAAAAGATAAAGTCTATCTGGGATTTGACAATGATCATTCGTACTCCATGGAGAGAATAGTCCATGGATAGGAGATAGAGAATTGAATGTTGAGAAGTCTACTGCAACATAGAATAAAATGTATTTAGTATAACAGAATAAAATAGAAGGTGAATAAAATTACAAAATCTAAAAGATGCCCAAGAGATTATCTCACCTGGCAACGTGTCTGAGATGAAGGTTTTTCTGTGGCAAAATGGAAACTGTAAGAACAGTGGTATGTGTGAGTATGTTTGATGTTGGTATAAGTTTGCTGTCATAGACCTTGAAGAATCTGTCATGTATTTGGAGATTGTACACTTCCTACCTTTTGGATATTGTTTTCATTATGGCCTTCATGGCAAATGAAAAAGTTGGTTATCTTATGTAGATCTCTGATTATTTTTATAAAGCTATGTGAGGTACAAAACATTAGGAACTTGTGATATATCCTCTTGCATTTGTCGTGGAGGCTGGAGAATGAGGAAGTGAATTGTCCCAAACCAAACAGCTAATTAGTAGTAGAACTTGGGCACTTAAACTCTTTCCTGTCAGTATGTCTTTCTTCTGCTACTTTATTAAATCATAGTTAGCTGAAAGCGAGATGGCTGCCTTGCGGTGGCTTAGCTGCTGTACATTGTGAGAATATGCTGTGATTGTGGAGTGGGTAGGAGTATCTGGACACTCTAAAAACTCTAAATTTCTTCTTTAAATGATAAAATTCAGAAGTGAATTTGCTTCTCGGCAATCCTTCTTGACATGCTTAGATCATGCATGTTGGCCTTAACAGCTTTAACAGCAGCCGTTGACAGAGTTCAGAAGCTGCCTGACATCACTCCAGTTTGTCCATCTGTAGTTTAACAGTTTCCTCTTTTACCATAAGAGATTTAGGCCTGGGACACAATTCAGCCATTAGCATGAATGGCAGGCAGTACAGCAAGAAGGGATTTAGTGGGATCGAGATCTTAATTTTAAACAGTTCTTGGTTGCAGTGCCCTAACACCCCAGACAAGACAACAGTGGGTATCCTGCAGGCCCTGAGGGGTTTGTTGCAGGCCTAGAAATGTCAAAAGGAAGGGACATGGCTAGAAGATTCATGGGTTTTAGGGCAAGCACCAAGAGCCGGCAGAAGGCTAGAAGCACAAGCAGGAAGAGGCAAACAAGGTGGAAAGTAGCAGCACATTTAAGGAATCTATGCACAAAGCCTTGAGAATGTGTATGCAGGAGGTAAGGCCCCAGGGCACCTGGGTGGTGGAAACACAGTAGCAGCAGTTGGAATGACCTCACTGTCCAGCTTGGGTGACCAGAGGAATGAGGGGTGGGCGGCCAGGCACTTCCAGATAGGCTCTTGGTTTCTTAGGGCAATCTTGCTAGATGTGTACCTGATTTTTCTTTAAGACCATAACCCTGCTCCCCATTTATAGCTCACTCTTCTATAGAACTAGTTATTACACCAGATAAATGAACAGTGAGCTAATGGCTATTCAGAGCTCACTGAATTAAGTACTCTTCACTTGAAATTCCATCTGCCATTAGGTCCTCTCAGCTGATGATGGGCCTTTCTGCATATGCATCCCGCCCTTGCCCATGCCTAATGTAATCAGGGACAAGATGTCCTCATAATGAAGCACATCACCCGCCCTTCCCCCACTCCTTCCACCCTTACTCCCCCTTGTCTCTCTGTTGTCTTACCCCCTCAAGTTCCCTCTCCAGCCTCCTTTGTCGTCTTCAGGGAGAGCCACCAGATGGAGCAGCAGCCCGAGACTTGTTATACATTGGGCCCCTGGATAGGCTTTTCATAATTAGTTACCTGCACGGGATGTCTTGGGGGCCAGTTTACAAGGGGCTCTAAGTCTCAATGTGGTGATGCCTCGCCACAAGCCTTAGAGGCGACTTGGGATAGAAGTCGGGGAGGGAGCTTACGATGTACATCTCAGCCCCATAACCACTGTAAGAGTGTACCTTGTATTCCCCTCCTATAGACACTGAAACAGAAAGCCAGGCAGGGAAACAAATGCAGAGAAGTTCAAGTACCACAAAACAAATTAAGTATCAAAGCTGGGATTAAAATCCAAGTCGGCCCAGCTTCAAAGAGTGTATTCTTTTCACTACCTCTTGATGCCCCCAGAAAATATAGTAAATTATCTCATTTATTTGCTCAAATAAATAAAATGTAATTGCACTCACTGCCTTTTTAGTTTTGATGCCATGGAAGAGTCTACATAAAAGGTCATTTTTTTTTTTTTTTAAGCCGGCCTGAAATGGCAAGGACATTAAATTCCTTTGATCTTTATGCTCTACTTTTGTTTCTTCTGTCTTAGAGGGAACCATGACTACTAACTTATTTTACATGGGGTATTTGGACCATGTGACTCTCTTAAAAATGGACGGGAAGCAGTATTTGAAAGTAAACTCCACAAATCTGTGGGCACCCAGGATTTCAGCTGTATTAAAAAGAAACTGGAAGATGAGCTGTTTAGCTGTACCATGTGACAGTTGTGAAATCTTTTTTGTTTTGATTAAAAAGTCCTATTACCTGAGGACTTCTGTTGGCAGCTTATGTAATATTAACTGTTCCTGTTTAATCAGGGCCTCATGAATACCAACTAGAATAGGGATAGATTAAGGTGAGGCAGGAAGCAAGGGACTGACAGATCCTAATGGGAACTGGGTTTGTACTTTTCCAAATTGGAGACCCGGGATTCCCTAGGTCGGGTGGGGAGATCAAGGGATCAGAACTGCAGAGGCTCCTCCCCCTTGTTTTTACAAATGACAGACCGTGGGGATTAAAAATTTTAAAAAGCCGGCAACTCATTTGGTAATGCAATATCATAACCTGACTTTTCGTTCTATTAGTAATGCCACATCAGGGGAACTCCGTGTCCCGTAAATCAATCATGGGGATAAATGCGGCAATTTGTTAATGAAAATACAAACGGAATTACTTCAGAAGCTGCCATGGATGTCAGTCATGCATATTGTTTGACTGGGCCGTTGGCATGGTGTTTGACACTCTGTGTCACTTGCACTTGTTAGGGGAATGCAAGCATTCGCTGGCAATTAAACCTGTGACTTTTGAGTTTTGCTTCACGAAGTCTTTGTCAAGGTGGAATATGCCTGGAATCATGAGCTTTGATTGCCAGATATTGTGGGACAACCTCCGGGTGCTTTTAGGGGAAAAGAAAAAAAAAAAAAAGAATGACCCTTCTCTTGCAGTCCCTTAATAATAAATACACTGACAGGCAGGCACTGAGCTCTCCCTGGCCCCAACCCTGGTTAACCATGTGATGATCATTATTCTTTTAATGTTTTACATTAATCTCCATGTTTTCTATTAGTGCTAGCTGCTGCTTATGTCTCTCAATGCCACAATCAGGGTATTTTTGATATCTTGTATTACCCTAATCGCCAAGAAGTATGCTCCAAACTGATTAATTCTGGAATGATTAAAACATCCTATGCAATTCATTTATTGTTGCTGCAGTTAATTGAATATTTGATGATTTAAAGGTACCCTCATTATTTCCAAAGATATGTATTTATCACCAGGCAGATGATCTGTGCGTGGTCTTTCTGTGGGTACATGGGGTGGCAGACTGCGCTGTCACATGCCAAGAGGGTAGGCACTTGGAAGGGCTCTCCATCAACGCCCCCACCTGCCCGCCGTGTGCCTGCCTTCCCTGGCCCTCAGAGGACCACATCTGTGCCCAGCACGAGAGGGTCATCTGGGGCCAGGCGGGAGAGCACAGGCTTGCCTCTGCCATGCGCAGCCTGCTCTCTGCTCTGGGAGGAGGGGGCAGAGAGGGGGATGGAAAGGCCGCTGCAGCTCTGAGTGGTTAACTTGCGCTTTGCGGACTATCTGAATGCTCAAGGGTGGATTGAAAGAGAGGAGAAGGTGGCTCGGGAATTAAGCAGCAGCTCGGCAACTCAGCGGGCAGCAGTTCTAATCCCCGTGTCACCACTAGTTCTCTTAGTCTCCTTTCCCACCTGTCCGAGTGACTCCAGAAGTACTGCGAGAGGAGTGTGTGCATGTGTGTGTGTGTGTGTGAGAGAGAGAGAGAGAGAGGAGGGGGAGTGCCACTGGGCAAAATTCCAGGGCTGAGCCCCTGCCTCAGTGCAGCTGTCTTCAGTGTGCAGAGTGACTTCCCCCAAACCTGGAGTGCAGCTCCGCAGGGGATCTCAGAGACTGGAGTGGCCTCAGGTGGCTCCACCACTTTTCAGCCATGACAGATCCTTGGTCTCTCACTCCCATGTGGAGTGAGGACTACAGTGGGGACCTCGGCAGCTGGGAGCTTCTGTCGGACATGACTCTGTCCGTGAACCCGGTAGGTACCCTCTCCCTGCCACCTGATCAGACCTCCTGTTCTGTATTGTCTATTTCCCGTGTAAATGTTTGTCTTCTCAGTTTGCATGGAGTCTCAAAGCCAGAAATTATGTTGTCTTCAGTGTCTTCAGACCCTCCCCCTTGGCACCATCCTGAGCACAGTGTGAGCTCAATCAGGATTTGTTGTCTAAAGAAATAAATGGGAGAACTGATGAATAGGCAGTTGGGTGGTAAATAATGATCCTATTACCCTTGTCATGACTACCTTACAATGTCTGTCCTGGTGGGTCTCTAATTGTTTGTTTTGCCATCCCATCCAGACATTTAACTCCCAGAGAAAGAGGCCAAGTCTCAGAGCTGTTTGTATCACTGCCCCCCTGCAATGCCTAACACTATTCTAGGCGCAGAGGAAATGCTCCACTGCTTAATTCAAAAGCACTTGCAGGGGGAGAAGCATTTGCTGCTCAAATGTAGCTGTCTTGCAATGGAAAAAGCTGTGGGGCAGGGCTAGAGAAGTTTGCAGGACTAGTGACTTCATGCCAATGCTGGATTCCGGGATTTCTTAAAAAGAAAAAAAATCTGAACACTCGGTGTGGACACAGACTTATTTGACTGCCCTTGTCAGCAGTCCTTCCCAAACCTGAGTGCTACTGACACCAAGAAGTCGTTATTAGATTTGCTGCAAAACCCCAGAGTTGACAACTCTTTCTATTTTGACAGCAGTTCCCCCATAAGGAAATAGATACTTTATAATATCAGGTGTAGGGATGATATTTGCAGGGGGAGAGAGTAAGTCAGTTCTTTCCTGGAAAAGATGAGAAAACTCAACTTAGTAATAAAGCAGTGAGGAGAACAACAGGACAAGGGGTACAAAGCACGTTTACATTACTTATATGCTGCTCACAGAAACCCTGTGAGATTTGAAAAGAGTGGGTATTAGTATGATGGCGATTTTATTTTATTCTACTTTATTTTACAGTTGGGAAAACTGGAACTCACAGGGGTAAAGTTACCAAGTCCTGTTCCCAAGTGGTAGGGCTGGAACTCCCACCTAGTTCCTTATACACCCAGAAGCAAGTGTTCTTGTGGTGTCTGCACATTGCTTGTATGTTTTTCTCTGTGGTTGGAAAATTAACATTATGTTTTTTGTGTGGGAACAAAAAGAGCAAGGGCCTTTTTCTGAGAGCGGGACATACATTTTTAGCCCAGGAGGCCCACACAGACAGAATGCAACAATGATATTGAAGATTTAATTCTGCTAGAATCATTTTGACCTTTGGCAAAGGTTATTTCTTAGAAGTTCAAGGACTGTCTTGGAAAATACAGTTACTAGAGCATTGAGCAATGGGATGAGATTGTATCTGTGGTTAAAACTAATCCGTTGAGTTCTGCAATACTGCAGGGCGTTAGACATCTGCCGGTGCATGTTCCACAAACACTCATTCTGCATGGAATGGTGGTATTTGATGATTGGGAAACAAACAAACATAAATCACAAAAACTAAAAAGCCCAGAATTCAGCGGTCAAGAAAGTTGGGAACATGTGTTAAACAGTTAGATAGATGTCTTGGAGCCTTTAATTCGCACCATGGATTTCCACATAGGGGTTGGATGGCAGTAGTTCCCACACCTATCTGGACAGGGATTCTTTAATTTTGCACAACTAGTGCCTGTGAGATGGTCTTAGGGAGCGGTACACACAGTTTCAGTCCTACATGAACTATGTGATTCCTCCTATTTACCTTTCTCTTGAGTGTACAGACTCCATGAGGGAGAAAGCTGTGTCTCCTTTTGCTTTTCATGGTACCCGCGCCTAGCATAAGGCTGGAGGCATAGTCCCCGGCCCTCAGAAAAGTTGTTGAATGAACGAATGTACTGTGCTAGGCCAAAGCATACCCATAGTTCCCTATTGCGGACCTGCATTTAAGGTCCTCTGGAAAGTAACACCTGGCCCTCTTTTCCTGCCTTTCCTTCTACTGTTCTTTCTACCCAGTATTAGAATGTTACTGTGCTGGGAAAGAGTGACTATATGATGTATCATCCAAACTGGGACATTTGTGAGGGGGATCTGTGAGGGGAAAAAGGAGATACTGTCAATAATGACTCCAGGATAACAGGTGTAAACCGGAAGTGTACCGAGTACTGGATAGTCCCTCCTTTATGGGGGACTCTTTCTCAGCCTGCCTCCCCCACAAAGGATATTATGCTTCTGAATCAGGGACTTTTACATAAAGAAGGTACTGAAAAAAAATGCAAGGTGAAATTAATACCACTACAGCAGTGACTTTAATGCTGAATTAAGATTTGCTGATGGTTATATCAGGTTTTCTTGCAAATTTGAGGGAGACTGGGGCCATATTCTATTTTCCATTTCCCCAAGTAGAGTTATGTTCATCCTTCAGTCTATTGGAGTACTAGGGGCTCATCACCTAATTGCCCCTGCGAGATATTTGGGATGTATAGTCTCTGTGACTGTGCTGTCTTTAGAGGACTGACATTTCACCTTCTGAGGCAGTGATTTAAGGAGACCAAATGTTCTCCTTGCCAGAACTGGAGGGAAGCAGAAGTGACAAATTGCAGTCCTGGAGAGGGGGAGGGTATGAAGGAGAGAGAGAGATTTGGGGGATGCCTGCAACTCACACAGGTGATGTCACACCCGGCAGACCTTTCTTCGAGTGGTTGTCCCATGCCCACATCCCCCGCCAGTCACTGCCTTCAGACTGGTGCCTTAGTTTGGTGCCGGCTTCTGGCTTTCACTGATTATAGAGTCCCTGGAGGATAAATCCATGTGCCAGACCTGCAGTGAGTCCTTGGGACATTTCTTCGAGTTGCTTGAATTTTGATTGATCAGGAAGATGTCACGCTGGGAAAGACAGCTCATGGGATTCACTTTGTATGTTTGTGAGATGCTCTCTCAGTGCCAAGGCATGCCTGCAATTTACACAGGAGTCTGAAACTTGGTGTTTCAGATAAAAATTGCAGGCAACTGGTTAGACTCCTAAATTTAAAAAGAACTTAATTCAATCATAGAAGTATGTCCTATAGGCCTCATGTTTTTAAAATCTATGATTATGAATAATATATTAAACTGTGGCAAAGGGCCAAATGGGCCTTCAAGATGAGGAAGTCGAGCTCCTTCTTTGGATAGATGAGCAAAGTAAAGCCTGGGTGATGGGGAGGGTGGGGGGAAACAGCCCAGCATCCCACAGAAAATCGGTGTCGGAACAAGCTACTCTCTTTCTGCACCTTGCACTATGGTCTTCCTGCTTCATTAAGGCAAAACAAAATTGGCCACTAGCAGATACTTTCAGCTTTGTACTTAACAGGGGAAAGCTCTATTTCCTTTCTTTACAGTTTTTCCTACCGTGTAAACTATGATAGAACAAGCTTCTCTGAGAGTAGCTAAATGATGCTTAATTTCTGTTTGTTTATTTTATTTTAGGTAAGCCTTCCCAGTGATCCAAGCTGTGTTGAAGAAATCTTGCGGGTGAGTTTAAACCTTTATTCCTGTGCCTTTTAATAATGAAGCAATCTATCTGCTTCAGCTGTTTCAAGTAATTACTGTGCTGTTTCTGGGAGTATCCTGGTGGGGAATCCTCTCATTCCACTTCAAGACCCTTCTGCTTATACCTCCTGGCTCATTTCTCACTTATCCTCTCCCCATCCCTGGCCAAGCTAGTCTTGTCATCTCCCCAAGCTTTTCTTTCATCCTTGCACCTTTCCTGGTCTTTCTTTTGATTTTTTTTTAAATTTATTTTTTATTTATTTTCAGCATAACAGTATCCATTATTTTTGCACCACACCCAGTGCTCCATGCAATCCGTGCCCTCTCTAATACCCACCACCTGGTACCCCAATCTCCCACCCCCCCACCACTTCAAACCCCTCAGATTGTTTTTCAGAGTCCATAGTCTCTCATGGTTCACCTCCCCTTCCAATTTCCCCCAACTCCCTTCTCCTCTCTAACTCCCCATGTCCTCCATGCTATTTGTTATGCTCCACAAATAAGTGAAACCATATGATAATTGACTCTCTCTGCTTGACTTATTTCACTCAGCATAATCTCTTCCAGTCCTGTCCATGTTGCTACAAAAGTTGGGTATTCATCCTTTCTGATGGAGGCAGAATACTCCATAGTGTATATGGACCTCATCTTCCTTATCCAATCGTCCGTTGAAGGGCATCTTGGTTCTTTTCACAGTTTGGCGACCGTGGCCATTGCTGCTATAAACATTGGGGTCCAGATGGCCCTTCTTTTCACTACATCTGTACCTTTGGGGTAAATACCCAGGAGTGCACTTGAAGGGTCATAGGGAAGTTCTATTTTTAATTTCTTGAGGAATCTCCACACTGTTCTCCAAAGAGGCTGCACCAACTTGCATTCCCACCAACAGTGTTAGAGGGTTCCCCTTTCTCCACATCCCCTCCAACACATGTTGTTTCCTGTCTTGCTAATTTTGGCCATTCTAACTGGTGTAAGGTGGTATCTCAATGTGGTTTTAATTTGAATCTCCCTGGTAGCTAGTGATGATGAATACTTTTTCATGTGGCTGATAGCCATTTGTATGTCTTCATTGGAGAAGTGTCTGTTCATATCTTCTTCCCATTTTTTGATAGGATTGTCTGTTTTGTGTGTGTTGAGTTTGAGGAGTTCTTTATAGATCCTGGATATCAACCTTTTGACTGTACTGTCATTTGCAAATATCTTCTCCCATTCCATGGGTTGCATCTTTGTTTTCTTGACTGTTTCCTTTGCTGTGCAGAAGCTTTTGATTTTGATGAAGTTCTTTTGAGACTCCCCTCTTTTGTTAGTATTCTCCCCCTCTTCAAGCAGCCTACCCTAAATCTTGGGCTTTCTGCTCTCTGGAATCTCAAGCCTCAACTTCACTGCTGCCTCCCTTGCCAACACGGGTTGAAGAAGGTTGTGGGGGTTGCAGACTTGTTTCATCCTTGCACAAGGATGAGGGGACAAGATGTGGGAGGGTGGAGGGCAGTGAGAAGGAGAGACTTGAGAGAAGGTAAGCTGTATGACCTGTTCCCAACGGGAGGGAATGTGTACGTAAGAGTGACAAGAGGTGGCAGTGACCTCTCCAAGAGCAGTGCTTAAACCAAAGGCAATACCAGAGCCTAGCCTGGAAAATGGGTCTCCCATCTCTAGCTGTTAGCACCATAAGGCAAGGCAATGTGGCACGTGAAGAACGGGAGTCATGGCACTGAGTCCCAGGGCCAGCCCTGCTGTTTGTCACTCTGCAGTTTGGACAGAGAACTCCATCTTTCAGAATCTCCATTCCTTGTCTGTGAAACAGGATGATAATACCTGTTCTAATTCCCTTTGAAACCACCAAGAGGTAGAGATGCTCATTATTATGATAAATGATGATCAGTGTGGCCATGAAAAAAGCACACAGTCTTGCCCACTAGGGAAAAGAATAATCTGTGTGCCATTGAGAAGTCTGCCCCCCATCCCCACACTTACCAATGTGAGGAACTCTCCCCACTTCTTCCTGAGACTCCCCGTGCTGTGTTACCTTCTGTGACAGCACAGCCCAAGGAAAAATAAAGAGGACAGAGTTGTTTATTGTCAAGTTCACCTGGCCTCCAGTTTTACCTGTCGGGGATATGCGTGCCGCACTTTCAGCCTATGAGCATTGTTACCCACAAGATGATACTCTGATCATAGATGAAAGTATCCGAATTGGGGATATACTGGCCAATTTTTACAAAAAGATCTATTTATTTTAGAAAGAGACAGAGAGAACACGAGAAAGGGGAGGCAGAAAGGGAGAGGGAGAATTTCAAGCCCACTCAGGCTGAGCACAGAGCCTGACATGGAGCTTGAACTCATGACCCTGAGAACACAACATGAGCTGAAACCAAGAAGCAGACACCCAACTAACTGAGGCATGCAGGTGCCCCTCTATGCTACTTTTGGAAGCGCTCAGGAATCCCTCTGTCATCTTTCCTGGGGCCTAAGGGTTGGAGTGGAGGGTGGGCAACTGTTGAAAAATCCACTGGCGTGCTCCACCTGGGGACCACAGCTGCCTGTTCCTTCCATTGTGTGGAGATGGTCAGATCAACAAGAGACACAAAATGCTTGCTCATGTGTGTGTTGGCTGCATTCCTGAAAGAAAGGTAACACGGCAAGAAATCTCTTCCTCTCTCCCAAATGAAATCAGTGGTCTTTTCTTAATTCCCAAAGAATGTGGTTCCCATTTCAAAACTTTCACCTAATTGGTCGCAATTGGAATCTCTTCTTAAGAGTGGCCTGGCCCTGGGGTATATGGGGCTCCCACGCTGCCCCACTGCCCAAGTGAGGAGAGCCTGGTGAGCACCTGGCGGAGGCTGGGAGCCCCTGTCTGCTAGAGGAGCCACTTAGAGAAACAACAGAATGTCACTTAAACAGGAAAGAAAAGAAGCAGGTTGCCTTAATAAGCTCGTAAAAGCTAGCACCCTTTGAGGAGGTAACAAAAGTCCTTCTGTTCTTGAAAGAGAATCTAGGGAAATGTCTTTTTTTTTTTTTGAAGGGCTGTAGATTGTATAGAATCCCGGGTATTTTTCAACAGCATCATTAATGAGTTGGCTTTCCTTCATTGAAGAATGACTGACATGTCTCATGCTTAGAATAAAAATAAGCATTCCAAAGTTTATGTCCTAAATTTTATGAGTAATTCTTAAATTTGTATAGCCCACATTGTGTGGCACAACAGGTTCGTGGTCATGTTTGTTTGAGGGCTGTGGAGCCCAGCGGATAGTTCCACAGCTCTCTGTGTGGCCGTGCTCCCCAACTGCCTCCTCCCTGGTGGGTATGGGGGGGGGGCTTTTCCCTTCCTTTTCCCCTCCACCTCTCTCTGACACCATCAGCGTTTTTCAGATCAGCCAAGAGCAAGGGCACATTCTGCCTCATTAAAGCGTAGCTGTGGGGAGGAAGGGGTTCTGGCCCTGGAGTAGGAAGCCCTGGGTCCCTCACTTTCTAACTATGTGGCTTCTCGATCTCTTCGTGCAGCAAACAGGGGTTAATAACTCACCCTCCCACCATACGACCCAACTGCAGTGAGAGAATCATTAAAGTGTGAGCACGGTTTGCGCGGGGAACATGGAGAGCTCCGTCTGTTTGCTCTCTCAACTTCCCCACCTCACTGATCTCCCCCCTTTTTGCCCTCCACAGCCCAGCAGGCTAAGCATGCAAACCCACTTCATCTCCCCTGGGGACAGACTTCTTTTATAAACCAACTACAACAGAACTGGTCTCACCCCTCTCTCAGTCCCTCAGTCCCCAGGCAATGGAAATACTTTTCCCTAATGCATTTTATTTTTGCCTCCTTTTCCAAAATGCTGTTCCAATTCAAACTGGTTGGCTTTCTTTGTGCTCCTGCTTCTCATAGCATCTTAACCCACCTCCTCTGGTCTTCCAGGGCTAACTTGACTGATAGGGTGACCATATTTTTCTGTGGCACATGACTGCCTTTGAAAACACTTGAACCGGGACGCCTGGGTGGCTCAGTTGGTTAAGCGGCTGCCTTCAGCTCAGGTCATGATCCCAGCGTCCTGGGATCGAGTCCCACATCGGGCTCCTTGCTTGGTGGGGAGCCTGCTTCTCCCTCTGCCTCTGCCTGCCACTCTGTCTGCCTGTGCTTTCTCTCGCTTCTCTCTCTATGACAAATAAATAAATAAAATCTTTAAAAAAAAAAAAAAAAGAAAACACTTGAACCACATTACGTTATTTTGATAAGAGGAAACATGGGGTAGTCCCTATTTTTTTTCAGGAAAGTAAGGCCCAGAGAGGTTATAAATGACCTGCAACGTGGGTGAAGCTAGGTTGCGGTGGAAGCAGAAAAGGAACTTGGTCTGCATTTTACTATGCCAAACCAGCCACCACCCTCTCACAACCCTCTGGATTAAAAAGAAACAAAACAAAACAAACAAAAAAAAAAAAACTGCCCCAGATGCTGGCTGACTTAGTCCTAACCACTCTAAGAATCCCACCAAAGCAATGGAATTTGAGCAGGCATCAGGAGTTAATTCTTTCTTCCTAACATTCTGAATATATTCGAATATCACGTCAAATAATAAAATAATAACAATGGCACATAACTGCCACTGATAAAAAAATAAGAGCAATGTGCCATTTCCAGGCAGAACACTTGAGAACACTAGGTTGCGTACATCTTGCGACAGTCCTAAAACTCTGCATCTTGAGTCTGTGATAGCGCAGCCCAAGGAAAAATAAAGAGGACAGAGTTGTTTATTGTCAAGTTCACCTGGCCAGCAATTTTACCTGTTGGGGGTATGCATGCCGCATTTTCAGCCTGTGAGTGTTGTTACCCACAAGATGATACTCTGATCATAGATGAAAGTATCCGAATTGGGGATATACTGGCCAATTTTTACAAAAAGATCTATTTATTTTAGAAAGAGACAGAGAGAACACGAGAAAGGGGAGGCAGAAAGGGAGAGGGAGAATTTCAAGCCCACTCAGGCTGAGCACAGAGCCTGACATGGGGCTTGAACTCATGACGCTGAGAACACAACATGAGATGAAACCAAGAGGCAGATGCCCAACTGACTGAGGCATGCAGGTGCCCCTCTATGCTACTTTTGGAAGAGCTCAGGAATCCCTCTGTCATCTTTCCTGGGGCCTAAGGGTTGGAGTGGAGGGTGGGCAACTGTTGAGAAATCCACTGGCGTGCTCCACCTGGGGACCACAGCTGCCTGTTCCTTATGTACACTAGGTCGCGTACACCTTGCTACAGTTCCAAAACTCTGCATCTTGAGTCCCATTTTGCAAAACAAATACCTCGCTATGCATTTGGCCCTTGTTGAAGCACTCTAGTCCATTCTGCCTTCCCCAACTGTGGTCTCCTTTATGACTAGTATCATGATGGCATCAGCTACCCATTCCTTCCAGCTGCCGTTGTTTCCCTGATTCGTACAAATCCAGTTATGCCAAAACAATTTCAAGTCATTTTTCAAACAGACCAGAAACCACCAACCCACAGCACCTCTCCTCCAACTGCCCTTCTGCCATAAAACATGCTGTGTAGATCCACTTGTCTTCACTACTTGTCAAGTACATTGTTGCCCTAGTCTAACATTTTGCAAATCAGAAACATCAAGGTGGGTTCCTGGGTGGTTCAGTGAGTTAAGCCTCTGCCTTCAGCTCAGTTCATGATCTCACGGTCCTGGGATCAAGTCCTGCAAGAGCTTCCCCCTCTTTCTCTGCCTGCCTCTCTGCCTGTTTGTGATCTCCTCTCTCTCTCTCTCTCTCTCTCTCTCTCTCTCTCTCATTCTGTCAAATAATAAATAAAATCTTAAAAAAAAAAAAGATAAACATCAAGGTGACGATGGTCCCAGACTGTGCACCTGCTTTGGTCAGTGCACCATTTGCTCTTTCAACTCAAGCTACCCTCAAGTCCAAACAGAAATGAAAACTAACAATAACTCTGGTGGTGTTCTGCAGTTACAATTCATCTATCAGATAAGGGACTCTGAAGCTGCTCATATGTAATAATATGGGCTGCAGCAGCTTCTCTCCTGAGCTCCGCGGGGTTTGATGGGTCCTCAAGTAATCATTTCTGGAAGAGTTCAGCCAAGGAGAGCTGCATGCACTAAATGCCAGTAGCTGAGGATGGATGTTCAGTGATTATTTGCTTGGCAGTGGTATGATTTATTTGTTCCTCGCAAGAATTTACTTAAAAATATCAACAAACTATCAATTAAGTCCTTTCTTGAGTCAAAAATGCAGATAGAGCATGTTTCTTAGCCCTGACACTGAACAGATTGTGTTTCCTAGCAAAGTACCTTCAGTAGTTGATAGTTTCATAGTCTAACATCTGTAAGCGTAATTCACTGTTTATGGGGAATGCTGAATTTGCTAAGATTTACGGAACTTGATTTGATAAACTGTATAATCTTACAGATCTCTCCCTGCCATATGGATCAGGTTGGTAAACATCGACATGGGTACCTCTTTTGGATGACGGCATGATCTGTGTTTACAGCATTCTAAATTAGGGCAATTCCACATATTAGGTCTGTGTTTGGGTGTACAGTTTTAGCATGGAGAGATCTTACCAAATAATTACAGGACGACTGTGCACAGTACTTGCTATTTTTTTTTTTTACTTTTAAAAGGGGAAACAAATGAAGAAGCCCATCTTAAGAATGAAAAAAAAAATGGATCAGAGAACAAAATTGGTCAATTATCTCTGAAAGGAAATTTGATTATATTATCATAACTATGCACCATAATCAAGCACCTTTCAGTTGAATTTCTTTGATAAATTTAACCAATAATTAGGCAATTGATTTTATATCCTGTCAAATTAATGTATAAATAATGTTCAAATTGGAATCATGCAAACGATTTTCTGTATAGCAGTCTTAAATACTAGTCCTTCCAGAATGTTTCAAAAAGCATCTATCCTATTCTGGTGTGGACTTTTAAAATTATAGTTTCTTGAAATAGTAATGTAGTGTTCCATCCAAGAAAGACAACAATTGCTAAATATAATTTAGACTATAATTAATGTTAACACTGATGGAGTCAAATAAATGAACTAACTACTGATTGCACCCTCTGCTATTCTGATGACTAGCTCTTACCTAATGACATTGGGGAATATGTAAATTTGTCAGCAGGTGAAAATGTCCTTGACTGGGTAAATTATGTGGAGTATTACCTTTTCTGAAGCTAATTCAAAGCACTAATGGACTTAATACGTAGCATGCATATGTGAGGTGAGCAATTCATGGGAGAAAATTAGCCCATAAGAGATATTAGCCATTATTTGCCTCCCAGTAATCATTCTCTCTTTTCTCAAACACAAACCAACCCAGAAGAAAGATGCTAAATTTAATTATAACAACTATTATGTGAACAGTGTATGTAAGCCATCCAGTATGCTTCCAAATGCACTTAGAGCCTGTCAAGCAGTTTAAATATTTTCATGTGGAATCTAGGGGTTTGCAGCCAGTGTCTGATGTGAATTTTAAATGGTTATACAGACGTCATTGGGAGAATGAGTAACGTGAGTAATGAGGTGACTGGCCCAGTGATTCATGGGAACCTGTCAAATGTGGGACATGTCAGGGAAGAGATGATGTCAAATACCAGCAACTTAGCAACTCAGCATTTAGCTGTCCAGGGAGTGAACAAGAGTAGCCCCTTTAAAGTCACCAAGTCAATATATGAGTCCCTGAATTTTGTAGGTGTGCTATATAAAAAGAAGTCTGTTTTCTGACAACCTGTTTCCTTCTGTGAATATGGTGATTTATTATTTTCTATTGAACTGAATGAAAGCAGGTGAGAATTTAAGCCATGTGTAGAATTTACACCTGCTTTCTGTATCTTGGGTGTACAGAGAGGGTAATGAAATAGTGTATTGGTTTGCCAAAAAGCAGGCTAGGCTTATCTGAAAGAACTAATAGCTTCCAACTGTTGTTTGAGAACCAACCTCATTGTCCCAGCTGTGCTAGTGGGATTGGATTGGAAAAAAAAAAAAAAAAAAAAAAAAACGTAATGCCAGGAAGTTGGCCGTTGCACTTGCATCTGTATAGATGTAAGATAAGTGTCTCTGGAAAATACATTGAGAGTGAAGCCTCCCAGATTCCATTTGGTAGGCATCTTCAGTTTTGAAATGAAAGAATAGAACAAAGCTCACACCTTCTCCTGTTAATTGAAAAAAGCATCATGGGGAATGAGGAAAAAAATGTGAACCCCACAACTGGTCTAACCAGAAGACATACATAAGCCTAAGTCATAATTTATTCTGTGAAGGTCAGACAGGAAAGAATCCAAAGGATGGTTCCCATGGTCATGGCTCTAGAGCACAGCTGATGATTCACTGCTTTTAGGATAAGTAACACAGGGGCACCTGGGAGGCTCAGTAGGTTAAGCATCCAACACTTGACTTTGGCTCAGATCATGATCTCAGGGTCCTGGGATGGAGACCCACATTGGGCTCCCTGCTCAGTAGAGAGTCTGCTTGTCTCCCTCTCCCTCTGCCTCTCCCCTTGCTGTGTTCTCTTGCCCTGAGATAAATAAATAAATCTTTTAAAAAAAGAGTAAGTGACATACCATAAAAAGCAAAACCAATATGGAAATAAGGGGGGCTGAGCATGAAGTTTTGTAACTGGAGCTTCTTTGGACTTAGTCTGGAACATACAGATCCTAAGAAGTGGGAAAGGCAGTATTGAATGAGAAGTGACATAATTAATCCACATTTGTGGAAAGCACTTTGCTACTGAGGCAACGTGGCAGATTGAGATGCTACCTTATGAGCAGCCTGTAGGCCTGATGTCTCTTGATAAGACATAAATAAAGGCCAAAGGCTTTGAACGTACACATGGGTGTTGAGAAGAGAGCTCTTGCTTGTCTGGGACGGAACCACAGCCTCCACTACCACAGAAAGATCCTACAAACAACTCTTGTCTAGGAAGAACTTCTGTCACTAGAAAAAGTAGTAATAATAAAAAAAGAACCACTCAAGAGCTATGCAAAAATACCAAGAGAAAAACAAAGAAGAAAAGGAAAAAAATGTATAAAAATGTTGTTAGGGAACAAATCAAAACTATGACCATCACAGTAGCAGGAATTATTAAAAAATGAAGCAATTTTCATCAAGATCAAAAGCTTCTGCTCAGCAAAGGAAACAGTTAACAAAACAAAGAGGCAATCCACAGAATGGGAGAAGATATTTGCAAATGACAGTACAGACAAAGGGTTGATATCCAGGATCTATAAAGAACTCCTCAAACTCAACACACACAAAACAGACAATCCTATCAAAAAATGGGAAGAAGATATGAACAGACACTTCTCCAATGAAGACATACACATAAAAAAGTGTTCATCATCACTAGCCACCAGGGAGATTCAAATTAAAACCACATTGAGATATCATCTTACACCAGTTAGAATGGCCAAAATTAGCAAGACAGGAAACAACATGTGTTGGAGGGGATGTGGAGAAAGGGGAACCCTCTAACACTGTTGGTGGGAATGCAAGTTGGTGTAGCCTCTTTGGAGAACAGTGTGGAGATTCCTCAAGAAATTAAAAATAGAACTTCCCTATGACCCTGAAATTGCACTCCTGGGTATTTACCCCAAAGGTACAGATGTAGTGAAAAGAAGGGCCATCTGGACCCCAATGTTTATAGCAGCAATGGCCACGGTCGCCAAACTGTGGAAAGAACCAAGATGCCCCTTCAACGGACGAATGGATAAGGAAGATATGGTCCATATACACTATGGAGTATGATGCCTCCATCAGAAAGGATGAATACCCAACTTTTGTAGCAACATGAACGGGACTGGAAGAGATTATGCTGAGTGAACTAAGTCAAGCAGAGAGAGTCAATTATCATATGGTTTCACTTATTTGTGGAGCATAACAAGTAACATGGAGGACAAGGGGAGATGGAGAGAAGAAGGGAGTTGAGGGAAATTGGAAGGGGAGGTGAACCATGATAGACTATGGACTCTTAAAAAACAATCTGAGGGGTTTGAAGGGGCGTGGGTGGGAGGTTGGGGGAACCAGGTGGTGGGTATTAGGAAGGGAACATATTGCATGGAGCACTGGGTGTAGTGCAAAAACAATGAATACTCATGCTGAAAAGAAATTTTAAAAAATTAAATTAAAATATTAATAAAAAAAAAAAAAATGAAGCAATTTTATCTAAAAGGATAAAAAAAAACCCCAAGAGCCCAGGCAGTGATACAAGAGCCTAAAGATACTATTTTATTAAAAGTAGATAAATCAAGGGCTGCAAGGAAATGAATTACAGACAGAAAATCATTAGAATTAGCACGTTTAAGATCTGTTTTTACTTTCCAAGATAAATGAGTAATAGCAATCAATCATTTGTTAACCTCAGCAAGGGAGGAAAAAAGGAAAAAGCACAAATACATAAAGGAAGGAATAATAAAGAGTAATAACTTTTCAGATACAGAAGAAATACAAATAACTGTTAGTGACAAT
Source organism: Mustela lutreola (assembly GCF_030435805.1). NCBI lineage: Eukaryota > Metazoa > Chordata > Mammalia > Carnivora > Mustelidae > Mustela > Mustela lutreola. Next base: position 127,613,909 of record NC_081308.1, read on the forward strand.
TTACTCACCTAGGCACAAATAAATATGAGAACCTAGATGAGACCGACAATTTTTCCGGTGAAATATAATTGACTCAGACTGTCTCCAGAAGATAGAAAATCTAAACAGACTTTTCACCATCAATGCAATGAAGAGGAATCCCACTCATTCATGAAATCATCAGTCCTAGGCAGGGTTTCATAGGGAATTTAAACCAAACCATGGAGGAATAATACAGCTCAATGGTTTCAGAACATGGAACGAGAAGGAAATATTGCAAAGTATTTTTTTAGAAGAGTCAAATTAGCACATAATATTGATGCCAACATCTGACAAAAACAGCATACAAAACAGAAAATTACAGAGTAACATCACTTGTGAATATTGATGCAAATTTCCTCAATGAAATGCTAATGGAATCAGACAGAACTTTAAAGGATATGCACCATGACCACGTGGGTTTTATTCCAGGAAAGTAAAGCTGGTTCAATATTAAGAAATCCAGGTATATAATGCTTTTTATGGATAGGATAAGAAAGAAAAAACTACATGATCATCTTCATCGATGCTAAATTATACTTGACAATACTCAACACTTACTCTAGATAAAGTAGAAATAGATGGAAACACCCTAAATGTGGTAAAATGTATCCATTTCAACCCAAAAGCTAGTATAACATTTCACAGAGGAATTCTAAAAGCGTTCCCATTGTAGCTGAGAAATCAGACTAAATGTTCTTTATCACCATTATTATTTAATATTGTCCTGGAGGTGAGCCAAGGCAATTAAATATGCTAAATAAATAATAGGTATTAAAATAGGAGAGAATGTGTAATATGATTATTATTTGTAGATTATATATGTGTGTGTATAATGTTTTCCTGAAATCCCCAAAAGAATTAACCAAAAGCACTATTACAAATGATACAACACTTCAGCACTATTTCAGTGTGCAGAATAAATATATTGAAACAGTATTTACATGTAAGCAACCAATTGTAAGATAAAATGGGCCAACAGGCTCCATTTATATCTTATGAATTCATTTAACAAGAAATGTGCCAGAAGCTATATGAACACACTAAGTCACTACGAGATACATCAAAGAACATTTTTAAAAAATGGAAAGGTCTATTATTATTTTTGGATAGGAAGGATGATATGGCTAACATTTCTGTTCTCCTCCAGTTGATCTTGGATTCTTACCTCACACCACATAATACTATTATTTCTAGGTACATTAAAGATTAAAAATGTAAAATATTAGAAGTAAATGTGGGAACATTTCAGAATTCTTTATTTCCAGCCCAAGTCTCCTGATGAGCCAATGGAGTTGGTGGTAGTCAGAAGAAAGTTTAGAGTTTTGAGGAAATTGGAAAAAGTTAGAAGTAGTCACTGACAGGGAGAGAGGTGGCTACCCAAGGAATACTTTTAGTAAGATTATGAGGCAATGTCAAGGTTCTAACCTGTAGATTGTATGATTTTAAAGATTTTATTTATTCATTTGAGAGAGAGAGAATGAGCAGGGAGGACACAGAGGGAAAGGGAGAAGAAAGCTCCCCACTAAGCAGGGAACCCAAGGAAGGGCTCGGTCCCAGGACCCTGGGAGCATGATCTGAGCTAAAGGCAAACACTTAACCAACTGAGCCACCTAGGTGACCCAAGACTGTGTGATTTTTTTTCCTGGAAGGCTTAGCTCATTACCCAGAAACCACTGACTGATGGGTTGAGGGCAGTCTGGAGGCCTCAGAGAGATTAAATAAATTATCTCAAAGCACATAATTATATAGCTACTAAGGGAACGAAACAGGATTGGAACTCAGGTCAGCCTGAATTTAATGTAGACCCTAATAATAATATCAAATAGTTGCATAGCCATTCTTTGGTAGCAAGTGTTATTATCAGCCCCACCACTGCAGATAATGAAATTGAAGTAATTTGAGCCTAAGTAACTTTCCAAGTTCAAAAGCTAGCCTGTGGCAGAAGGGGCGCTGGGGGTCAAATGTATGTTTAACCTTATTTTTAAAAAGTGCTGAACATTTTTCAGAGTGGCTATACCATTTTGCATTCACATCAGCAAATTATGAAAAACTTAACTCACATCCTTGATGGCACTTGATCTTATTATTATTTTTTATTTAAACCTTTTTAGTAAGTAAGTAGTGGTATGTCATTGTGGTTTTTAAATTGCAATCCCAAATTGTGGTTTTAAATAGCCATCCCAAATGGCTAATGATGTTGAACATCTTTTCATATGTTTGTTTTCATTTTTGTGTGTCTTCTTTGGTGAATTGTGCATTCAAATCCATTGCCCACTTCAAAAACCAGATTGTTTGTTACCTTAGTGTTGAATTTTCAAAGTTCTATATATGTGTTGGATAGAGGTTTCTGGTCAGATATGTGCTTTGGAAACATTTTCTTTCTTTCATTTCCTTGACAGTGCCCTTCTAAGAGCAAAAGTTCTTTGGTGAAGTTGAATTTATCAGGCTTTTTTTCATGGATTATGATTTTGGTGTCAAGTCTGAGAACTTGTCATCTAACCCAAGGTCATAAAAATTTTCTCCTGTGTTTTGTTCTAAGAATTTTATAGTTTTATATTTCTAAATTTAGAACTTTAACCTGCTTTCAATTAATTTTGGTATCTATTGTGAGGTATAGGTTGAAACTCATTGTTCATTGTGTTTCAGCACCATTTGTTGAAGAGACTGTCTTTCTCTATTGGATTGAATTTGCATTTTTATAAAAAGTAGATTGACCTTATATATGTGGTTCAATTTCTGGATTCTTTAGTCTCATCCATTGGTTCATGCCCCTGGTCTTTCACCAATACCATAATGTCTTCAATACTGTAGCTTTATAGCAAGTCTTAAAGTCAGGATAATGTGAATCTTCCAACTTTGTTCTTTTTTCCAAAGTGGTTTGACTGTTCTAGTTGCCTTTCCTTTCCATATGAATTTTAGAAACATGTTGTCTGTTGTCTGTATTTATAAAATATCCTGCTAGTATTGCATTATATCAATAGATGAATTTACTTGTGCCTTTTTATTTCATGAACATGGTGTGCCTCTGTATTTATTCAGGATGCCCACACCATTTTTAGAAGGACATTGATAATCTATCATTCCATTTTGGGGGAATGATGCTGTAAGGAAAATCCAAAGCCCTAGAAAAACTGCATGAACAAAGTTATTCATTACAATATTATTTGTAATAACAAATATGCTACTATATGTCCAACAATAGGGGAATAGTTAATAAAATTCTGATTTATACATTCAAAAAATAATTGGCCATTAGAAAGATGGTTTTGAGGATGATGTAGCAACATGGGGAAAAAAACAACCTTACAATATACTGTGAAGGGAAATAACCAGACTATAACATTTTCTGCACTTACTTTTGATAGCCAGGTAAAGATATGACTAAAAAGAAACTAAAGGAAAATACCCTGAAATAATAGTTCTTATTTTGTTAGAGTGACAGAATTATGGGTGAGATTTTTTTCTTTTTCTAAATTTTCTCAATTTCTAAAATTTTTATTAGTTTTATAACAAATTTTAAGAGGTATCTGCTGAACTGAAAAATGCATTTAGCAAGAAGTAAAGTAGGATATAGTGAGTGGATCCACAAAGGGAATGGCGGGAGAGGCTAGCCAAGAGAAGATTAAATCAGAAGAGGGAGCAGGCCACTGCTGCCTGAGGGACTTGCAGTGTTGGAGTGAGGCTTGAGTCCGGATTTAGGCTAGGAGGACTCAAATGGTGGAACCCAACCCCTGAGGGGCAGTTACAAGGAGATAAAGATCCTCGATCTCACTCACAAAACTGGAATACTATGACCTAATTTTCAGGATTAATGGGAGAATCAAATGAGCTAATGTATGTTATGCCCCTAGAATGTGCTTGGAATGCCAGGAAAATATTAGGTGTGCCTGGTAGACTCCCGTTCCCACCATGCAAGAGCCAACACCAGGACTGCTTCCTCTCTGAAGCCTTAACTGTACAAATGAAATGAATCCCTCTTTCTTTTGGGTCCCCCCACCACCTTTTCCACTCCCCACTTGTCACTTTCATGCAGTGGGGTGGTTTGCCTCTCGTGGCATGATGTCACATTCCTTAGATCAGAGTCTGTGTCACACTCATCTCTCTGTCCCCTTAGCTTAGCCCAGAAGCCCCTCTATCCACCCCCCCCATATGTACACAAAGGTGACAAGAGTAGGTGTATAAGAAGTACAGAGTAGCTGTTTATTGGGTGACTGAAATTTGTAGAGAAATGGTTAGAGAAAATGGCCTCACAGTGTCATGTCTGCCCTTGGTAAAGTAATATGTTTTCCATGGAGCTATTGTAAGTTAATAAGAAGATGATAATGTTTAGTAAGTAGAAGAGTTATACAAACACTAGGCATTATAATGACTCCATTTCTTATTTCTTCAGTTAATATATTTAGTGCTACTTTTTGTGCTAGGTTTTTCCATTGCCAAGCATTATTTAATACCTTTGCTCTAACCTATTTTTAATATTGCTCCTCAAAGTACAATAATGTTGGCATTATCGCTTTAAATAAGACACTGATTAAAAGCAGAGGTAGAGGCCCCATATGCTACTATAACTGCAGAGAGCTGATTCAAATCTCTTAAATAATGTTGAAGGGGCTGGTTTGGTACCATTCACTGTGCTTATTATCACTGTGGTTATAAGAATGATGCTTCCATGACATGTGGATTTTTTTTTTCTCTCCAAAGGGAGTTTTCAGACTTTTTTTTAATGGCTAAAAAAACTGTGTTTTGCTTCTATTAGACATACTCAACCTTACAACAAAGGTTGTGTCAAAACAGAGCATCCCCCTACCGCTCAGTACGCCCATTCCTGGGATAAGAGCACTAATACAAACCAGCTCATCCCACTTCCCCTTGCCAACATGTTAATTAGAAATTGTCAGATCACAAAATATAGAATGCAGGCCCATCGAAAGTTAAGACAGACAAAACCACCTCAGTAGGGGTGCCTGGGTGGCTCAGTGGGTTAAAGTCTCTGCCTTCAGCTCAGGTCATGATCCCAGGGCCCTGGGATTGAACCCCACATCAGGCTCTCTGCTACACGGGGAGCCTGCTTAAAACAAACAAACAAACAAACAGTCTGGACCTCTGGTGGTTTTCTCTTCAGTACCTTCCAACTTCTCAGGACCTGATGGGACTGGAGAAAACCCAAGGAGCTTGTCCACCCTCAAATTTTGCAGCCTCTTTCCCGCTCTTCAACCCAACAGCCCTCTATAGGGCACAACCTCACATACCCAGCACTTTTGATACCAAAGTAAATGGTGGTCTGTGTTCCCCAGCCAAGACCACAAATCCCCTGCCTTTGGAAGAACTGGGATTCAGAAGAAGGCACTGGACTGGGCATCAGGAAACCTCAGAGCAAGGCCTGACACATCCACAACCTGCTTTTCAACCCTTGGCTTGTCTCTGAAGCATTATTGGCTTTGGGTTTTCTATTTGTAAAATCAAAGTGTCGACTAGTCTGCTCTGTCCAGTACAGTAATGGTAGCCACATGTGGCTGGATAGTGAAGTTTAAGTGTGTTAAATTATAATAAAAGTCAGTTCCTCAGTCCATGAGGCACATCATAAGCACTCAAGAGCCCCATGTGGCCAGTGACTATCATTGGACAGTACAAAATAACAGCATTTCCATCATGGCTGGAAATTCTAGGGAAGAGAACTGCCCCTAACTTATCTCTTAAGATCTCCTCTGGGTCTTCTTTCTGAGTGTGATCATTAAATAAAACCAAATCTAGTTTTACTTTTTGACTATGTACCCTTAGCCATGTTTAGAGTCTATCTGAATAATTAATTTCCATCTGAGGCTTATGTAGAATCCATTAGTCAAATTCTACTCTAGTTCTAAACAGTACTCCTACTATATAAAAAAGGACCAAAAATCAGACTAAGTAAGTAGAAAGAGATAAAGTTAATGGCCCCATAAAACAGAGAAGAGGAGAGAAATTGAAGGCAGCACAGGGAAAGTGCCAGGCCTCAGACAAATTCTTTCCCCTGTGTTTCACAGGAGTGATAATGCCTTCATCCCCAGGCTCTGGGAAGCAAAGGATATGTAAGACCTTGGCAGGGCCCCTTCTGGAAAAATGGTACTATTAAAAACCTGGCACCTGGTTCATATGTACCCCTCCTTCCTTCTCCTTCCTCTCTTTCACTCCTCCTTTTTCCTACCCTCTCCAGTTTCTTCGTCTTGTGAGATATTCACCTAAGGTATCTCATGAAAAGAAGGACCACAGGCAACATTTGGACAGTTCTGGAGACTTTAGATGACCCGTTACTTCAAGGGGGAAAGTTGCTCACCTACACCATGATCCATACTATCACAGGGACCTAGATCTGGATTATTAACCTCAATATGGCCTAAATCCTAGCAATAGCCACTAGGACTTTACATCCATGGCAAGGCTCATTTAAAAATCCAAGGCTCCTCCTTACAGGTGGACTTAATTGGCTTTGATTTGCCATCTAGGTTGTGTGATGCACACATGTGACAATGAATTGAGAAAGTAGTGTGAGTAAGGGCAGTGGTTTCTAAACAAGTATAAAGGAGCTCCTAACCACCCCCAAATCTCATTGGCCTACAGGAAGGTAACAATGCCTGCTTCCTGCTCTTTGACAATGTTCCCTTATAGAGAGCCCATCCTTATGGAGCTCAGTGGTGGCAAAAGCCTGGAAGGCAAAGCCGCCACCTGCATGGAGGTCCTGCATCTGCCACATGCTGGCTGTGTGACTCTGTCCCGGAGGTGGGTCTTCACTGGGACTTGGGAATCTGCTCTGAGATGACAACAAGGAGAACTGCTTGCCTGGATTCTTGAGTGGATGGAACACAGTAACAGAAACGAAACATCCAAACATCCAGGGACTTCTAACCACTAAATACATGCAAACTTTTATTGGATTTAATTGTGACTTTTCTGAATGGTTCATCAATTCCGAAGATTCCCAAAGTGTGACTTTGAATTCGGCATTTCAACCCTTCATAGGCTCCCAAGCTGCCTTTGCTGAGGAGTATAAATTACCCCACAATGGTTTTTCCTATTTATTAAATATATAAACTCCTTTCATGTCTTTTAATACAGGGCATTTTTCTTTCTTTTTGGTTCATAAGGCACTTTGCAGCTTTTCAAATTGTCACATTTGTTTAATTAGCCCAGACACCCTGGCACATCGATTGCTGTCAGCTGTCTAACAGTCTCTGTGGGTAGCTTGCAAATCCCTGTCCGGGTTTGTTTTTAATGATTTTGCACATTTCTTTTCTTTTTGAAAGCAAATGAAGGACAAACTAGTTGAGCAGGAAGGAGTGGCAGGAGAAGGTGGGGTGCTGTCACACTGGGGAGAAGCATGTGACTAGAACCCAGTAGAAAACCACCAGTGGACAACTGGCGTTTGGATGAGAGATATAAACTGATCACACAATTTGTATTTGTCTGAAGCCCAGGGGAGAGTCCTCCATGTTCATTTATTTACCTCAAGCCCAAAGTGACCTTTGCTTGAAAGAACTTTTCCCTGGAAAAGTTCTCTTTTGGTGTTCTCTTTGGATCTTCTCTTTGGTGTTTTCCTAAATGTGTAGCAGGGAGGAAACGTATGGATCTGGTTACCCCCAAGAGATGGTATGGGCTGAAAACAGATGTTTAAAGAGAGGATTTAGAGACATCTATGGACAGTGGATTCTCACAAGGTCATTAAAAAACAAAAACAAACAAAACAAACAAACAAAAAAACCTTGGCAGGGTGGGCGGGATGGGGAGAGGAGCTGGAAGGTGTCCCTTTCCCATGGCGTGTAAATGCTTTAGGGGCCTTGAAGATGTCAACAGGAAATTCTTAATAAAAAGACTCTATAATTGTTACCTTTTCATTAAAAAACAAACATGACTAAGTGGTGATGTAAGAATTAGATTGGATTTTTGTTTAGTAAATACTTAGTATAAGGAAGTATCATGTCAGTGGCTACTTCTAGCTTATGCTGTCTGACAGGTGGATGTTTTCACCGAGGTAGAGAGGGGCCAGCCTTCCTGATTATAACATAGGATTGAAGCTTTGTAGCATGCTTATGGGGCAAGGTTTTATGTCCACACTGCCTGGTCCCTAAAGTGTTCATATTGAGTTCAGAATGTTCTCCTTCTCCATTAGTCAGGCATCCCTTTAGAAGAAGATATGGCTCTCACTTGCCCTGCTACTTTGCCAGTCTTAATATGGAATAAAGAAGCTATTTATTTCCCATTATTTGAAGTAATTGCCAAAAGAAACTGATCTGGAGAGAGGAGTGACTGTCCAGGCATTGAAAAATACTCAACTTGTTATGGTCTGGGAATATTCTGAGGGGGCTCTCTAGATCAATTTCACTAAGCCTTAGTCATGCTGGTAATGTTATTAAATTCAGGCGATTGCAAAGACTTTGATGCCTCTGTTGGCTTATTTTTGCTTATTTTTTTTAATTTTTAAAATGATTTTATTTATTTATTTGTTTCAGAGAAGGAGCACAAGCAGGGAGAGGGACAGGGGGAGAAGGAGAGAGACAAGGAAACTCACCACTAAGTGGGGAACCTAAAGTGGGCCTTGATCCCAGGACCCTGAAGTCATGACCTGAGCCAAAAGCAGATGCTTAACTGACTGAGCCACCCAGGCTCCCCTGGCTTATTTTTACTTTTATCGGTGGTGTGTGTTGATGGGGGATGAGGGCCTGGTGTTCAATAGCTAGACCAACACCTTATGATCTATTTGTTAATTTCATGTGAATGGGGCAAATCGTTTCCTTTTCATCTCCCTGGCGCTGTGATTCTGTCATTCTAAGAGGAAGGACAATTCCATACAAGTCATATTGGCTGGAGTTTGAGCTGTATTGGTGGCCTGATGCCTTATTATTACTAAGCTCAGAAATAATGAGAGAAAAAAGCTATGGCCAAGTTGTTCACTGGAGGATCTTTCCATGAAAATAGATATTCTTTTTTCCTCAGCAATTGAGCCTTTGTTCGATCTAAAGGCAGTTATCGTGAACTCCTCATTACCATTTTTCTTAATGTGATAAGTGTAAACTACCAGAAAGCTATCACGTTTGAAAAGCTACAGCAGCCCTTAGAAAGGAATACAGATGCATTGTGTGTCTTTAAAAAGGCTCAGCCTGGGGATTGCACGAAATGTCTCCTCCTGCCTCCCTTTGCCTGGACTTGTCTTTCACTTACCGTAGAATCCGAGTCTCTGCACTTGCAGTCCCGATCTGTCTGTCCTACAGCGTGAGATCAGCACATCTCTTTGGTGGTTTCTGGAACATAATAACAAATTGAATGTGACTCTTTTTTTTTTTTAATCCAGTTCTGATGGGTTTATTTTAGTTCTACTTTTGAACAATAGCTAGTAATTATTATCCTATACCTATTCCAGTTACAAATACTCTAGTTATGTAGATAGAGCTCAGCTACATCCTGTGCCTGGATCTGGTCCAGCTACTCAGCTCTTAGATACCTTGCAGATAGTAGACACCCAAGAAAATGTTTTTTTCTGTTTGGTGAATGGAACCAAATGTAGATCAATAAAGATGGTGCTGGGGGAGTGGCCAATGAAGGTGTGTGAATTTTATCAGATCGCTTTGGCTGACGTGCATCTAAAGGAACAAATTAGAGGTTAACCAGAAAGAATTCTTTCATGTTATGAGGGTATGGTGTGGCGTTCCTTCCAGGGAAGTTGCTCTGGGGAAAAAATGGCTGTACTATTATATCATATTTTAAATGATGGTCATTTGGATGTTGGCGATGGCAAAAAAAATTTGAAACACAAAAGCTAGAAACTGAACAATAAAGTTTAGAAGTCACTTTTGAAAGTGAATAATAGTTGTCAAAATTAGCTTCTGGATGAAGAAAACAAATTCCCAAGTTAGGGAAGAAATGGCCTTCAGGAAACCTCAGACTCCTCTGATGCCTGGACTGGACCATCGAGCAGAAGCCTTTACCGAAGAAGGCAATTTAGATTGGAATCAATCTTGCAACATTTCCTAATGGGGTGGCCAGTCTTCTGTACTGATTAGTTCAACTAATGGAGACAAATGTCCCGAGAAGGATCCAGATTTACAAGGCAATCATCTCGTTAATTAGGGGGGCTGTGGCCTTAGGTTGCCACTGCCAAAAACATGTGTAGAGCTCCAAGGGTGTGATTGAATTCTGCCCAGTATGTCACCATGGTGGTTTGTCTATCTGTTGCTGCCTTTGAAGAGGTTTCTTGGTGGACTTTGAATATGGAGCATCTGAGTCCTGGCCCATGACCATACACATCCCCATTATATTTAATGAATGAAGTGGAATTCATTGCATCTGGCAATGACAAGAGTGTGGACTGATTGTCTGAATGAAAACATGATGAAGCCACAGGGTCATCGATCACCATGGTCCCCAACTGCAAATTAGAATTAGGCCCTTTAAAAGTAGAACAATACATGTACAGCCCTGTGGCTGATGGAGAAAATTTTGAGATTCCCTGAAACATCCACTGGGACTGAAGACTTTTGCATAAAGCAGTCAATTATTTATTTGAAAGAAAGAAAAAGCACCAGGATTTTTATACCATGTCAGTGAAATCATAACTTAGTGTTAGAAACTTTTAAAAGAATTAGCCATTTTTCCCCCCTGGTGGATTGCATTTTGTGTTGGCTCATTGTTGGGAAGTTGTGTTTAATAGGACAGTTGATTTTATATGTCTTCCCTACCAGCACTTGCATAGAAATCAGAGATGCAGTCTCAGGAGACTGTCTTAAGACCATTACAAAGAGAATAATATTCATTCAATTTCAGAGAACAGCAAGCATTGTGACCACTAGAGATGCTTGGCGGGAGTATTAGTGATCAAGCCCAGAAAAGTCTATAGTTCTACTGTTTTTGGATTTTCCAAGAGCTGAGCAAATAGTCAGACAAATGGGGCTGCTATCCATCTCACTGTAAGATAGAGGGCCCTCCCTAGGACTTCTCCCCCACTGTCCCTGGGAGAATGATGAATTTCCTTAGCCAATTTGGTCAGCCATGTTTGTATGTCATGTAAACAAACAAACAAACAAACAACAAATGCTGTTTCAGATTTGGTTTTGCATCATAAATATCCTCAATTTTACTGCGATGAAGAATATGATCATAGGCTCATAGAAGGCAGTACAGTTGGTGCCGCCTTTCTAAGAATCCCTTAAATCCTTCTGCCTTTAGAGATGGGCCTGCATTACCTTCTAAAGAAATAGGCTCCGTGATTGGAAAGCCCACAGGAATGGAAAATGTTTTATAGTTTGAGCTAAAATGGGTTTCCTGCTAACTTTTACGCATAGGATGGATCTTAACCTCTTAGTCCACAAAGCAGATCCCAGATCTCTTCCACATGAGAACCCTTACGGTATTTGAAGTCGCCTCTTAGACCTTCCCTCTATCTCCCTCTTCTGTAGACTAAATGTTCTCTTTTAAAGTGCACTTATACATGTGATGAGTTTTCTAAGCTCTTGTGGTCCTCATAGTTGTCCCCAGTAGAGAGTGCATTATTCTGATGTCCTTGCTGAAATGGGCCATCGAGATTGGCATTCGCTTTCCAATGTGGTCTCTCCCATATAGGATACTAGTGTGTGCGATCAACTACTGACAACCACATTGTGGGCGTCACACTTACCTTCCTATCACCTGTGTTGGTATCGGTTCTTTTGGCTGCTAACCTCCCTGCCAAACTCAAATCCTTGGGGTTTTAGCCCAGGAATCATAGCCAAGTCAGCTGGGCTTCCTCATTCTGCGTGTTTATGCTTGGTTTGTGGAACATATCTGTGATTTTCGTTTACCTCTGCTAAAATTTCATCTTCCTGGTTTCAGGCCAGGTTTGTAAGATCTTTCTGAATTTCAATTATTCGCCATGTAGTCTCACCTACAATTTGGTTAAGAAGACATTCTGTATTTTCTGAAGCTATTGATTAAATGAGATAGTGTTTCTGACAATTATTTCTTTCAATCAAAAAGTATAGTAAAGGGGCGCCTGGGTGGCTCAGTGGGTTAAGCCGCTGCCTTCGGCTCAGGTCATGATCTCAGGGTCCTGGGATCGAGTCCCGCATCGGGCTCTCTGTTCAGCAGGGAGCCTGCTTCCTCCTCTCTCTCTCTCTCTGCCTGCCTCTCTGCCTACTTGTGATCTCTCTCTGTCAAATAAATAAATAAAGTCTTTTAAAAAAAAGCGTAGTAAAAAGTAAGGCATTATTATCATTAAAACGGGTAAACAGGGGCACCTGGGTGGCTCAGTGGGTTAAGCCTCTGCCTTTGGCTCAGGTCATGATCCCAGGGTCCTGGGATCGAGCCCCACATCGGGCTTTCTGCTCTGCAGGTAGCCTGCTTCCTCCTCTCTCTCTGCCTGCCTCTCTGCCTACTTGTGATCTCTGTCAGATAAATAAAGAAAAAATCTTTAAAAAAAAAAAAAAACTGGTAAACAGGGAAGGACCCCAAATGACAGAGCCCCATGGAATATCTCTAAAGGCAGCCTTCTAGCTTGACTTTATGTACTCAACAGTTTGTGTGAGCTTATTCTGCTGCTCCGTAAATCCCCCTTAGCACACAATAACACAACATAGCCCCACCCTTAGCTGTAGGAGTTCTGTGTGAGGTTTGATGGATGCCTTCCTGATGCCAAGATGTGCTGTGGCCACTTCCAGTCTCCAAATTAGGATCTCATTTCCCAAGTGCTGTCCATGATCAAGACTGTGGCCTGACTAGACTTAAAAAGGCTCTCGAATCTTAAGTAAGTAGCCCATTTTATATGAGCATCTTTAGGACAAAACATTTTGGGAAATACAATGTCTATCTTGGGAGGGCCCAGAGGAGAAAGGAAAAGAGAGAGACTGACCAATAGCTCTTCCCATGTGCCCTGCTTCCTTTCATGGGAACTTTTATGACCCTGGCCAAAGGGCTCCATCCTCCAGCCCTTGTCTTCCCAGGACCTGCTAGGAAGTGGAGCCTGCCAAGGGAAGCAGGCAGGTGCATGTTTCTGCAGGGGTCCCGTGCTCACTGCCCGCACTGGGATTGACAGGCTGTGCAGACTACGGTCACCCTGTGGGTTCTCTCCCAGCTGCCAGCTCGACTCCCTATGGGGGACCCAGGCCAAGGCCTGCTCCAGCACCCATGGTTCATTTCCTATTGAACAGCTGGCCTCACTGCTGCTGCAGAGAACAGTGCTAAAACCCCTGCCTGGGAGAAGCAGAACCTCCTGCAGGCCTGTTAGCAATTGATAGTGGATTGTGGACTGAAGAATTGTCCTGATGCCCAATTCCCCAGTGCCGACCCTGCTGGGAACACCAAGGGCCTTTGCCTCTTTCTGCCTAGCAATCTTTATGCCTCACTCCACCTCACTCCCCATTGCTGGCTCTTCAGAGAACCATCAGGGCCCATGAGTACAAAGTTTCTAAATCATTTATTCAAGCAAATTAAATTTTCCGGTAAGTTATTGACAGCCTCCTACCCACCCACCCCCGAAATATATGAGGTTTTGCTCTGGAGGAGGAAAGGCCCTTTGAAGAAGCAGCCTGGACCCTAGTGAACACACCCACATGCAGAGCTGGGACCCATGGACTGGAGTTCCTAGTTTCAGGTTTTCATCAGTTCTGGAGTAAGGAAGGTGCCGATGTTCTGTGTCCTTAGGCCCTGTGGCAACCCAGACTATGCCGTGTCTGATTTTACTTTCCTATTATGCTTCCTGGCACTAAAAACAGGAAGAAAGCTATCCTCTCCCCCAATGGCAGTTGGAGTCCAAGGTCACTTAAGTCTAAGTCTCTGAAAATAAACTCCAACCTAATTTTGTGGGCTTCGTCTGTTCAATCATATTTGTGTTTTAAAACCACTCAGTTGCTCCCACTGTTATTCTTCATCACAAGAATTTGTACTTCCCAAATTGCAGCTGTTTTGGTCTTTGCATTTCAATAGAGGGGAGGGGCAAGGTGTATGGAGCCCCTCTCAGCTGGAGCCCTGGACGGGAGCCTGAGCTGCTTGTCTGCTAAGCTCATGCGGGCAGTGCTCAAGGTCTGCTTGCAGGGCTCATCCTGGCGGGTCTTATGCATATCCAACGCCGTGTTGTCCAGACCCTTGAGCCATGCAGTAGCTCCCTTTCCCTTGCGGCAGGCCTGAAGACGTGGCGGCAGAGGTTAAGAGTGGGGACAGCTGCGAGAACCCCTGGAGGCCATCTCAGCCAAAGCCCATGTGCTGCAGGTAGGAACACTGAGGCTCAGAGAGGGCAAGCAGCTTGGCCAGGGTCACTCAGGTAGCTCTCTGCCAATCTGAGACATGAGTTAAGTTCTCCTTACTTTTAGTCCAGGGATCTTTGGGGGATCATTCTGGCTCTAACAACAATAATGAAATATGTAAGATCGCACCATTTCATTCATGAATATAGTTATATGAAAAATTAATCATCTCTTTAGTTAAATCTTCATGGTAAGGACCTTAATATTTATGTTACCGCTGTTTAACCCAAACATACACCACTTGAACATCTACCACATAGAATGTTCCTCTGAAAGGAATACACATGCAGACACACACATGCACACATGTATGTGCACACACTCGGCTCCTCTCACCTTCACTATGAAGCCTTTCCCAAAAGCTTCACACAATAGATTCCTTCCAGAACCTGGGCATATTCCCCTTGGGAGGTGGTTAACATGTTAAGCAGAGTGAGTTCTTCTCGAGGAGGAGCTTGACTTCATATCCTTTCTAGATCCCAGGATCTTATACATAATGAATATTTGGTAGAAGTTAGTAGAACAAAACAGACCCAGCCATTTACTAATTGTGTGACCTTGGATAGGTCACTTGATCTCTTGTGTTTCCAAAGGAGTTATGATGGTAACTCCTGCCTCTTTATTTTGTAGCATACAAAGACTGAGTGTGGAAACTGAGTGCTTGGCACACTCTAAGTGCTTGGTGAATCTTGCTATGATTCTTATTATTAATTCAAACACAGAAACTTCAGACACTAATAATAATAATATCTCATATTAACTAGTCACTATATACTAGGCACTGGAGATACAAAGTTGAGGAAGACAAGGCTGGGACAACATCCTAGTTACTACAAAGAACAGCTAGCCAGGCAGCTCTGTGTTAGGGGAGCCTGGAACCCAGACTTTCTTCTGCTCCTCAGCCAGTGGTGCACCCAGCTTGTGTGTCTAAGTCCAATAAAGTGATTGTCCCGACAAGTTGTTTTAGATTCACCAGAGTTCTAGCCATGAACTATGATACGGATAATATGGTATAGAAGTAATCACTCGTGGAAAACTGGGCCTTATCTGGGCCATTGGAATGGCTCAATTAGTTGAGCATCCAACTCTCGATTTTTGGCTCGGGTCATGATCTCAGGGTCCGGAGATTGATCCCCCTGTTGGGCCCTGTGCTCAGCAGGAGTCTGCTTGAGATTCTCTCTCTGGGCCCCTCCATACCACCCCTCTCAAGTAGATTTAAAAAATCTTAAAAAAAAAAAAAAGAAAGAAAGAAAGAGAGGGATGCCTGGGTGGCTCAGTCAGTTGAGTGTCTGACTCTTGGTTTCAGCTTAGGTCATGATCTCAAGACCATGGGATCAAACCCTGCACTGGGCTCTGTGGTCAGCATGGGGTCTGTTTGAGATTCAATGCCACCCTCTGCTCCTCCCCCAATTAGTGCTCTAAACAAGTAAACAAACAAACAAATAAAATCTTTTAAAAAAGAAAAAGAAAATTGGGCCTTTTCTGATTTTTCTGGGTTTGACATTGAAGTCTTCAGTTCACACTAATTTAAGCATCCACACCATGGTAGAGATCACATAGAACTCTCTGTCGCTTGTGAAACCTATTCTTTGTCAAATGCTGAAAGATAATACATCATTTCTTCCTTCGTTCTTTCTCCATTAACCGTGGTAGTCAACTCTACAATAATAGTCGACCTATCTGGGGTAGAGGAAAGAATGTGTGCTTTGGAACTGGTCCCCAGCATTCACTTGCCACTGTCCAGTGGCAAGATGAGCCCCTGCTTTAGTTCTTTCTTGGGGAGTATTGAAGGAGGCTGGAGATGAAGGAGCTTCAGACCCATTTCATGTGCATGGATGCCTCCATCTGTGTTGTTAATGGGACTGGTGCTTGGTGTTCAGTACGGGTGCTCAGCCCTGGAGCCTGTTGTAGAAGCTTTGGCAATACTCTGCAGCAGGTGCTCATCCCTACCTGATGAACAGGCAGACTTAGTATAGTTAGATCGGGATGCATGGGTGTTCTTATCTTGAGAATAGCAGAACATAAAAACAGATTAATATCCTTCAAGTGTGATTGAAAAGGATGACAATGGAAAATCTGCTGTGAGCCTTTCATACTTTACAGGGCTAGCTCATTTTGATAAGTGAAAGAACTTGCACCAAAGTTTCTTGCTGAAGATAGCCTTTCAGGAAATTATATTCCTTTCAACTACACCTTCTGTGCTTTAATCAAATGCATCAGTGGTAACACAGAATTGGCTTGCCATTTCCTGAAATCTCACATTTCCAATAGAGAATCAGTTGCTGAAAATGCAAACACAGTCATGGTTCCATATGGCCTGGCTAGCAATGTGGCATGCTTGGACAGTGATTTGAGATAACCCCATTCTGCCACAGAGTAAATTCAGATGACCTGAGGGAGAGGGATACACCTCTGAGGAGTGGGTTCATCCTTTCAGGTGTCTGAAATACATTTTCTTTTTTTTTTTTTTAAAGATTTTTATTTATTTATTTGACATAGAGAGAGAGATCACAAGTAGGCAGAGAGGCAGGCAGAGAGAGAGGGAGAAGCAGGCTCCCAGCTGAGAAGAGAGCCTGATGAGAGGCTCGATCCCAGGACCCTGAGATCATGATCTGAGCCGAAGGCAGAGGCTTAATCCACTGAACCACCCAGGTGCCCCTGAAACACCTTTTCAAAAACCCAGGGGCAGTGCCTAGTTGCTGATAAGAGTCAACTCTCCCTGATCCCAATGAGGGCCTTCCTGCCCCTTGGCTAAATAAGACCTGTATGTTTTACCTGAGACAGATTTTGGAGAAGACCAACCTTCATCAATAAAAGGAAACACCTAAAATGTAACATAAATCCTTCAGTAATTAGAATTAGGCTTCCAACTCTTGTCGCCGGGAGTTACTTTGGGCCAGTGTTGATGAATGCAGAAGTAGCATAGGAATGTTATCAACTGCATACAAATGCACAACTCAAAAACACTTGAAAATAGTCTCTCTCTTAAGTAGGTTAAGCATCCCCTCTAAATCTCATATGCATTTTTAATGTCCTTAGCACCTCCTTTTAAATAGTGCTAGGTAGACTCCAATCTGTGTCAGCCCTTGTCTGAATCATACTTACGAATTCTGCTTCAGCACTGCTGCTGTGAATGAATCCATGAAGTACCTCTTCATACATCAAAGGCTCTTTTTGAACTGGGTAATTATAGAAGGGGGGAAAACATGTTTTAATGCTACCTGAGAGTTCTTATTAATATAACCTTTGAAATGACTAATTATGTTACCTGTAAAGATGGGGAGAAAGTGTTATGTAACTGGCTCATTAAAAATAAATAAATAAATAAATAAAAAGACCTTTCATAAACTTTGATCCTCTCCACTCCTCCCCAAAGCTCTCCTTTTTGTCCATTATTGCCCTGGTTTTTATGTTGAGTGTTTCTACACCAGAATGTCTGATGAGTGCAACACAGGCTGGTCTGCTCCTGCTTCACAAACTGTGTCATCCCTGGTGCTGGGACCTTGGGCCTATGATTTAGTCACCCTTCTTCCCCGAGTAAATCATGTTGGCCACGAACCTAAGACTCAAGCAAGGTTTGAACAGCAGCTCTTTTCAAACTGGGAGTTTGAATCAAGAAGGTGCCCCTGTTGATAATGGGGAGTGGGAGCTGCAGGGACCTCTCCTTCCTATGTTGAGCCTCGAACTCACAGGAGCACCCTGTGTCTGGCTGGGCGGAATGGCACTACCAATCTCATAGTAACCTTCTCTGTGAATGAGAACAAATTCTCCTCAGCGGCCTTGTCTTTGCATGGAGAAATCAACGACACATGTCCAAACTTGTCACTGTGAGGCTCCGCCAAGGGAAAGGAGTATCAGAGTATCCAGACTGAGGGAGCAAAGGTAGTGAATGTACTGCTTTCCCCCTCCACCCCCCGCTGAGCTGGGCAGATCACATGGGAGACAGGATACCAGGAGCTGGAAGAGCCCCAGGTCATCAGAAGGCCCTCCTGGAAGCACCTAGGAGAGTTGACAGAATGCAGAACCCAAGCATTAGAAGAAAAGTTAAAGGTTCCCAATGAATGAATAAAGAAGCTACAAATGTCTCAGACTAGAGAAAGGCAGCACCAGGGGATAGGATTGCTGTCTTCCACCAGCTGAAGGCTTGCCATGCGAAGAAAGAGGAGATGAGATATATTCTGTGCGGTTCCAAAGTGTGATCCTTAGAGAGTGACTCCTGGGAGACAGGTGTTTAGCTCACAACCAGGAGGAATAGTGAGATCAGACTGTCTCAATGTGGGACAGGCTGCTTCAAGACTTAGTGAGCTCCCTGTTCCTGGCTCTGTGGGAGTGGATGTCAGATGGCCCCTTGTGTCATAGATAGGCTTCCAGAACTACAATGGGGCAGGGGAGCAGATGGAATTGATTTAAGTTCTCCTGAAAACAATTAAGGCCAGCTGAGTCCTTAAGTATTTATAAAGAACCCTACTATATTTAGTGCCAAGAAAGTATTTCATTTGCTAAGTGCCCCAAAATAAAGTTTCTTTGTTTTTCCTCACCAGGAGATGACCCATTCCTGGCCTGCTCCTCTCACTGTCATGCATACTTCCGGAAACTCCGAGAAGAACTCACTTTGCCTCCCAGGACAGGTCAATTCTCTTGCTACCTCCATTTTCCTTTATCATATTTCAGTTGTACCAGTCTTCCAATTGGAGTCTTAAAAATACTGATGGCCGGGATGTTCTAGTGCTATAAAATCTAGACTTCCTCAGGGTGCCGGTGTAGCTCAGTCAGTTGAGCATCCAACTCCTGGTTTCAGCTCAGGTCATGGTCTCAGGGTCATGAGATCAAGCCCTGCATTGGGCTCCATGCTCAGCACAAAGTCTGCTTGAGAGTCTTTCTCCCTCCCTCTTCCTCCCCATCTTCTCCTTTTCCTGTTTACCCTCTCTCTCTAAAATAAATAAATAAAATCTTTACAAAAATCCAGACCTCCTCTTGCCCCTCAAGATAATATAAATCTCCTTTTTCCTGAAGCAGAGTCTTTTTTAGAAGATTTTATTTATTTATTTGAGAGAGAGAGAGAGAGAGAGTGCAAGTGAGAGGGAGAGAGAGAAAACACAAGCAGAGGGAGAAGGAGAAGCAGGCTCCCTGCTCGGCGGGGAGCCTGCTTCCTCCTCTCTCTCTCTCTCTGCCTGCCTGCTTGTGATCTCTCTCTGTCAAATAAATACATTAAAAAAAGCATATATACTCAGATGTTGGCCTGTATATTGTACTACCTAGAGCCCTGTCACTGTCCAAGTTACTGTGTCCAGAACTGATGAATTACAATAATGAGCTCATCCATTTAAGAAGACCAACTTGTTGATGTAACAACAACATCCAAGATTTTTTTAAATTAAAAAACCTATACTCTTCACCCTAATGGGTCGATTTTCAATTTTGTTTATCACCTTCCATTCCTTGCTCATAAGCACACAGATCTTTACATGCCAGCACATCATATTGATGGAGCTTCAAATTTTTTAAAGACTTTATTTATTTATTTGACAGACAGAGATCACAAGTAGGCAGAGACACAGGCAGAGAGAGAGAGAGAGGAGGAAGCAGGCTCCCTGCTGAGCAGAGAGCCCGAATGTGGGGCTCAATCCCAGAACCCTGGGATCATGACCTGAGCCAAAGTCAGAGGCTTAAACCACTGAGCCACCCCAGCTCCCTGACTTCAAATGTTTGTTTTCCTCACCTTCTCCCAGTAAGATTTTTTTCTCACCATCAGTTTTTAAAATGCTGAAATCACCATGGCTATTCTAATAACACACTTAAAAAAAAAAAAAAAGTAATGTTTTTCTCCCTTCTTTCCTTCCATCCAATTAACCACCCATTCATCTATCCATCCATCCATCCATCTGTTTATCCAGAAACCACTTTCTGAGGTCATATAATAAGACTTAAAGTTAGGGATGAAGAAAACCCCTCCATGGGTTTTTAGCCAAATGACAAAACAGTGCAGGAAGTGTCTTCACAGAGAACTGGAGGTTCAGAGAAGTATCTAACAGTCCCTGGGTGTTGAGGAACTGCTCAGAGAGGTGGCATAATTTGTAGGATGCCTACAAGTTTGACAGGTGAAGGACTGGAAAGAAGAACACTCCACTGCAGAACAAGATGGGCTAAGGCACAAGAAGATGTAGGATCATGGCATGATCCATACTGATACGGTCTCAAGTGGCTGGTTCAGAATTCATGTAATGAGAAGCAGAGAGAGATCTGAACCCGAGGCAAATGAGTGCATCTCTGTAGAAGACCTTGAGTACCAGTCAAGGAATTTAGACTATTTGTAGAAGGAACCCCATCATCCTTAACATCCCTGCCAAGGGATCCATCCAGACATTTCAGGAGTTGAATCCATCTCTGGTTCAGCAATTGCAGTGTTTTCAGCTGTGTTCTCCAATTTTGTAGATAATTTGTGCAAGTTGCAATTTTGACCAATAGAACTGGTTGTTTAAATGGGCCTAAGTGCACAATTTGGAATCAAGCACGAGTTGCATTTTCTGCCAATTATCTGTGCTCCCATCGACCCCATGATAAAGGTAGAGGCAACTGGCATGAAATGGTGAAACCAGGATGGATATATACCCACTCTTTTGTTTTACTTGGTTCCTGCCAAAATGTTGGTTTGAAAGAAAAGTATATCAACACTGTAATGCTGTGATGTGCATTGCCTCATTCTAAGCACAGCGTATCTAGTAAATAATTCAATCCTCATTGAAACCCAAAGAGATTGGTAATCCAACTCTCCCTAACTCACAGATGAGGAAACTGAGGCACAGAGTAAAATAATGTTCTCTGAATCACCCAGCTAATAAATCAGCGAACCAGCATTTTGATTCAGGTGTTATGACGATGTATTTATCACACAGGTTTACAGATGCCTTGGTTCAAAGTTCATTTTCCAAAACATGGCCATGTACAGTAAATACACTTGTCTAGGTTCCCCCCTTCCCTCAGCACTCTTTCCGGACCCAGGTGTCACCATCCTCTCAGAAAGCATCCGTGTTAGAGCCGGAGAATCACCTTGGGGGCTGCAGACCCGGCTGCTTTTAATCCTGGCTCTGCCAATCACTAGCCAGATGGTCCAGCTTTAGTTCTTATGAGCCTCAGTTTCCCCATCTGTGCTATCTGTGCATGTATCTGCGCACACATGTCTGTGCGTACCATGTAATCCCCATGGGGTTTTCAGCTCAGAGAAGCAGTGAGTCTGCAGACTTACAAAAACAGACACAGTTGAAAATTCCCAACATACTGAAATTTATGCTCACATTCCAAATTGAAAATGCCCTTTTCTCAGAAGGAATAAAAGGACCCACAAGGAAGAGAGTACACTGCTGAGTAGAAGTGAGGGAACTGATAGTGTCCCCAGGGGAAGTTCAGTAAAGGCTTCACAGAGGTGATCCAACTCTGGTGTCTGTAACTCAAGCTTTCTTGGAATCCAGCCACACTGATTCATTTACATATCAGCTGTGACTGCTCTTGCAGGGCAGTGACAGAGTTGAGTACTTGTGACAGAGACTATATGCCCAATCCACCCCAAAGCTTAAAATCTTAAGTATCCTGCCCTTTACAGGAAAAGTTTGCCAGTCACTGCTCTGGACCAAAATCCTGTGGGAATGTCTGATTGTGGGCTTATCATCACAGTTATTACTGAAAATATTCTCACTTAAGCTTGTGAAACAATTGGATATCATATTCTGTTACTAAAGTCACTTACATGACATGCCTATGAAAGAAACAGACGAGATCGGGCGCGTTCAGGGTGGTATGGCCGTAGACTGAAAGAAACACACAGACCAAAGTCAGGCCTCTTTTTAAAAAAATTATATTATGGTTTCACTTATTTGTGGAGCATAACAAAAAGCATGGAGGACATGGGGAGTTAGAGAGAAGGGGGTTGGGGTAAATTGGAAGGGGAGGTGAATCATGAGAGACTGTGGACTCTGAAAAACAATCTGAGGGGTTTGAAGTGGCGGGGGGGTGGGAGGTCGGGGTACCAGGTGGTGGGTATTATAGAGGGCATGGATTGCATGGAGCACTGGGTGTGGTGAAAAACTAATGATACTGTTATGCTGAAAATAAATAAATAAATAAAAGGAAAAAATTATATTATGAGCATCAATAATTATGGCATGAACAATGAAGATTTTTCACACAGCCAAGCTATTTCCAGTTGGGATTGGGTGTGTTTGTATGGTAAATTGGGTGTTATCCAAAGGTGTTTCATTTGTTTGGAATTCTGGTTTTAAAAAGTCTTATGCAGCTTAACATTAAAAACAGTAATAAAGGGGCACCTGGGTGGCTCACTCAATAGTAATAAAGGGGCACCTGGGTGGCTCACTCAATAGAGCATCTGGCTCTTGATCTTAGAGTTGTGAGTTCAAGTTCCACGTTGGGTGTGGAGACTACTTTAAAAAAAAAAAAAGTTCAAGAATGTATAACTCCAGTAACCCTAATACATTAAATATTGCAATCCTCAAATTCATTTCGTAAATCACTGCCCCAATGCCTTGAACAACTGACTGTTCAGGCCTAAAGTCCAGAATACTTGGATGAAGATTAAAACTTCGGGCCACCTTCCTGGGACCAGTACAGGGACTGGCTAGCTGCATGTGTCACTCTCTAACCAAGTCTTTGGTTTATTTGACTTCTGAACTTGTCTTTGATTCCCAGTGGTATAAGAGCCCAAATTTGCCCCATATGATTGTAATGAAATCCCTTGTAAAAAATAATGGGTAGAAATATTGTATATAGTGAAGGTCATACAAATGGTTAATCCCCCATTTATTTGGCATCCTGGGAAAGAAAGGAGGTGTTCTGGGCAATCAAAATTCTTGGATAACCAAAGGTCCATCCTTCCATAGGAATCATGTAATACAAATCATTTTGAGATATAATTAATATTTTTCTGACTTCTTATAAATATTCTACTAAACATGCTTTTGTCTTTCTTGATAACTTAGACATTATGGTGAGCACCAGTTATTGGACTATGCTATAATTATGCCCTCAGGAGCTATTAAGATGCATAGGAATACCTGCCTCTATATTAAATAGCCATAGATTCCCGTGCTTTGTTAAGTTCTAACTTGGCTGTGTTATCTTTTTTGGCCTCCTTTGCTATTGGTTTTCATGTTTCAGTGTTCCCAGTGGCTGTGCCTCTAGGACAGTTTCCCCTTCCTCGCCATCTATAATTTGCTAAGGATTGGAAATCAAATGGCCATCCATGTTAGAGTTTTCTGTCAAAAGTCAGTTCTCTATCAAGTGAGGGTAGAGAAGCCTTTGAGAAGCCTTTTCCATCTCATGTGGAGTTTATGGTAGTCTTCTGGAGTGGTAATCTTGCTGGAAGTGAAGTCTCCTTAGCAACAAAATCATGCTAAATAGATCAAAACATTCACTTGCCATGAAAGCACGGCATTATTGTTCTTGATTACTTCTCTTAAAGACAAATGATGCTGTGACTTTGTTTTTCCTTATATAGGGTGGCACGATTTGGCTTCAAAGCTAGATTACTTACAGCAGCAGTGGACATAACCAATTCTTGTATTCCCTTGAATTCGTTGTCTCCCTTTTGAAGTTCTTGTCTTGTAGTCAGTTCTTTCCCTTCTATCCCTATGGTGCCATGCGTGCTCTGTCCATTGTCATAGTGCTTCTGCCTGCGAGTTTGGGCAGGATCCGCACAGGTGTGCCATGCTCCCAGAAAGCACCATGTGTAGAAATCTGTATTTCTCAAAATCAGTGAATGAGTTGTGTGCAGGATAACTTTAAAATCAAATCTAAATCCCTTTAAATAATGTGCTCCACTCGCATATTTCAAATGGCTTCCTGTACGTCACCAAATTTGTAATGAAGTTTTAAGAACACTTGTCTTGTGAAAACGAGATCCATCTATCGTGTATGTATCACAGTTAAAGTAGAAAATTGGAGTTGTTCCTATAAAAGGGAGCATCTGAGCACATCTATTAATTTTGGTCTTGTTTACACTTCAACAAAAACCAGGATCATTTGTTAGTTTGAACCAGAGCCCCTTTCCTTCCCTAGAGATATCATTGCTAGCTAAGTGAGAAATTAAACACTTGAATTTCACACATGTGGGTCATTCGTTCCCATGTTGCACACGTTTCATCAGTCTGATGGAATGGCAGTTATGGTCATGTTATGGCAGGTGTGACTAGCAAATGTTTATCCTTCAAATAGACCTAGGGATAGAAGCCGACTTAATGGAATTGTTAAGAGTGGCTTCTTTCTGGCGAACACTAGGCAAGTTCTGCCTTCAACAATAACAAATACACCTTTTGTTCCCTCTGTAGTATTTCACTAATATTTGTCTCATGTGTTCCTCCTTATAGGAATCCCAACACCTGACTCCAGGATTCACCTTACAAAGTAGGTGTTTTTAAAAAATTATACTTAGTCCAAACATTCATGTCATCTCCTCCCCTACTTTCTTCTCTTTCCTACCTGATATCATGAAAACATGAATTGACAGTGGTAAAAAGTCATATTGTGATATATCCAATTGGTTCCTTTACTTTTTCATCTGTGATTTATGACAGAATGCTAAAAATGTGTGTGTGTGTGTGTGTGTGTGTGTGTGTGCGTGTGTGCGTGCGTCTGTGTGTATAACTGGAAGGGCTGCATGTTTGAAGACCGATCTCATTCAGAGTGATCATTTGACAGTAGGAAATGTGGGTAATAATTGAATGTGCCCTTTCTTTTCAGAGTGGAGTGACCCAACCAGCAGAGCTTCTACGAAGTTAGTATCACTGGAGGCGTGAGTATTGGGTTTCCAAAGCAGGCTTCTTCAGGGGCATTTGGAAAGGAAACATTGCCTCAGTGCTGAGTGAATCTTGTTCTCTCTCCTGCTCCTCGAAAATAGGACACTTGGCTCATAGTAATATGGAGTTCGATTAGAGAGGGGAACGAGATCTCCCACAATAAACGAGTAACAGTAAAAATGAATGAGGTCACCATTAGACTCTCTAGTGAGGTAAATACAGGCTGGATTAATAATACCTGGAATATGAAAACACCTGTGATTCTTGACTAGTTGTCTGAACATTATGTAACATCCACCACAGACCTCATCATACATGATATTCAGACATGACCAGCTAGGATGAAGTAAGGATACATCTCAGCAGCCATGTTGGGACATGAAGTGTTGAGTGGATTGTTATGGCCAGTCAGCTTGAGACCTTGCTCTTTGCATGTCATCTGGTGACTGTATATTACAGACAAGCAAGTAGATCCAGGAAGAGGTGGAATAAGAGATTACATGGTGCTGGGTTAAAGTTCAGAAGCCAAGGCCCTGTGATTATCTCAGCACTGTCTTCATTTGTTATTAATGCTAACTAAAGGAGGGGTAAGGAGAAACCGATTTTCTCAGATTAACTACTGTAGATTTTGTAATATCCATTTGTCCGAGAATATATCAAGGGAGTATTTCTCTCACAACTTCTTCCATTCCTAGTAATGGAAAATGAAAGTCAGCTTTTCTATGTGAGTAATAGTCACATAACTTGAAAATGTTTGAAATGGAATAATTTATGACATTCAAGTGGTCTAAGGGCACATTTGAAGTAAATCACTTACCTTTTGGAAGATCGCAAATAATTATCTAAAACAACTGGGAATGACTCCCAAATAGACCATGGTTCTAAGAAAGGCAATGGCATTTCTGTGTTCGTAGTTCCATTGAACAGCAAAGCCCCCAGAGCCCTGGCCCCATCATCAGTTTTATTGTTTGGTTTTCTGGCCTGATCTGTGCTTTCTCATTCCAAGTTCAATTTCAGCAACCAAGAACTCTCATTTAAAGAGGTGAGAAAAAAGTAAGAAAGGGGGGAAATAAAGCCCTAACCCTGAATTAAGGACCAAATTATGTGGAAACATGGAAATCCAAATCGTCTTTAATATTGTTCATTTCAGCTTTTCCATTCATTGCATCTTTTTTTTTTAACTTTTTATTTTTTATAAACATATATTTTTATCCCCAGGGGTACAGGTCTGTGAATCACCAGGTTTACACACTTCACAGCACTCACCAAAGCACATACCCTCCCCAATGTCCATAATCCCACCCCCTTCTCCCAAACCCCCTCCCCCCAGCAACCCTCAGTTTGTTTTGTGAGATTAAGAGTCACTTATGGTTTGTCTCCCTCCCAATCCCATCTTGTTTCATTGATTCTTCTCCTACCCACTTAAGCCCCCATTCATTGCATCTTAAATTGCCCTTCCCCTTGTGATTCTGTGATTCTAGTAAACAATAGGTTTTATTCTCATACTTTGCCCTCCTCCCATTAAAATGTCAATAAAATTAATACACATACACACACACACACACACACACACACACACGCACACACACTTGAGTATTTAGGAAATCAACACAGGTTTCCAGAGTTGAAAAAATATAACAGTATTTTTCCCATTGGAAAATGATCTTACTCCTAAAGCAAGAGTATTAGTCTCCTGCTGTGAAATATGCTGATTTCCATATAGAACATAAAATTCAATATTTCAATAGTTTGTAACTAACAGAAATAAACTCGTCAATTGTGATTTATAGTTAGAAGCTGCATTTCCAGAAAACAGCATTTCATAGCACAGGGGTATATTGCGTAATTCAGTAGGACTGAGGTTCTCTATGGGAAGAGTCAATAAAACTGGAAGGTGCTGAGTCCACTTTATGAATGAGCTGCTCTCTTTTTTAGCTACTGGATTTAAGGGCCAAGTGTTGTCCATCAGATTTGAGCTGGAATAAGTTCCCTTCTTTAGTGTAGGGTGTGGATTTATTATTTTTGCTTTTAGCTTCCAAACTATTATCTGCTTAGCCATTTCTATTACTCTCCCCTATTTTACTACTGTGTGCTTTTCAAGCCAGCTTCTAGGATTTTCCATGTGGCAGGGTAATCCTCCAGGCAACTAAGAACTTTCCCTGTGTAGATGGCCATTGGTGGCCTGAGTTGGGTGGGAAACAGCCCCGAAGTTGGCCCTTGCTGCAGGAGAGACACCTTCCTGAGACTGGCAGGAAGAGAGTAGAGATTCTTGCAAAGCAGAATCCCTTAATTACTGGGAGACATTATTAGTTTTCCACGTATTTGCTTATCTTCCCCAGCTGATGAAATCCAGACCTTCCATTTGGGCCTGGATTGTTTGTAAGGACTGCATGCATGGGTAGCAGGTTCAAAAGCACTAATCTAAGTATGTCCAAATCCAAACTGGGAACCCGCCAGGCTCCCTCTGTGTTCCTGACAGCCACGCTTTCTCTGGGCCTGACCCCAGAAGTCTGACTGGCTTTTGGAGAACTGGGTCTTTCCTTGCTCTGTAGATTTCACTGCCATACCATGTTTTTTATGGGATGTCCATCCATGAGGTGCTGTCCTACCCGCTCTGTTTAGAATTCTCACCGCCTATTAGGCAAGAGCATTAGACAAAGGGAGTTCCAAGATCTGAGTTTGCTTCTCTCTGCAATGGTAGTTACAGTATTGAGGGGGAAAGCATTGATTCAGATAACAGGATTTAGATAATATGAGTGTAAATTATGGGGGAACTTTTAATTTCAAAATATACAGATACAGCCCCCTAGGGGAAATTCAGAAAATTAATGAGCTATGTGTATACACATAAAGGTATACACACAAACACTTGTCAGAATTCAAAAATAGAACTTCCCTATGACCCTGCAATTGCACTGGGTATTTACCACAAAGATACAGATGTAGTGAAAAGAAGGGCCATCTGTAAGAAATTAAAGAAGACACAAAAAGATGGAAGTCCATTCCATGCACTTGGATAGGAAGAATAAACATTGTTAAAATGTCAATACTGCCTAAAGCAATCTATATTTTCAATGCCATTCTGATCAAAATTCCACTGGTATTTTTCAAAGAGCTGGAGCAAATAATCCTAAAATTTGAATGGAATCAGAAGAGACCCTGAATCGCTAAGGAAATGTTGAAAAACAAAAATAAAACTGGGGGCATCACATTACCTGATTTCAAGCTTTACTACAAAGCTGTGATCACCAAGACAGCATGGTACTGGCATAAAAACAGACACATAGGCCAGTGGAACAGAGTAGAGAACCCAGATATGGACCTCAACTCTACAGGCAAATAATCTTCGACAAAACAGGAAAAAGTATACAGTGGGAAAAAGACAGTCTCTTCAATAAATGGTGCTGGGGAAACTGGACAGCTATATGTAGAAGAATGAAACTGGACCATTCTCTTACACCGTACACAAAGATAAACTCAAAATGGATAAAAGACCTCAACGTGAGACAGGAATCCATCAGAATCCTAGAGGAGAACATAGGCAGTAACCTCTTCGATATCAGCCACAAAAACTTCTTTCAAGCTATGTTTCCAAAGGCAAAGGAAACAAAAGTGAAAATTAACTTTTAGGACTTCATCAAGATCAAAAGCTTCTGCACAGCAAAGGAAACAGTCAAGAAAACAAAGAGGCAACCCACGGAATGGGAGAAGATATTTGCAAATGACAGTACAGACAAAAGGTTGATATCCAGGATCTATAAAGAACTCCTCAAACTCAACACACACAAAACAGACAATCCTATCAAAAAATGGGCAGAAGATATGAACAGACACTTCTCCAATGAAGACATACAAATGGCTATCAGACACATGAAAAAATGTTCATCATCACTAGCCACCAGGGAGATTCAAATTAAAACCACATTGAGATACCACCTTACACCAGTTAGAATGGCCAAAATTAGCAAGACAGGAAACAACATGTGTTGTAGGGGATGTAGAGAAAGGGGAACCCTCTTCCACTGTTGGTGGGAATGCAAGTTGGTGCAGCCACTTTGGAAAACAGTATGGAGATTCCTCAAGAAATTAAAAATAGAGCTTCCCTATGACCCTGTCAATGCACTACTGGGTATTTACCCCAAAGGTACAGATGTAGTGAAAAGAAGGGCCATCTGGACCCCAATGTTTATAGCAGCAATGGCCACGGTCGCCAAACTGTGGAAAGAACCAAGATGCCCTTCAACAGACGAATGGATAAGGAAGATGTGGTCCATATACACTATGGAGAATTATGCCTCCATTAGAAAGGATGAATATCCAACTTTTGTAGCAACATGGACAGGACTGGAAGAGATTGTGCTGAGTGAAATTAGTCCAGCAGAGAGAGTCAAGTATCATATGGTTTCATTTATTTGTGGAGCATAGCAAATAACATGGAGGACATAGGGAGATGGAGAGGAGAAGGGAGTTGAGGATATTGGAAGGGGGATGAACCATGAGAGTCTATGGACTCTGAATAACAACGTGAGGGTTTTGAAGGGGGAGGGGGTGGGAGGTTGGGGGAGCCTGGTGGTGGGTATTATGGAGGGCACATATGGCATGGAGCACTGGGTGTGGTGCATAAACAATGAATTCTGTTATGCTGAAAAGAAATTAATTAAAAAAAATAGAAGAGGTTGGATTTGGAAATTAGTAAATAAACAGTAAATATATCCTAAAAAAAAATCAAAAGTAAACAGTTACACTCCAAAAAAAAAGTTATACTCTTTAGTAATTAGACTTAACAACATAAAACCTTTAACCCTTAATAAGTTCTAGAGGGAAGAAGACCCGATGGTTTTTGTTTCTCTCCCCCTCTATGAGTCTTAGAACAGGCCTTACCCAGGGCTTCTAAATCCAGCGGAGTTTCTAGTCTCTTAAAAAAGGTCCCTCTCCCAAAAGAGGGTAGGTCATGGGCATCTGAAGGTCAAACTGTATTTTTCAGGACTCTAGACTCATATATTTGTGTGGTAATATCATGTCCATTCTGCCTCTGAAAGATCCATTTATTTCCATTACGAGATTCAGGGTCTGAATGTACACACCAGACATTGTGTTACTTTCTAGTTTCTTAATGAAGCCATTGAGGACTGATGGAGGAGAAAACTGAAACCAAACCCAAAGAACTTGGATTGTCTTTGTCGAGTTGGATTGCTTCATCTGGTTTATAATATCTTGTCAATTCTTTGTCAGTACAGTGGCTTTACAAAAATTCATGAGCTTGTTGGTCTTTTACAAGCCATCCTAAATAGGAACAGATAAGATACATTCAGTATCCCTGAGAAGCATTTTCAGACAGCATCCATGTACTCAAGTGTATCTGTGTACTTGGTCCTTGACGTCAGCTAATTTTGTGAGCACTGTTGAGAAGATATAAGCTCCAAACATCCACCGCCTTCGTTATACTTGGTTGTTAGCGTCTGGACCCTGTCCAGTTGGAAACCCTCCAGACCCCCTTTTAATCAAGCCACTCCTGTGTTTTAAACCCTGCTCTCTCAAACGTCTGGATGGTTTCCATAAAAGCCCAATATGTAGGCAGATGTAGCCATAATGCCTTTCTTGCCATAAAAACAGTTCTTTCACTTTCAGTCTTAGCCACAGGTTTTTAAACATTCCAGCCATGAACCCAGAGACTTGATGGAAGGCCTCACAGCGACAGACTAGTTGTAGCCAGTCTCCATTCCCCGGCAGGAGATGGGTATGTACACTATATGAATGGATACTTGAAGGTAGTGCTAGTTAGGAGGAAAAGGAAACATTTTGTCTATGAGGGCCCAGAAGGGCAAAGTGAGTATACTGCTCCTTGGCAGGCAAGCCTGAAGGTAGGCCTCTTTCCCCCCAACCACAGCACCCTTTCTCGTGGGCGTTCATGAGTTCAGGGATTCAGAACAACCCATTCGGCATGTTGAACATGGAAGACTTGGATGGCTGAAGTTAGTTATAGCCAAACCTGCTCAAAATTGCCTTAAATAAAGCATGGTTTCTAAACTCTTCTCTATGTGGTAGGAAGACTACAAGGACTATTAGAATGTTTTCACTTTACTATAACCAATAACAAGCATTATATTATTTCTCAGGTGAATTCTGGATTTTTTTAACCCCCTCAAAAAACAAAACAAAACCAAACAAAAAAAACCCTCGTGTTCATTACAATCCTCACCATCCTATCTAAAATTTCCTCATTGAAAAAGTCTGATTTGAGATTCAAGGACCACCAGGGACTCTTGTGGAACACTAGCCCACGTCTCCAGCAATTTTATATACTCTTCCATAAGTAGATGTTTGGTCTGCTTTTTAGCTACACCTCTGGTAGCAAAGCTACTATGTCATGAGGCAAGGGGATGGAGGCTGTGATTTTCTTAATCAGATGAATTCTTAATCAGAATCCGTGATTTGGCACTTGGAATTTGGATCGGCTATTGAGGAGTGTGAAGCTTACCAACACCCAACTCAACCGCCCTGACGACCTGGCCGGTTATCTTGATGGCTTTTACTAGTTGTAGCCATTCCAGTTTTCAGGCCAAGATGCCTGCCAACTCTTGCTTTGAGCCTGTCTTGTAGGCTCTGCATCTTAGAGCTTGCCAGCTTTTCCTAAGGACTTAATATTTTTCTGGATGTTCTCCACCACATCAGGGACAGCCACCTGGGAGCAGAGAAAACAAAATTTGGCAGCCTGTTCAAGCTGTGAATTAAAGGTAATTCACAGTTTGAAATGAATCAGCATGAGGTCCTTAAGAAGAGTAATCAGACATCGAGAGGATTTTATTTTGAGGATTGTATATTGGCTAATGGGACAACAAGCAATATTGGCATTTGGAATGTTCATGTCAGGAAGTGCTGAAGCTGCTGGTACTTGACAGGCGCCAAGACTGAAAAGTGAGGCTTCTTCAGCGGGAGGAGTGGGCTTCCACTTTCCTGACAGAAGCTCAAAACAGGGATGTCTTGTGCAGTGAGCATAAATCTTGAAAGATCAGATTTGATTTCTGTGTTGTTCACGTGCCCAAGATTCATCTGTTTCTGGTGGATTGTGAGAATCTGTAATTAGAAGCCAATGTCTCCCTCTCTTTCTCTCAGGGAACAGTCAAGTATCTCTTTTTTTCCACCTGATTTGCATCCATTTTTATTCATTCATTCAGGCTTTCTTTCCTTTCCACAAAAATGCATGAAGCCACTGGTTTGTAAAGCTTGGGGTGAAGTCTTGTGGTAAATTCACACGTCTTTCCTTCCAGGAGCTCCCAGTGAAGGTTACACTCACACTGATGACACCAGTACCTCCACTAAGCCATATCAACTGAGTGTCCACTATATGCCAGGCAGTTTGTCTCTTGATAACAAGCCTGTGGGAGTCACCTTGTTTTTTTGCCACAGGGGCAGTACCAAACCTTGGAGACATTGAGTGAGTTGCCCAAAGAGCTACAGTACAAAGCCAGAATAAGACAGACTTCAGAGCACATGCCCTTAACCTATACTAAAGCCATTCCATGGACACTTTGGAGATGGCCCTACTGATTTCCATTCAGTTGTGATCTTGCCCAGGCATTATGCTAAAGTGGACTGACCATAGCTGCAGACCAGAATGGTAGCTGTCAGTTTAGTTTAGATCAGAGAAAGTATTAGATCTTAATACTGCATGTGTGGACATGGACACTGTGTAGGTGAGCATGGGTCTGTCCTCAACTCAGGGCCAACAGCTCAGTTGTGTCATCATGCCTATAGAATGAGTTCTTCAGAGAGGTAGAAGGATCTGTGACTCTGAGGGGAATTACACCACCATGTCAAATCCCTGGGAGGCCGATTTCTGTGACCTGTGGTAGGAATAGCATCTCTCTCTCTCTCTCTCTCTCTCTCTCTCTCTCTCTGTTTCCAGAAAGCTCCATTTTGCCATATTTAAGCCAACATAAGCCAGCTGATACTTAGGTCTATTTTTATGAGAAGCTCATCCATGGCCTTTCATGCTTACCAACTTGGTTGATAATCAAAATGTTTTTCTATGTCTTCATTGTGAAATAATGTTAAAAACTATTCCCAATGTGATCAACCAACCCCAACTTCTCTTTGATGTTTTGAACAATAACTGGGAGTGAAGGAAGTAACACAGGTGGAAAACACCAGAATTAAAATAATTCCACTTGTATAATTGAATGTAGCTACAACCAAGGCTACTTTCCTATGCACTGTGATTTTTAAGATTTTTTTTTTATTTATTTGAGAGAGAGAGAGAGAATGAGCACAAGTGGGTGGAAGGATAGAGGGAGACAGAGAGAGAGAGAGAGAGAGAGAGAGAAAGAGAATCCCCAAGGAGACTCCCCCCCTGAGTGGGGAGCCCAATGTGGGGCTCAATCTCATGACCCTGAAATTATGACCTGAGCTGAAATCAAGAGTCAGATGTTCAACCAACTGTGCCACCCAGGCACCCCTGTCTTTCATTGTCCTAAAGACCCTCACAAAATATGTTGGCCCTACCTTGGTATCACAGCAATCCCGTTAGCCCCAGGTGAAAAGAAACCAGGTTGGGTTTGGGGGAAATCCTCACCCAATGTCCCCGAGCTAGGGATGAGGGAGCTGGAGCTAGAAGCCCAAGTTCTGCATGCCCATTAGAGCATAGTGCCTTGTCCCCAGATCCCCCCGATGGCCACAGGACGGGAGCACATCAACCAGAGTACCGACTAGTCTTCCAGGAAAAGAAACAATAGCCACAGTATAGACAAGCCTCTAGATCATTCCCAGAAATTAAAAAGAAACAAGCAAACCAACCCAGCAGAGGCTGGAGTGGCTGTGAAGGAGTATCTGCCCTGCTTCTAAACTATTCATTCTTCTTTTCCATCTTATCAAGCATTTCACAAACAGCCAGCTCATCTGCCACAATTACGTTGTCAGGAGCACTATGTTTAAATGGTCTGCTCTTGACACCTTCCCAGAGCTGCTAAAAGCCCTTCCATTCTACTGACAAGTGGGGAACAGTATTGGTAGAATACTGCAGATGCTTGCACAATTCCAGCTGAAGAGTCAGTTGAAAAATCTGACCAATGCTTTTCTTTGTGACCCATCCATCCATGTCCATAAAGAGGGCCTGAACAGGAGAAGGTCTCAAAGCTATTCGATGGACATCTCCAAATATGCTGCCAAGATGGGGACCCAGAGGGACAGAGGGATGGTATACCTTGTAAATCCAAATGAGCACAATATCATTTCTTTGCAACCCCCTGGGATCTTGGCACCCAGTATCCACCAGTGCAGCCCTTAATACACCGTCTGGTCCTTAGCTCAGGAAAAGGGGAATCTAGGAAGGGGGTGGTGGGGGGAAGGTAATGATTTACCCAGAAGTCAGCCTGTAGTTCTGCCACCTCCATTCCCCAGCTTCAGGACCAACCCCATTTCTGCATAGGTTGGCCACTTCTTAAAATTCCAGACTGGGATCTCAGTATTGTAATAATGTGAAGTTACTTCTAGATTTTCAAGAGAAAAATCTTCCCAAAGTCCCTCATACTCATATCTAGAAATTCTCTAGGATATGTGGAAATTGAAAAGGTTATTCTAGGTGTCTCCAAAATCAGTTTTGTGTAACCTGTAGTACGGTGAGAAAGGAAGCACAGAGACTATATGTGAACTTGGGTCATTCCAGCCATCACTTCCAGCCACCTTCTGTATGCCCTTTCTACTACTCCCAGGCTTGTCCCTGCCAGGCTCTCACCCCAAACAGCCACATTCGCACAGCCACCACTAGTCCCAATCCTGGGGACCTGGCCTGCCCTGTTCACCTTCATCCTACAGTGCTTCATAACAGTAAACCAACCTTGCAGAGGAGTTTTCCTCTTAGCAGTTGAATGACCTGCTCAGGATCACACACCTAGTTAGTGAAAGAGCTAAAATTTCACTCTAGGATTCTTGGATTTCAAAACTCAGACTTTTAGGGCACCTGGGTGGCTCAGTGGGTTAAGCCTCTGCCTTCGGCTCAGGTCATGGTCTCAGAGTCCTGGGATCCCCGCATCGGGCTCTCTGCTCAGCAGGGAGCTTGCTTCCTCCTCTCTCTCTACCTGCCTTGCTGCCTACTTGTGATCTCTCTCTGTCAAATAAATAAATAAAATCTAAAAAAAAAAAAAACAAAAAAAAAAAAACACCTCACTTTTAGCTCTTCTACTATAACTGCCACACTGGCATCACATTTCAGTTGAATAATCATTAATCATTAAGTATGAAGGAAAAGAACACTGCTAATAATAATCATGCTTTCTAATCCCATGAGGCTTTCTGTTTCTACACATACTGTTTTAACCAGTCTCTCCCCAGTCCTGGGAGCCAGAAAGTGGGGCAGCTCAGATCCCAGCTTCCTCACTCCTTGCCATGTGACTTCATGACATCACTTAGTGCTTCCCCGGGACTTTACTGCATCATATATAAAATGGAGCCTCGATATCACTTGGGTTCCTTAGTAAAGTGTGCTGCTCTCAGAGGAGCTCATGAATGGAACTGCAGGCAGTTATTCACATCCCTTCTCTCCCCGTGGTAGAAATCAGGCAAGTCACACTTGCAGGGGTTGAGTGAGGTGCTCTTTTTGCTAATATCTGCCATTGCATTGATGTGCTTTGAATCAAAGATAGACCCCCTGGCGCTGACAGAGCCCTTGACTTAAAATGAATCACTGTCTGTGCCACTCCTTTCCTAGTTAGACCAGCCGTACCCAGAACGTTTCTGGCCATTTCACCACATTCATAAGACTGAGTGCATTTTCCAACCTCCGCACACCCAAGGTTCTGTTTATCTGGTTTAGTGATAGTTTGTACATTTGTGGACAAATTTGAAAACGTTCCACCCAAACGCATATGTGTTACAGTTTCACTGTCTTAGAGCATGCAATTTGGGGTTAGGTCAGCCCTTCATCTTCATGCTTTTTGGGGGGTGCTCTCTAACTTTGAGATTGAAGAGGACCTGAAGCTGTGATCTGTCTTGACCTTTACTATCAGATTAAAATTCCAGTTTGCTGTTGTGGTAACTATACCTTGAAAATTAGATCTCGACAGTCACTACAAAATTTGAAAGTGCACTGCTGCCATGAACTTTGAAAAAACATTGCTTACCATTGTCAGCGACAATCGCTTAATAGAAATAATCTGCCTTGCCCTCTGCTAGAAAGAGTTTGGGGGGATGCAAAAAGATTATATCTTGACAGG
Source organism: Mustela lutreola (assembly GCF_030435805.1). Lineage (NCBI taxonomy): Eukaryota > Metazoa > Chordata > Mammalia > Carnivora > Mustelidae > Mustela > Mustela lutreola. Next base: position 127,650,173 of record NC_081308.1, read on the forward strand.
TTTTTTTTTAGCATAAAAAATGGTTGTGCTTTGAAGCAAAGCTGTTTTCCACATGAAATTTAAATCGACTTCAGCTTGATTTATACTATTCAGAAAGAACTGTGATATTCAGGATGGCAGGAAGCCAAGATGCACGGTAAAGACATAGAGGCACAGAAAATCTACTTTTGGGGATCCATCCCAGACAAACCCTCATGGCCCTGGGGTTCCAAATGGCAGCCACTTGCCAAACAGATATTGTGGGACCCAGGGCTCAGCACTATAAGGAGATGTCCAACAGCCCCAGGACAGGGAAATGAAAAAAGCAATCCAGGTTATCTCGCTCGTGAAGAAGATGAGGCATTGAGGCATTTGAAATTTCAGGGATTCTCTGACTGCCCTTCCTTTTCAATTTTTCCCCAAGACAAACATGTCACAGTGGGTCTGACTTTATAATTAGCTGGGGGGGAGGGCTCTGTCTGTGGTTCCATAACAGGATTTTTTTTATACAACTGGGCCTTTAAAATTTACTTTTTGACATGTTCATAATAGGATTTCAACATGTCTTTCCTACACAACATGTGGAAAATCTCTCCCTCGAATGCTCTGAAAGGACCAATTTCTGACACAGGTGATGCTCTCACTCTGAGAATTGGGCATACTCATTCCCACACAGCCAATATCAAACATTAAACCTGTTAGATGGTATCAGGTAACTGGGCATGAGGGATGTGGAATAGCAGAAGACTGAGGGGTAGCTTGGTCTAAAGGCACTTGGGGGCAGGGGCGGGGAAGTGGGGACACTTGAGAGCCTGTTCCTTCTGGTCTGGTCAGTCTGTGTGCTGAGGAGATTGAGATAGCGCTGACTAGACTGTGATATTCCTCCAAACCCAAGGAACTTTCCGGGAAAGCCCAGCCGGTAATCCCTTCCACTCATAAGAACTGTGGATCCCCCAGATAGCATCTTGAACAAAATAGGCCCACAAGTCCACAAGCTGCTTAGGGAAAGGGGTGCTATAGATTTGCCTGAATGTTCTCACAGCTGATACAAGACCAACTACACAGGAGGTAGACAGCAAACACTATTGAGCAACTGGCAAGTAAAATATCCAGAAAGCAAGAATGATCCAGAAGGTCTCAGTTCTTTTAAATGAATATTTACATTTTGATATATTTTATTCTTCTATTCATCAATCCACATTGAAGAGGTAGTATCATAAGAAGAAATATAGAGACACATGTCGGTGTGTCTGAATATGGTGGAAAGCCATATAGTGTAGAGATCGAAGTGGATATGCCCTGGAGGCAAATTGCCTAGGTCCAAATCCCAGCTCCATCATCTTTAGTCATGTGATCTTGGGCAAGTTGCTCAACCTCTCTATTACTCAGTTTTCCTCATCTGTAAAATGGGGATGGTAATAGCACCTACATCATAGGATTAAGTGACTGAAGTGCTTATTGCAGCAATTGGTACATAGAAAGTTCTCGGTAGACATTAATTATGGTGATTAATTATGCTCATAATTAGTACTGTCGTTATTACTGAGTGCTCCAAGCCACTGTCATTTGCATTGTGTTCCATCTTTGGCCACTACAGGAGCCTTTCACTCAATTCCCTGAACTGTCCTGGAGGTTCCCAATTAGAGCAAGACCTCTCCAGGGCTAAGAAACCCAGACTACATTGAACATTTCCTCTGTTGACCTACCCCCTCCAGCCCCCGAGGATAAAAATGATGAAAGGCTAAAATATCTGGAATGCATACCCCTTGGGTACTAGGCACATTCTTCTTCTCGGAGTACATTACAGCATCTTATCACAGCCACAATTGTACTTTTAATTCTGTGCTAGTTTTTAAAAATAAAAGCTGGGACTTCTTCAGTGCCAGGCATTACTCACAGTTGTTTCTATCCCCAAGGTAACTGAATTGTCCTAACCCAATAAGATGTAGGCACTGCTCTTATCCACGTTTTACTTGGGAGGAACTGAGGTTCATGAATTGAAGAGACGTTCTCATAGCCAATGATGATGGGTTCGTGTCTTGGACCTATGTCTGGCTGAGTCCAGGAAGAGACCCCCGAACCCTGGCCTTCTTAACTACTCATGGAATGATCAGTCCCAGAGTCCACCTGAACTTGGTTGTTTGGGACTATGGCAGTACCTCCTTCCTCAGACGTAACAGAGAGAACAACAGAAGACCAGAACTTGACCAAAGACATTCTTTGCCCCTGATGCCCAGGATCCCCTTTCACCTTTTATAAAATTGCCACTGGAGTAATATCCTGAGTCATAATTGTGGACTACTTGGTTCACATACATATGAATAACCACTTCTGAAATATTATAATAAGCATGTTGGCAGTTGAATAATCAGGTAGAACAGAATCCTTTCTTGAATCCTCCCCTCTTCTTTTGAATGCATAAGAGGATTCATCTGAATCAGAAAACAGAGGAATGAAATTTCATGGGCTAGCCCCCACCATTCTGTGAAATAAACACTTTATTCCCTTGCCTGGACAAATCATTCCTGAGTTGCATCTCTGCTTCTATTTCCTTGGTCTGAAAAGACATTGCAGACTCTGCCTTTAATTATGATCAGGCTTGACTATGAATCCCTTGAGAAATAAACTTGTTTTTGCTGGGAGGGAAGGTAAAATAACATTTAAATAGGTTTTAAAAATAAGAAAGAATTCTCAGAAGACGTACTATTGTAGAACATGCAGTATATCAAAATATATAAGCCCATAGTTGTAACAGTGACTTAGTAAACACATTGCTGAGTGAACTATGAAAAATAATCCACTGAGGTGCTGTTTCCCTTACCCCTAAGCACTGAGTTAAGAGAGCATTGCCATAAAGAAGATATGCACTGTTTAAAAATATTTGTGCATTTTTTTAATATCTCTTTTGGACCCAATAGACTAATCTTTTTTTTCTTCCCTTGCTAGGAAAAGTACACTGTAAGGAGTTTAGTTGAGTGGTGTATTAAGCGAAGGTCAAAAACACTTTTTTGAAGATAGCATTTCTGAGCAAAGAAATGCCTTTCACACTATTAGTATTTAGTATTGCATTTACTACTGGCACCTTTATTAGCATAAGATCTTGAATTCTGTGAGTAAAATAAACATATCAGTACAAGGAAATGAATTTCCATGTTCTGGAAATTGATCTTTCTCTGGACAGCATAAATTCTGCTGGTCAGACGACTACCTCTGTGGAAGGGGAACCCTCTCAAAAACCATTCTTGGCATAGAATCTTGTTTTAAACTCTTAGAAGCCCTGTCCCCAAGTGATAGACTAGTAGGTTTTCCTAAGCATATGTCCTGCTATTGCCCTTGCTAAACATTTAGCTCTGAACTGTGAAGTAAGTTGGCTTTTAAAATCATACCACAATTAAGGTTTGTTGTCTTTTAATTCCACATAAAAAAAAAGTTTGATGAGATATGAGAGAGTTCATTATACACATTGGAGTGTGTCAAGCCATTTCCAGTTTAAAGCCATTACATAATCTCCCACACTTGAAGGCGTGGCATAAAACTCTTTTCTTAATTGAATTCCAGTAAAAGATTTCAAAGAACTGTTTCTCATAAATAGCAGTTCAGCAGTCCCTCCTTCTCAAAAGAAGGCAAAGCAGAAAGGAGGCAAATCATGACAGTCTCTCATAATGAAAACACTGAGAGAATATTCACCCACGAATTCGCTCGAGTACCGTGTCATTTGGCTGCATGATGGTTATCACCAAGTGATTATAACTCACATTTTATGTGGGAGAGAAGAAAGACAGACATATAGAGATGTTTTCCCACTTGAAGCAAACCTGTCACCAAAATTCTAGCATATATTTCCAAACAGATTAAAAGGTAATTTTTCATCCTTAAAAAGAATCCTTCACTTTGAAAATGATTCACTGCAGGTTTCCTCTAAATAGTATGCTCATCTCATGCATTTACAATATGGTTTGATTTTCAAAACATCAATTTACATGCACTATCCAGAAACAAATCTATTGTGCAAAGTGGTGCTTACTTGTATAGCATCAAAAAGTAAAAATTTCTTTTTTTGAAAATTGGGGTCCATGGTTTATAGAGTATGCTCATCATTAATATTAATGATTTATAGTCTAGTATCTTTTGCTAACTCAAGTAGAGATGAAGATGTCACAGGCTACTTGAGAGGTAATTCCATAATGCTCATTCAGAATTGGCAAAATGTCGTATTTCAGCAGCAGCCAATCAGACGCGACCTTGTTTTTGTTCTCATGGGAATCTAATCCTGGAGTCCCTTCTTCCCCCTTCACTTTGCCTGGCCCATGGACACATTCCATGAGCTGAACACCAAACAATAAATTAGTGAGAAAATTAGGGCAGTTTTCATTACTAACATCTGGGGTGGAATGCAATCCTTGATGGGCAGAATATTCACAGTCACTGCTAAGTAGACAGATAGGACTTGGAGATGGGGCATAGCATCTCTTGGAATGTGAATTCTCTAAAGCATCCTGGCAGCCCGTGTGGAAAGTTTCCCTCGGATCATCATTTTGAACAGAGCAGGGTGCCATATGATGTCTGTGAGCACATCCAGGTTACAGAAGACACACCTCCCCACGTGCCCTAGGATATGTTCATCCAGGTGCTGGATCGTTTGGCTCTTCAATGTGTTCAGTCTTTGTTGGCAAGAGGGTCAAACCATGCAGGAACACTTACAGCAATATAGAGATATGCACTATATGGATTTTCTCTTCTAAGATGCTTTCTTTGGGAAACTCATATTACTTTGCATGAAAATAAACAGCCCCAGGGGAGCCTGGGTGGCTCAGTTGGTGAAGTTTCTGCCTTTGGTTCAGGTCATGATCCCAGGGTCCTGGGATCAAGTTTCGCATCAGGCATCCTGCTCAGCAGGGAGTCTGCTTGTCCCTCCACCCACCACCTCACTCATGCTTGCTCTCCCTTTCAAATAAATAAAATATTTAAAAAAATTTTAAAGCAAAGAGCCCCAGAAATAGATGCAAGTATTTGAAAACCCTCATCCAATAACTTGGCTAAACACGGTTTTGAACTTCCATATGGAATTTAGCTTGAGCAGTTTTGCCAAAGGTTTTTTTCAGTACTGGTTATACAGGGTTAATCCTGGGTCTTTTATTTATGGGACACTGGTTTCAGACTTTGTTTTTCTTTCTTTTTTTTTTTTTTTTTAAGGAGTCATTTATTTATTAGAAAGAGAGAGAGAGAGAGAGAGAGAGGAGGGGCAGAGGGAGAAAGAGTATCTCAAACAGACACAGGGCTTGATCTCAAGACCCTGAGATCAAGATTTGAGCAGAAATTAGAGAGTCAGATGCTTAGCCACCTGCGCTACCCAGGCACCTCTTCAGACTGCTTTTTTCAAATATAGTTTGTCTCAGATAATTTCTGAGATCACATGAGCTTCTTAACTGTAAAACAAAAAGGTCCGTTTCTGCACCCAGTTGTGAGCACTGGGAAGGTTGGCCAGAGAATCAAGGAAGCTTTGGCTATATGGTCTTAAACTTATGTCACACAAACGATGTAAACATTTGAGGCAAATCTATTCAGCAGGAAAGAAAATAACCTCGCCTTTCTGTCCGCGATGTGGGCATGTTAAGGCAGAATTATTTTAGATATGAAATATCTAGCTTCACTCTCCCTCTATCATTTACCATCAACCATCACCACGGAATAGTAATTGTTTTTCAGGGGGAAAAAAAAAAGGCTTTTATGATCCAACATTTTTGGGAGCCAGTGGGTTAAAAAAAAAACCAAAAAACTAACAAGTCTTTTCATTGTAGAAATCCTTTGAGCCTTTAATATGCTAATGTTCACTGTGTTTCTACAGGAGGGGTATAGAATATGAAGTGTTTCCCAAACTAGGTGGGCCATAGAATTTTTCCCCCAGAATACCAACCAAGGTCCATGCAGATGTAGCCTCTCTTCCTTAGCCTCCTGGAGTGGAGATGCCCCGTTTGTGGACCTTGCCACTCCTACTTGGCTTCCCTCTAATTATCCCCCCATCAGAAGTTATATGTTAAATCTAATGGCCCTTTTAAGCAGCTTGGTGAAATTACAGTGTGTATTTGGAAATCGTGGAGACTTTATTTTTGCATCCGTGACATGGAAGGTGTTCCAAAATCCCACCAACTGTCACTGTGAAGGTTTCCTTTGTGAGGCACCTTTTGTCTGGTTTTGGTTTTTCCTCCCAGACCACCTGCAACTGTGAGTTTTCTCCTGAGTGGTTGACTCCAATCCTCCCATCACCTTCCCTCCCTGTGGGGAAAAAAGCTGGCTGAATAGAGAAAGAATCGCTACACACTCACTGAACATTCTTGGCAGATAATTTGCTTCCATGTTTTAGAAAACCAGGGACTGGATGTGCTTAAGAGATTTCTATTAGCTATTGCCGAGAGAGATAATAGTCCTATTATCCTGGTGACTTTTGAGACCATTCTGAATGCTGGTATTATTGAAAATGCAGTAATGAAGTCAACTCTCAAATCTAAGCATGTGGATTGTCCACTTCAAACTGTGCCTTCCCGAGCTGACAGCTCTGGGTGGTCTCCCTGCACACACGCACTCTTTTGTGGGGGTGTGTTTTTGAAATGCGACCTTGCATAATGTTAGATTGAGGAAAAAAAATACAATTAAGATTTTTTTTTTAATTTTGAGAAGGAGGTTGCATCTCACACAATCCAGTAATCCAGAGCTGATATAGTCCTTCCTGAAGAGCCAAACTGTGTTTTCAACAAGGCCAAGAATGGGTCCTTTATTTAAGCACTTTCTTTAGAACAGATCTCCTATGACAAGAGAGTTACCAGGTAATGAAGCTGGTATTCTGGTCTTCTGAATCTACATGCTTAAAATGAGGGTGTTTCTGTGTATAAAGTCTGCCATTTAATTATCATTTTGAATGACTTTATTGACCAAAGCATCAGTTTTGTACACATTTTACAACAATAACTGTAACATGCAAGCCATGTATAATTTTCATTATGTCTTATGTCATTCACATTATCTGAGGCATGATAGTAGATAATTAGTTGATTGGGTATGAAAGCACCCGACATATTGATGGGAAGCAGAGATGAGCTCTGACTAGTTGCCTTCACCAATTACATGTTGTTATTTGTATTTATTCCTGATGTATACTCATTATTGGTAACATGCATCTTGTAAAATTGGTAGAAACTGAGATGGTTTGGTGGTGGCATTTGGACTATATTATGGCACCTATCTTATACCATGGAAGAACTCAAATATTGACAGTTTTTATTCCTGGGACTAACTTTTTGCCTTTAGGTTTTCTCATGCTTTTTATCACTACTGATTTTATGCCTCTGTGTCAGGGACCCATTTTTGCAAATATCATGTTTCTCAGCAAATTGATAGGGTTAAATTAGAAAATTTGGCAGTAGAAGAATGAAACACACACAAACACAAATAACAAATATAAAAATACAGATTGCCAAGAGGCTGGTCCAAAAGTGCAGTCAGAAGTTGTGAGGCAGGACAGCTGATGGTCACACATGGTGATCTGTGCACAGCAAAGCTCTTCTTTGCACTATCTTGGTTCCCTGGACCAGGAAGTTGCCATCCAACTGCGTGTAGTGTTTACAAAAGCTGGTTGAGTGAGTGTCTTATTCGTTGAGGTTTGGGAATCTCGGATTGAAACATCATCCAGGTGATAACAGGTTACCTTTCTGAGGGAATTTTTGAAAGGCACCCCAGTAGACTTCCTATCTATATTCATGATTATTCTTTGAGGAAATACCTGGAGTAGATACAGAAGCCCAGCTTATTTTGTCAAGTCACAAAGTCATCCTATGAAAGGTATGCTTCTTACTCTGAGTCGAGCCTTCTCTTGCTGTCCTTGTATTTTCCTTTGTCCATGGGGAGAATGAGGGGGAGAATGGTTCTGGGAAAACAGGCAGCAGAGTGAGAAGGCATGTGTATTTTCATCTACGAAGAGAAGTAGAAATTAGATTCTTAGCAGTCAGAAGACTCTTATGTCTGCCATCAAATAAAGTTTTGCCAGCAAACCAGCTGCAGGTGGACCTGGCGTTGGGGTGGAAGGATCCTTATTTTTCGTTTCTCTCACTGCAGCTGAGTTCTGATGAAAGCCAAGAGACAAGGTGAAAAGAATAAAACAAGGCCTCCGAGATACGCTGATGCTGCACTGTGTCCTTTGTTAAGGTCCACCACCCTCTGAGCACATCTTCATCATTTGGTGCATTGTTAAATTAGTTCTTTAACTCTTTAAAGAGAGATCTTTAACTCGAAGAGAAGCAGGCAGAGAACTGATTGAATTGGACTCTGCCAGTGGCCTACCTTGAAAGTCCAGAGTGGATTGGCTTCCGCTGGGTAACCGGTGCAGTTTTTCAAAAGGATGGCCAACTCCAGCTGGTTGGGGATCCAACTCAGTGACTTCACATCAGCCGGAAAGGGTGGAAAGGATTCTCTGTGTCTGTAACTGACTTAGCAGTCGAGAACTGGGAGTCTTGTTGATGTGGTTAATCTGGACAAAGGGCGTTGCCTCTGGGGAAAGGAATCTTTCTATTTGAAGTGAAGCCCAATGGTTTGACTTTCCCCCAGATTTGACAAAAACAATAGTCTGAATGTGTTTCTTTTTCATGAACATGCATTCCAGTGTCCTAGAAACAGGTATAGATTTGTGCAAATTAATTTAGCATAGTACAGCAAATTGCTGCTGTGAGATATATTTTAGAGTTACTTCCTAGCTCAGGCTAATGGCTAGAATCAAATGAAACATAAAAATTGGTTTACACAGATTGTTTTATAAATCAGATAAGGCTTTGTGTTACCTACCATTGAAACTGGACGCATTTTTGCAAGCAACGTTAAGGGTTGTTCATGTAATACTTTCATTATTTCCAACAAGAGTGAAACAAAATAGAAATAAGCCCATTGAATTTAGCCACCATTAACTACCATTAACTGCAATTTTTCCTGACAAGCTCGCTCTCATCTGATGATGAGTGAAACATTGGGGGAAAGTCGCCTGAAAAATTGCATAAATGCTAATGAAATATGCCCTTTATTTTAAGGGTGCCCAGTTTGGAATTTAAAATAGAGCAATTTATAATGTGTTAGTAGCCAGAACTCCATCTTATTTTAAATAAAATTTATTTTTCTGCTTCTGGTGAGACTCTAACTCATTGTGGGAAGGCTCATGACATTTCACTGCACTATGCAAGTTGCAAATGGAGTATCTGGAAGTAACATTATTAGGGAACCGAAGACAATGATAGGGCAATAATGCATTTTACAGTAAAATTTGATGGTTCTCTGAAGAGCAATGAGTGTGTTTGTTTACTTTGAAGTGAAAGGACAACGGCTTCCTAATGGAATCTGGAGAAACGCCTGAATTAAAGAAATCTTTGCCAGATGAAATAAACAGCTTTCCCAGTCTGCAACGAATTTGGAAAATACAGCAAGTACTTTGCAGTAGGAAGAAATATCCTAGGTGCTGTCTGTGATAACACATCATTATAAAGCTACCCCGGGAATGCGTGCAAGTCCTCTCATGGCCACACAGAATAAAACAAGCTGCAAGTCCCATGGGTCTTGTCCTGTTCCAAACATTGATGGAAAGGGCACTTTATAAAAGGAGAAAGAAACAGCAGGGCACCTTCATTTGCATCACCAAACGCTAATGATGGAGGAGCTTTTATGGACACACTGTGTACACAGAATAGGTTCAATTTAAAAAGAAGCTATTTTACACTGGCCTTTAACCTGCCAGAATTTAAAAAAGAAGAAGAAGAAGAAGAAGAAGAAGAAGAAGACGACAAAACAAAGACCATTTATCTATGTAACAATACATTAAAAAAAAAAAAAAATGAGCCCGAGTGCAGAATATAGGGTGAGCAAGAGCATGGGTCTCCCATGGTTTTCCTCTTTGCCACTTCTCTTCTCAACCAGTACACATCTTAGACTTCACGAAGCTGTATGTTTATCAAGATATGGTAAATGTGAATGGTGACTAGGCTATGCAGGAACTCAGTAGCTAAGCCTACTAAGAACAGGACTCAGAACTTGTCACGAGTTTAAAACTAAACTGCATTAACTGGGACCAAAAATGAACTGCTGTCTGATATTTCTGGCCTTGATAAAATGAGTTGGGGAGATTTGAGTTCAATGCCTATGGACAGATGTTCCACAGACAAAAAAACGAGGGTCTTAATTGGCACGAATTAGCACCCTCCTTGGCAGGGAGGGAGTGACAAGGTGATTTCTATGGCACCCTTTCCCCTGCTGACTCCCAGAACTGTTTTTTCCAGGACAAGGGGAGGGCAATGTAAATAAACTCCTGCTCTTAGCCTTCAAGGATTACTTGTGCCCCCAAACAAAGAGAGGCTTCATATTTCTAAGCTGTCAACTTAGGGAGATTCGTTGTCTAAGATATACATTGGCTTTTATTTTTAATTAAATAAAGTGTAATTAGTAGGAAACGATCAATACAGTAGAGTGACAGGCACTTTTTTTGTTGGTCTGTTTGCCCTTGCTTAAAGAAGCAGAAGTGAAAAGGAAAAACAACAACAACAACAAAAATGCACAAACACACACAAAAAAATAAAAATAAAAAACAGAAGAAGGTGTATTAAGGATGAGAACAACAATCTTGGCACATTCTAGATGCTCACATTCATATAGAACATAGGTGATGTTTTGTACTAGCGCAGATCCCTGCAACGTGCTGTGTGTAGCTCTTGTCACCGCTCTGCTTCTTACCCTCCCCTCTGTAAAATGGGAAGAGCCAGCAGCCTTGTGAAAGGGCACCAGTATTGCGAGGATGAGGGAGTTTGGACAGTAAACGTGAGGAAGAAGGTTGTGACTGCATTCTAATAAATCTTAAGCAAAGCTATGTGGAAATCTGCTTTAAGTTTCTGCAATGCTCCTCACTCTATATAATTGCAAGCTTGGGAATTATGCAAAAGTAGTTATTTTGCATTTATTTAATTTAGTGCTAATAAGGAATTCAAAGAATGGATTAAAGCCATTTTTAGTAACACGACAGATTCTCTCAGGCTGTAGCATGATGGTATACATTTCTGAAGAGCTAGAGAGGGTAGTATGTCTAGATAAAGCCTTTATTTTCTCCCAGGAAGACTAAGGGATTAGATTTGCCCAGCAGAACAGACCTGAGACATCTCATTAACAAGACCCACAGTTGTGCAAAATCCTATGTGGGGTTGGGGCAACCGGATGTCAGGCTCCTTAGAGGCAGAGCCTGACTTAGGCATTTCCTGAGAATGCACTTGAAGGAAGAGAAACCTTCTGAGGAAGTGAAGAGAGCAGGATGGGACAGGGGAAGACAGCTAAGCAAGGTGGCAGTCTCAACTAGAGCCTGCCTTTCGGTTACAGAGCAGCTTTCAGAAGAGCAGTGGTCAGTGCCCAGAGGCGCTAACCAACATTTTCTTCAGTGTGAATAGCCTCATTTTGAGTACAAAAAGACAACACACGTGCTCATTTGGGTTCCTATTTGTTTACATGCTATGGAAACACAGGAGATGTTAATCCTACAAATGAGCTCTTCTTCATAGCTGTCCATCCTCCTATGGGTTTCCTGTGCTTTCTGTGGCACTGCCACTGAGTCCTGGTCTTACAATCCTCTCCCAGGATTGTCCACAAACAGTGGTGAGGCCTTCCAGAACACCGGAGCATCCCAGCAAGAAGTCACTGCACATGCTATGTAACTATCTTCTCCGAGTTCCCATCCACACCCTGGAGTGTAGGGCCCACCCTCCTGCTGGCTTTCACAAACCTTGCGCCCCTCGCAGCACATTTCTGCTCCCTGAGTGTGCAAGTGGGCATTACCAGGTCACTTTTCTCACTGCTCCACAGATTCTAGACAGCCCAGCCATGACTTTCAGAGACTGTGGCCTCTGTTGCCCTTGAAGGGATCTCACTCAAAAGCACTGCTTGCCAAGAGTTATGCTCCAGAAAAATCCCAGTGGTCTGGATGAGGGATGCTGAAGGCCAGAAATAAGGTGAGGCTAGGGACAAGAGGACAAATTGGAAAGGTGGTCTGTGTCCCATCAAGAGGAGAGGATGGCTGACAAGATGATGGGAAGGGTGGGGTAGAGATCTTAAAGTTACTCAAAGGGGTCTTGCTTGGAAATTCAGGTAGATGGTGATGCTATCGAGAGACATAGGAAGCAGAAGGATGAAGTGCCGGTCTATGCTACAGCATGGATAGACCTCGAAAATGTCCTGTGAAGTGAAAGAAACCAGACACCAAAGGCCACATATTATACGATCCCTTTTATACAGAATGTCCAGAGCAGGCCAATGCAGAGAGACAAAAAGAAGACTAGAGGTTGCCTAGGGCTGGGAGAGGGGCAAGAATCAGGGAGCGATAGCTCAGTAGTACAGAGTTTCTTTTTGGAGCCATGAAAATGCCCTGGAACTAGGTATGGGTGATTGCTGCACAATATTGCAAATGTATGCAAAAGCATGGACTAGGGACACCTGGGTGGCTCTGTCAGTTAAGCATCTGCCTTGGGCTCAGGTAATGATTTGAAGGTCCTGGGATCAAGTCCAACATCAGGCTCCCCACAAAGGAAGCCCACTTCTTCTCCCTCTGCCATTCCTACTATTTATGTCAGTTTCTTTCTATCTCTCTCTCTTTATCTCTCTCTGACAAATGAAATCTTACTAGAAAAGAAAAAGCATGGACGAGACCCATTTTAAAATGGTAAGCCTTATGCATATTTTACCACAATAATACATGGATAGCTGAATGGCTAGATCATAAAGTGGGTAGATGGGTGGATGGATGGACAGATGGATAGATGGTTAAATAAAACAAAGTAGGAGGGAGGACAAGCTAGAGATGATGAGTTCAGTTTTGTTTTCTTGGGCGCGAGGCATTTGTGGATTGTAGTGGTGGATTGTCCAGGAGGAGAGCTGGATCTGAGTCCACAGTTCATGACAGTGTTCTAGACTAAAGATAAAGATGAGGGGATCAGGGCAGTGGATAAGGCCACCCAGAAAGAATGGAAAAGCAAATAGATCAAGGGGAAGAGTGCCATTTACAAGCAGGTAGATGGGGGGAGAGCCATGTCTGTACCCCCTTTCTCTCTCAACTCCTTATGTTAGGAGACATAAACCCCTTTACTGGCCATGCCTCCAGCATCAGTAATTATCTTGTATTCTGCCCTTTTCATTTATGTCATACTCTCTGGCCTCTGACCTTTCATGCTATGTGGCTCGCTTTTTGCTTTGAGGTCTTCTGTCCAGCATGTGCCAAAAGGGTGAGGTTTTAATCTCTGTACGGGGACAAAAACATGCTATAGCAATGTTTTCATTCTAAAATTTCACATATTTAAAGAGTTGGAATCTGCCTTCCAATGGCATTGTCAGAAATAACTGGAAGCAAAATTCAGCTTTGCCCCTCACAAGAATAGAAATGAAATCAATGAGGTTTACCGAAACAAAATGACAATAATCTCTCTTAAAAATAATCAGTATCTTAAATAGGGTAAAGAGAGAGACGGGGTTTGACTAAGTTTAGCTCGGGAGATATTTTCACTCAAGAGGTTTGGATGACCCAAGTTTCAGTTATTTCCTACTTCAGAAAATTGGTCCCTGGGACACTCCCTGCCATCAGCTTAGTTGATCTTTTCTCTTAGCAAACGTATTTTTGTCTCACCCCTAAATGTTTCTTTCCCTAGGTCATTAGATGGTGAGGCAAGTATATAAAAAGGCAGCGATTTGGGAGTGTGAATGAATGCATTCCCCCCAAGCCATGTATCTTAAGTGGGGTAGAGCCCTGTGTTCATTCTTTGGGGTGGCCATAACAGGGTTCTACAAACTGGGGAGGCTTAGGATGACAGAAATGTATTGTCTCCCACTTCTGAAGACCTGAAATCCAAGATCATGGTGTTGGTAGGATTGGTTCCTTTTGAGGACTATGAGGGAAGGATCTCTTCCAGGCCTCTCTCCTTGGCTCGTGGATGGCTATCTTCTCTCTGAGTCTTCACATTGTCTTCCTTCTATATGTCTCCCCCTTTTTATAAGGACACCAGTCACATTGGATTAAAGCCTACCCTGATTACCTCTGTAAAGACCCTGTCTCCAAATCAGGTTGCATTCTGAGGTAGTGGAAGTTAGAACTCTATATGATTTGGATTTCAACCCATAAGGTACTGGTTCCTGATTTTGCCAAGTTCAGAAAAGCCTGCTCAACCACTACTTGGGCAATTCCCAGCAGATTTTCTTTTTGCTGTGGAGACAGACTGTGTTGGTAGAAAGCAGCCCCCATGTTCTTTGTGAGCTGGGCTGCTATGGTGTTTCCTCAAATCCTGAACCGAGCTGAGCCTCCAACCAGGCTGCTTCCCTGCCATCCTTCATTCTCGGACTTGGCTTTGCCACTTGATGCCAGGAGAACCGGCTGGAGACCAAGAGACAGACCAGGCTGTTGCCCCACATTGTCTCGCCACCAAATCACAGGGTTGTTTTGTTTTTGTGTTTTTTGTTTTCTTTCCAAGGGAAGGTAGCTATGGTGAAGCTGACAACCAGGCAGGCTGGCTGGGGTTTGGGGGATGGCAGGTGGGCAAGCGAGTTGTGTGTCTGGTTCTTCCTGCTGACACTGCAGCCTGAGGGTGGTTGTGAACCTGTCTGGGGTTGTGAAGGCTAGACATAGACAGCCAGAAGACAAAGGGAAATTTGCCCTCTGCAACTTTCAAGGCAAATTGCAAGGGGTTCTAGGGATCCCTGACTTAAATTGGGTGGTGATCTTACATTACCTGAGAGCAGCTCCCTAGCATTGGCCCCAGTAGGAGCCCACTCCCCCATCCTATTTGTCAGGGTCTGGAAAATCGATTCCAGGCCTGGTTCTGGCTCAACAGAGGGGTCGCTGCTGCGTCTCTAGGTGGCCAGCTGTCAGACCAGCAAGAAGGAACTCTTTTCCCTGACCTGTAAAAGGATTGGCTGAGGGCCACTCCTGCCTCCTTGTTGGGGCTTCTCCGTTCTTAACTGCTAAACTGCAGGGCTCCTGCCATCAGTCCTGATGTCCCCTTACATCAGCGCATCCAAATTGTCAGCCCACATTATACATGGACCTGCCTCTGGGTTTCATGGGGTTTGGGCAGGGGGAGGAGAGAGGAGCATCTGCGTGGATGGATGCCTCTCTTTACTAGCCTCAGGCTTGGAAATTCTGAAGTCAAGGAGGGGTAGAACTATCTTTGCTGAAGAATTCCTTGGCTTGGTCTCTGCCCCATCCAGACGGCTGTCTCTTTAATGTAATGCTTTGTCGCTCCTGGAAAAAACAAAGCCCTTTTCCCTTGGTGCAGCTTCTGTTGGCTTTATCAACGGCAGTTTTAATGTAGGAAAAATGGAAGGCAAGAGGGATTATGTGTGTGTGTGGGGGGGTGGAAATAGCTCTTTTTCTCTCAGCGTTTTTCTCTGTAGTTGTGAGAAGGAATGCACATGAGACCCTCTCCCAATCTCTGTCATTCAGAGCAGCCTATGGGGTGGTTAGGGACCCGGACTTCGGCATCAGGCAGGTGTGGGTTCTCATCCCAGCTCCCTCTCTCCCACTTGGCCAGCTGTGTGACTTTTTTAAATAACAGCTTTATTGAGATTCAGATACCATAAAATTCACCCTATGAAAGTGAGGGATTCAGTAGTTTTCCATAGTCACAGCATTGTGCGCCCATCATTTCCCTCTCTGATTCCAGAATACTTTCATCACCCCCTAGGAATCCCTATGCCATTAGCGGTCACTCCCCCTTCCTCCTTACCCCAGGTCCTGGTGACTAGTAGTCTCCTTTCTGCCTCTCTAGATTTGCCTGTTTGAGACAGTTCACATAAATGCGATCATTTAATACATGGCCTTTCTTGTCTGACTGTAACGTGGACTAGCACTTCACTCATCTTTATGGCTGAATAATATTCCAGCACAGATTGAATTCATCATGTTTAACCATTCATCATTTCATGAGCATTTAGGTGGCTTGCACTTTATGTCTATTTCCTGATGGCTGACAATACCAAGCTTCTTTTCATCTACTTCCTGGCCATTTGTAGATCTTCCTGGGAGAAATGTCCATTCAGATCCCTTATCAGTTCTTTAATTGGGTTCCCTATTGTGTTCTCATTGGGGTTTCTAGGCTGCTTTACGTACTGTGGTTACTAGACCCTCATCAGATATCTTACTTGCAAGAATTTCTTCCCAGCCTCTGGACACTCATCTTAACTTCTCTGAGCCTGAGTTTCCCTGCCTAAAAACAAAAAAATATATATACAAATACAACCTCCCAGATTTCTTGGAAAGAGTCAATGGAGTGGCCCATTGGTGCACTTGGGCAAGTGAATGTTTGGCATGCCTTAAGCTTCCCTGAGTAAGCATTGGCTAACTTAGATTCATTGTGAGATGGGGCAAGATGTGAGCTCTCAAGGCATAATGACCCCTCTGACAGGTATTATGTAAAAGGTTCGAAGTACTTTGATTTGGCTAACATGTTATTCCTACAATGACTGGAGCAGTTTTGGGGGGGGAGGACTGATAACATTTTTATTCCAAATACATTTTACAGTCGTAGAAATGAGGTAATAACTATTGGCCAGTATGGGGATCTGCCACTCTTCATATATCTGTATTTATAGCTCTCTCTCTCTCTGTTTTTCTCTATCTAGACAGCTAGGTACCCATCTATCACAAATCTGAGTTTGTGAATAAGAGGATAGAAATAGCCTAGTACTGGAGCAGGGTATTCAGACTCTGCACTTTCTTAGCTAAAGCCAAATCACCAAAGAATGTATTTTAAATTTTCTACAATGTTCACCTCCTGTATGTAAAACCTACTTTGCTGGCTCTCTGTTGTTCTTAAACTACTTTCTTCCACCAAAGACAGATGATTTCCTCTGTGGTGATTCTTTATTTTTTTTTAAGATTTATTTATTTATTTTAGAGTGGGGAAGGGGCAGAGGGAGAGGGAAAGACTCCTCAACAGACTCCCCACTGAGCAAAGAGCCCAACGCTGTGCTTGATCTCAGGACCCTGAGGTCATGGCCTCAGCTGAAATCAAGATTGAACCACCCGGGCACTCTGCTGTGGTGATTCCTTTAATGCTGCTTCTGAATGTATTGTTCTCAGACTTGTCTCCCATTCATACTTACATCAGCAATAATAGAAGTAGTAGGATTTATTAAGTAGTAGAGGTAGTAGGATTCTATTAAAAATAGAAGTAGTAGGATTTATTTAGTAGGATTCTATTAAAACATCATCAATAATAGAAGTGGTAGGATTTATTAAGCATTCACCATCATACTCTTTTCACATGTTATTTAAGTTACTGTTCACAACAACCAAGTGAAGTACGTATCAGCAGTCTCCTTCTAGAGATAAACAACAGAGGCCCAGAGAGGTCAATTGGTTGGTCTAGATTTGCACAGTTAGTAACCGCAAGAGCTCAGACTGGACCTCTAGTCCATCCAACTTCTAAGTCTTTGCTCTTTCCTTTATATAATGTTGCCTCTTAGGTGATTGGATTTATCAGTACCCTGAATCAATAGGCATCTTGCTTGTTTCTGTGTTTCTAATTAGAAAGCCAATCCCTTCTGACCCATCAAGGAATGGTAGTACATAACAACTGAGTTCAATGTCACTCAGTTGTCAACAGTGGGCCCTCCCCTATTTTGAGAATCCTCCTTTCTTAGAAATACAGCTCCGCTTTTTGGATCAAAGGCAGTGCTCAGATGAGGGCCTTAACCTATATTCAGCAGGGTCCCATGGTTAGGAAACACTCCCAGTGTGTCGATGAGCCACAATGAATTCATTTGCACCAAGTCAAAGTTTGGAGAGAGATGGCCAAAATGACTCAACATGGCTGGCTTTCTGCATCAATGTGATTGTGCCGTGTGCTGTAATTTATAGTGTAAACAAGTTTTCTACAAAAGCTAAATATATCATGCAACTCATTTAACATGCACAGAAGGAGCCATTGAATTCTTTCAGTCCCATTACTCAAAATGTTCAGAAAATTCCTCTGTATTAGAGCCAGTGCTGGATGGCTCTGCAGCCAAGTGCATCAACATAAATGTTGAATTCCTGGAGGATATGCATGTTTCTTAGGGAAAATATATGCCCAGACATTGTGGAGCCCCTTCTAAGACAATTCTCATTTTGTTCAAACAATAGGATCAGATTTTCAGTCCTGTTATCCAGCATCTCTACATTTGTAAGGCTTGCTGGCAGATGTGAATGTCAATAAACTGCTGATGTATTTTGAAAGGATTAATACTTTATGAAATGTGGAAGTGGAAACTGAGGTTTTTTGTGTCACTATCTAATTTTGTTTTTACTTACATGGAAAGAATCCCTTGTGGAAAACCATATGTGGTGCCTCAGAACTGCTTAAATTGGAGTAATTATCAGAACAAATGGTGTCATTGGATGATATTAGTCTGTTTGTATTCCTTCTGTCTACCCAGTGAATTGATATTAATATAGACTTTTAGAAATACTTGAAACATAGTCATCTGTGATTCCATTTTTGCTTTAAAATACATGTTTAAAAATTGATCTAACCTCCCTCCCTACTTAAAACCTACCTCTAGATCGATACTTTTCCTTTACATATTTCCTTATCCAGAAAGGATGTACCCTTTCTCTACCTCGGTTTTAAAGGACCCAGGTCAGCAATGGGGATGAAGTGTTATCAAGTATATTTTGGGACTCACAATGACCATATGGTTTTTATAATTTTATTTTTGGATGACATGATGTAGCATATTAATACATTTCTCAATATCAAGCTGTTAATGCACTCCTGGAATCTGTTAGATTAATATTTTGGATAGATATGTGGTCCAGTTGCATTTTATGTAGATTTGAACATTCCAGATTTGAATATATCGATATGACAATATTAATAAAAGCTCTGTACTCACAAAATTGTTCTACTTACAGCCTGCAAAAGCTATCTGTGGTGAAGGTACAGTTCTGTTCCTTCCAGTAACTTTTGCTGTAATACAAGGACATGTTTCTCTGGTTTTTCTTGTTTTCAAATAAAATGACACCTGACATGTCTCAGATAATCTAGGCTAACTGTCTTGAGTCAGTAACCAGAACAGATGATAAAGATTGGCCGATTTCTGTGTGCTAGAGACTTGACGTGAGTTCTTACATTTAATTATTACAGAATCCGTGAAGATGGTGCTATTATTCATCCAGGCACTTAGAAGTTCAAGGGATTTGGTCAAAGATGACACAGCTACAGCTGGGGAAGGTTGGACCTGGGCCTGTCTGTAGGGAAGATTCAATGATGACACTGAGCCCATCACTGTGCTCAAGAGTCATATGCAAGTAGAGGGCTTTGCAGAGAGGGAAGCTGCTGGTCTCCCAGGACTCTGAATATTGGCTAGTTCCTGTAGATGTGTTTCCTTGGACTCAAGCTATGGCTAGCTTAGCTCACATTCGTCACTCTGAGCAGAGAAACAAGTCCATTAGCCATTGTTATGTGTTTATGATAATGATACCATGAGCCTTTGCTAGAACTTAAATGTGGCAGCACATTTGACATGAAACATCAGTAAATGAGAATGTTCGGCCTGGCACCAGAATCTGAAAAGCAGCTCCTGGGAGGAGTCATTCTTGACTGACTGGGGTGTTTTGTAGCAGGGGGGAATAGCCCTCCCACAGCACCACAGACACCGTGCAGGTGACCACACGGGCCATGCAGGCCAAGGCTTAAACCACAGCTCAGTAGAGTCTTGGCAAAACACCCAGTGATCCTTCCAAAAGAGGGTAGGACAAGAAGCTCCTGAGATATACTTCAAGTCCATCTGCCACTTGCCCCCTTTCTCTTAGGGGAGGTTGTCATGAAACCATTTCCCATCATCTTCCTAGTTTTGATGAGGTAGAGAATATTCTGTTGCACCCTTGCCAGAACAGACCCGCGGCCTACACAGCCCCTTCACTGAAACCTGGAATTTGTTCCTCGATAACAGAATACCCCCCAACTCCCTCTGTTGTCATACGATATCTTCTGCTTTGCTGTGGTCTTTTCTGGTGTTGGGGACAAGGATCAGGTGAAGCTGGCACCATTGGCAAGACTTCCTCTCTCTCATTACGTGAGTATGAAATGGTCTGAATCAACAAGTAAATCACTGTGTCTTCACCAGTTCAATCACTCTGGCCTTGGCCTTAGCTGTGGCCTAAGATGACTTGTATAGTCCTACTGAAGAGGGCAATTTCAAATATTAAGATCCACGCTTGAGATATTTTTTAAAGGCAAAAGATTCTCTTTTCTCCTTTGAAATTATCTCAACATTTGATTTCAGGTCCAGATGGGTTCACTGGGCTATGGTCTTCTCTGGGGCAATCTACTGTTAGATGTTTTTACACAAACACACCCCTGAAAAATGATACAGTGGTGTTATACTGTGCGTGACATTATTGAAAACCATCTGAATTCTATTAGGCAATTTGTCATTTGCATGATAACTTGAGTTCCCGCATTGGGAAAATTATATAACCCAGAGAAATATACCAAGAAAATGAAAATCAAATTCAAAATAATGACCATGCAGCAGAAAATTGGTATGGTGCTGAATTTATGTGATCAATTCTAAGAAGTCCAATGTTGAAGAGATACAGTTGTTACAAGTCAATAGTCATATATATTAAAGCTCATACTATTAGCTTTGGCTTATGTGTACAGTATAGATATAAATCTACATGTACCCCAGGTACATCTAGAAAAAGAATATTTATTCTTTTCTTTTTCCTACTATTGCCTTTTAGTACTCAGCATTCTGCCCAAAGTGACTGGTGGGCATTTTCAGATCTCCAAGAGACATATTGTTTCATTCCCATTGCACAGGGAAGTAAATCAAGGTTTGGAGAGGTTATATAAATAAAATTTAGGTTCTCAAACTAAATTCCATCCAGTATCCATGAAGCCAGCATTACTCCCCAAAATAAGACTCAAGTAGTTATCGTGAAAAGGCACTCTATAGGCTTTCAACATACACATTCAGGGCTCTGAAGGTTGCTTCTGAGCAAGGATTCTAAATCAACCAACAGCCTCTGAAGCCCTGCTTTTTATATAAAGGTTAGATACAGGTGTATATTAGAAATGCCTCCTGAGAATGGCAAGCCCAAAGAAAAGCTTCCAGTGCAGGCCATCTTTGGCTCATTTCTCTGGATCAGCAGGTCACCCCACAGATAGAAGGAGAAAGGTATCAGGACCACTCGTTTTTGTTTTGTTTTGTTTTGTTTTTTTTAAACTCTCACTTGGAACTGTGTGTTTCATGTTATGATGGGCTTTCAAATCTCTGGGGCATCTTAAGCACTCTGGGAGGATCTCAGGAAACTCAAAACAGCCATGATGAGTTTAGAACATTTTTGAAAAATAAATGAGAACTGAAACTTTCCAAACTCCTTAAGGATCTTTGAACCATGCCTCATCGAGCATCCAGTGATGCTTGCTCGTTGGTTCCTCTGCCAGTCTTTGGGTCACCAACAGAGCCTTTTGTGTTATTGTTCCAACCTGTAAAGCACTGTTTCTTGGGTAGTAATAATGACAGCAACAGCAATAATGACCAGGATGCCAACAGTAGCTACGTATGCTAACTCCTAGGCAATCTGTAAAAATTTGCTTTTTCTGATCATTCCCAAACTCTCCAGAGTAACATATTATTGTCGCTCATTTAATACGTGAGAAAATTGAGATTCGAAGAGTTGGACTAACTAGTTGAAGAGAACAAACCCAACTGAAGGCTCCATTGCCATAGAACCATCTATAGTAATGTTTCAAGCCTTCTGTTTTTTCCCTCTTCATAATCACCTGAGCGTTCCAGTATATGATTTTATGGTTATAATTCACATAGAGCCTGCTGCAGCATTGTGTCCTGCATTGTCCCAGTGAAAAGAGCCCTCTGAAGTCACCAGGTTCAGTTCAAGACCCAGAGAGTTGGGAAAAGAGATGACCATGGGCACAATTCTCCCTTCCTTCCCTAGGGCCCCTGCAGTGTTTTCTTTGCTCGTTCTCTCTCATATGCCCCAAATTTCATTATTGGAGCTTCTATAGGGTCATCTCTTCAGGACAAGGACTTGGTTTTGTTGACATAGTTTTGGGGGCCATTTTACTTCTTAATAATATAGAAATTGTAAGTCGTGGTGAAAATAAAAACCAGAGCATTTTCGTGCAAAGACAGGCACCGTGAACTACTAGATCCCTAACAAATATCTAAAGTCACTAAGGAGGCTTTGTTCAGTTTTCATCTCTTTGAAAAGCAGAAGAATGATTGTTACTTTTTAAGATTACACACACAGGCATACATGTAAACATGATTTTCTCACATCGTGGGTTACCCAGTGTGTGATGAATTTGTCTATGGAGCTGTGACCTCGTGAAAAGAACTTACCATTTTTTTTCTGCTGAGACTACCTTAACTGCAGTGGGTGTGAATGGTGCTGTTATAATAATTAAATCCCAAATCTTTCATAATCCTCCTCTTTCCCTAGAGTAATGTTCAGTATTAGCTATGGAGAGAAAGGCAAACAAGTACATGTATATTCAAGAATAAAGCTTAATAGGTCAGTGAAGGAGCAGAATGAAACGAATGCCTAACACCTCCAGAGATAACGAATGGTGGTTTGCCTTCCTAGTTACTTCTTGACTTGTGTTTACTGGGACTTGAATATATGCATCAAATTGGCCTTTATTAATAACCAAATCCATACCCAGCTTGTTGCTTGGGGGGGGGGTGTTTAATGTCAATCGCTATGGAGATTGTTTGCCTATTTCCAAAATTTTACATTGGAAGGCCTTTCATTTCCATGCTAGAATCACATAGAGTTGGTTGAAGGGTGAAATAACTGAAGAGTAGTCCGAAGACCATAAACCCATTTCTGTGTTCAGCTTTGAGACTTTGTGAGACATTGCCTGAGTCAGCATGGGTTACCATGAAGCTTACCTTCAGACTGTTCAGCAAATGAAGATGAGAACAAAGTTTCACAAAGGCTTTGCTTGTGATTACTTGTTAGTGGTGTTAATGGTGTACATTATTTCTAACTGTGATGACGTAGTTACAAACCTATGATACCCTGCATTCATTCTGCACTTTCATAAAATATTTCACCTGCTTTAGTTGACATTATGTCCACTATGGGCACCACCCCATCAATGAGCTTAATTACCATCCCATTTAACACACGAGAGACACAGATGAGGTTCAGAGATAGTAAATGATTTTCGCAAGATAGCAGTTTATGATTAGCCAGCAGTTGAATCCAAGTATCTTGACTCCATGTCAATATGTTTTGTGGGTTTTTTGTTGTTGCTGTGGATTGTATTTAATATACCATCCTTTGTAAATTATACCTTCTGGGAAGACATTATATACTCTGGAGTTCTGGCTGGAGATGGTCTAAGCTCCATGTTGGCCTCCATGATTTCCTCACTGTGTGATCATGAGAGGTTCCTTGCCTCTCTAAGCCTCAGTGTTTCAGTCTGGAAGATGGGGCTAATGATAGTCCCTCCTTCATAGGGTCCAAATTACAAGCTTCTGGTCAAATACTTAGCACTTTCCTGACACATAAATGGATCTTCTGAATGGAATGAATTGTTGATAATCTGTTTTGATTAACACTTCTATCACTTCTATGGAAATTAACTGTAGGCATTGCCTACCTGTATTGAGATACACAGAGACACACACACATACACACAAATGGAAAATGAAACCCTTTATGACCAGCATAGGTAGTTTTAAAATATCTGAGTTCTGTAGCTTATGAGAATCATACAGTCTTCATTTTCCACAATGTGTTATGAAGAATTATTTGTTCACAGTCATTGGCCCATAACTGCAAAAGAAATGGGAAGATACATTTTGTCTTCTTCTCTAAGATCTTCAAAACATCCATTAGTCTCATGAAGGACAGTCATAAATCCTGCAAGTTTAGTTCATCTGAAACCAACTCTAACACCTACCCTTCCCACCAATCAATCTTTATATCAGTCTTTGGTTCTCAGACCTCAGGGAACATATCCTGGTCTTAGGTGGCTGAGCATGAAAGTGGGGGAGCCATGCCTTCTTCAGAGATTTAAGAGTGGATACCCATACTGAACTGAACCTCTTTCCAACATTTGAACATAACTTCTAAAATAATGTATTCCCTAATTTATCAAATTAGAAGTTGCCTTTTGTCTTCTGGCTTCGCTTCTGGAAAAGATACATCTATCTGTGTGACCTGGCACAAAGCACTTGGCATCTCTGAATCTTTCTTCCCTTATCTGCAAAATGAGGGTGGCGGACTGTATCATTTCTGGGAAGACAGAAGTGAATAAGTGGCAACTGCAGCCCATGCACGGATGAGGGACTGGTGTGGGGACACTCGGTGGAGAAGGCCATGCTGTGATCCAGCTGGAGCTGGGGCTGAGGAAGAAGGAAAAGGTGTACTTTTGGAGGTGGAGATTTTTTCTCGAAAGCTTTTGTGGAGAAGGTGGGATCTGGCTGAGCTATGGAAGCAAAATAGGAATTTCAGAGTTGAAAAGGAAATTCTAGCCTGGGAGATGAGCCTGATTCAGCATCTGGAAGCAAGAAAGAGCAAAGCACGCTCAGAAAATGGTCATCCATCCAGGGAGACTGGGACTGCCTTCTGTTTGAAGGCTGGGAACAAGGTCTAAAGTTGTACTGAATACATAGAAATACTAATACCGATTGGACTTTGAAGGCTGTGTGTATCTGGAATTTTAAGATAATAAGTCACTCTTCCTGGTGTGGCTTGAGTTTGGGGACAGAACAGGTGACACTGTAGAAAACACGTATTTTTCAAGTGTCTTGCCTTAGGAGAGAAAGATTTCTCATCCACATCAAGGGCTTACATCTCTTGGATCAAATTTTACAGGAAGCAATTGGTCATATATCAAAAGGTTAAGAACTAGCCATTTCTCACTCAGGTATTTTGTGGCCACAGAGCTGCCATGGTGCAGAGGGCTCTGTGAGGCAGTAGAAGGTCACTGGGCCTTCTGCCTCTGTCATCCAGAGAGCCCCAGCAGACTACAACAACAGCCTCTTGAGCTTGAGGCTGTTACCCTGGCCCAATTCTTTCATGGGAGACGCAGAACATGTTTTCCTGTAGAGATCTAGTGTCACGTTCCACTCCACAGTGATTGATCAGTACATTTATTACACTTTCAGTAGTAAAAATATATAGACTCTAGTCATCTCTGGAGATGCTGAAATAGTCCTTTTTCCCCCCTTGATTTAGGGGAAGATAGAGAGGGAAGATGTGTGCGGAGTATGACATAAATATAAGTGCTCAAATATCTAATTAGCTGAAAGAATCTTGGTTCCCTCTGCACCTTTGACAGAATTGCAGCTGTCAGATTGTAGCTCCAATATTTTATCCTCATTGCAAGATGTATCTGAGGATGATTTAGAAAAGACACTTTCTAACATGAACATCACCCTGCTTTTTTTGTAGGATGCTTGAGGACGACCTGAAGCTGAGCAGTGATGAAGATGACCTTGAGCCTGTAAAGACCTTGGCCACTCACTGCACCACCACTGAGCTCTACCAGGTAGGAAGAGCTTCACTCTTGGTTTGGGACCTCAGGGGAGGGAACATAAAGGGCCGGGAGGGTTTTGCCATCCGCCAGCCTACCCTCTGCTTCATCCCTGGGCTGCGGAGAGAGGAAAGGAAGCAAAGTTAGGCACAGTATTCCGGGACAGGTGGAATCAGCTCACAGTTTCATTTAAGCCACAGTGAGGAGAGGCTGAGCTCTTAAACGTTGCTTTCACCCCCTCCCTCCGCCCCCTTGTCAAACACACGTACGGGTCGTCAGTAAGCAAGAGCGTGTCCTTCCCTCCCTTGGACTAAGCATTGTCTCAGGTGAATGTAACTTTCCTTTAGTGATAACAGTGCGAGGCTTACAGCCCATGTTCATTAATTAATTAGGGCATAAATGCGATGCTGCGTTCCCCTCTCCCAGGTGCACCACTCGACAGCACATGCCGAGAACTGGCACCCAGCATCCCGTGGCATGCGCGGGACTGCAGGCACAAGGACGGTTGGCAAAACTTGCCACTGCACCTTCTTCTTCTATTCTGCATTATCAGTGTTGCCAGCACTTCCCATGAAAAAGATGGCAGAAATGTGTTTTCAGCATTTCTAGTGAAACTGGACCTGTTGGTTGGAAAAGGCCAAGGGGTGGTTTCTGAACCATGAGAATGGCAGTGTAGTGCGTGCTCTGGGTGGTGTGTGTGCGCTTTCTCTGTGACACAACTACTTCACATGTAGGCTCCTTTTTTTTTTTTTTTTAAGATTTTATTTATTTATTTGACAGAGAGAGATCACAAGGAGGCAGAGAGGCAGGCAGAGAGATAGAGAGAGGGAAGCAGGCTCTCCACTGAGCAGAGAGCCCGATGCGGGGCTCGATCCCAGGACCCTTGAGATCATGACCTGAGCCGAAGGCAGAGGCTTAACCCACTGAGCCACCCAGGCACCCCCACATGTAGGCTCCTAAAGGATATGTTTGTAACCTTGGGGGAGGATCACAGAAGGAGCGCCTTTTCTTTTAAATTTTTTTAAGATTTTATTTATTTATTTGAGAGAGGGAAAGAGAGAGAGAGAGAGAGAGAGAGCATGAAAGGGAAGAAGGTCAGAGGGGGAGATGCAGACCTGAGCTAAAGGCAGTTGCTTAACGGACTGAACCACTCAGGTACCCAAGGAGCGCCTTATATTAAAAGTCGGTACTTGACCAGGTTCTTTTTACAGTGGAGTCCACTGCATTAGAAAACTGAAAGCAGACTGTTTTAAGGAATGCTCATGCACTGGTATACCAATATCATTATCAAATGCAGAATTCCAGGGGCGCCTGGGTGGCTCAGTCATTAAGTGTCTGCCTTCCACTCAGGGTCCTGGGATCGAGCTCTGTTTTGGGTTCCCTGTTTTCCCTGCTCAGCGGGGACTCTGCTTCTCCTTCTGCTCCTTACCACCCCCGACCCCCGAACTTGTGCTCTCTCTCTCCCCTCTCTCAAATGAATACTTAAAATCTTAAAAAAAAATACAGAATTCCAAATTCACTAAATGTGTTATGAAGAGTCAACAAAGAAAAGCTTAGGAAAAACTCTCAGGGCTCACCTACTCCATTCTCATACATAGTTGTTCACCATATCGGAAGCCCCAAAACTTGGTATAATTTTAAAATTGAAAAAAAATTACAATACAATAAAATTGAGGTCATTTGCAATGTTATGTGGCCAACACCTAACTCCCTCTTACTTTCTTCTCCTTTATCCACTTGCGTTTTTATTAATATGTAACAGTTGCATTTTTGCACGGTGGGGCCTTGTCAAGATCAATCACCCTTCATCTCCCAGGGGCTTGCTGTACCTTCCTGGATGCAAGCAGTCCCTCTCCTATGTGAGCCATGGGCTTTAGAGCTGATGCAAAATACACACTGAAATTCCAGGGTCTGTTATTCCTGCTTTCTGCATTTACTATGCCAGGGACAAGCACAGCATTGGTAAATAAAACCAAAAAACCCTAGATCATTGATTTTGACAGATGTGACATTACTTTTTAATGGAAATGTTTAAAGCAATAATCAACAATAACTGAAAATAGATTTTGCACATTGAATTCCTCTCTATGTGATTAAATAAACACGCTCTGTTTTTTCAGCTTCTCAAGTTGTTTTATTCTGTGTTTACCTGAAGGAGTGGCATTTGTGGGTCCACTGGCCCCAGCCATCTGGGTTTTTAGGATGTGTGTTCAGTAACTCCGTGTCAGTCTTGGGACCATCAGATAATCCTGGTTGGTGCATTGGCTGCTCTCCATGGTGTACCGCTCTTAGCCCAGTCATGCTTTCATCAACTGAGCTTCTCATCTGAAGCAGAGATTGAACTGGGAGATCCAAGTTAAGGAAGAATGACAACTTATTCCCTCTTGCTGGGCCCTGGAAGCAAGAAGTAGTTGTGAGCTTATAAACATTTACAGATAAGCCTTCCTCGTGGCCCTCTTAAACACTGATTGGAAGTCCCCTCTTTAGGAGCCATTGGTACCTAGACCTTCATTTTGGCTTTGGTGTCTATAGCGATCTGCTAGGAACAGGACTGAACATCCTAACTGTCCCCATCCAAAGGCCTTCACTGGATGTGAATGACCTTTCATCCCCTCTGACCTCTGACAAGTTTCAAATCAGAAGTCACAGGAAGAAAAGGCCAGGTTGCCAATGACAATGCTCCAAGTCTCTTCCAGGAAAATCACGTGACTCTAAACAAGAGTTTCTCTTCAGAAACTGACACAGGGGGACAGCTGAGTCATCACCTTTTCATTATATTTCTTTCTCTCCCTCTGCCCTAGAGAAAGACAGGACATGCTGTGATGCTATACTCATCATGGCTTTCTCTTGGACCTTCCCCAGTTTGGGAAATAATCCTTGAAGTTGACCTTGGACACTGGAATGTTTCAGAACAGGGTTCAAATGGGATACAGTGTTCTGTACTTAGCATATGCATAAATATCCGTGTTGCAATGTGTTTCATTTTTCAAAGCTGGCTATCACTAACGCAATTGCCGCTCTGATCATCACAGATATGAAACCTGGTCCAGTTTTCCTTTGGGTCAAATGTGTCTTTGTGTGCTTCTTGGGACTTCGAGGACCCCTGAAAATGAGGAGTTAAACCTGGAATCAATTTTCATTTAAAGCTAAGGAGCAGTTATTCATGCTGTGCTGGCAGTTCAATGAAAGATCTAAAGATAGAGACCTTGCACTTCTCTTTCGATATAAGCAGCCTAATCAGTCTCAAATGTTTTCTTAACAAAGAAATTGTATTGACAGGTTTATTAAAATTGCTGTCTTTAAAGTTTTAAGCTGTCCACAATTTGACCTATTCCAAAGACTTCTAGAATGTGTGGTGGCCAAACTCCAGAGCTCCCTCCAACATATATCCGCAGAACCAGGTAAACGTCCACTTAACATTTCACTGACTGATGATCTTGTTGTTGGATATGCGCAGCTCTGGCCGTGCGTCATCATACTCCACCAGCAGGATGGTCTGAGGGGCCCTGGGCTCTCAGGCCCTGGCCATATCAGACTGGGATCAGAAGCAGCAGACTTTAGAATTACAAAGGCTGTAAAGAAATGGGTATTGTTCGAAACCACCTTCAGAGCATTTTAATTATTAATACCATCTTGTTATTAATGCGAATTAGATGGAAATGTTAGAGGACTTCATTTAGCTCCATAAGAAGTATAGAAAGTGAGTACTGTGATGGGAAATGTTGGGTCAGGGTCTAGGCTCAACTCTTGAGCCCAGCCAGAGCTTAGAGTGGTATTGATGCTTTAAAAACAGCAGAACAATTCAGATTTGCTTTGAGCACAAAGGCATTCTAATGAGTTGTGTCTGGATATGTTGTTGCAAGTAGCCCCCTTGTTCCTCATTTTATTTAACCGGATCTTTTTTTCTTTTTCTGCACCTCACACACGTTAACATATACAGAACAATTGTGTCTTCTCTCCACTTCTTAATTGTATTTTTTCGCTCAAGATTGTCATTACCTCACACACACATAGCTTGTTTTTAACCCAGGTTCTTGATTTGGGTTTTGTATTTGATCCAGTTTTACTTGTTTGTTTTTATTATTGTTGGGACAGCTCCATGACCAGGTCGTTCTCAGATCATATTGCAGATGAGCTGAACTCTATGGTAGCAGAAGTCTCGAATATTCTGGCCGCTTTGGGGGGATGTGTTCCTTATACCTGGGATGCCCCTTACACTTTCGAAACACAGTAGTCAGCTGAAACTCAAGCCCATGTTCACGTTTAAAGTTTGCTAATGAAAACAATGCAATGCATTTTGCTCCTGCTCTCAGACGGCTCTTGGGAAGCTGATGTGCTGTCGCGAAGGCATTCGTTTTGACAACAGACACTCTTCCCTGCTGTAATCGGTCCTCTTGTTTTAGCTACAGTTCTCCCTCATCATGCTGAACAAGTTGTTACCTCCCCGGGGTTTCTCTGTATTTCCATTTACTTTGTTATCAGCAGAAAGGCTGGGGAAGGCCCCCTTCAGCAATGACATCAACATGGCATACACAGCAAGAGAGGTCAGCCTGTCAAAGCCAGAGAAACAGCAGATGGATTAGGATGAAGCCAGGTGCAAAATAACTTTGATAGAGTCTCGTAATGTAAACAGTTTATCTTTCATTGCCTTTCGTTGAAACCCCCCACAAAATGACAGAGTTTGGGCAGTTAAGGCTGTGGAATATAGCTGAATAAAATCCGTACGTCGTCATACTCTATGCAGCAATTAGAGAATGAGAAGACATTTTAATTTATTCATTAAAGATAGGAAAGTAAATAGGATAACATAAGGTTAATAGAATAACATTGGCCTTCATATTCCCAAGATTGTGTTTCCCATTTGGCTGTATTAGCATAGAGACTAGATTAATAAGAAACTGCTTAGGGCTTGTATGATGTGATTTTTAATATGCTCCAGGCAAGTCTGTGACTGTTTAGAAACCCATGTGCTGATTTTTTCATTGTAATTAGCTCTTCTACTTTTAGTACCAAATATTTTGACTTGTAATCTCCATAGATTGCCTTTTTATTGTGATCTCAATAAAATGCTTAGAGCACACAGACATGCAGAGAATCACCTTGTTTTTACATGTGGTGCTTGTCACAGTTGATGACCAGATACTGGATAATGTCCACTACAGCTTATGAAGTATCCATCTCTGAGCATTCCAACTGCAAGCCACTGGCCCCTTTGCTTAGCTGAACACTCCCACAGAGAGTTGAACTCAGACATGGGTGAGGGTATGCTGCACACCCTAAGAGCCAACGAGAAGCAAAAATGGGTCTGACCTGTTATTTCAGAAAAGGTGAACCTCATGTAGAATAGGGAGCTATCTGCGAAGGCAGAGGCAGGGGTAGCAGCCACCTCTGGGAAGCGGAGGATCCCTAAGTTGACTTGAATTAAAGTTACCCTTGTCACTATCCCTGGGTTGGTCCAATCGTTTTCTTTCTCTTAGTCCCCTTCGTTGCTCCAGTTTGGGTCCCAGATCCATGCTTGGAGCCTGGAGGTCCTGGCTCAGTCATTCTCCAATAAACTCCAGACAGTGTACCACAGGTACCGGAAGTTTATTGGAAGTTTCCAAGTCTTGAATTTAACCAGGGTTCTAACATATACTAGAGCAATATGAACATCTCCAGTAAAAGCTGGGTAATAAAACACCACCCGTCTGAAAATGTGAGATTTTGAAATTCATGCGCTGGCTTTGCAAAATATACTGGGGCTTTGATTTAGGGACCAAGAAGGCTTTATTCGTCCCCGAAATATCTACCATCTGTTGGAAAAGGTACCAGGCAGGCTACAAACACCCATGACATTGTCCTGAATGGGAAACAGAATCTATCTTATTCCTAAACAGCCATATATATTTTTCCCTATTTATTTAGTAAAAGCAAAGAGCTTAGGCATTGTAAATACACAGAAGAGGTATCCAAATTTGAGATTAGCTACCAACCTAAGATTAACTATTCTGAATTCAAGTAGATGGACAGATAAAAAGCAGCAGACACTTCCAGAATCTATGGGATGGCATAACCCATATTTCACAGAGTACCACACAGGACTCTCCGGAACATCAGATAGAAACATTTATGAACTTGGTAATAAATCTTGTTTATTGCTAATGGAGGTAGGCTCAGGTTCCATATTTATCCCTGAGTCATATGTATATAGAGATACTACAGTACTTTATATGAATGTAGAATACCAGACCTTAAAATGACCATAGAGAGCCTTTGCTCCAGCTGCCTCATGTTACCAGTAAGTACACTGGGGCACAGAGAAGTCAGTTGGTATTTGGTGTTGTGAGATAATAGAAAATGTATATTGATATATTGGTCTTTGTGCCTGGTTCCTGTCATGGGACTCTTAAGACCCTTGTCATTTCCTAATTTGATAAGAGCACTAGGAGCATCTTTTGTTCTGACATTTGGTCTTTGACCCCAGTTCCTGATACAGGGCATGAAATCCCTTAGAATTTCCTGGGTGATAGGAGTGTTCTGAGGAGGTGATTCTGCATGGGCTCCTGGATGGGAGCTTCTCACCAAAAAGACCAAGTCATGACTAGAGGCTTGTAACTTTCAGCCCTCTTCTCCCACTCACCCCTGCCACACACACACACATTTCTCTGGAGAGGGGAGAGAGCCCAGAAACTGAATTAATAATTAATTGTACTTATGTGACAAAGCCTCCATAAAATCCCAATAGTGTAGATTTGGAAAGTTTCCAGGTGGGTGAACACACCCACATCCCAGGAGGGTGATGAACCCTGAGTCCACAAGTATAGAAGCTCTGACACTTAGGACCCATCCAGAACTCACCCTGTGTATCTCTTCACCTGGCTGTCCATCTCTCTCTTCAACCATGTCCTTCAATGAAGTGGT
Organism: Mustela lutreola; assembly: GCF_030435805.1. Lineage (NCBI taxonomy): Eukaryota > Metazoa > Chordata > Mammalia > Carnivora > Mustelidae > Mustela > Mustela lutreola. The sequence goes on from NC_081308.1 coordinate 127,682,602, forward strand.
AGACATGAGTAAACTGTTGGCCCAAGTTCTGTCAGCCCCTCCAGCCAGTTAGTCGAACCTGAGAAGGGAGTCGTGGGAATATCTGGTTAATAGCTAATTGGTTAGAATGAAAGGTTACAACCTGGGCCTACCAGGAGTATCTGAAGTTGGAGCCAGTGTTGTGGGATGGAGCCCTTTGCCTCCAGAGTCTGACATCATCCCTAGGGAGAGCATGTCAGAAATGAGTGAAATTGTAGGATGCCCTGCCAGTGTGACACAGAACTGCTTGGTGTGGGGACAGCCCCTCACACATCTGGTGTTAGAAGTATTGCAAATGTGGTAGCAGTGTGAGAGGAAAGGAGATTCTCAGGTGGGAGACTAGTGGGTTTTCTAATACAGGTATATGGATAACGATGGCTATGGTGTGCTTACCTGGAGTATAACATGCTCTAAAGGGACAGAAAGCCTGAATACATTAGGATGTTCATGCTAAGGATGCATCATCAGTATTCACTCCCATGTAGGTTGTAGAATACTTTTATACCATTGGGTACCTACTATGCACTAAGAATATCCTTCCCATTTTCCTGGTCACATGTGGTAAGGAGAGCATCTCTATTAGGTATTGATCATCTCCCACCACAAGATACAGGTCCTTTTGCAAGGGGGGGGGCCTCTAGTACCAGGGGCAAGAAGGCTTGGATTGGTCAGGGAAGGGGGGGGAAGAAAATTCAAGTTTCAAACCCATACACCATGGGGGAACAGAGTAACCGAGTGCCTCTTACACTGACCCTTGTAATGGGGAGAATAAATAAGTCTTTATTTATAAGTCTTTGCATCTTCCCCCAAAGACTGTGCATTTTTCATTTAGTTACAACAGATCAAAACCTTAGTTAGAAACCAAATCGCCAGCTGACACATGGGTCTTGCTAAAGACACTTGACAGGCTCCTGTCAAACTCCACTCACGGGCCCAAGCAGGACCCACTCAGGGGCTGCTGTTTGGCCAGCACTGGCAGGGACTTGAACCTAGGTGGGTAAAGCTGAATAGGAATTCAGCGAGTGGTGGGAAACCATAAAGGACTCTGAGAAAGTCAGGGTGAAAGTGGAGCATCAACGTAAGACCGACAGTGTGGTGAAGGGGCAGTTACAGATGTCTGATGTCTAGGGGAGTGGTAATGAGGATGGAGTTAGGCACCCTGGACTCCTCATCCTCTCTGGGTGTGAAGATGAGTCTCAGGGGCCTTTGTGGCACCTCCAATCCAGACACATGCATCCTGGAGCTCAGCTTTGCCTCCTGCGTCCACAGCAGGGCTGAGACTGCTCAGACTCCATGCTCATTCCTCACTTGTTTATCTAGTCAGTGTTTATTAAGTGACTATTAGGTACAAGACGGGGTGCCCTCCACCTGGGATGAGTTTCCTCCAAGCTCTGCCAGTCAGGCCTACTTCATAGATGCATGGAACACAGCAAATTAAATTAAAATGGGAGAAGCGCAATACTCTAAGGAGAGGGAACATGGAAGTTCAGGGTTAAAACACCTGACATTTCCACATTTCCTTCCGGGTCTCTATCCAAAGGGGAAAATACAATAGGTGGTGTTTTCCTGAAGATTTCAGGCCCTATTTATGTAGTCCGAGATTCAGGCAGGCATCCAGGTGTTGGAAAAGACTGAGTCACATTTTCTCCTCTTAATCTGCAATTCTGACTCTGCATGTGTGTGCTCCCAGCTGAAACCCCAGCCTATAGGAGATAATATAAGCCTCTGGCTGTTCTACTTATTCCAGTGAAATCTATTTAAATGCTGTAATTAAGCAATTCATTTTTATATTTGGGCAAGTGTTCTCAGTATGTCTCTTTAATTGATTTAACCAGTTCTGTAGATTGATTTTAGACCATCTGAATACCCTAATGATGAGTTCATTTGTTAATAGAAGAGTTTTCCCTTCTGAACTTAAGCGACCAATACAATTTACCAATACTTATCATTAGGTTAAGGCATGGCTGTGTCTCACAGAACGGTCCTGTGAAAAGATAAAAAAAGACAAAACATAGAAACTCAAAAGCAATGGAATTGATTGTTCTTCTGTCTCATTTCCATAATGCCCAATGCGTAGTTATTTAAAATTATCTGAGTGATTGACTTCTTTTTTTTTAATCAAGAAATGTATTGATTAGACCCAATTTGAGTGTATCTGCTAGCAGAACACCAGGAAAAAAAACCTAGAAGCAGGCAAGGTAAAAGCTACAGAGAGCAATGCTCATAGAATCATATTTTTTGCTTGATTGACAGCATGATTACTGACTACGGAAAAAAGCAGCACCTGAATACATAGCCTTGTCAAATGATTCCACCACTACAATATGTCTAGGCCCTCTAAGTGCTCACCTCTACAGTATCAACAAAGAGGAAACATATTGTATTGGGTCTGTTTTCTGCCAATCTGGGAGCAAGGGGAAGGTATTATGGTAAGTCCAGATATCTTGGTTTAGGACATGCTTCTTAAAAACCCGAAAAGATCCTCTCATTTTTAAATTTTTTAAAGATTTATTTATTTATTTGAGAGAGAGAGGGAGAGAAAGCTCATGAGGAGGAGAGGAGCAGAAGGCGAGGAAGAGAAGGAATCTTAAGCAGACTCCCAGCTTGAGCATAGGGCCAGATGCAAGGCTCTATCCCAGGACCCCAAAATCATGACCTGAGCCTAAATCAAGAGTCAGACACTTAACCGACTGAGCCACCAGGTGGACCAAGAGTCTCTCATTTTAAAAAATAAATGTAGTATGTATGTTTGTTGGATTAGAATAACACTGGGACAGAATCAACAAAGAACTTTTTTAAAGTTAGATCCTTTTTTAGAAGATGTCAAACAAGTATATGTAGCATTTTCTCCCTAAAAACACATGATGTTATGTTTGCCATGGAGGATGGGACTCAAGAGACAGCAATTTTCTTTTCTTCCTTCTTTCTTTCCTTCTATTTTCTTATGACAGCTCTACAGTTTTTATGGTTCACATAATTCAGTATTGTCCCTGAATTGCTTGGACCTTGGTGGAACCAGAAATTTCTCTGCATAGAAGAAAGACAAGATCCTTCTTATTTTTAGGAAGACAGTTTTAATGAGTGAGCAACTGTGAGCAACTGTGAGCATGTCCTTAGCCACATCATCCCTCCTGAGGAAATAAATTTGCTGCTTAGCAGGATACCATGGATCGTACAAGGCTAGTAATAAGAGAAGAATCCGTTCATACACATTCCTTGGAATGAGAGAAGTGCATTCTCCCTTGGTATATAATTTTCCAAGATATCATATGACAGAGGAGGCTCACCTCAGGGCTTCTCAACCGCAGGGTCAAATGTTAGTGAAAAAGCAAAGCACAATCCTCCTGGAGTGAGATGTGAAAGGGGGGACCGCTGATGAAGAAATCACTGGAAAGGATGGAGGTTTCCTAGGCTTCCTTGTGGAGGAGGGGTGGGGGAGAAGGAGGGAGACAGAGAGATTTGAGAATATGCACCTGCCTTTGTGTCCCCATGACACCTCAGGTGCCCTGGCCTCTTGGCCACCAGCACCAGACCCGAAGAAGTTTCAGGCCAGAGGCCTGTGCAAAAGTACAGGGGTCTCTCCTGCTGGCCCAGACAGGTCAGGCTCTAAACATACCCAGATCTCTCTCGAGTAGGACTTTCCAGACAGAAGCATTCTATTTAGCCCAGAACTGCTCCTGACATGGAGAGAGGAACACAGTGGCTCCCAGAAGCCTGGTTGGAATAACTGTATGGGTTCAATAACATAACCCTGCCCAGAAGTCATCAAGCACATAAACTCTCTGGCCATGCAGATGTGTGCCCCAAAGCCCAAAAGCAGGCACAGTCCACACTGCATTTGCATGGCGCATGATGGTTTCTAGGGTGCCACCGTGGATGTTGGCTGCTCCCACCCACACTTGATATAGATGGGACAGGAATGATTATCTTCATTTTTTAAATGAGGAAACAGACTCAGAAGTGTCAGCCGCCTTGCTAACATCCTGATGATAGTAAGTGGCAAAGCTGGGAGCTGAACCCAAGTTTCTGAATTTCCCGCCCATCACTCTTTCCACTGTAGCCCACGGCCTTTCACCACAAACAGTGGAATCTGTTTTCTAGCATTTTAATTTATCATATCATCCTTTCTTATACTGGAGCTTCCTTAATGGTAAGATAAGTATCATGTTAGGGAAATGTGGCACAAAATAAGTAGAATATAGCTTTTAGAAAGCATATAGATGTTGCAAATTAAAGCGGCATGGGTGTTAACTATCTAGCCTCCATCTTCCAATCAGTTTAAATTACTTTAATGTATGTTTTTAAACTCAAAATGAGCTGTAATCCCAATATGCAACCCTCTTAATGTGTGGCAAATTACATGAGATCATTTCATTTTGATTCCCCTCCTTTTGCATGTTTCGGAACTTGGGCTGGTGTTTTCATGTCCCATTATCTCAAAAGAGGAATGTTCTTCTTGCATTTTTTTTAGACTACTTCTTAGACCTTAAAGGCATATATAGTTTTCCCACAGATAATTCACTTAACTTTCTCTCACAGTCGCTGAATTGAATAATTATAGCAGGCGGAACACAGTATCACATTAAAGCAGGAACAAAGAACGCACATTGTGAGCTCTGTCTCAGGTCTGGTGGCGACTCCCTGTAACCATTTAGCTTAGACATGAAAGGTGATGAGCACACAGGAGGATGATGTGAGCACGTCTGACTAAAGCGATTGGCTCTCTGGAATGGTCCCAAGTTAATTTCCAAAGAAAAGAGAACTTCTCAGCAGAGACATTTTCAATCAATAGCCAAGCAGCCCAGAAAACATTAATTTGAATGAAGTTATTTTCCTATGATGGCTGTATGAAAAGACATAGGTTTCAAAAAAACCTGGCCTTGGACATGATTATGTTCCTCCTGATCAGAGAAAACTAACTGGGTCTAACTGACAGTCCTGAAGCACAGAAAAGAGAAGACATTTTCAAAAACCATGTCACTGAATGAAAGCTAGGTTAAGCAATGTCACTGTGATTTCTCCCTCCCTGTCTTCTGCCAGTGGCATGCCCAGGCTATCACATTCTGTGTGCTTTCAAAGGAAACCCCTCGAACACCATGCTAGTGCCTTTACAATAACCAAAGTCTTCCAAGAACAGACCTGTTTGGATTGTAACAAACAAGGGAACATGGGTCCCTGTGATTTCCACAGTGACATGTCTTCATCTCACTACCATACGCCATTCCGAAACAGCGAGGAGTAGGGGAGAAAGGGTGATAGAGAAGGCAAGTGTGGGTGTGCACAGCTGGGCAGACTGGGCCCAGCCCGCCTCCACACCAGCGTCCACCTGTTCCTTCTCGCATCCGTTCCAGGGCCAGATCTGCTCAGAGACACACTTCTGTATCCTGACTACCTGTGAGATGTGACTTGGGCTGACCACACACATATTGCTTATTTTATCATTTTCACCTGCTACCTCCCGCTCTCGCTTCCTTGCTGCTCCACCGTTGGCCAAACTTCAACCTCAGGCACAGATGGTGAGAAGATGATTTTTGCCACTGAGAGCCAAAGAAAGTGCCCAAATATTAATGGATATTTACCTAGCAACAGAACCTGAGATTTAATAGAGAAGGACTTGAATTTCCAGTGCTAATCTCTAAGCTTGAGAAGTGTTTCATTTATTTAAAAAAATGGCTCCAGAGTGTCTTGAGCTGTTGTGAGTAGAAAGTCCGGAATACTTCCTTCCACACCGGTTACCCAGAATGCCAAGTCTGGTGTTACAAGGAGCTGCCATCGCCCACCTGCAGGATTCACAAATATAAAGGTCTCCAAACAGATGCTTCTTGAAAGGGTCTGAAGACCCCAGAGAGTACCAAGCTGCTGCTTAAATGCTCCCCATATTACACATTATTTCTATAGTCTGCAAAAGTCTAGGGGAGTACAAGTTTGGTCCTGATTACATAATTATGCTACAGAAGTATGAAAAAAATCATCGCTAAAACCCTCCAGGTGCTTAAACAGTTTGATAGAATGTAGCCATTCTGCCATCAGTGCCCCCAGCTGTGTTGCTTAGCAACATTTTAATTCCAGAAGAATCCAAGGAGATGCAATCCCTGTGGAGAGGGAAACAGAAATAAGAGGGCTGTTGACAGATGATCTGAGTTGTTTCTTCTAATATACTGTGAAGATCACTAGCTCTTTTCATGAATGATAAATGGACTGTACACAGATCAATGGGTTCAGCAATAAACTGGAGCCAGGCTCCGTGTCTAAGGTGACACAGGCCGAGAGGCCCAGAGGTTTCCTCATTTCAGTGATTTGGTGTGTGTTTTCTTAAAGGTTCCACCAGAGGAGATTGATCTGAGGGGTCGGTCATCCCTTGGCCTTTTGTAGTATACACTAATAAAAATCATTTTAGAAGTGGCTACTTTGGCCTTGCTCTCACCATGCAGGTGCAGCCAGGGGTCAGGAGTTGCTCAGGGTAAATGGGTCCCCACCACAAATCTGAAAGTCCTGGATGTGCCCATGACAACCCCCCCACCACGTACCTGCTTCCCCCCCCCCCCATCATAACAATCCAAGCAGGCCCACCCAGGGGCTAATATCTGAGTGCAAGGTGGAGAGAGGAATGAGTGCCTGTGTCTGAAAGCTGCACTTAGACAGGTACCCATGTGCCCCGGGAAAGGAAAATTGCTCCATGTCTCCAGTCTGCTTATCGTAAGCAGCCTGCTTCCGTTAGCTCCTTGTGTTTCGGAAGAGCAATTTATATTGCTTATTATTTTGGTAACTAGTTGTGAAGATTATGCCTGCTAATGTTGTCTAATTGCATTTTTTTCTTCTGTTTACAGGCTGTTGAAAAGGCAAAACCTAAGAATAATCCTGTAAAGTAAGTTATTTTTTTATTAGTTGGAAATTTTGATTTGAGTGGACTCCATGCACATGTCACAAAAGAGACCTTGAATTTTTAGTTCCTCTCTATTTATGATGATCAAGAAACCAAAACAAAGAAGGAGGAGGGACCACCAAAACACAAAACCCCAATCTCCAGTTGAGTAGGGATCAGCTTTTATTTTGATTTGATTTTTGCCTGTGATCCTGATGAGGCAGTGCCCCAGGTTGTGCCCAGTTTACATAAATTAATATGTGCCCTCCGTGAAGAGCTGCCACATACTATTATAATCCTATTCAGTGCATGGTACTTCAAGCCTTTGGGTCTTGCACATGCGAAAAAGATTATATTTTTAATTGCAAACCTTGGACCTATGACAGGGACTGAAATGGCTGAAAATGTGCCAAGTGATTTCCAGCCACGTGGGGAGGTTTGGCACCTTGGCATCAAGTCCTTGCTTCTCTGTTAATGAAAAGCTCATAAAAATATATTTAACCAAAGGCTTTTCTAACTAACAGAGAGCTGTTTCCAAGGCATTTTATGGGACACTCTTAAATTATAAACAAGCAACACAGCACTCTTTTAAATATAGTATATCTTAGATATCCCAACTCTTCCAGAAAGGAGACTTTCAAATTAAGAAGGATGTTTGTCTTATTGTTTGGGTTTGTGACATCTGATCGCAGTGTTATGCGGACTGGGCCCACCAGCCATGTGGCCTAGGGAAGCCCTGCTCTCCTTGCTGGGTTATCATAGGCCTTGCGATGTCACATCTCTAGAAACTCCGTGTTAATCTATGATGGCCGACTTCCATGGTAGTGGGTACCAAATGCAGAAGTAGGGAGTGCATTGGTTTTTAATTGTTTCTTAGAGAATGGATCAGCTAATACCAGTGACAAGGAGGCTGCTTTTCCAAGTCACCAGAGTAGTGTTTAGCCCACCATTATATCCAAACTCTAATTCATTTTTCCAAAAGGTTCTGTGTACTTTGTTTTTAAATTTAATTTTTCATAGGCTGCAGAATATACCGTATCAACTTTTGTAGTGTCTGGAGAAGCATCTGTAGTCTGGAGATATATTGTGCTCTAGTCATCCTATGGGAGTATTTCCGGTTGCTGAGTTTTTGTCTGGTTGTTTGATTGGGGTTGAAATCTCCCCTGCAGCCTGATTTCTTTTCTGTTTGTGCCCTGAAGGCTTCTCTACTGTACACCTGTGGTGGGATTAGAGGATGGTGCTAATGAGTCCAAGGCCAGGACTGCTGGTCCCTGGGTGGGCCATTAGCGATCTTCTTTCCCCTAGTCCAATTGCACCCTTTCCTCTAGTCCCCCCGTGTGCAAATGTTTGCCCTAGGTCACAAGGGATGGGGAAAGGGCTGGAGGCCCTCAGTGGGACAAACATCTCCAAGTTCAAGCCCTCCTGATAGGAAGTAAGTCCCAGGCTCCAACTTGGCATGCACAAGACAGCCCATTGGTAGTGTGTGGGGCTGCATAAAATCGGACTCTTGTGGCCTGGAAGTGGGACAAATTTTGTCTCTGTTCCTTGTGAGGATTTGACCCTACAGGTAATTATATTTTTTGTAAGCTCTGGTTAATTCACAATGCAGACTCTAATGTCAAGTGCTTTAAGGAATAGCATAAAGAGAAAACAGGAAAACTAGAAAAAACAAAGGATTAGTAATAGAATATGGAGCTTTTTACTTTTAAATAGACTTAAAAATCTGCTTAGTAATAAGCCTCAGTTGTGATCAACTGGTAGGTGTTTAGAATTGCCTTCTAATTGAATAAGGTGCCCTTCTCGGTGTGCATTTGGGTTTCCTATTGGACATGGCTCGTGATACCTACACCACCTGCCCAGCCACAACCACTGGGCACTTGAAGAAGAAGACCTCTTCAGGACCTCAGCTCAGGGACATAGATCCCAGTACACAGTTCATGAACACTGCCTGATAGCAAAGGAGAAGCAGGGTTTTTTGAAGTTTTATGTATAGTGGTCCTTTTATTATTTTGGATGTCTGACCGAGAATTTCACTTACACATGGTGCACTGAAACCCCAAATACATGCTTTCCTGAATGAATGATGAGGTAAACAAATTAGACACATCCCAGAGAGGAGTCCTTCCAGGAACTGGCCTAGAGGCTTAATGAGACTGGTGGTCCCACGCTAGAGTGTCAGATTGGAAGGGGCTATGTGTTGTAACTGATCAAGTCATCCATTCTCCTCCTATTCTTGACTCACACCATGTTGCTCCGGTTCATTCTCGCTGCTCTGCTTCTGATGGGTACCGGCTTGCTCTTGTATGTCAGAATTAACATTTGATTGTGCATACAACGAAAAATGTGTACGGGCTTGCTGGAAAAGTCGAGGTCTGGAGGCATTTGCAACTAAAGCCTGAACACAGAGTGGCACATATGATCATATGTGTGATTGGATGTCATCCTCTGGTGCAGAGTTTGGCAAATGGCGGCAGAAAGAAATCAAAAGAATTGTTTGTGACATGTGAAAATTATATGAAATTCAAATTTCAGGGTCTTTAAAAAAAGTTATATTGACACATGGCGACACTCATTTGTTTCCATATTGTCTGTGGCTCCTTTTGTACCATGGTGTCAGAGATTAGTGGCGACAGAGATTGTACAAATCACAAAGGTGAAACTATTTACTATCTGACCCATTACAGCAAGCCTTTGCTGGCTCCTACTCTCGTTGGTCAGGAAGAAAAAGGCACAGAGGTGAGCTTTTCCCTGACTGTAAGGGTTAAACTATCACCCCTCTCTCTCTCTTTTGTCATTTTAAACATAGAACAGGCATTCACCAAGCCCTTTTCCTGTGTTCTGGACTTTCTGGGGCTGATATACCACCCAGTTCTCATTCAGAGCAAAGAGATGGCTCTGAGTTTACTATCTTTGAAGTCATTCTGGATATGAGATCCATTGACAGTTCAGTGATGTATTCCAAGTTGTGAGTGGATGAATCGCTTCCAAAAGGCATATGCACATTCTTAAATTCTGTCACTTCCCAAGATCTAACTCAGGCTGAGCATACTTTCCATTAGAGCTATGGTAAATGATTCACAATATCCATTTAGTTTGCCTGTTTTCCTCTCTAAAGGTTTGCCTCCTCTTCCCTATTTCTCAGCCACTTGTTCAGTTTACTCTTAATACCTTCATGGTCGTAAGCCTCTTTCATCACAATAGGGAGACTGTGGTACACATTAATTACATGCCATATAAAGGAGAAATTAAATATATGCTTAGTGAATGTAAGCACATAATGTATCTGGATACACTAATGATTTTACCTTGGAACATTAAATATTACCTCTGAGAGTAAGAATCAAAATTGAATGTTCTTAAGATCAGTGATCAGGACAAGAGATGCTGGTGTATTTCTAAGTCTGCTGGAGCTGTGCAGGTATCCAATCTTGATTAGTTTGTTCAAACTGTGGCTCTTTAACATGTCAGAGAGACTTTCACTTGTATGTTAATGTTCTGCAGCAATTATCTTCAAGCTTTCATTGTGACAACAAGGCCTGAGAGATGTACAGATTTCTTCTACCATATGTGACTTATCACATACATTTTTTTTAAAAAACACATTTCTGTTATTAAGACATATGTGATAGTACACTTCTGCAAATGTGAATTGCTTTTGGCTAAAAGCCATGCACTAATAAGTTGAGTGGAATCTAACCAAGGTTGACATCTGTTACCAAAAGAGGGGGGGGAGGGGAGAGCAATCGAGAGAATGGTTGTCAAGCATAACATTCTTTCTTGCCTTTACACTTTAACAAAGTTAAACAACATGGTTGTTGTCTTTCGCAAATCAGGATCAGAACCCGCTCTGCTTAGGAAATTACAGCTTTATTTAGGAGCCAATCTATCTTACAGATATGGTGGTTTCATGATTGAAAATGACAAATAGCCACGAAGACTGTCCTGACACTGGTGTTTGTGCATTATTCATTTATTCATCCAATGAATATTTATGGAGAAGCTACAGTGTTCCGGGAACTGTGATAGATGCTGAGGGAATTAAAAAATAAATCTGACACAGGTCTTACCCTCGAGGAGTTTAGAGTCCAGTAGGAGAGATAAAATCAGTTTGTAAAGAACTAAATACAAGATAGAGATGTTTGTTAAGTAGGAAACAGATAAAGTATGAAGGAAGCTCTAAGGACAGAAAGCACTTCCAGTTAACGCTCTTGGAGAAGGTGGGGGTGGGAGGGACATTTTGCAATTGGAGTCCCTGTCTCCTGTGATGCTCTTGGAGCTGTGCAGGATATCACTGGAATCACCATATCTTCTAGAACCAAGGAGGCGAAGGATTTTATACTGTGTTCTGACAAACCCTCGTCCTATGGGATCATCTCCTTTAGGAATAAAAGGCTCCAGTCCCAGGGTTTGGCGTATGCTATCACATCCCTTTCCTGGACTGCTGCTATGCACTTTGAATAACGCAGGCTCAAAGAAGTCCTGTTTGGCCAGAGGATAGCCTTATCTGGCATAGGGCTTCATGGAATGCAGAACTGGATGTTCAGCTCCATGGGCAACACAATGACCACACGGGAGCCTGGTTGTTTGAGAACCCTAGGGCCTCATACCTTGCATCCCATCCCTAATAAGAATATTTGAAATGAGCAGCTGAATTACAAAGTCAACCATGGAAAGGAAAGAAATCTCCCAAGTCTGAAATGATAGAGTATCTCCCATGTCCCTTTTATGGTTTCACACTAAGTGATTTTCATGGATTGGGACTATGCTGAGGGGCAGTCCTCAGTGACGATAATGGACATTTTAGGGTTATGTCCCTCAGAGTGAGATCTGTGACCACCTGTTTCCTGGCATTGAGGCGCCCAGCCTGATACTCTCCCTACACTGAAAGTCTAAGCTGTCTTAAGTGGACTCTGGCCATTTTAAGGGTAAAGGAATTATAGCAATATGTTGTCCAGTAGCTATATTTAGATGTGGAAGGTTCCAACAGTCAGCTGCACAGCACAAATTTCTGGACATTCCCATTTCCATTGGCAATTGGAGTGGCATCATCTAGGCAGTCCCACACAAGGTAACCAAGACCCGGAGAGCAGACTGCTCAGAACTTAGAGGTGCCAGAAAATTCTCTTCACCTTGGATACTCTGCCTCTTTCTCATCACCTCTTAGGACACATACATTCGCTTTCAGACTTGTGGTTGGTTTTTAAAGTAATTTTAGCTAACTTTGCATAACAGCTTGTTTTCTGGGAGTATGACATCAAACATTTTACAGATTGCACAGAGCACTGGGTATTATACGTAAACATTGAATCGTGGGACACTACATCAAAAACTAATGATATGGTGACTAACATAATATCATAAAAAATAATAATAAATAAGGCAAAACAAACAAACAAACAAAAAATGTTTCCAGAAGTAATAAATCGGGAAGCTTTCAGGCACTTGGACAGTTAGGCCAACTTCACTTATGGTAACTTTATATTGATAAGGAAGAGTTTCTTCAATACCCCAAGCACATTGGTTTGTCTCATTAGCATCATTGATCTTTGCAAAAGCATTAGTGCCTTTTCTTATGATAAAATGAAAGTAGAAAGCACACATCTATTGGTGAAGCAAAGGGACCTCACACAAGCCAGCAAATGTGGGATCAAACCACTTTAAAGGAAGTAAAGTCACTTTTTAAACAACAGCATTCATAAAATACTTCTTTATCCCATCCTTCATAGAGTACTGTCTTACTTTCTAACTCTATGCTTCTTATCATGTGCTGCCTAGACAAGAACAGACAATTGTTTCATCCATTTACATGGTCCAACCCATCACATAGCTGATCTGCTGGAAATTCAAGCAAGCCATGTGCATGTGTTCTTTTGACAAACATGAATTGTTCCAGGCTCAGTTGATGGGAAGATGAGTAAGGTACAGTGTCTGCTCTGAAGGTCCCCACGCTGTCCTAAGGAAATGCAGCCCTTACTGCACTACAGAATAGACAGGGTCTGCAGATAATGCAGAGGAAAGCATTCCACAAGGCACAGACAAAGGAAAGAACATCTGCTTGGAGTGAGCTCCCGCTCACTCCACAGGGGTCCCCAGGTGAATAGAGCCGATGAAGCCATTTAAGAGAGCAGAACAACACTAGCCAAGGGCCTGAAGGGAAGAAAGCAGAGACTGTGTTGGGAGCTGTGTCCGGTAGGGAAGAAAGCAGAGACTGTGTTGGGAGCTGTGTCCGGTAGGTATGGGAAGGCAAGGAGGGGGGTCACTTCTTTTTTCAGTGCAAGGAAACACGTTTGGGGCTTGCAGGAGAGAGAAGGGAAGGAGTAACTGTGTGTGTGACGTGTCCGGATCACCCCAAGCATGACGCTGCCGGAGGTTCAGACCCACTTTTGACATTAAGAAGAGAGCAGTGCAGTGTAGATGGTGCTAAGAAAATGCTCAAAAGGATTCTTTTGTTCTAGAAAGGTAAAGGTCAGAGTTAGGGAGGGATTACAAACCACCCTTTTTAAACTGTTTGCAGAGAAATAGACATATCAAATCCTTCCTGATTAGATCTGGCTAGTCCTTCTCAGTGGACTTTTATGTAAATCTCAGCTCACAGGGAGGGTTCCTCCGGCTGTTTCCTTGCGGCTTTATCCACCCTTGATTGTTTCTTACAATTTTAAACATTTTGCTCTCATACGGTTCCTTTCACATTATTCAAATGTCTAGTATTTTAGGCATGACACATAACACTATTATTTTAGCTTCATTTTCTGAGTTCATTGCATAGACATAAAAATTCTTTCTGAATTTATTTTTATCAGCCACAGACATAAGCACAGTAGGTCTATTTTGATTTCTAGGGAAATGAGGTGTGCCCCCATGATAACCACACATGGGGCTTCAACCAGTAAATCAGCCCTCCATTGACCAAAAAATATGTTCATAATCAGGAGCCTGGGGTCATAAGTTATTATTTAGTTGACTACTAGTTGTGCGAGGGGGAACAGAAAACAATGGAAATGACTCCCTTTGGCCAGGAACTGAAACAGGAAGTAAAGATTTTCTGCTTTATTAAACCTTTTGCAGAAACCAACAGCAGTTGTCTACAAAGCCAAAATTAAAAAAAGAAAAAAGAAAAAAAGAAAGGTAAACTATTCTCCCATAGGGAAGTGCTTCCATTTGTAGAAGTTACAGCATGAGGGTAGATTACATGTCATTACAACCCAAATTTTTTTTTAAGATTTTTATTTATTTATTTGACAGAGAGAGATCACAAGTAGGCAGAGAGGCCGGCAGAGAGAGAGAGAGAAGAAAACAGGCTCCCTGCTGAGCAGAGAGCCCCATGCGGGGCTCGATCCCAGGACCCTGAGATCATGACCTGAGCCGAAGGCAGAGGCTTTAACCCACTGAGCCACCCAGGCGCCCACAACCCAAATTTTTATATACACACCCATTTATATACTCGGTGCCTTAATACACCCTCATGCTCCATGGTAATTTACATCCAATATAGAAGCAGTGGTGATGGGCAGGCAGAGAGGCTGTAACTATAGAAGTTGTGAAATCTTTTCTCTTTTTCTGTCTCCCTGTCCTCATCACTCCCTAATATCTGACTCTTCTCCTCCTCCCAAGACCATATTCCTACATGTGTATTTATTCCACCTAGCTGGGGAAGATATTTCAGAAAAGCCTTGGGGCTTTTGCTCCTTTTTTAGCAGCTCTAGGAAACATATGACTGTCCACCTCCATGGAAGCCCAGGGCAGGCAGGGGGCTCCTTCCTACTCCCTATTGTGCCTCATCTGACCCTGCAGTGCAAGTTGCCAGGAATCTGCTAATAATAGCACCTCTGCTAGACACACCTTCTTCATCTCTCTCCTGCTCACTAGAGATGCAGATTACTACCAATGCTGGGGCTGGTTAAGTGTTAAATTTCACTTGCCTCACACCCTGATGCAAGAGTTTACTAAACAGATTAGACCTGCTTGCAAATCTACTTTAACAATAGGTGCAGATGAGTGTATGCACTCTCTACACATATAGGAACGTACACTGCTCAAATATAGATTAACCCACGCCTGTTTCCAAAAATGGATTTGATGTCATGAAACAAGATCCTCACACTATAAAAATATCTGCTTACATAGATGACGCCACTAGGAAAAAGCTATGTGTTTTTCTTCTTTTTTTTTTTTTTTTCAAAGGATGTGTTTTTTAATCCACCTCAGTGAGGGCCCCCCCTGCGGTGACAGAGGGATGCCTTTGGGCATAACCTGTTGCTAGATCAATGTGCAGAATACCATCGCACATGTGTGAGCTTCTTCTGCTGGTGCTTAGTGATGGGTGCTAAATCTTTGAATGTAGCTTTAACTTTTGAGAACTCATCCAAGAGGTGACTCAGAGCCATGGGTGTTGAAAAAGTGGTCAGTCAAGGAAATGAACATGGCTATTTGTTCAAAATAATAGCGAATGTCTCCAAGAGGAATTTTGAAGGCTTTGTTGCAAAGAACGACAGCACTGGATAACCGCCCCATGCAAAATAGCAACTCCTCCCACATGTACCCTCACCATCCCCTTTACCCTCCTTTTCCCCCACTTTAACAATTATCACACTGTATCAGTCTATCAGATCCATCTCTCGAGCTGTCATCTCTCTGAGTTTTGAGGTTCACTTCCCATAAGAATGTAGAATCCATATGAGCGAGGACTTTGTATTCACTACTTAACCCTAGCACCTCAAATAGCACCCATAGAGTAGGAGCTCAATATTTGTCAGATGAATGAGTGCAGGCATTGGGGGGCAGTTGGGGGAACTTCGAAGTTCAGCCATTCTTTTGAGTTCAGTATGAATATGAATTTAGTCTTAGAGTAAGCCTGTTTTTTTTTTTTTTTTTTTCCCTGCCTTTTGGACAATTAATGAACACCTTATTAGCCCTACTGTGAGTTACTTATTTTTCCTGGAGACCAACCAAGCTTTCTTTTAAAATATTCTGAATTCCATGTTGCTTTAATTCTGAGGCATTTTAAAGTTTGGTTTACTGTCTTTATAGCACTAGAATTTTACCTCACAGATGGTGATTCCTTCTTCTGGTCTTATACCCACCTTCCTACTCAGAGTATCTTCCCACTCTTGCTTTTGAAGGGAAGGCACAGGGATATACATGTTGGTCTTCCTATGGGTTGGGATTATGCACAGGTGATTGCATTAGATGTCATTAAGCATTTTCAAGAATGACAGAAATTACCTTTTTGTCACTGTGGTACAAGGAAACAGAAAGGTTATTAAGTTAACAGCTGACAACACATGCTACTTCCTGTTTTTGAAAGGCCATCCTGATGCTCAGAGATTAGCAGGATGGGACACACAGCCAGTGCCCAAACACCTACACTTGCCCTCTTCCTCAGAGCTGGGGAGTCTGAGAAGCCCCGATCTCCCCTTCATCCTTCCCACCATACTTCACTGTCATGGTGTGAAGATGCTTTTGGTAACTTGCCCCACTGGTCAATTATCCCAGGAGTTGGTTGGCTCTGCTGATCCTTCAGCCAGGCTTGACACACAGACTCACAGACATTTCCAGCCACAGGCGTGTAGGCAGTAACTCCGAGAATGAGAACTAAACAAGCTTTCCTGAATTTCATGTTAATTTCATGAATAAGTAAGTACCGTCATTATTTCCTTTGGTCACATCTCGGTGATGGGGTTGAAACAACTTCCCTCACATTATATCAATGTGTATGAAAGAAACTGAAAACCCAAGACCAGGTTTCAGGAAATAATCCTACTACAAGGTTAATTTTGCCTCATACAGCATTTCCTAGAATTGAATTGCCCAATCTCCTCCCTCAAGGATTGCTCTTATGCTTGCAATAATTGAGGCGGATTTTAGTGGAAAATCACCTCTGGAGGAGGAACATACTTCAGAAGAGACTTTCTATGGGACACACTGTTTTCTGGTTCCAGGGGCATGTTAGCCATGCCTATGCTGTTCGAGTTTCCAATCGTTCCACTCCTTCAGGCAGCATGTTCAGTAGCAATCCTTCAGGCAGGGTAGAATAACTGGACATATTAGGGGAATTGACTCTGAATTGTGCTCGGGACTTACCAGGTAACAGGGCAGTAATCAAACTCTAGTTTTAACATGCACATGAAATGTTTTCCTAGTCGTGGCCAGACTCCCTGTAGTTTTTACTTTCGATGCTTACCACAAAACCACTTTGTGTAATGATTTAAGTCTGCAAAGATCCTGGTGGACAACAGGACAGAATTATGGAGGGTAGGATAAGAGGAGAGGGAACAGTGTTATTGCATATTGAAGCTGTCATAGTACCTTTGTAGGCATAGCACATCTATCAATCATTTCCTGTTTGTTGACTTTGTTAAGTATATAAAGAGTCTAGAATTCTCATGGCATGGTGCAGCATAACTAACCAGAAGACCCCGATTAAGAAATGTACCCCAACTCTCAAACTCCTCCCCCAAGTGGAAACTGGGACTATTATAGACAAAATATATTGAGCCTCTAAGATAGAGGAAGGGAAGGAGGAAAGTGATAGGGAAGCAAAACATCAGGGGAGTCTGGAAACCTTGTGATGGCATTGATTCTGAAGGCTGGATAAAAGGTCCTTGAAAGAAGATTTGATTCATGGAGACAGAAAAGGTGGGTGTGGGAAGCCAAAAAGAATAGTTTAATGTGTGAGAGAGGGAAACAGAGCAGAGGGGATGTTTATTCGCTAAAAAGCAATAGTCCTTTGTTTCCTAGGCAAAACCTACAATAGGCAGGAGAGAGACAATTCTCCCTGTTATGCTTCTGTTATAAGTCTCAATGCTTAGGCCACTCATTGGAGCACAAGAAAACTTGATCAGAGATGATGTGTCTAATGCCTACTGCCGGGTTTGAAATCATTCAGGCACTAAGAATAAAAGCCCAATGGCTGATCTATGCTGATTGGTTGGCACCCTTCTTTTGTGAGTTTTGTGCTCCAGATTATTACTATTATTTACTTTAACCAAGAGAGGGAAAGTAAAATGATTCCCATGATCCAGCCAGCACACAAAGATTTTTAAGTACTGATGTCAGTGGCATATAGTTTAGTACTTGGGTTTCCAGCAATCAAGAAGCAACCTTGTACAATATTACGGGAGCTCAGTTCCCCAGTGGGCATAACAGAGATGATTAGATATATTGAGTTTTTTGTGTCATTCAGGGAAAGCAGAGTCTCATGCATGTTGGTGTTAGCTTCCCCTCACTTCATTTCAATTTTCAATAACCAGTGTCATCACATGTAACAGCTTCTTTGTAATGAAACTTCATGTCAAATTGAATTTGTCTTTCAGGTGAAACGTTCTGAAATCTGATTTTTAAAATAATTTTTACTGCCGCAAAAATCATAAATATACCTCAAGTTCCCCCAAACGAGAATAATGCAGCCAATGAACAATAAAAACAAAATCTCTGTGTTTGAAAAAAAAAAAGTTATATTTCTGCTTTTGATATTTGACAGGACTGGGTAAAGAAATGCTCTGGTTAATCAAACTCATTTGGTTAACAGACCTATCAAACAGAGAGAGAATGATTTTCAAGGAATTAGGAGAGAGTGAATACCCTTGACAAGAAACAATCCTTCCTCTGTGACTCAGTCATCAGCAATTCACTAACTGGAGCACACAGTTACCAACAGTAAGCACCTAGAAGTTCAGAATAACCAAGATTCTTGTGCCAATAGCAGGATGAGAGCCATTCATAGTGTTCTCTTATTTAAATAAACAAACAAACCAAAATAACAAACAACCCCCCCCAAAAAAAAATAAAGGTAACAAGTGTCAGAAAAGATGTAGAGAACAGGGAAAACTTGTGCATTGCTGTTGGGAGTGTACATCAGTGTGGTCATTATGCAAAACAGTATGGAGGGTCTCCCCAAAATTAAAAATGGAACTACCATACGACCCAGCAATCCCTCTTCTGGTAATATATCTGAAGAAAGTGAAATCACCATCTCAGAGAGATAGCTGCACCACCACCCCCCCATGGTCATTGCAGCTTATTCATGAGAGCAGAGAAATGGAAATGGCCAAGACCTGGGATGGATGAGTAAAGAAAATGTGATGTTTGATGGACTATTACACAACCACAAAAAAATAGAAGGAAATTCTGCCATTTGCGGCAAATGAATGAACCTTGAGGGGATTATACTAAGTGAAATAAGACAAAGTCAAATACCGTGGGATCTCACATATATTTGGAATCTAATAAAACCCAAACTTCTAGAAACAAAGTAGATTGGTACTTGTCAGGGGAGGGTATGTGGGAAAATGGGTGAAGGTGGTCAAAGGGTACAAACTCCCACTCATCAGGTGAATAAGTTCTGGGGACCTAATGCCCAGCACGGTGACTATGGTTCATACCACCATATTGTATATCTGAGTTGCTCCAAAAGTAGATCTTAAAAGTTTTCACCACACACACAGGCGAGTGGTAACTATGTGAGGCGATGGATGTGGTAACTGAACTTACTGTAGTATTCAGTTTGCAGTAAAGCCCATCCAGTCACCGTGTTGTACCCTTTCACTTGCACAACCTTATATGTCAATTATATCTCAGTCAAGGTAGAGAAAAAGTTTCAGATGCTTAGATGTAAACATGCCCAGTTGGATTCCTCAAAGTATCCGATTCTGCTCCTGGATTTAACAATTTGATGTTCAGTCACCCCATTGCTCCACCTGCTTCCTCCGACCTCAAGAAAAGTATAGCCACTTTTACACAGATGGGAAAAACATGGTGGTAGCATCTGTACAAATATGCCCATGTCCAGAGAATTTGGGTATTGCCTCCACAGTTTGCATGCTCTCAAGCATGAAAATAATTGAATGATGGTGATTTTGTGATGGGTTGTCCAGAGAAGAACTTCCCTGCAACTTCTTAGAGGAGTAGATGACAGAAATGCAGATATGCTGATCCTTGTGAACCTTGGGATAGCAGGATCCAGGAGCCCTGGAGTCTCCTGACTGCAAACCCTACTATTTCAGTCCTTTCCTATTTGGACCATGATGTGGAGAAGGTCAGGAAACATCATTCTAGGGATCTGGGTGTTGTGCCTCCATGTTCATTTTCTTAAGGTTGAGCTTCAAGGTCATGATTCTCTCTTCCTCCAGCTAATTGGATGGGCTAAGTTAGCTTTTCCCAAAGTGTGGTCCATGGAGAGTGTCTTGAAGGATGTTAATAGGTGCTATCAAGGAAACAAAACAGGCAAATGTACGAGGATGGGGGCGTGTGGTAAAGAATGTTCAAATAAATAAGGGAAATGCTAGGTTAAAAATGTTTTCTTCTAAGTTAACTCTGAACCTTTAATATTCTAATGTACAGTGTGCATGTCTACAATGGGAAAATGTAGTTTGCTGCAGCACTTCCCAAGCTCATTTGACCCAGAAGGCTTTTGTCAATAGAATCTCAGAATCTGCTTTGAGATATGCTGCAGTAAATAAAACTGGATTGCATTAATGATGTCAACTTATCAGTGGGTTAAGCAAAGTAATTCTCATTTGAGGGCAGCTCCCTGAGCCAGAAACAGAAGTCTCTTTAGCTAACCTACTTTGGGTATATGGAACCCCTGGGGCAGAACCTGGGAGGTTCACCAGGCTGCCAAGGGAGCCACTAAAGGGACCACTAGTCTGAATCAGCAGGCAGTGGTCCTGAGCAGAGTCTTCAAGCCACAGCCACACCATAAGCAGGTAACGTGAGCTGGAAAATTGGAATTATGGTCTAATGGATTAGCTAAATACAAATACCCATATTGTCTAGATCAGCATCCCCTGTATATGTCTGCCCCTGTCTTAAAAGTTTCTTCTTTGCAGATGTGTAAAGGGGGGTTTCGAGAGGATAGCATAATTTTTAAAGATAGCTATTTTTGAGATATGATTCACATACCATACAGTTTGCTGATTTCAGGTGTACAGTTCAGTGGGTTTATATATTCACAAATTTGTGCAACAGTCACCACAATCAACTTGAGAACATTTCCATCTCCCCAGAAGGAAACCCTGAGCCCACTGAGCCGTCACTCCCCATTCTTCACCCTGCACAACCCTTATCACCCTATAGCTATGGGTTTTTCTCTTCTGGGCATTCCATACGAGAGTGCCCTTAAGTGTCTGGCTTCCCTCACTTAGCATAATAGTTTCAAGGTTCACCCAGGCCATGGCATGAATCAGTACTTCACTCCCCTTGATGGATGAGCAATACTATTGCATCTTATGAGTAGACCACATCATGTTTGTCCATTCATCAACTGACAGACATTTGGGTTGTTTTCTTTTGGCTATTGTGAACAATGCTTCTGTGAGCATGGGTGCACAAGTTTTTGTGGAAACCTACGTTGGCCAGCGCTTTTAGGTATATACATAGTAGTGGAGTTGCTAGGTCATATGGTAACACTGCGTTCAGCCTTTTGAGAACCTGTCAGACTATGTTCTAGACTGGCTGATCCCTTCATATTCTCACCAGTGGTATATGAGCCTTCCCATTTTTGGACAACATCACCCACACTGGTAATTAACTGTCTTCTGATTGTTGCCATCCTAGTAGGTATGAAGTGAGAAACCACTGTGGTTTTCATTTGCATTTACCTGATGACTAATGATGTTAAGCATCTTTTCACATGCTTATTGGCCAACTTTATACCTTTAGAGAGATAGCCATCCAGGTCCTATGTCTTTTTATTATTTATTTGTAATAATTCTTTATATGTGCCAGCTACAAGTCCCTTATCAGACATAGTATCTGTAAAAATTATAAAAATTTTCTCCTATTCTGTGGGTTGCCTTTTTACTTTCTTGATGATGTATTTTGAGGCATGAGAGTCTCTGATTTTGATGAAATCCAGTGTATCTATTGTTTTTCTTTTGTTCCTTGTACGTTAGTTGTCATGTCATGAAGGTCTGTGCCTATGATTCCTTCTAAGAGTTTTAGTTCTTAGGCCTTATTGTTAAGTTTTTGATCCATTTTGAGAAGATTTTTATGTATGGTCTGAAGTGAAGGTCCACCTTAATTCTTTTGTGTGTAGAAATCCAGTTGTCCCAGCATCATTTGCTGAAAAGACTATTATTCTTTCCCTATTGAAATGTCTTGAGGCCTTTGTCAAAAACCAGTTGATCATAAATGTGAGAGTTTATTGCTGGGCTCCTATTTCTGTTCCACTGATTTATATATCTGTCTTTATTTTAATACCACACTGTATTGATAACTATAGCTTTGTAGTAGGTTTTGAAATTGGGAAGTGTGATTTCTCCAACTTTGTTCCTTTCCAAGATTGCTTTGGCTATTCTGAGTCCCATTTACACATTTTTTAGCCTCACTTGACTTGTACAGATGCTGACTTTTAGTTTAGAAGGCAGCCCTTGAGCCAGTATTTGGACTTTGTCTTTGGGACACAAAGACAAAAAGCCTTCACTCAGTATGGAAGTGGGTATTTCCAATTCTGAATTCAAGAACCCCAAGAGAACGGGACTGGAAATTAAGCCTCAAATGTATGCAAAGGTCTCTGAACCATGGTGGAATCAAGGTTCTCTCCAAATCCATGCATTTACACTCATGAATTGCTGTGATTTCAATTTTTCTTACAACCATGCGGGAGTCTGGGATTCCCCAGCCTCCATGGTAGGTAAGACCCACTAGTTGACTCTGCCCAAGGAATGTCACCCAGAAAACAGGAAAGCTTTCCTTTATTTTCCATTCCAAATGTCTACTGAGGGAGAATTTAATAACATTTTAAGTATGTTGGAGATACTGCAACAAAAGTAAATTATGACTGGTTATGTAATGCTTAGAATAAAATGACTAGATCATGTGGATAAAGCATCTCACATCATATGGTTTGGTAAGCTGGTGTTAAGTATGAATGGTGTTCTTCAATTCTATAAACTGATTCATTCTACTTACAAAACAGGGGGTGGTGTGGCTGTTGTACCCCATAGTCAAGACCTCCCAGTCTGTGTTCTTACTTCTTAGCAGTTTCCTGTAATTTTATGAAATATTTTAATATGACAAAATCACTTCAATTACACAGTCATTATAAGTTTTTCCAAGGTTGAGTATGGATTGTTTTGTGTTCATTAGAGTGCAAAATTAGAATTTTCATTGCTGCAACTATAAACACTAGTTCAAAGGGATCAAGCATTTTCTTATAAAATCTTGGATAACCGATAATTGGTATTTTTACTATTTTCCAGCATCTTTTCATTTGTTGACACTATTGGCTGTTTTCCCTTTTTTGGTATATTTCAGGATGTTGAATGAGTGATTCTCTCCCAAATGGACAGCAGCTTGTGCCAGTGCAGGCACTGAGAGGCACAGAGGGAACGGTCCCCAGAGTCAGGAGAAAGAGAATAAATTATTTCTTTAATTTTCTCAGCTTTAGTTGGCCCAAAGTCTGGCAGTTAGACCTGAGTAAGTCTGGAAAAACCATCTGGCACACCTACATCTGTTCTCACATTTGCCAATCAGGCTTTATCAAAAATCAATGGCTCAAAACCATAAAGTTCTTAAAAGGTGCTAATTTGTGGCTAAAGAATAATTCAAATGCTGCACCATTTGGTCCTTGTGGAGTATTGTTTTGGTTTTAGGGAATTTAGTGAACCTGCTTAATCTTATTGTCTTGTGTTTTCTGGACAAAGAAGACAAAATGGAAAGTAGTTCTTATCCAAGGACTTTTTTCCCCCCTCCTTTTGTCTCTTCAGATATCGGAATGGCAGTCAATGGGGTTTAGAGAACTCTGTGCTATTAATGGACAATCAGACATCCTTACTCTCTTCACAGTTAATAGGATTTTCCCAGCCAAACACCAATACTTGATTCCTTTTTTAAAAAAATATTTATTTATTTACTTACTTACTTACTTACTTACTTACTTACTGGAGAGAGGTTGAGAGAAAGAGTGTGGGGAGGGATAGAGGCAGCCAGAGAAAAAGAATTTTCAAGCAGGCTCCCCACTTGAACATGGAGCCTGACGTGGCTCTATCTCATGACCCTGAGATTATGACCTGAGCCAAAATCAAGAGTTGGACATTCAACTGACTGAGCCCCCAGGTGCCCCACCAACACTTGATTCTAAATCATTGCCTACTTACTATCTCTGTTCTCCTACCTTCTTCCTGCCACTCAGAGTCAGTTATCTGTAAAGAAGCACCACCTTCACCCCTCTCCCTCCGCACCAGCAAAAGGGAGAAGGCATTCATTATTCATTACTCTGTTTCCTCTTGGCCAAGGTACAGTCTCTTGCTTCAAACTCAGAACAGCTCATTGGTTTGTGGTGATCCAACAGCCACGGGTAGAGGAACAAGTTTATTATGGAAAGCACATGACTCTGCCAGATTTCACTGACAGATTTTGAAGCCAGAGCAAAGCAATTGGCTGGCACTCTTCATGCATTAATGTCCTTTGGCCCTCACCATGCTCATTGTTACACAGGTGCCCCTTATAAAGCACAGAGACATTTATAAGATAATGAAACAAATCATACCATTCACATACCAACAACTCTGGGGAGTTGACACCTCAAAACCAAATCCATACCATGACGACCCATACGTAATAGATGAAATTATGGTTTGATTCGATTATTGATTGCTTTTGTCAGACCTTATAGATTTGAGGATTAAATGGTTTGCTTTTGTACCTTAAATGCCTATATGCCTGGCACAAGGGGTCTTGTCCCTGATTTGCCAAAAGCACCTTGTTGAAAGGTGGCTTCCCAGTAAGTAAATGACTTCCAAGATCTGCTTTATGATGTGAGATTTAAGTGCATGAATATTAAACTCTACTTCTGTTTGCTGAAATTTGGAAACTGAAACACAGCAAACCATGTCTAACTTACTAGTAAGTAAAAACAAAGCATGTGTGACAGATCAAATATGGGCATATGTGAAAAATCACAGTGTGCATTAGTGGAGTTGAACAGGGTCCCGCAGATAGAGTGTAGGGAATCGAAATATACTTCAGCTCCTAGGAAAACACATGATTATTTGCTTTGTTGGATGCATATAGCCTCTGCCTAGAAGGGTTTTATTCTCTGCCAGGGAATCTATCATGTACCAAACCTCTCACAGGGTATCTAGCCATGGCGTGAGCTTCTAAAGCCAACCAAAAGCTTATCTGACTGCACGTGTTTATGAGGCTGGTGAGTATCTAGATCTTAGAAGGAGGAGGACTGTCTGCATGGATTTGTTACAGAAAAAGGAAGTTAGGAATGATTTTCTGGGATGGTTATCTTTGGTGGAGAAACTGGGCAATGTCAAAAGGGAGCCTTTGGCAATCGCCAGCAGCCAAATGGGCCTAATTATATTTAAGACTTCAGCTCTCTTGACGGTAGATCAAGTAACATTAGAAACAACCCCTGTATTTTAGAGTCCTCTATAGAAAGTGTATTGAGTCTTACCATTCTGCAGATGTCTAAGCCTCAAATCCTCTTCAGGTAGAAGGGCAACTGTGGGAATTCAAAACTGAAACTCTATTGCATGCATTTTTAATTTACTTCAGGGACTTAACTGATGACCAACAACCGTGATTAAACCCACTGACTAATGAAAAGAGAATAGTGAGAGTTGTAAATGAAAAAAACAAAAACACAACAAACTACCACGTATGCATGTCCATGTTTTGTAGGTATAGTTTTAGCAAACATTGGCTTTCTGTCACTTAAGGCAAACCTGTTGAGCTTCAGAGTTCTGACCTGTATGCCATGCCTTCCGTGTAGACGAACAGTGCTTGATTTTTTATGGGGTTGCGAAAATGGAATCATTTGCACAGCTCCTCCCCCTCCCAGGGAAAGCATTCTGTAGGATTTGATGCACTTGAATGGAAGTATGTTGAGCTTCTAGTATGTGAGATACCATAGGGGATGCCGAAGTGGGGACGCCAGCATCCGCACACAGGGGCATTAGAGTTTAATGGTGGGATTTGGGGTTGGTGTTCAGATGCTTCCACTTCAAGATAGATCCCAACCTAAGTGTGATACAGAGTAATTTTTTTTTAATGTTAGAATCAAGCCACACCTTTGAGTAATGTGGGCTTGTGCAGCTTCCACTGAGGTCTAAGGTCTATGTTCTTCATCTGTGTCAGATGTTACCAAGAGGGTCTTCATAGGCTGAATATCAGCAAACAACCCAACCAGATCTACTCCAGAAGGGATGCACATGCCCCCAAATCTAACCATTGCCCAGACAGTGATAAAAAGTAGATCTGTGTGATACTAGATCAAATCATTTTCACAATTTGTTTTTAAAAGCTGCTGTCCAGTTTGCCCCCATTGCCCCCTCAATCGAATCAAAGTGGGAACTGCATGAGCTCTGAGGCACTAGGCAGCTCTGATCTTGTCTAATCTATGAATCTGTTCTGTTAATGTACAACTTCCTGTCATTAAGCAGCCATATGGAGAAATCTGAGAATATCTAGTTATTTTATTCCAATTTTTTTAGGGCCCAACACAGGGCTTGAACTCACAACCCTGAGATCAAGATCTGAGTGGAGATCAAGAGTTGGATGCTTAACTGACGGTGACATCTGGGCAATTTTTTTAATGATAGCTTCATAATGACATGTTGTTGTCATCTCTGTGTTTAAAGAAAACTAGAAAAAAAATGGAAAAATAACTTGAACTTTGTAGCCAACTTATACAGAGTCAGTGTCTAGCACACAGTAGGCATTTAATATTTATTTCAATGAATGGATGCAAGAAATAGTGAAGGTGACCTTAGCCTTTGGTACAGCAGTCCGCAGTGCACCACACATGCACACTTGTCCCAAGGGATGCTAAAGGTCCCTTCCACAGCACAACTCTGGCTGTTGGCCCTGGCTTCAGGACTCCACACCCTCTCCGAGGGGCTTCCAGAGAGGCTGGTGACAGAAGACACTGAGTAAGGAAATGAGGAGCATAGGCTATAGCAACAGTTCAAATCCCAGGACTGCCCCTTCCCCACTTTGGACAGATTTGTTTCACTTCTCTTTGCCTCCTACTCCTCATCTGGAAAATGTGGATCATGATAGAATCTGCTCCATAGGGCATGACAGAGAATAAATGTGTTGATGATGCATAAGGCCCTTGGAAGAGCGAGCTGTCCACATAACTGCTCTGATGTTGGTCCTTGCATCAGAAAGCCTGCTGGCTGGGTTCAGTGGCAAGGGCTCTGGACGTGGTGTCAGAAGACTGGGATTGGAAACCTAGATAGCTTTGTGGCTTTGGGCAAGTTCTTGAACTTTTCTCAGTCTTAGTTTCCTTATTTCTAAAATGGGCTAATGCCTCCTGTAATGTGTATAAAAATCCCTGGCATATGGCAAGTGCTGGATAAACATCTGCCGAGTCTGCTGGATGCAGGTTCTTAGAGCAATTGCCCCAAAAGCAAGCCATGGTTCAGTCGATCCAATATTTCTAATATTTTCCTTGCCTCATCTTGTGGCTCCACACTTCCCATGTTTTGCGCCCTATGCCAAGACTAAGTTGGGAGGTGGGGAAGCATCAAGGCTGTACTGTAAATTCCATTTGAGTTCAAAGCTTATTGTGTCATAAAAGAAAATAACAAAATATGCATTGGGGTCTTCTGCCAAAAGCAGCCTCGCCTCATCAAAGCCTGACAATTCTATTTACTCCATCTCTTCTGAAACGAGAAGTCTGGATAGAAATTCCCCTCCTCTGTAGCACTCTGGTTGCATGAGCTCCACACTACTAACAGTGTCCAAGTGGTGCTTATAGCTCAGGAGGAAGACGCCCTCCCCAAATCACATCACCTTTCTTACGCCAGGCAGAAAGGGAAATCTTCAGAGTTCATGGGAGTCACTTTTGTTGAGCATCTGTGGGGATATCAACTCATTGCAGAGCTGAGGTGGAAGCAGCCATAATGCCATCATTTCTAAATCAAGAAGGAGCATAAGGAGAATGCGGAGTGGAATTTATAGCTCATAATTATAGAGGATTTGTGGTTGAGTCCATCTTGCTGGCGTTTGCAGCAATCCACTCTCTCCCACATCAAAGCATCACCAAATTGCAGTGACCCCCTTAGCATTTTCCTGACAGTTGAACCTTGCCCACCCCACTTCAATTAGTATTCATTGATTTTTGTCACTCAAATGGAAGCTTATTGGTGGATCTATTTGGGCGACCTCTTAGAATAAAAGTCTTGGTGTCACATGGAAAGCCCAGCTTATGAATTCTTTCCTAATGTTCTAATTGAAAAGTCTAGAAAGCATTTGGTTGATGCCTTCCTCCCAGCTCTGTTTCTTCCCTGATAATTTAAGATTCTCCAACCCTGAGACCTAAGGCTTCATTTCTTCTAGTGATTGTGTTTCCGGTTTTTTTGTTTTTGTTTTAATGAATTCTAATAATTGGTTTACCTTTTGGTGCCACTTTGAGTAATGTTAGGATTTTTTTACAGTATGCCCAAGGCTCACACTTTTCAGTTTATCCAGAGAACCTTTAGATTCTGGGACGAAAAGAAACTGGGACCTTGAACATAGACATACAGTAATAGCTACTAATGCTATAGCTGGAATTCTTGCATGAGAGGCAGTACAGCCAGAGTTGGATTCAAGGCAGGAGCTATGTCTTGGCAGAGACCTTACAGCAACCAGACCGAGAAGTTCCATCATTTTTGTCTTTCAGGAAGCTAACTCTGTTACTGCAAATCAGTCTTCTCTTTCTACTTTTTTCTCTCACCTTTGTCTCTTTCATCACATTTTCTCTTTCCTCTTCACTCTGTGCCTGTCTCCCTCTCTTACAGATTTTCCTGGAACCCTCTTCTCTTTCCCTTCTTGCCAGGACTCATGCTCAGCCTCGTTCTCATTATATAGAAGCCCACAGAATTCATGCAAAGCCAAGTGAAGGCTGCATCTGAGGTGAGGGGCCTCAAACTAGTGTCTTGCATTTGGTTATGATTTTGAACACTGAACAGCAATTCAGTCATGGGCAAAGAGATACTGTGCATTCTGCATCCCAGCCAGATGTTGGCTTCTTTTGTGGAGGGTCATGAAAAACATTAATGACAAAAGTACTGCCAAACTCCCTACTTTAGTAAGTTGAACAAATGATATTATCATCTTTTATGTATCCACTGTTAACTTGGACTTCATCTGAGCATCACGGTATTGGGTAAGAATTTGCCAGTGTTCAGGTTGTATTGCCATGTGCTGAGTTTATGAGATGAATGCAGAGATAATTAGGGGTTCCCCTTGTCCTCCAGAACATTCAGATAGTATCCAAAATCCCTTCAATGGAAGTTTTGTCTCTGTTTTTCATAAGCTTCCCACTCTGTTTATATATAACATGGTATCTTAAATATAAACCTATCATCAGGTTTAGCAAATCAATACCATAAGAGTATGAAATGGTCCCCAGAACTCTCCACAAGGGCATTTCACAGTAAAAGCAATTGAAAAAGAAGCTGCAATGGAATATCTTATGAGATAGCCATTTAGATCACAAAAGGGCCATAAAAGTCACAAGCAGTTTGTGCGAAGCAAGGTTCATAATATAACCATACAGGACTTGCTAGGAAGAAAGGAAAATTGCAAACCAATTTGTGGTTATAGCTTTTTCTGTCAATTCTATTGGGATTTAAAACTTGTAAAAGGTAGAAACTTCTGCCAGCTTACATTATGTAAAGAGTGTGTGATAACTATAATCATAGCAGCCAAACAAACACCAATTATTTGAAGCCAATAAAGTCTTTATTAACTTCAAAGCAATTAGTGCTTCTTGGGTTCATTTAGCCACAGAATGGGAAGGTGCCACCCAAGATCATTTGTCAGTAACAAATTTGGGAGACAACTCAGGATGTTTCATTTACATTTTTCAAAATAGCTTCACAAACGCTGGATGAATTGTTGCGAGGCAAGAATAGACAAAAGAACGGGCCTGCCTTTGAGAGCCCGTAAAGACTCTATGATTCCAAGATGGCGCACAGAGGCATTTCCTGCTATCAGATGGCTTTATCCATTGTTACAGTCTCTGCAGACCTGCCGGCCTTCTGAAAGTGATTGCGGCAATAATTCCTATCCATACTGAGCAACTACTGGGCACCACTCATCCTACATGCATCTTCTCTACTTGCTTGAGCAATTCTGCAAGGCCTCTTTCTCCTTCTGCATATAATAAAACTAAGGCTTACAAAAATTATTTAGTAGTAGTTGAGAATTCGACCCAGAGTTGTTTGGATTCCCCACCTGGGATCTCTCCAGGACATCAGGCTCCTCCTCCACTTAATGAGTCCGTTGATGACCGGAGGCACACACATCACACATTTTTATCCTTGGGTCGCTGTTGGCAATACTGCACTGAGATTTAATCTTCAAATTCTCCCAGACTGGAGGCAGGAACTAACAGACCTCCTAGACATGTACCATTCTGCATTACTTGTGCTAGCTCTAAATT
Source organism: Mustela lutreola (assembly GCF_030435805.1). Classification (NCBI taxonomy): domain Eukaryota; kingdom Metazoa; phylum Chordata; class Mammalia; order Carnivora; family Mustelidae; genus Mustela; species Mustela lutreola. Next base: position 127,712,868 of record NC_081308.1, read on the forward strand.
AATCCCTCCAAACAGTAAGAAAACTAATTAGATTACAATTGCAAGTCTTTTGGCATGAATCTTTATGATTCACTGTTGATTATAAGCTAATGCATAGCCAGTCTACCCAGGTCTTTATTTCCATCTGAGCAATAAAAGTAGTTTCTGGTTTCCCTTCAGTTAACATTTCTCTTTAAAGAGCAGCACTCCATTAATGAAGATACATGGAATGAAATGCTGTCTCTGCTGTACTCAATCTGATTTCACCAAACAAATGAAAAGTAATACTGCCTCTTTAAATGTCATTAGAAAACCTGACGTCTCGTAATTACCTTTAGGCTGTTGTATAGCTGAGGCAAGAGTCCCTGTCTTTTTGCATCACTTGTGATCTGCCCAAGTACTTTCTTCCTGTGGCAACACAACAGATTCCTCTGGGCCCCCTTGTCACTGGTCTCTATCTAGAGTAGCCTTTCTGGTGTCTATTTCTGTGTGTTGCAGAATCCCCAGTCATCTGACTCCATGACTGAAGGGCTCTTTCTACAGATGGTTCGCTGGTCTTCGCTAAGCTAGGGGCCAGCTGGGAACCCAGGTGTATTCCCTTGCCTCATCTAAAAAACCAAAGACGAATAGAAACCTGGATGCATATGTAGCCCAAAAGAGTCCTGGAGGTTCCCTCACAGGGCTCGAGCCAGTTCTGAACCAACTGACCCAAGGAGTCATGCCCAGGGCAGGAAGTGGGTGTGGACATCACAGCCTCAGGAAGAGCTAGGATGTGAGAAGCCAGACATCAGGCAAACCCAGGCCATCCCTACACTGCTGCATGCTAGCCTTGAGCTTGTCTCATTTCCTACAGGGGCATCAGTTTCTTCATTGGTTAACGGGGATCACAATCTCTGTGCTGGCCTCCTCACAAGGTAACTTCAAGGGACTTGAAGGAATGAGAGAGAATGTTTTCTTGTCCAAATGATGTGTAAACTATAAGAAGCTATAAACTAACATGAGATTATCCTTCCCATACACTGGTCAAAGGGGTCGATAAAGCATCAAGCCTCAACATGTCCTGGCCTATAGAAGACATGAGAAAGTGTCCTAGGAATCATCCGGAAAACCTTTCACCTCACTCCACATCCACATCTCTCAGCCAAAGGGGAAAAAGAGCGGAAGTGGAGGCCCTGGTGGGGACTGGGGTCATGCAAGGTTGGGGTCATCCAGGGCACTTGTCATTCCCACACAGTGGAACAGAACTAGTGGAGGACTAGGGGGAGCATTCTGTGCCCCCGAGTCAGCATGGACTGCTGTGGCCTGTGTGGAGTCCGCTGTCCCAGTGTTCCTTTCCCCAGCCTAGAAACTGGTTCACCTCAGAAGGCCAGGGCCAACTAAGAGCTGTACCCTGCCCATGAGTCACCCTGTCCCAAAGCTCTGTCCTCTATCCGCATTCAGCACAGGCATCACATGTTCAGATTTCGATTGCATTGGTCCCAAACCACTACGTGCATGACAAACAAAGCAAGGAATCTGAGGCCTCTAGCCACTGGAACCAGGGAAATGTCTGTCATGTTGCTCATCACGTACCTACAGCTGATGGGGGCTTCAAGAGCACAGTGCCCCAGGTCCCACCAATACAGTGCTGATTCCACAACCACTACTGGCTGACTTCAGGAAGGGATTCAGCATGAAGGGTGTTTCTGTCAACTGCAAACACCTCTGAGTCATGGGTTTCCTTGTCATCAGAAACTGCAAATATTGGACAAGTGGTTGTGCTAAGAGGAGCATTTAAGAACTCCTTCATAAGCCATGTTGGTGCTGTACATTCCCAACACTGAGTTATTTTACACTGAATTATGTCTGCCTGTTGCAGTACATTGGTCATTTAAATAATATCTGCTTCTTGAGAGAAAAGAAAAACATGTGAAGGTTATAATAGCCCTTATAACCTATTTATCAGGGTGGTACAGTTATAAATAATACTTCCCCAATTAATTGGTAACCTTAGTCATTATATGAACACAAAGAGCTAAGATCTTCTAATCTGCATGTCTTATAGCACTTTTATCATCTGTAATGACTGATGTCATTGAAATAACTTTATTAATGTCAACTCCAAAAAACAAAGATATATTATTTTGCTTTTCCTTGGGTTTGTTAGTAAGATGAAGGTGGAAATGCATGTTTTCATTCTGCTCCAGGTATTATATCCACTTGGAGTGGGGCGGGGTTCTCTTTCTGGAAGTGCATCAAGAAGTCAAATTTTTTGACTGGCCAAGCCCTTGGAGGATTAGCTCCAAACACCACTGTGAGGAGGACCCCACAACAAAAGGAAAGGAGTGGTGGTCACAGCACGTTCACCCTTACACCCATCCATGAGTGTCATTCCCTTGTTATTAACATGTAACGGGAGCTTTCTCCCTCTCTTGTTTGCTGTTGTCGCTGTTACTGCTAATATTAGGAAAGGTGACTTGGGCCAATATCAGCCTCAGGATAGGAAATATGTAGCAGACTCCACTGGGAACCAAGAGCTTGGCACTCTCCCCCTAAATCTGCCCCCAGCTTGACATGTCCCTTTTCTTTATGGTCTCCCAGTCTGTTCTGCTATCAAGTGAGAGGGACGGATGAGACACTCCAAGTCCCACTTAGAAAACTACCATGTGGAATGCTAGGAGTTTGGATTTGCTTCTGGGGGTGAATCTTATGGAACCAAGGGTACCACATGGTTTAAGATTGGGTATAGCCTGGTGCCACTTAATCTCCCGAGGATTTTTCAGATTAAGAACGAGGGTCAATTTTTAATTCTTGGGGTTTTACAATAAGTCATAGGCCTGCTCAGTGGCCCCTCTGCTTGTTCAGGTTTGGAAAGAAGGAGCTGAGGGCGTCTACCAGGCTCTTCATTTCTCCCTTCTGCATAGTAGGAAGAGCCCTAGTGTCGGTAGACCTGGATTTGCTCACTAGCTCCTCTGATTACTAGCTGTGTGGTCTTCGGCAAACTACTTCACCTACCTGAGCCTCAGCATCTGGGCAGCTTGGTCCAGCGCCACACCCTCTGAGGAGCCTTCCTTGCCCACCCCCAACATCCAACTCATACATTCCCTCCCTCCAGTTGAGTCCAGCTGGCTTCTAGGACTGTCCTCATCTCTCTGGAGAATTGCTGTAAGGACCGAGGTAATTTATGTTAAGTACTCAAGCCTGGCACAGAGTAGTTGCTCAATAAACAAGCACTCTTATTCCTATTATCACTTATTAGTAGTTTACTTTGTCAGTCATCGAAGCCACCAATCTTACCTAATTCATAAAACACACACTGTTACATTTATTTGCATTCATTTGTGCATCAAATATTTAACCAATACCTTCCAGATGCCAGGCACTGTTTTAGGAACTAGAGCCAAAGCAGAAAAAAAAAAAGAGTCCAGAGCTCTACCCTCATGGACAGTAAATAACGTAAGGCTGTAATGACAAAATAATGCTTCAAGATGATGCATGTTATGGTGAAAAATCAGGAAAGAGAACTAGAGAGGGTTGGGGTGGAGTTGCAATTTTAAACAGAGTGGTCAGGGAAGGCCTCAATGAGAACTGGCATCTGGGCAAAGAACAAAGGAAGTGAGGCCATGAGCCCTACAGAAGTTTGGGGGAAGAGCACTCCAGGAAGAAGAATATCACATGCAAAGGCCATGGGGCAGGCATGTACCTGTGTACCTGGTGTGCCTAGAAAGAGTAAAGAAGATAGCTCAGTTGCAACAGAGTTAAGGGTGAGAATGTTAGCAGAGGAGGTCTGTGTGTTCACTAGGAATCATTGTACAAGAGATGGTGGGCCAATGGAAAGGCTTGGGCTATGACTCTAAGTTGGGAGCCACTGGAAGATTTTGAGCAGAGGAGAGATCTGATCTGATTTATGTCATAATAGGATCACACCATGGTTATTGAGAAATGACTGTGGGGGACAGGGGCAGAAGCAGAGAGAGCAGTAAGAAGGTTATTGCCATAATTCAGGTGAGAATGGTGATGGCTTGGATTATGGTAGGGGTGGTGAGGGTGGTTGGTGGATAGATTTGAGATGTATTTTGAAGGGAATGCAGATAACATTTGCTGATGGGTTCACTGAATGCAAATAGGAAAAAAAAATACGGAAGAATGATTCCAAGAATTTTAACCTGAACACTTGAAAAAAATTGCTATTGCTATTAGCTGCATAATTCATTATAACTATTATCAGTTACCTGGTAACAATGAGATCATATGGAAATATCGGAATAATCTTTTCCAATAAGTGCACCAGGAGAATGTTAGTCATTTACTAATATTGAAGGGGGAATGTGCAGAATACAAAAGGACATTTCTCTTTAGCCAGCGGCTCTGAGTTTGGACGTTCATCAGAATCACCTATGAAGCTTATTAAAAAATTCAGATAAGTGGGCCGCCTAGGTGTCTCAGTCGTTAAGTGCCTGCCTTCAGCTCAGGTCATGAACCCAGGGTCCTGGGATTGAGCTCCACATCAGGCTCCCTGCTCGGTGGGAAGCCTGCTTCTCCCTCTTCTACTCCCCCTGCTTGTGTTCCCCTCTTTTGCTGTGTCTCTTTCTGTCAAATAAATAAAATATTAAAAAAAAAGAAATTCAGATAAGTGATCACATCCTGAGACCTATGACCCTGAGACTCTCTGTTTTAAGCATATGTGTATGAGCACCCACGCCATGTTGTCACTGTTAGGTTTTACACCATTGAATGCATCAATGCCTGGTTTGTGGCCCATCACTAACCAGCTCTTACAATAAAATAGCTGATTGTTTTCAATAAAATGATCTCTTTCTCTGGGGTGTCTGTACTCATCAGCTCCTGTCCACCACCAGAGCAAATTGGCCACAGCCGATCTTATCAAAGGAGGAGGGGTTAGGAGGTTGATTGACTCACTTACGTGACCTTTAGTTCACTGAACATACTGCCGATTGACCTCAGTTCCTCTTCTCACAATGGAGAGAGATGGATTCATAAATCCCCAGGGTCCTCTATAGCTTCATGATTCTATGATACTATGATTCTGTTCTGTCATTATGAAACTGTTAATAGACAAAAGACCATTAGAACGGCGTTATTTACTAAACCAGAAACCTAACTGACAGTGATGGATATTTTATTTAAATTATTAATGGATGGGGCACCTGGGTGGCTCAGTGGGTTAAGCCTCTGCCTTCGTCTTGGGTCATGGTCTCAAGGTACTGGGATCAAACCCTGCACCGGGCTGTCTACTTGGTGGGGAGCCTGCTTCCTCCTCTCCCTCTGCATGCCTCTGCCTACTTGTTATCTCTCTCTCCCTGTCAGATAAATACTTTAAAAAAATAAAAAAAATAAATTACATATGGGGATTAATCCCCAACCCCTGCAAGATAGCATAGTCATATAGCAATCAACCAAAGAAAGTCCCTGCCTGTCAGACATTAACTATGACTAATGTAGTTTGACAGTGCTCCACAGAAGACACATTGGAATCTTACCTTTCCAAGGAAAGGTAAGAGGTCACAGCCTCTGGAACAAGATCTTTAAGCAAGTTTCTTTACTGCCTAAGCTTCCATTTTCTCACCTGTAAAATAGTATTAAGTGGGTTTGCCTGGCACAGGACCTGGCACACTGTAGGGGCCTAATAAATAATCATCATCATCGTCACCATTGATATTAACTGAAGAATAATTTGTAAGCATTATGCATTTTCAATTATCATTACAGAAGGCTGCAAATAATCTTGTGAAAGCATATGTTTAAAGATTTTAGTGCTTGTTCTCCAATAGATCTTTCTGAAAATACACATATGGATGAACGATTGGCAGAAATAGAGCAGAACTTTTCAAAATGTGTGCCGACAAAACAAACAGGAAAACAACCAAAAGGCGGGATTGTTGCTTCCCAGCCATTCACTGGCTGTTAGGCCTCGGACAAGTTACATACTAAGAAGTTAATAACCTTAGGGGCACCTGGCTGGTGCACTTGGTTGAGTGTCAGTCTGACTTGGTTTCCACTCAAGTCGTGATCTCAGGATCATGAGATCAAGCCCTGACTTGAGCTCCACGCTCAGCACACAGTCTGCTTGAGAGTCTCTCTCCCTGCCCCTCCCCCCAACTCACATTCCCTCCCTCTCATTCTCTTTCTCTCAAATAAATAAATAAACAAAATAAAATCTTCTTTTAAAAAAGCACTCAATAACTTTAAATATTATTAGTATTGCCATGACTACATGCAATGTGAGTAGTAGTGGTGATTAAAAAAAAGATTTTGATAGAAGAGTGCTGAACAAAAGGAAACGGATATGTTCCACCTCCTAATGACTTCTATAGATTTTACACCCAGGTATCAAACTCAGAGGAGAGAAGAACTGCTTTTGAAATTAGATTTGTATAAGAATTTCTATTTATAAGCTGCAGATTGTTGATAGGCTAACGATAAGCTGATTTTTTCTGTCATTTGAAACCATATATATATATATATATGGTGAAATATATCTTCAGTTTCTGGTGAGGACACAGCCCCCACCAACCATGTGATCTTTAGTGTCAGGTGAACTCACCTCCCCCTAGAGGCTGAAAAGGAGATGAGAACTTTGTGCAAGCACAGAACACCACTCTGCCACTGCCATGTAATCATGAAGCTTGCCTGCAATTTGACAATTTCACAATAATTGCCATGTGTTCAATAAGAATGATAAAAAGGCAGATACAAAGGCAAATATCAAGGCCTCTGGCTGACAAAAGCAGATTTCAGAGAGAAATGAGAAAATAGCAACTGACTTCAGCAATAAAGAGAGTATATTTTATACTCCAGGTTTTTGTTTTGTTTTGTTTTGTAAAATCATGACTTTCTAGCAAATGACATCCCAGAAGGTATTTATCAAAGAGGGAAAGCTATGGAAAGGAGCACCTCACATTCGCTTTAATATTTTGCCTTTTCTTTTGACATTTTCTTGCCTAGAGATCTAATTCCATTAAATATGTACATTTTTTTTTTTGGCTGGAAGTCGTCTTCATGTATCTCTCAGATAAATCTTAAAAGTACATAAGGTCTGTAGGGCAGCGTTTTTAAGTGCAAATGAGACACACAGTAGAATATTGTCTATGAGGGTTTCCAAATTATTTATATTCCTGCAGAGATTTACCTTGTACTTCCTGTGATAATGATAAGAGGAAAGGTAAGATTCCAGTGTGCCTTCTGTGGAGCACCATCAAACTACATTAGTTATAGTTAATGTCTGATGGTCAGGTCAGTTAATGTCTGATGATCACTACTTTGATTGGCTTCATTAAGCATTGTCATGATCTTAACTTTGCCTGATGGACAAGGGACAAGGACAAGGTGTGTGAAAAAGTGTCAAGTTAACAGTGCTTTGGTTAACATTCCATTGTGTTTTTGCATATGGGTGTAGGTTGACTATTCTGTTTCACCTTTAGACTTTGCTAGAACCTTGCTTGGAGTGAAAGTACTTGCTAAATTGGAAGGGTTACATTCCAGATTCTATGAACACTGTCGAGGGAATTGGAATGTCTTGGAGTAGAACTTTCAAGCCTAAAATCTTTTTAAAATTTACTTATTTTTATTTCTTATTTTTTAATTTTAATTCCAGTATTACTAACATACAGTGTTAAGTTAGTTTCAGGGGCATGATATTGTGATTCAACACTTCCATACATCACCCGATTTTCATCAAAAGTGCCCTCCTTAATCTCCATCACGTGTCTCACCCATCCCTCACTCCCTCCCCTCTGGTAAACATCAGTTGGTTCTCTAGAGTTAAGAGTCTCTTCAGTCCATCATGCCCCCAAATCCCTTATAGTTAACCCCTTATTAGTAGATGCCCCACAAATCCCAACCTCTGGAAATCATCAACCTACTCTCCATCACAGGAGTTTTATCTGTCAGAGTGTCATATAAATGGTACAGTATGTACCCTTTTGAGTCTGAGTTCTTTCATCCATGTTGTTGTATGTATCTGTAGTTTGTTCCTCGTTTTCTGCTGAGTAATATTCCAGTTGGGGTGTACCACCATTTATCTTGTTGAAGGAGATTTGGGTGATTTCCAATTTGGGGCCATTCTGAAGAGAAATGCTATAAGCATTAAAAAAAGAAAGAGTCTGTGTCTGGTTAGTCTCTTTTCCCCCTTTGCTCATTTGTTTTGCTTCTTAAACTCCACACATGAGTGAAATCATATGGTATATGTCCTTCCCTGACTGATTTATTTCATGTAGCATTATATTCTCTAGCTCCATCTATGTCATTGAAAATGGTAAGATTTCATTCCTTTTTATGGCTGAGTAACATTCCATTGTGTATATACCACACCATCTTTATCCACTCATCAACCTATGGGCATGTGGACTGCTTCCATATCTTGGTTATGGTAAGTAACGCTCCTATAAACATAGGGATAAACATGTATCCCTATGAATTAGTGTTCTTGTATTCTTTAGGTAAATACCCAGTGGTGTGATTGCTGGATTGTAAGATAGTTCTCTTTTTAACTTTCTGAGGAAACTCCATACTTTTTTCCACAGTGGTTGTGACAGCAAGCTTTAAATCATGCAGTTATAATTTCTTCTCTTTATTTTTCATTCCCTACATCTTCAACTATTTCCTGTATTCATAGGAAAGCAAGCTCTCACCTTTAGAAGGTCATCTTTTATGAGTAGTCATTGTGGTTGGGGTCAGGGAGCTGCAGTTGGAGGGACCCAGAGTTGGAGTAGTCCAGATTTGTTTCTTGCTCTGCAACAGAACTCCTGCTTCATTACTCTTTGTTTTCTGGGTGTTATCTTTATAGTGGGTAAGACCTCAGTAAAACAAGAGAAAATTCAAAGTCATTGAATAATTAAAGTTAGTCATAGTGCCAAGAAACTACTGCAGGGCTAGAGTATTCAGGTTGGCATGTGACATTAGTCGGAAACTCAGGACGGCAGTGCAGATTCCAGCCTCCTCAGGCAAGCCAGCAGAATCATGGCAGTCACTGGCCTGTGGCCCTGTGGGATAGGAGAGGAGACCACAATGAAGAGTAGCTTTTCCTTTGCATCCTGAAAGCAGGAAACAAATCTCTGTGATCATAAGCTTCTCTGCTTTCAGGTGAGCTATATGAAGGCAACAAGACAGAAAGATCCTATATGTTCTCACCACACACACACACACACACACACACACACATACACAGGTGCATGCATGCACATGCACACACAAATTATAATTATACAAGGTACAGAGGGATTAACTAGCCCTATTGTGGTAATCATTTCATGATATATAAGTGTATCAAATTATCAAATGGTACATCTTAAACTCACACAATGTGATACGTCAGTTATATTTCGATAAAGCTAGGCAACATAATAAAGACAGTGACATTAGACATTAAGAAGAAAATTGTGAGAGACCAGAGCAAAAGAAAGGGAATGAAGAGGAAAAATCTAGTCCTAAATGCAAATAAACCATGTCCCCAGTCCACCTTCACCAGTTGGTTCGTCAGAGACATCTATCCACGGGAAGAGCTCATTCTTCTTTTCTTTGGATCATTGGATAATTGCCATAGCTTGACTCAACTAATTTTCCTATCACTGAAGACAAGGATGTGTTGAAGTTACTACATGGTGGAGGATATGGTAGGAATGAGGAGAGAGCACAAAATCTGTTGCTTTTGCAAAATTGTCATCGGAAGGATAGCCAGAACATAAATGATACTGTTTTGGCTTCAAAAGGGTAAGCAGGTGTCTTCGAAGTCCCAAATGAGCTGTGTACAAGCTTGTACAAACAAGCGCAGAATCAGGCCTGTTTGTTATTCACACAAACAGAGTTTAAACCATCTGAATTCCACAGTTCCCAGAATTCAGATGGTGCACAATGGTCCATAATGAGCAGCACCTGTGCTTACCTCAATTACCAGACAGTTCTGAACAACGGCAGAAAGGGCTTACTAGAATTTTTTTTCAATAATAGATTTAGTTATGTCTTTCATAATTGGATTCAAAAGCTCAAAATTTCATTTTGCAACTTGTTCATAAAATTTGTATGAAAAAGTCTGGCATTTATTCAAAAGAAATAGTCTATGAAGGAAAAATTGCAAAACAGCCAACCACTGGTAACTAAGCAGCCAAATTATAGTCCAAGCACTTGGCAAATACACCATCTTTTTATTATTTCAGTAATTGAATTTCTGTTAAAGCATGGAGCATAATTTAACATGAGGAATTTATTTATAATACAATAGTGTTTCAGTAATAAATGCATTATTATTGTCACTTTTAATGGAGTCTTATGTATTTCCTCTGAGACTGCGTGGCAGACTTTGAGACAGTCCCTGCACCAGTGTTGTTTGTAGACAATTGAATTAATTGGAGACAGGGTCATTAACTCGACCTGAATACCTCTGATTGCTTCTGTAAATAAGGTTAGAGAGCAAATGGCTAATCTTCATCGTCATTATAGATTCCTTTTATATTTTCACACTGCCTTGTACGTTAAGATCATTTTGCTAAGCAGCTTTTCAAGACTCTCCTCATATTTACAGTATTGTCTTGCGTGGCACATAACCATAATTGTTTCAGACTTATATTACATTCTCCATATCTTTATAAAACACGGAACTAGAAATGAACCTATGTTGAATCACAACTCATAAAAACCATCAGACCAATAAATGAATAAACCACAGAGTATAAGCCATCGTATTAAAGGAAAGTAAAATCACAAAGCAAAAGTTGCTTTGGTCTCCTCTTGCAGATCCGTGTACAATTTGGAAACACAATTAACACAGGATGGGCTCCTGAAGAGGCAGTCTCTAAAGAAAGAGCACAGCAAGAGAAGCTTTGATTAAAATCTCTCTATGTTCCAGTTGAAGTGGTGCCTTTTCTTACCCTTCTATGGCAATGTTAATAACATGCAAATTTTAAGAAGTTGTATTCTTTTTCCCTGTTCACTCCAAAATGGAGTTAACTAAGACCTATTGAAATATAACTATTAAAAACTTTTAAGTATTTGACTTGTTATTTTACATAGATTAGAGGCATATAAGATATGTAGGGGGGATTTGGGGGGAAAAATTCTCCTCTTCCAATGACGCAAATAGTTCAAAAAGACATATACTGGAAACATTTCTAAAATAGACTTTCTCAAATCATTTTAAAATATAATTCAGAAATAAAAGACCATTAAAAATGGACAATATTATGTTGAATAATGAGACTATTACAAGACACCAGAATGAGGCAGAGGAAGAGGAAAAATGAAAGAAAAGAAAATCTGTGTTTAATTATTTTTCTTGACAAGATAAAAAAATTACTAAAAATATCAAAGATCATTGTACTAAATCTGTACTACTACTAGGTCATCTGTACTTCTAGAGAAGTGGGTTAATTCTATATATGCCATACCAACACCTGGAATTTATCATTGTCCAACCACCAACTGGAAACCTACCAGTTTTTTCCAGCTTTATTGAGGCAGAATTGACAAAGAAAAATTGTATATATTTCAGACGTACACTGTGTCATTTTTACAAACATACATTGTGGGATGATTACCACAATCAAGCTAACTAACACATCCGACACCTCACAGGATCACCTTCTCTGTTTGCAGTGAAAATACTTGGTATCTACTCTCTTAGCAAATTTCAAGTACACAATACTTTATTATGAACTATGGCCACTGGGGTGTATGTTAGATACCCACAACTTATCTATCTTACAACTGAAAATTTGTACCCTTTGACTAACATGTCCCTTTTCTTCCCAAACCCCAGCCCCTGGTAAGCACCATTCTACTCTATGTTACTGAGCTGGACTTTTTTTTTAATTTAATTTAATTTTTTTTAGATTCCATATTCAAGTGAGCCCATGCAGTATTTTTCTTTGAGTCTGCCTTATTTCACTTAGCATAATGTCCTCCAAGTTCACCCACATTGTCTCAAACAGCAGTATTTCTTTCTTAAGGCTGAATAACTCTCCATTTTAAATACATAGACTGCATTTTCTTTATCCATTCATCTGTTGGCAAACACTTAAGTTGTTTCCCTGTATTGGAAGCCTGTCAGTGTTCATGAGTTTCATGGCTAACTGAAAGAGTTCACATTTCCCTTGTCTACTTAATAAATCTTGTCTAACAGATAGAAAAATAACCACATTTTAGTTCTTTTGGACTTTTTTGTCTTTATATATTACTTATAAAACTAACACACGGTAAGACTTGATAGTTAATCCTCATACATGTGAGTGTACATTTGTGTCTCCTCTTAATACATGACTTGAACCCACATAGAGGTTAATGCCAACATTGGCCAGCCACAATATGTTCTCTGCTAAATGTTGAATGCCCAGTATGTACTACAGAAGTCAACATTTCTGTCCTAAATCATGACATTATTTTTAAAATTAATATTATGTACCTCACTTGAAGGATGATATTGCTCCCAATATTGCTGTCCTTCTTAGCCAATCATCTTAACTGATGCCAAAACTACTTTACTTCTCTTAGTATTAGCCATCTTGGATTTTAGCTAGCAGTCACTCATGAGGCACGCACACACACTCACACACATACACACACTTAAACATGGGCACAAACACACATCTTTCAAACACCTTGAATTTGGGCATAGTTGTCTGCAATATATATTGAAACATAATTATTGTCAAAGGGAACATTTTAATATACAACATTTCTGGAAAACATTTCTCCCAACAGTTTTCTTGTTTTTGTTTTTGTGTTTTGTTTTCTTTTGCCCACATTTCCAACTAGCAAAGTAACATACCCTGATCTTGTCCTGATAAAGTTAGAGCACTGTAGACTCTTGGAAACTGCAATGAAATTGGAGATACCATTGATACCATCAGACAAGAAAATATAGTCACATCTCACTGAAAGTGCATGTGTCATGTGCTTTGCTAGTGAGCATATCTTTCTTGTTCTGTGTGTTTAATGCCCCTAAGTTCTGAACACTTTGTCTTCACTGTAACTCCCTAAGATGGACCTTTGTTTAAGGACCTTATCTGGGGGAAGGGCCTACATAATTGTGACTTACTATGTATGTAATGTTCAGGACATGCACATTCCCAAGTTTTTCAGCTGGCCACAAATGTAATTTGCTTAGCTTCACAAGGCATTTTTAATTGTATGTTTTTAAAGTCTTTTTTATTCTGAATTCTATCGTCTTTGTAATTGCTAAATTTCCCAAGTTCTCTGCATGATAAATTTCTCCACATGACAGATTCCTCTTAACGGCAAAATCAAACACCCTGACCTTATTACTACCAGCCTGTTTGTCATTATCACAGATCATGCCAGTTCTTGGAGAAATGCCCAAGTTTGTTTCCATTTCTTTCTAGTTCATCTTTTAGGTGGCTCTGTGTTCATTCATAATATAAGATTGCCATTCTTGTTGCTTTTGATCTAGATTCAAGTGTAAGCCCTGCCATTCCATATACAGGGGTCAGTGTGCTCAGCTACCTTATTCCTGGTGGCTGCAACCAGACCTTTGTCTAAAGCAGGCTGGATGTGAGATGAGGCTAGTGTGGCCCCTCTTCTTCTCTCATTTACACTTGACCTCCTTTAATTTAGCATTGATGAGAAGGGAGGCTGTTAGCTGGAAGGGAAGATTTTGGGCCAGAGAGCAATGCAGGATTAAGAAGATCCAGTGTTTCCTTTGTTGTCATTCAAAA